>NW_024096832.1:12500-732500 GCF_016545835.1 Crotalus tigris | reverse complement strand
TCTCTGCCATGGCACTTGTCCTTTGGAATATCTTGCTCCCCTGAGTAAGATCTGCCCCTACCTTCTTAACCTTCCATAAGAGCCTGAAGACCTGGCTTGGCCTGGGGCCCTAATGGAGAAGTATGACTTTGGAGGTAGTTGATGGACCAATAGCAGATTCTATCTGCCTCAGTGTATGTTCTGCTTTCTTCCACCCATCCCTTACATCCTGTAGCTTGGTGGGCAAGATTCTTGATAGGACTTTCCATGTTGTGGGAAGGTTATTGATTTGCATTGGGATGGTGCTCTTCCTTTATGGAGATCTTTCATGATCAACACTGTCTTTCCTTGTGTTAGGCAGTCTGGGTGATAGCCTGTTGGTAGCTGCTGGTTCATCTATATCAGGCACAAAGAATCAGCTCCATTTGTAAGATTGTAGTGTAGAATATTTATTCAAGCCTATACACAAGAATCTAGTCAACTAAAATTCATTATTAAAGTTGTTCTAGATAAGGGTCAATGGAATTCAAGGGGGGCTGGACTTGGATCTCTTGTGGCAATGCAAGGACTCTAAACTGATTATGCATTTAATAACCTACCAGCTCTGACTGGTCTTCTCTCACATATGTACTGCTAAGTGAGTTTCTTTAGCCAGTAGGTATGGATTACATCTCAGCCAGGTGGTGTGCAGCTCTTCACTTTTTTGACCTGCTGTTGATGTCTGCTAATGTGGGAGATTGCTATGGTCTGCTCTCAGGTCCTGCAACCACTTTGCACTGGTGCTATGTGTCTTCTCTTTCTCCCATATGTTCTTCCAATACTGTTCAGTTTCTGCTGTCGGTGGCTCTGCTGTTACCGTGTTATTCACTGCAGTTGGGAATATACCTTGGATGGTTCTTTGGAGAATAAGGCATTTATCTTCTTGGCCTCTATTTCTCTAGTATATCTCCTTAGATTGGTAACAAGTGCTAAGTGTTTCTTCAGATGGAGTCAGGCCTTGTATTTTTTCAGTAGCAAAGTCTTATCCCTAATCTTCAGATGTTTCTATAATTCTAACCCTCTATCCAACTTGCCTAGATATAAACCTCTAACCTTATTTTGTTTTTGTTTTTTTGCAGGGGAGGCATATAATAACCCATGATACTGAAACTACTGACATGTTAGTAAAATGGACATTATATTTTATGATTCACACACACTGGTACACAAAGCTGAATATAATAAACAGATTCAGAAAAACAAGTTTTTATTTCTATTTTAGAAATTATAAGAAATATGTTACATACCACACAGTAATATATAGCAAGAATAGGAATATTTTCTATATTACAAAATGGCTCCAAATCACAAAGTAATGCTTGTGAACCTTCAAGAACTATTTAAGGCAGATTCTGCATTTCATTGTCAGTTCATGTTTGACTTTATGCCATTTATATGTCTAAATGCAAAATGTTATTTTAAAGTCATTGCCAAGGTAATGGGTGTTTCCAGCTTTTATAGAAATGCGAGGAGATGCAAGGGCTCTAACCATCTTAGCCACTGACATTTACAACTATGGGTTTTGCTTTTAATACAGGGCAATGAGCAATATACTTAAGGCATCAGACAATGCTTTATAGCATACACTAAAGGTGAATCACTTTTTACTAGATATATTAGCTGGAGGATCTGAAACCTCATGAGGAAATTTAACTAGTTTTAACCCAAGCAGTGCTGTTGTTTCAGTTATTACCTTTCAAATTCTCAGCAGGATGCAGTTTCTGAATATCCTATTCGGAGATATTGAGGTCTTTTTTCCCCAATTGGTTTCTATTACTTTGGGTAACAGTAGAGTACTCATTAACAAACTAATTGATTTTTATTAATTATCTGTGGTATATTTTCCCACTGATTATTTCCCCCTAGTATCTAAGCTTATTAACTGCAACTACATATTCTCAGTATATAATTAGTCCTGAAGGAACTTGAAGTGGACCAGAGACCCTGTGATTGCTGTATCAAAATTTATTTGAAGAATAGTCAGATACTTTTTAAAAAGAAGGACTTGGAAAAATCCTTCTGAAAATTTCTCATTATGGTACAGAGATGAAAGAACCAAAGTGCTGCCAGCCACAGAATTCAAGAAGCCACTGGTAGGCATTGATATGGCCACAAAAATAATCACATATCTGTGGCAAACTCAATTCACAGTTCAACACTGAATGCTGTAGTGTTTTTCAAAATAAATTTCTTATGACACTGGTAGTATTATTTTTTTTTTAAAAAAAAATAATGACTCTTAATAGCATAATTTGACAAAAAATATATACAGGAAATATTTTCCCTACAGCTTTCATCAGGAGGAAACTCAACTGATCTTGTTACAAAGAGGAAATTTTCATCTGTCTTCCAAGGGATTAATGTGATAGCTATCACAATATATGAGTTGCCTCTGATATAAAATTCTGACAATTATGAAAGAATTTATGAAAAAAGTACATAGAAACAAGGTTTCAAATAGAGATAAAGGGAAAATATTTGTTCAGAATTATCAGAACTTACCTTTGCACAAGATGGTTTGACATTTGATATTTTCATAGATTCTATTTTATTATTAATGTTAATATATGGGGTAGCCTCTACACCAGTTCTTCAGCTTTAAGCATTTCCAGTTTTTGTTTTGGAATATTAAATTGACTGAGAAAAGTGGAGGACAAGCAGAAAGTTGCTAGTGGGGTTCAATAGGATAAAGAAACAAAGAAGAAAACGAAATGACCTAAAAGAGTGCATGCTCAGCTGTGAGAGCTGAAAAGTACTGAATATGAGAAGTTTGTCATGAGACTACTGATTATCTGATGTGAATAATTGCTTCCTGCTAAGTAAAGAGTAAGCTACTTCAGCTTACTGAAGGCACCAGATTCCATACAGCAACCCTAAAATATGTTTACATGAACAGAGTGTAGTGGCATAAAAGGAGAGCCTCAGAAGAGAAATATTAACTGGTAAGTATACTGAGAAACAAACATAAAGATTAATGGATGAATATCATACAATCAAGAACTGTGATGCTTGGGGAAAGTTTCTGTTTCTGTTTGAAAAATATTCTGTTTTTTATATTCAGCAAGGATAAGCTTGTTGTGGTACTTGAAGAAAAAAGCCAGAAAATTGAATGATTGTCAATATCTCTATGGATGAGATAATAAAGATGAAGACAGCACCACTTTTGGAGGAGGAGGAGGAGGAGGAGGAGGAGGAGGAGGAGGAGGAACAACAACCTTGATTTAAGATGGGTGGTTGATAAATTAAATAAATAAAGTAAAGTAATGTAAACTAATGTAAAGTTAAGTGCTGGGGACTAAGTTACCTGGATGATAGACTGCTGATCTAGATGGTTTACACTTCATGAGAACCTTATAAACATGTGTTTGAGTGAACTATAAGGAGTCTAATGAAGTGGGTTTTAATTGAATCCCATAGAGAGAGGACCTAAAAGCCCTGAATGAAGCATCTCAGAAATAAGCTTGCCTGAGAAGAAGAAAATAGAAGTGTTATTGTATTGGGCCCATTTAGTGACTACAAAAAATGCATCCTAGGATACTGATCCCCTATGGATTTTTAAAGTCCCTTTAGAAATGCAAAAATAAACAAAGTGGATTTCCTGAAAACCTGTATATCATTGGTGAGAGATAGTCTGTCTCAGCCTTTGAGTTAGCTTCCTATTGATATAGAGATAAGACTGGAAAATGTAATTGCAAGGGGGAAATTTAGAAAGCTTTTTTAACATTTCTAACATTGATATTAAGATAGTAGTCTGTTAGTGCATCTTCATGACCTGCAAAAATCATCAGGACTGATTTAATATTTGTATATTTTTCTTTGCAGTCTTGCATGTGTGAGTAAACTGACCGTTCAGTTGTTTAGTAAAACAGCAAGTATTTCAATCTACAACATTAATATTAGGAAGAGCAATAACAGTTGAGATAGAAGGAAGAAGGAGTTTAAATGCTACTGAGTTCTTAAATGATTAGACAACAGTTACTTGTGATTAGTTAATATATTGACTGCAACATATTATTTCTTATTTAGTACATCTTGCTTCCCTTTTAAGGGAAAAGGGGGTGTCCTCTCCTTTTATCCTTACAGCTATAACTTTGTGAGATACATTTGGTGAAATAAAGTATGACTGCTACGAAGTCCTATACTGAGATCTATGATCAAATGGAGATTTGAACCTGGATACAAATTTAATATCTTATCACTATTATTATAAAGACTCATTACTGTCTATAAGAGCTTTCATGAAAATCCAGTGAACCATTGGATTTAATACAGGTGATGTTCATAATATTAGTACCTATTGGCCATACTCGGTGCCTGCAAATGTTATGGATTAAATGAAAGGAACAAGGTATACTTGGAGATCCTTTTAGAAACTGTGCTGATTTCATATGTGAATGAGACATGGAAACTAAGCATGCTAGTATTGCAATACTGGCAGCATTCTCCTTCGTCTAATTAGTCAATTGTGGATTCTTTCAAAGAGAGAAGAGATTGAGCCCTATATGAATGAGGTATCTGGGATAGATGATTAATAACTGTTCAGCTATATTAAAAATGCATAGACTCCTTGTGCCCAGTAACTTATGATAAAGGTTCTGTGAAATCCATTTGAAGCTTATTCTCCTTGTTGAAGTAGTAACAGGCTAACATACGCAGAGGTACCACACATACACATGCACATGCACCACAACAAGGGAGGAGAGAAGGAAAAGAAGGGAAAATAGTATCTATTTTTCCACCTGGATACCTCTTCATCTGCCACAGGCAAGTTCATTGTATAAAAATCAATCGCAATAATCTCCTAATACATAACACAAAACTGAGAAGTTCCTTGTCGTGTATTTGGAGCCTTGGCAATATAAAAGCTTTCACACTTCTGTGCTTACATTTCTACATTATGGATGAACACAGACCCCATATGTTCTTTCTGCTCTTGTGGTAAAGAAAGGAAAATGGTCTATTCCAGCCATAATTTTTTCTGCCTTAGGGCAAAAAAAAAAAAAAAAAGAAAAGAAAAGAAAAGAAAAAGAAAAAAGAAAAGAACAGGTTTTAATGCTGTGCTACAAGAAGCTGTACTGAATATTCAAAGCACCATGTGAATGTTCAAAAAGTGACCATTATCTGCACATCCAGCTTCAGATGTCTAGATCATTATACATCTGGTTCAGTATTCATGGTTTTCACAAATTATTTGCTCTGACAATCTTTTTACAATTTCCTAATCAAAAATAAGAAAAGCTATGTTTTATGCATGTTTTCTAATGAAAGCTTGAGTGCAACTTTCACTGATCAAGATTCTCAAAAATATATTATGTGTAATGCATGCTTTCTTGCAAGAATATTTTTCCAAATCAGTGTATAAGAATTAAAAAAAACCAGCTGGGCAATGAATGACAGCTCCTAATAGACTCTGTTCATCAACACCATTTTGGTCCAAGTCCATTTGGGACTTTTTCAATTGCTTCTTCTCAACAAGGCTGTCAATCATTTTATTTCCCTCTTTATTTTGACTCCTGGATTTTGACTCTGTTTATTCACTCTACTTGTCAGAAGACCTGTGGCTGCAGAGCTCCCAGAAAGCCGTCTTACCTTGCTTCCTTCTTGCCTCTTGCCCAATGCTACTTTTTTATTAACAGCTATGTTGTCTTGAAAAGCTAACACTGAGATGGCAAATTGCTGCAACAAGAACTCTTTCTGCTGGCCTGGGCATTTCCTTCGTAGCCTTTTTTTGTATAGCAAGAAAATGTTGCTGTTGTTGTTGTTGGTGCTGTTCTTCTTCTTCTTCTTCTTCTTCTTCTTCTTCTTCTTCTTCTTCTTCTTCTTCTTCTTCTTCTTCTTCTTCTTCTTCTTCTTCTTCTTCTTCTTCTTCTTCTTCTTCTTCTTCTTCCTTAAGGGATGTATGTATGTACAGACTTCAGTTATTTGAACCTTCAAGGAGCACTTTATGGAGTGATCAAAGCACTCCTTCCAAATTCTTTGTTCCTGGAATAAAGAGACTGCATTGTGATAAAAGTCCTCCACAGTTTCTTTCAGGTCCCCTCCATGTCAATGAACATGTATGTATATGTGCAGATGGTCTTTCTCCCAGGGCTGTTGCCAAATTATAGTGACAGGACAATTTTCTATTTTGTGGACAAACCAAGACTATCAAAAGTGTCCAGTCCATTACTGCAAATATGTAGTGTTTAGTTGGATAGGTCTCAGTTGTTGGCAAATGATAACAGGAAAAGTTAAACCTGGAATATCTCCATGAAAGAGCCAAATCAAGTAAAGGATGTCTACATTTTTCTCTTATGTAACAAAAATATAGGCTATAGCTTAATACTGAAATGACCTTAACCTGTCACAACACTGTCTTATCTCTTTCTTTTGAAAATGGATATTGCCTTAATTATTTGCATCTGTGAACTCCAATGAACATACTTAAGGATATATCCATATATTCATAAATCATCTGCAGGCAATAAGTGGTCCAGCATAGATAATTAGAGAATTTACGGAAGGCTTGCTCCCTCTGTTTATCTGCTTATGACATTTGCGGTGCAGCCCTAACAGCAGGATAATTACTAGATTTATTCATCAAACAAAATCACACCTTTGGGGAATGCTCAGTGACTTCAGTTTTAGGACTAATAAAGACGTTTTTCACCCAAACTCAAGTACTAATTTGCTCAGTCACTAGCTGCAATAATCTTTTATAGAGCTACTCAAAGAAGAGGTTTGTCACCAGAGGGCAGATAATTAAAGGTGTAGTATCCCCATACAAAAAGTTCTGAACAATTCCCTGACCATATTAAAATTTAATTGTTGAATGTTAATTGAAAAAATAAAAAACCAGGAGTCATTCCAGTTCTCTCTGTTCCAGTAATTATTCTCCAATATCAAAATTATATCTTTAAGATCAGGAACATACAGTAGTTGAAACTTCACAAAGTCTTCCAAATTGGCCAGTGAATTATCTGAATTATTGTCCAAATAGAACAAAACAACAAACTAGGGTTACAGAGGAAGTTTTCTGCACACTGTAATTTGCTTGAAACATTGGGAATATTAGCTTGTTTGGAGATAAAGAAGTTTCACAATCACACAGGAGGCTTTTCTGCACAATATCCATTGGGGGAAAAAAGGGGAAGGAGCTAAGGAAACTCACTAGTAGTGAAACTTGTTGTTTCCACTAGAGTTGCATTTAACAATTATGCTACTGAATTTAATCCCAAATTTAAAATAATTAGTATAATCATTTAAGTGGGACTTCCTGCCAAATGTAGATAACAGTAATGGTTTGAGAGCTTCACTTCTTTTCAGTGAGCTGCATAATATATAATTCAAGAGCTCAATATGGTAGGATTTTTTGGCAAAATTAATTTAAATTGACAAATTAAATTAAATCCTGGCCCCAATTGATACCTATAAGCCTTAGCAAGGATGGTATGAGTGTAAGAATACTCACCAATAATGTTTTAGGAGCTGTGATTGACTATAGAAGGAAGACAGGAGGGCATATGAAATTTTCCATAGATTAGCTTACTTCAGTTAGCTTAAGATACAAACCTGTATCTTAGTAAAAGCCCTAAAAGCTAACAGATAATGCATAACTGAAAAAAGTACCTTATTTGCATGATTAGGCCAATATGTCATTCCTCTGATCCTACTTCATTATAAGGACCCAACTTCATTTCTTTTCCTTTTGATTTTTTTTTTCAATTCTCTAGCAGAAATTATGGTGCTTAAATACAAGGAAAATCAATGCACAATGTTAATAAAGCTCCACAGTTCTCTCTAGAGATGCTACAGGGCAAGCAACTAACAAGTGAAAATTGGAAGCAGAAGAGAAGCAGGATGCCTGTCTTTTTATCTGCATGCAATGGCCCTTTGGATCCTCTTCTCTTCCCTCTCCTTCTCTCATTCCTCTCCCTTCCCCTCCAAGGAAGCTTCTTCCACCATGTCAGAATTCTGCAGGCTCCTAAGATTTATTCTGTGCTGCAGTGAAATGATGAACTGCACAAAATGCAGACTTTTAAACTCATATTTAATTGTTTAATGTCATGGCTCTTGGTAGAGCATTGTTGCTTGAAAAATAAATTGGGTAATTCAATTAAATGGCTACAGAAGATACATCATATCAGATGGAGAAAGGCACTAACCCCAGCTTGAACTTGACGTCCCACATCGCTTCACTTATTTGACAAATGGATTCTTGAAAATAATTGAAACACATGGCTGCCAGCATAGGTCAATAATACTTTTTTGCCATTCTGCCTCTTAACAGCTTCCATTTTTTCTTGCATTGTGCCATTCAGGGCAAAGATTGCATTTGCCTGGTAAATCATGCAAGCATTATTACTAAAATAGGACTAAATGCAATGAAAATGGACTACATAAAAGCAATGGCACTTAAGTAAATGGAAGACCATCTACTAGGGAAAACCCCAAATGTCAGAGTTAAATACTGTAAGACATTACTTCCATTCCTCGGTCAGATTAGGCATGTAAGAAAACAAACTTAGTTATCTAAATACACATATTTTGGCAGACTTAGCCTAACATTTACCAGACAGTAAATATAAATAATATATTAACATTTGTTTTAGTATAGGAAGAAGAGAGAAAAATCCAGGTTCAACATTTTTTAGAGAAAAATGTATAGAGAGAGGAATACAGAAATAAAGATAGTCCTTGGGTTATGATGGCATTTGGGATGGGGATTGCCATTACTAACCCATGCAGTCATCAAGTGCAATGTCACATGACTGCATCACTTAGCAGTGCCAATCTCAGCAGTCCAAGTTGCTGTTATAACCTGGGATGTCTGAGTCTTTAAGCGGGAAGAGGGGGGGAGTCCCAGGTAAAGAATATGGGAGGGCTGATGCAGGGCATATGTATGTCAGGGGAGGCTGGGGAGTGCTGGTGCAGGCTGCCTGCACGCAGGAGAAAAGGAGGAGAGATTTGCCAGACTGATTTGCAATCATTCATGTTGACTTTGCTTGGCGGAAGCTGGCAGAGAAGGTTGTAAATATGATCATCTGACCATGGTTTTATTTATTTATTTATTTATTTGTGAGACTTATATACCGCTTTAAGTGCAAGCACTCTCTAAGCGGTGTACACCAGTAAGCAATGTATATATATTTACATTGCCCCCAACAATCTGGGTCCTCATTTAACCTACCTTGGAAGGATGGAATGCTGAGTCAACCTTGAGCCGGTGAGATTTGAACCGCTGACCTGCTGAACACAGTCAGCTAAAGTGGCCTGCAGTACTGCACTCTAACTGCTGCGCCACCTCGGCTCATGGTTCCCTGTAATGTTGTAATCCTGAACTAGGCACTCGTGCCTGGATTGCAATCATGCGATTGCATGAGTGTTATGGTCGTACATCCAATTTTTTTAGTGCTGTCATAACTATAAATGATCACCAAACAAATAGATGCAAGTTGAGAACTACTTGTAAGCCGAGGTGCTGATATTTTATAGTGTTAGGGAACTTTTTGAAATCTTAGCTAACATTGAAAGTTACTATAATATATTTGGGCATCTAATCTTTGCCGGTGAGAGTTTGACGAACAAGTGGGTATGTAAGACAGAGAGAAAAGCCTTATTCAGGTCTAAAAGATAAATATATTAAAATTAGGAATCAAAGATATATTGATTTTTTGCTATGTCTTCACTGCCTTCACACTGAATTAGTGAAAAAGACCACAAAAATCAGATTTTGACTTACAGATAATAACTTTGGTTTCTGCTCATGAAGCAACATCATGTTAAAGTGAATCAACCTTCTCTCAAATCAAAGAAAGCATTTAATTGAATAAAACTAGTGAAATTGACAAGATTTTAAAGAGAGGTGAGAAATTTAAAAAACAAAAGATGATGATGAGGCAATATAAAGGTTTAGTGAAAGCTAGGATGGTTTGCAAAAAAAATATGGACAGGTATTTTAATGTGAAGCAAGCTGCATTTAGCTACATTTCTGTTCTTTACTTTTATCTCATGTAGTTTATTTCTTTCACTTGTTATTTGTTATTCTTTTCTGCACTTAAAATGTAATAGTAAATTTTATTTGAAAAAAGTGTGGTCTTGTTCTTCTTACTTTTGGACTGTCTTGGATTAAATAACTATGAATGGGATTTTTCCCATTCTGATCTTCTAACATTTGTATGGTTTTCCACTGCATTTTGGTCCTATGCATATTACTTTTTCACTAGAACATTTCTGCTGAAGAGGTTCAATGCCGTATATGAAGTTGCTATTTTTTTATGGAAGAACAAAGAAATAAAGATGGAGAGGCAGCTAAAATGCCTTCAGTGGGGAATTTATTCAGATGAAAAACTGTCATTGGTGCACCTTGATATAACTATGTGAAGATTCTAAGCATCAAAGAGTTTTAGGACCTAAGTGTTGGGATCAGCATCCTCTGATTAGACACATGCAAAATGATGTTCAAAGTATTGCAGCAAGAAAAAAATGGCATTGCTATACACCAACAATTTTCATTACATTTCATACAAGTCATAATGGATGAATCATCCGTACTTTTATTTTTTTTCTTGCTAATTTATTTTGTGAACATAATAGTTATTTCAGTGATTGTAAATACCTAATAGTAGATTTCTACTAAATTCTCAATGCGTTGTCATCTTTTATCTTATTTTTTTCACCATTGAAAGGGAATGTGATTTTTATAAAGATTTGATTCACAAATATTCTTTTCAGTTTAATAGTAAATATGAGAAAGCTACCAGAAATTATGAAAAAAATAGGTTCAGTGGAATAAAACACTATGGTGAAAAGGAAGCAGTATCTTACTGAAATAGCATTACCTGACTCAACCCAATAACCCTTTCATAACATATACTGTTGTTAAAGATAAATGAAATGGAAACTGGGGAGGCAAGCAGAAGTGATAAAAATAGTGATTGCAAAGCTATTCCTGTAGTGCAAAAGCTGAGGTTTTTATCAGAACATAGATTTGATTTGGATTTTGAGAAAGTTGAAAAGAATGACTCATTCTATTCTTATTTCATTCTTTTGATAAAAATGGAATTGCTAATACTGAAATGAGAGCCACTTTGGTGTGATGGTTCAAGGCACTGAGATACAAAATGGAAACTGCAAGATCTAATCCTGCCTTAGCTGTGAAGCTAGCTGGATGACTTTGGGCAGTCATTCTCTCTCTCACCTCTAGGAAGAAGGCAATGCAAACCACCCAAAAATGTTGCCAAGCAAACTGCAGAGACTCACATAGTTGCCAGAAGTCAATGTTAACTTTGAAGGCACGTACATAACCACGCCAAATAAAGCCCAGATAATTACAATCTGATAAGTTGGTATCCCTTTTAGTTTTCAGTTTTCCCTTTAATAGTTCAAATTAAATAAACAATTTTACATTATAACTGGGTTGATGGTAACAACTTTCACAAAGGGTAAAGATTAATAAGGAAGATTTAAAAACTGTGTGTAGTTCATGTAATTCAATAATCTTTATGTATACATTTCATAGAACTAGGCCGGGTATCTATGAAGTGTGCAGTTGAGTTTGTACAACATGAAGTGTATGGGCATTTGTAGGCTTTAATAATAGCATTAGCATTTATTTACTTTCAGTCAATTCAGTCATCAAAAAACTTTAGATCCTATACTTGCAGTAATCTTTCAGCAAACATGTTGTATTCAATACTTCAAAGTAAGTAAATAGAATTACATATACTAGGCAAACTCACATATGAATAAGCATATATTATGAAACTTCAAACAGATGCAGAAATGGAATAGTATAATGCAAATTTAGAAAAATAAGAGAGTGAAAATGAATTTAACACATTTCTTATTCTTAAGCACCAGCTTAAATAGTTTACTATTTCTGCTTTGATTGGATTATATGACATAACATAGTAAACATATAAAGAACAGTTGCTGGAATTGGGCGAGTCTAGTTTAATGAAGAGAGGGACTGGGGGTGACATGATAGCAGTGTTCCAATATTTCAGGGTTGCCACAAAGAAGAGAGTCAGGCTATTCTCCAAAGTACCTGAAGGCAGGACAAGAAGCAATGGATGGAAACTAATCAAAGAGAGAAGCAACCTAGAACTAAGGAGAAATTTCCTAACAGTTATAACAATTAAGCAGTGGAACAACCTGCCTCCAGAAGTTGTGAATGCTCCAACACTGGAAGTTTTTGAGAAGAGATTGGACAATCATTTGTCTGAAATGTATAGAGTTTCCTGCCTGAGCAGGACATTGGACTAGAAGACCTCCAAGGTCCCTATTATTATCATTATAAGTGGCATTTTTATCTCTTTACAAATTGTCTGAACCAGCAGTGCTGGTTCAAAATAAGTCAAAATAGTAGTTGTGCCAGTGCAGTTAAAATTCTACTGCTCTGGTATGTCCATCAACATTTCATGCATGTACAAAGGAGCAAGGTTTCAGTTGTACTGCTGCAACCATCATCTTGACACTTTTGCAAATATTACTGCAACCCATGTTTCCTTCTCCAAGGATTTAGCAAATCTGGATGCTTGTAGGTGTAGGAACCTAGATGTAGTAAACAACTGAGATCTGGTAAAGTTAACATTGCTTCAGTATCTTAGCAATTAATTACAACTGGATCAAAAAGAGAAGCTCTTGTAAAATTTCGGCTTATCTGAAAGACCATTCACAAGAGAGATATAATTCTGTGTGGAAAAGATGGGTAAATTTTGTACAGAATAAATATGGGATTAGAAAGTATTATTTAGCCTTTGAATAATTTATAGTTTAAAGTAGCTATGGTTAGATTTGTTGTTTTTAATGTATTGGAGTTAAAGTATTTTTAATCTTTTTGGATCTATGTATAGTTGATTGATGTTCATTTAACTTGTATTTTTTTGTTTTTTTTTAACCCTGTATTCAGCTCTGGGAAGGAGGGGGGAGGCTTATGGGGGGTGGGAGGGGGGGAGGTATTTTACTGTAAAAAGTTTATAAAAATTTCAATAAAAAAAAGAAGCCCTTGGTTCAGGATTTAAATCTACACTTGGCTCCTTATCAATATTAACTGAAACAGTTGTCTAATGCTCAGGTGCCTGTATATATATTTATAATTAAGTAACTATAATTAATTAACCTCTAATTAACTATAATCTTATTATATATTATTATATATTATAATTAAATAAATAGCTATATTTATAGATTATAGAAATGAAGGAGAGAGAGGGAAGAAACTCAGATTTGTGCAAAATGCTCTATCCATTTGCCTAAAAGTAAACCTAAATTTCTGAATTCTGTTAAGTTTGATTAAATATATCTATAAACTCTCAATAACATGAAAAGTTGCTTTTTGTACTGTATGTATCAGCTTATAAAACTTAAATGGTTAAGAAGAATTTAGCAAATTAAACTGACCTTGATATTATCTTGTATAAACATTTAAACTATATAATCCAGAGTTAAATTGATGTGAATCTAATTAATTTTATTCATATAGCTTATTAGCTTTTATTATTCATTTTTACATTAGTATATTTTATAGCTTGAATTTTATCTTTCAGATAGTTTAGTGTTAGCACTACAACTTTATTCACAGAATTTTAAAATGTAGTGTTTTACATTACGCTGTTATAATTTTGTATTTTCACATATTTGTAGTTTTGTATTATGTTATGCTGGTCTATGACCAAAGAAAGATTGTTATTGATATTCCTGAATTTCTTCAGTAACAAGAAAAACTTTTTTAAGGAATTCTGAGAGGTTGGTTGCTTTTGAAAGAATCAAACAGGTGGCATATCTTCAAGGTTCACAGATGAAAAATGCTAGAACTAGAAAGAATTGGTTACTTTCCTGTAACTGCAGTTTTACACTTGGAGGGAAATAATACTTTTTTACATTACACAGAAAATGATTTCCCATTTAAGTGGTTTCTCATAATGCTTTCCAATGCTTCCCACTAGTACTGCTGGTGCTTAGTTGGTGGCCAATTGCATCTTGGAAGCTAATGATAATTAGCAGAATGCTGTGTTTCCTACAGTATTAATTGAGATAAGTTCTTCTCATCACTTGTTATGAAAGTTAGAGCTTTCTTGACTTTTCATTGCCCAGGCATTTCTATATCTTATCTGATTAGGACCTGAAGACCAAGTCCAGTGCTATTCCCATGCTTCCATTGGTCACCTGTGCAATGGTTACTTTATATTTATTGCATCAAACTCATTGACCAAAAGAATATATTTAACAGTATTAACAGGATAATAATCCTTGCAACAATCATAAGAACAATATCAGAAGGAAAAATATCTGAGAAATTATGCTATAAAGTGGGAAAGTCTCCTAAAGTAATCATATTGCTTAAAAAGTCTTCTTCCTTGTTACTTTGTAAAAAAATGGACAAATTCATTCAGTTTCTAAAAAACAGAAAATATTAGCAATCTATTACCACAAACATGTAAAAGAAATGCCTGGAAGAAAATAGGGGAAATGTCAACATTAAATTTCACGTGTTTGTTTGTTTTTTGCCCCAACTCCAGATACAGTCTGGTATGTTAAACAGAAAATAACGTTTCTCATTACATTCTGGTGGACATAGAATATGTTTTATTGGATTATAAAACCACTGTCTGGTTTTATACAATGTACTGACCCATAGCTAACCAAACAGATTACATTAATATGATACTCTCTGTATTCATTTTATATTACAGTTATATGATACCAAACAGATTATATTCATATGATGCTCTGAACTATATCAACATATAATTTATATGACTATATTCACATGATACTCTTCACCACAAAAATTAGGATTATTACCTTAGCTTAATATGTTAGATAAAAGCAATCTCTAGGCCTTAGTTATGCATGTTGTATAAATAAAGCATCTTTGTATTAATCAGTTTATGTGTGTATTAACCAGCAATGTGAGAATGCCTGTATAACAATTAACTACTGATTTGATAATGGTCACTATTTAAGGTTATTCTCATTATCTCTCATTTTTCCTTTTACTATTTCTTCTTTCCGTCTCTTTCTTCTTCTACATCTATCACTTCTTTCACAGGTGGTATTCCATGGATCTGGTGAACTAGATTCTGATCCACAAAAACTAATGTGAAAAGAATTAAATCAGTATTTGAGCTATTGTTCTTTTTGCTAAAGACTGGAATGACTACCTCTCTTCAAATCTCTTCTCTTTGGTGAGAAAGGAACATAACAAGATACTAATAATCAAAAGGTAGATGAATATAGGTCTGGGAGAATCTTGCTTCTTACAGATATGACAAGTGTTATATTAGCCCTGGTTTTCATTAAATGCTTGCTTTGTTTTTAAAAAATGTTACTTTGTAAAAAAAAGATCTGTCCAAAGGGACTAAATCCAGTATTGGAAGTTGTACATGATTATCTTGAACTCTAATCCACTTTTAATGTAAGTTTTTTAAAAATTTTGACAATTTCATACTGCTTTAATTTTAAGAAATGTGAAGCAACCACAATGGTTTTTAATAAAATGGTAAAAAGTAGCTCATTTAATTCAGCATTTTGTTAAATGATTCTTCAATTCACATCATAATAATTGTTTTTCCATCTTGCTGTTGCTTAGAAGAACCATGAAGACATGCCTCTCCACCAGGGCTATTGACAGGGAAAATGAGACCCTTACTTCATCATACTTGCCATTTTTAATCTTTTGTATTTAACTAATTTTAGTATAAATTACTGTAAAAACTATATATACAGTACACTATATATAATTTTATATATACATCTGTTTAGAGGTATGCTATTATATAAAATTACCTATAATGCTAAAATTATTAAATAAAATGGCTGGGCAGAATATAATCATTTAATCACTAAAATCTACATATATTTAAAATTGTCTATTAATGATGCAGCTATAATATTAGAAATGTAGGTAGAATATATAAAAGATAACAGAGGATCTAAAAACTGAATGGAACTTGTCCTAATCATCCTGATGCCTACAGTGCCTAAGAAAATGTGGTGAATTTAGTAGGTGTTGTTTATAGTTTTCTTAGATATTTTTATACTAAGAGCAGTTCACTAAAGAAATACATTGGCAATAGCAATGTATTAGACTTATATACTGCTTCATAATGCTTTACAGCCCTCTCTAAGGGGTTTACAGAGTCAATATATTGCTTCCAATAATTTTGGGTCCTCATTTTACCGACTTCGAAAGGATAGAAGGCTGAGTCAACCTTGAGTAGTCAGGATTGAACTACTGGCAGTGGGAATTCAGAGTTAGTCTGTATTACTGCATTCTAACCACTGTGCCACCATGGTGCATTATGTATTGTTTTGTGGGTTGTTTCATAATACAGCAATGAATATTTAGGGGAGGGGTTTAAGAGAGGTAAAGATAAAAATAATAGGTATATGGATTATTTCTGAAATCTCCAATATTCTTGTGTATATATGATGTCTTGCCAAGACATACATTCTGTGACAAAAGATTTCATTTTATGGAAACATTTCCTGATCTAATTTTATTCATTAAGAAATAATAATTAAATAAATCTTCAGGAATTCTAAAGTAATTTGATTTTTTCCTAATTAATGGTATGCTGCTTTGTTACCTTAATTTAATTCTGTAACTCTTTTGTGAGTAAAGAACAAAATAAATAGAAAAGAAATCTGCTACAAATTGTCAACTATAGGGAATCTATTTGCTGTAGAAACTTAGTTTCACATAATCAAACTGAAGGATAAATCCAGAGTTTGGGAACTGTCATTGCAGTTCTCAAAATGTCTTTTCCTGCTCCAACTATGGCTTGAGAAAGAAATGTAGCAAATATTTACTTACTAATATATATTGTCAGATAAAGCAATTTCTTGGGTTCCTTTGAAGAAAAAAGTTTAAAAATGCCTGGGTAGCAACTCAATATAAATATAGAAAAAATAATTCAAACCATCATTGTCATATTAATGATTCCAAGTGGCTTTAAGAGAGAATGCATGATCAATTCATTGATCCATGTAAGCATGCTCAAATTACTTAAAAACCAGCTTCTTTTGAGATATCAAAAATGGTAATTTTATTGGAGAAATGCACAATAGAAAATAATTGATTGTCTCCTCTTGTCATAGAAATGAATTATTACCAAAAACATATATGAAACAAATATTGCTTTCACATTGACCCTTGGTGATTTGCTCATTTTGGTGGCATGACTGTGGGGTATGACATAGTCCATTAATTAAGTAAATTAAAAAAAAAACTTTTGGCTTCAACAGAATTGGAAAAGCAACCTTTGGGAAATTAGATACCTGGGCAGTAAGTTCCAATTTAAAATGTATACCTTAATATATGCCAAGATCCAAGCAAATGAAGGTTGCTATTTTCATTTTATTAAGTTAGTAACAAAGTTACATACTAAAAAATGAAAAAAAAAACATTTTATGGGAACAAGAAGTAGCTGAAACGCAATGCATATTTTGAAGATGTGGCCAAGAACCTAACAAAATAATAAAACCCACAAATTACTACCCTTTTATACTACTACACATGGGAATGAACAACATGAAAAAGGACCTGAAAACAATATTGAGTGATTACAAACAGCTAGGCAAGAAGGTCAAGGAGTTGGGTGCACAAGTAGTTTTTTCATCTGTATTGCCAATGAAAGGTCAATATCTGGTAAGAGAACAAAGGATTCCAGAAGTGAACCATTGGCTAAAGGGTTCAAAAGAACTTTGGATTCCTGTACCATGATCTGCACTACCTCCATGATGGACTTTTGGCAAGGGACAGACTGCACCTCACAAAAACTGGGAAGAATGTTTTCAGAAACACCTAGCTTAACTTAGTAGGAGAGCTTTAAACTAAAACTGAGGGGGGGGGGAGAGAGTGACCAAACTTTAGGATCTCTAGGACCTAATTACAAGCAACCCCCGCCCCTAGAAAACATATCAAATAATGAAATTAATCTTTCTTTCTAAATATATGCAGTGGCTAACTTTTGAATTGATTTGGTAACTTTCCTTAGATTATTCTATTAATTATGTTCCATGGAAACAAAATATTTGGTCTTTGTCTGATTACATTAAAATTTGCCATACATTGAAGCATGGATTTTTTCCTATCAGAAATCATTCTTGTACCACTTACACTGGGAAAAAGATGTATATGAAATATCAGGTAGGAGTTGCTTCTGAATCTGGGAAAGGTACTATTATATCTCCGTCATTCTTCAAAGAAGAAAACAGTTGCATCTTTATTCATATTTGATAATAAAGTTCAGAAGGAGCTTATGACAAAAAAAGGTATCCTGGAAGGAAGGAAGGAAGGAAGGAAGGAAGGAAGGAAGGAAGGAAGGAAGGAAGGAAGGAAGGAAGGTTTTGTTTTAAGTTGGTCTCATAGGCTGTATGCCTAAATTAGCTCTGTACTCAAAGCTGATAACTGAATTAAACAGAAACATAAGGTACAAAAATATTTCCATAAGCACTTCAAATTTAGATGAGCTCTATTACATTTTAATTAAACAGAAAATATTTGTGCTTGTGAAAAACTAACAAAATGAAACAGTGCTAATTTTCCTATTCCACCCCCATTCTGAAGTGCTTCAATTGTATATACTCAGCAAGAGAACACTCCATTCTAGATACAGCTATCACCTGGTGTTTGCTAAATCACTGTGAAATTCTTGCAACAGCTGTTTGTTCCTGGGGAAACATTCACTTTGTATTGCTGCAATAAACTGATCATTGCCAATTAAATGCCCATTAATTGTGTAAGCAAGGATTACTGCCAGATGTTTACATTAGAAAGAAAAATATCCTTTGCTATTTATTTCCCACTTCTACCCAACCCATTTGATGTAGATAATTCTGTGAAAGGATTTCATCTATTTAATAGGCCACAAATTTGAACAAACAAATTAATAAATGCATGCAATCTCTCTGGATTTTATTTACTGAAGTGATAATGAATATTCATAGTACAGATAATTACAAATGAAAAGTTTGGCAACAAGTACATAGTTTTATATAAAGCAAATTCACTTCTAATCTCTGTAGAGACACTGGTATATTCAGATTCCCTGATATTTGTATGGATGTACATCCTTTTACTATTACAAAACAGCCAGGCATTTTTTAAAGTTTTGTTGCAGTTGTAAAAGCAACCTGGAATTATGTGGACATGACTTGAACACATCCAAAATATTATTATGGTTTGTTGAGGAGCAGGAGAAGATTGTTGTTGTTGTTGTTGTTATTTGTATAGTTATCCAGATATTTAGACTGAATGTGGATTTTTTAACCAGCTATAGTCCTTCCAAGGGACCTGAGATAGCTAAATGTTGTTGTTTGATGTTGTTAAACGTATTGTTTCAAGATGTAAGCTATTCCAGTAAAGCTGCATTTTGCAATTGACTGATGGAGATTTTGTCAAGGGGTGCTCCAGTTGTTTTGGGGTTGCACCCAAGGAACCTATTACTATTGGTACTGCCTTTGCTTTCTTTTGCTACTTCTATTTGCAGGTATTTGTATTTTGTAATTTTCTTCTGTTCTTTCTCTTCTCTTCTGCTGTCTTCAGGTACTCCACATCCACTATCCAGACTTTTTTTTGTCTTTCTTACAATCAGTTCTTAAGTCTGGGGTGTTATGTGGCAGATGCTTGTCTGTTTAAATTTTAAACTCCTAGAGCACTTTTTCTTCTTTATGTTTTATAACTTTCTCTATTTTGTGGTCCCACGAATTCTTGCTTGCAGACAAATGCAGATATTCCAATGTACCATTATTGCTACTGTTAGAAGTAAAGTCTTCATCCTGGCTCATCCAAGCCAGGAATAAATAAAAGATGGCGACTGCTTTGGGAAGATGGTTACAGTTTATTGAAGAAGCAGAAAGATGGTTCTTCAGGAAAGAGCAGAGGAGAGAAGAAGGGCTGAGCACATGGGCAGTAGCTTTTTATATCCTCTAGCTTTTTGTTTGGAATAGTTTCCTCTTCCTGTGGCATGAACTTTGAACTGAGTCTGAGTGCTTTTCTAGGCCTTAGTATCTGTGGTTTAGACTTATTATGTCCCAAAAGTCATCTCCTGCTTCCCTGGGGCTGGCCTAATGACTCTTAAGAGTTCTTTGTCTTCTTGAGTTCCCTGGCTCCAACCTTTCTGATGGTTTTACATCTGCATTTGTATAGGGTTGGCTCTTGCTTGGGGCAGAGATTTGAGGCCAGAGAGATTTGGTTTCTGTTTTTCAAAAAAAATGCTTTTAAAAATCCTTTTGGAGAAAAATATATTTTCCTGCCCTTTTAATATTTCCTTCTCTGGGGCTAACTTCCCTCAATCCCCGCTTTGTGCCTTAAGTGTGTGAATGTATGACATGCTTATTGGCACAAGATTAAAATTGATCTGGTCAGGGAAACTTAGTAAACAATATTTTAAACTGTTAAGCCAAAAAATAAGACATTAATGGGGGCAGCAGAAAAAGATCCCTGCTCCCAAAAGGGGAGCTTACAACCCATAAAGTTGGCAAAAAAAAATCAAGGCAAAAATTGTTAGGTGTAAAAGAAATTTATAGTGTCCAATGTTCTATGCCAATCATTTTCAAATGTTGGATGTCACTTTTAGCTTCCAGTCAGGTTTGCGCATTCCTCCCAAAATTCTTCACAGCCATGGTTTTGCTCAGTACATGTCTGCCCGTTTTCAAGGGTTGTTTCCTGCCTTAGCTCTTAGTTCGGTGCATCCAGGTTTGTAATGTCCAATTAAGATTAGCCAGTATGCCAGGCTATTAAATTTTTTTCTTAAATTGCACATAGTGAGCTCTAGGAATCCCAATCTGGGCTCACCAGTGCAAGATATTCAGGGCTGAGGTTTGGGGATCTTTCCTGTTGCTTCCTTAGTCAGGGCATAAGAATTTCAAATCACCTGAGGGGGCCTGGTTCCCTCTCCTTGGAATTTGTTGGAAGTTGTTCCCACAAAGCTTTGGTGCAATAGAGCAAAAATCAGCCTGGGAAACTTTACTAAAGGTAGGTGGAGGAGATAGACTCTATGTGATTCTGAATGGTATGTGTGTGTGCATGTGTAGCTATTTCTACAAAACAGGCAATACAAACATTCTGGATAAATTTTCCCTCCCACCAGATAGAAGTCCAAGGTGTTCAGTACTTGCTGTGCCAACTATTCCCAAATGCCATCTTTCCATTAATACATTCAACTGGCTTGTTACAATACAAATGTGGCAAGAAAGAAAAGTTTTACAATGACTTTTCACTCTCCCCCCACAGTCTAATTTTCTCTTCTGAGGCTTCACATGGGGACCAGTGGCTCCAGGACTCCTTCCTTCTGCAGCTCTCACAGGCATCTGGGGGAATGGTAGGACTTGGGAAGATGTTCCACTTAGATTGCATGGTGGCTTTTTAGTGGATGGCTGGATTCAAAACCCAATTCCATGGCTCAAATGGATGGAGGCAGCATCTGGGTCTGTGTGTTCTGCTTCCAAAGGTTTGGGGGCAGGGCTGAAAGATACAAGAACAAGATCTTCTCCCTTTCTGGGTGGACTCTCCCAGGAGAGGCAGACAAAAGGTATGGAGAACAAAGGGCAAGAAAAGAATTGGAAGGGAAGTAGCTTGCAGGCAGTTTGAAAAGGCATCAATATTGCAGTGGTCAAAGGCAGGCAAACACATGGGGACAATCACAGATTGAGGACAAGAAAAACCTGGATTCTGGTAAGAGAATGTACATGAAATGTTTCACTTTTGAACTTGAACATTTGCAACATATTAAGGACAAGAACTTGCAACTTGAGAGGAAAAAAATGTTAGGCAGCTTGAGAATGCTGAAAACTCCAAATAATTTTAAAAGCCTAATATTTTAAGGTATGCAATTTTCCAGAGGCAGGAGAACATTTATTCTAAAATAGACCACATTGTTTTAGAGATTGAGAAATGCTTATGTTTCAGGAAAGCTTCACAGTAGTTTCACCAATAAGTGATAGGATAAGAAATTATTTCCCCACACAAGCAGACTTGAGCTTCAAAAGGCTCTTGTAGATGGACACACATTTTTCAGGAAAAGGATAGATAGATAAAACCCATTTAGAACACAAACTCATTTACAACACATAGCAGAATTATTTTCCAGAGCTTGGGGCAGGACCCAGCAGGCAGGACACCCCCTCCTCACTCCAAAGAGAAAATATCTTGGCAAATACCAGAAGGACCCAATACAAAAAACAATAGACACTGACCAAAAAATCAGAAATGACAATTTTGGATACCATGAAATGGTATTCCAATGAAACAATGTACAAAAGAAATGGTTTGCATTCATCAAAGAAAGGGACTGAGTTACTTGGCAATAAACTCACAGATTTTCTGGAGAAATATTTAAACAAGGGACAGTGAGTTAATTGATACAGAACATCCCTGTCCCCAGCAATCAAACATTACAGGGTTAACAGTGCAAGTAACATAGATGTGTGTGGACAAGAATATCAACCTTGCTATCAAGCAAAATCAAGATTTTAATAGTGTCATACAAAGTGGACTAACACATAGGTGTTTCTTCCTTTGTCCCCCTTTTCAACGTTCCCTATCCCTGTCATATCGATGGGATAGGAGAGTAGAAGATATAGAATGAAGAGAAATGCCCGGGTTACAGCCCAAGGGGGCAGGGGAACCAGTTGGAGTCCAAATGGAGCACATGGTGAGATCAAGAGAGGATTGAATGGCCCACACCCCAAGACCCCTGGTGAGAAGAACAATGCACAAGGGGTGAGGGGAGTATGAAAACAGTTATCACCCAAAAAAGGGGGGAGAGGATCCCACTTAGTCCAAGAATTAGTGATGGAGAAGTGAATGGGAGTGTATGAAGTAGGAACAGGAAAGGGCTGGGTGCTGGTGTCAAGGATACGTTTAGAGTGCAATCTAATCAGCTGGGACTGATGACGCGGTCCAGAAGCCGGATGCAGGCGCTTGGTGATGTTATATAAGGTTTTTTCCCATTGACTGGCTTTAACCCTGACAATGTTGGAAGTTTCTGATGAAAGCTTGGTTTTTATTAAAATTTCTCCTATTTGGATTTTCCTGGTGATCATAATTGATTTATTTTGTGATATGGACGTACTCAGGAGTCGTATTGGGATATGGATGTACCCAGGAGTCGTATTTTTACTGATATTATATATATATATAATATCAGTAAAAATACGACTCCTGGGTACATCCATATCACAATACGACTCCTGAGTACGTCCATATCACAAAATATAAAAACTAAAAATTGAAGAATGTCGATTCCTGGGTATATACATACTTGACAGATAAAAACCGACCACCAGGAAGTAAAAACAATCAAGTTTTTAATAAATAACCGAGCTTTCGATGGCTATATCACTGCCATCATCGTCAGGGTGTAAAAGCCAGAGGGTGGTGAAGTTCGCTTATGAGCGCAGCCGCGCCCGCATTCGGCTCATAGATCTCATGACAGGTCCCGGCCGGCTGATCCTTGCATCACTCGTGGTATCGTAAAGTGTATTTTTTAATTTTGTGCTCCTACGGTTGATTTCTTCTTTGCTATTAACGACTCCTAAACAGGGGGGAGAATATCCCATATCACTTTGCACCTGCATAATATTAGATCGATCATCCAGAGGGGTCCCGGTCTAGTCACCTCTTTTCCCCGCATTCGCCATACTACTCTCTGGGGGCACACAGCCACATCCATGTCCTCATTCCCATTCCCCCCTGCAACCCTCAATACACCACTTGTCTGCGTATGGGGTTCGTGATGTTTCGTTGTGGTCCGTGTCCGTGTCGACTCGGCATCTGGAAAACGTTTAACCCTCCCCCCCTGAGTGTATTCTGAGGGAGCTTCAAGTCCGATCTCCACGCTTTCCTGCATTCGTCGTGCCGTCATCCGGGAGCACATGACCACACCCTCAATGGGGCGGCTGCAATCATTGTCTATTCTGGGGACACCAATGTTCAAACGAATGCCCAAGCTGGTCAATGGTTAGGGGCTTGGCTGTGCTGTGATTGGCTGGGGGGTTGGCTGTGCTCTGATTGGCTGGGGGAGTGTTCTGTTTGGGTGGGGGCTTTGTTGTGCTCAGGTTAGTCTGAGTTACAGGGGGATTTAAGATGGTGAGCTGCCTTGATATTTTTTGGCTTCGCGTTCAATCACAGCACAGCCAACCCCCCAGCCAATCAGAGCACAGCCAAGCCCCTAACCAATCAGAACACACCTCCACCCAATCAGAACACAGCCAAGCTCCCACCCAATCAGTTCATACCCCCACTGGCAGTTAAAAGGAAGAAACAGCTAAGACCACACATTGCTCCTCAAAGCACGAAGCCGAAAGCACCAGCCTGAAGATGACGAATGAGACTTCGTCGAAACATCGCCAAGACACTTCCAATTTTACGCGGGAGAAAACCTGAATAACCAAAGACCTACATATATATATATATATAGTTGGATTTTATAGGGATGGGGAGGGAATGAAATAGGTAGGGGTATAACATAGGGTAAAGGACAAGGATTAAGGTAGGGATAGGTACAATAATGGGGTTACCCCCAACAATAAATCAACACTTTAGCAAGCAGACTACCATCCGGGTGTACATGTTAAATGTCCATAGTTAATATAATAATAAACAGCTATGTTAAATAGATTTATCACTAATAATAAAATGAGAAATTTACCAATACATATCATTTATTCCATGAATAACAATAATTAATGTACTATTAATAATATATTATTAATTGAATATAATTACTTATAAATACTGATATATTGCTTATTCATTATAATTACTTATAGGTAAAATCGGAAATATAAGAGTATTCACAGCAATCAAATAACATAAAAGATGAATAAAAAGTATCATTTATGTTATTTAATTTCATAACCTTTTCTCATTCTGTCATGTTGCTAACCATTAATAGAATTTTTCCCATGTTTTAAAATAAATTGTGTCTTCTTTCTCTTTGATTTCTAAAGTTAGTCTATCCATTTCTGCACATTCCAATATTTTTGTAATAATAATCTGGTCAGGTTGTAGCTTTTCATTTTTCCAAAATTGGGCAAATACTATTCTCGCAGCTGTTAATACATGTAATATTAGGTATTCATTCTCTTTTCCATAATTAAATCCTAGTATTCCTAGTAGAAACACTTCGGGTTTAAATTCTATCTGCATTTTAATCATCTTTTCTAACCATATATGAATCTTAAACCAATATTTCTTTGCATTAGGGCATATCCACCAGACATGATAATAAGTCCCTGGTTTTTGTTTACATTTCCAACAAACATTTAATACATTTTTAAACATTTTCTCTAATCTAACTGGTGTCATATGTCATCTATAAAACATTTTATATAAATTCTCCTTATATGCAGCTGCTTTAGAAGTTTGATATTTTGATCCCAAAGTTTTTGCCAATCTTCTAAATCTATGGGATATCCAAAAGTCTTGCCCATACTATCATTGTTTCTTTTACTTGTTCTTCTTCCATCTTCCAGCTCAACAATAATTTGTAAAGTTTTTTAATCACGTTTTCGTCTGTTTTTAGCAGTATTTTATCTAATGGTGTCTGTTCTTTGTAAAATCCTGTAGATTTTGCGTCTTTTTCATATCTTGTCTGAATTTGCAAATAAGACCACCATGTTAGGTCAATACCATGTTGCTGAAGAACTTGTCTGTCTTTAAGTTTTCTATCTTTGTCCAAAATATCTTTATAAATAACAAGTTTGTCATAATTAATTAAATTTGGATAAGCAAAAGCTTCCATTATCGAAAGCCACTCAGGTATTTTCACGTAAATTTTATGTTTAATTCTTTCCCACTCTGAAAGCAATACATTCCTTATGGTATGATTTTGAAAATATTTATATACTTTATTTTTCTCATACCATAAAAACGCATGCCAACCCAATTGCAAACCATGTCCCTCAACTGCCAATCATTTTATGACAGAACATGCATCATCAGTTGTTTTCAATATGTCATTAAACTGCCACATATTGAACTACTACTGTATACATGAAACACTACTAATTTTTCTGTATTGTCCAGGAAGGATTTCCTTCTCTAGGATGGACTTCTAGTGGCAGAAAGGAAAGTACATGGCCATCCAATCTGGACATCTAATGGTCCTCAATGAGATCTCAGCTAATTTGTATTGTCACAAATCTAAATTACTGTCTTTTAGTTTAATTACTGTCTTTCAGTTAATATAAAATTAAATTACTTATATACAGCTTAGAAGTAAAATAATAGCGACAACCACAGCTAAATGCATTTGCAGTCCTATCCTATAACTATGAGATAAATATTAACAGAAATTAAAATACTCAGAAAGATCTGCAATTTCATATTGGCAGGTAATACAGGTAATTAACTTTTAGTGACTTTAACTCTCTGTATTTTTCAGAAGGCCTAGCATATGAAAAGCACAATGACAGAAACATAAATCCAGCATCTGCTTTAAGATTAATTACATGTAACTAGAAATGTCAATACTAATGCTTTGACAGTCCTTTTCTTTTTTAAACTTTATTGGCCGAAAATCATTTAAACATTGTATTTCATTACCATTAACTTTCTCTTTTTATATAGGAGATCTCAGAAGACTCAACTAAAAGCTGTTTATAATAAAAGTAGAAGGATTGCATATATATCAGTACAACTGACAGCAAAATTGATGACAAGAGAATTAATCTTACCTGTTGCTGAATCTATGACTTTTCATTTATATGTCATTTACTTTTACTTCTGAATTATTAATCAGAAGTGCTTTCTGTTCTATTAAAAGCACTGCAAATGTTGATAAGTTTTCACTTATACACGAAAATGTTCCAATGCTGTTCATATTCAATTGGTACACCATTTTAATAATCACCTAGTGATATCTTGATTGCACAAAAGGGGTAGAGAATAACCTCAAAAGAGCCTTTCAACCCCTTTCAGCATAAAATAATTTTTTAGGTTAATGACATAGCATATTCAATTTCAAATGATGTTCATGTATGTGTTGCATAATCCACATTTTATTGAGTAGAGAAGGAAGATGATAAGCATAGCTTCTGAGTTAGTTAACAAAGGAAGGTTGGTCAACTCGCAATTTGATTTGCACCTCAAATAAAAGAGAATATATTGTAGTGTTACTATTGAACTCTGCTCTATACATTTGATTCTGACCTTGAGAAGTCTGAAGTTTATCATCCAGTCACAGATAGGAAATCAATTTTTTCTTCTAGTTTTTTGTAAATCCTATTCTAGAAGTTGAAGCACCACAGAAGCATCAATGGAAATGAAATGTATTATGCTTGCTGAATGTTTTCTTCTGTAAAAATATAAGATTCTGAATTCCATCATCTTTTTCCATCTGACAGTTATAATAATAAGTATTAAAGAATATAGCATTACACATTTATTCAACAATAGGTTTCTGGATTGCAACAATTGGATCCTGCTTTAAAAGAACTACATTGTTGCTGATAAATAATACATCAAAATGAAAACAATGCAAAATCATATGTTTAATTATAAAAGCATAACACATTTTAGGCATGTCTATAAAAAATCAAAACAATTTCAACTAATTATTCTTGCTTTAGATAATTACATAGTATTATTTAATTGAAAAGTAATAGAATATGAAATTTGGCCTGGTAGAGTCATGTTCCAATGGTTTGAACTCAGCAGGAGTACTGGAGCTTATTAAAGATGTTCTTCATCTGTTGAAGCAGTACATTTTAACTAATGCATATGTTTTATTTTGAATGTCTACTTCTGTCACATGAAAATGTTATAATGTTATAATAGTAAAGAAACATACTTTAACAGCTGGATATTAAAATAAAATGGGGACATTAAAAATGGGCAGATTGGAAAATGGCATATTAAAGATAGGCCAATTAAAATCTATAATATGAAACTGAAAAGAACATGCAGATAAACTTGCTGCATAACATTGATGATTCTAAAACTGGATGTTTGTAGCATTGAGACGCTGTCTCTCTCTCTCTCTCTTCATTAATTACTTGCTGACTAATTAAAGATGATACATTGATATTACTTCAGAAAGATGCTTGCTTGCCTACTTAGCTTTTAAAAAAACAAGAATTAGAACTAGAAAATATCAGTGCAGAAAAATAATAAGAATAAAGTACAAATATAGAGATACAAAAATCAGGCTTGGTTTTAATTTTGCCTGAAGAATTTGAGGAATGTTCTGCAATAATTTGGGGCAATATGATTGTTTTTACTACCACTTTATGTTTATTGGCCCATTAGGAGGGAAACTCAGAATTAACACTGAAGTAGTACTTTAGTTGGGGCAATTCAAAGGTTATCAATATGTGAACAAGTATGAATTTGAAGAAAATCTGCTCAGCTTTTGTGCCTTTTTAGTGATTCAAATCAAGATATTACTTTAACACTATTTTATATCTATCTCGCTCTGACTTCCATCCTGCCATTCTACAGCATCAGATTTGGGTGTAAATTCCTCAACATGGAACCCCCTGTTTTTCTTACAGAACTCTGTTTTATAAACACAGAAAACTATAGCTTTAGCTACTTTATAAAAGGTAGTAGTCATATTTGTCTTGGAAAAGGAAACATTAAAATTCAAGATCAAACTCTTGCAATAAATCTGCCACTAACAGCTGTTCATAGCTTGAATAAAGTTCACTTCACAATGTCTAAGTTTTTCCACTAAATTGCTTTCTCTAACCCATACATCCTGTAGTGAGTTACAGGAGTCACCAGATCAGAGAAAAGAGAACTACTACCTTGTTACAACTGAGTTGGACCTTTCTTGGATGCTTGGCTTTTCTAATATATTACCATCTTTGATATTAATTAGGTCAAAACAAAATTTAGAAATGCTCCAAAGGCATCATTCCTATACATTGACCAAAGCTTACTGCCAGCGAGCAACAGGACAAATCACTAACTTTAATAATGTATTTTCTAATTGAACATGTGGTATCAGTGTATTGTTTCATATATTGTTTCATTTGGTCCCTGTCTTTCTGATTATCATCTCTAGCAGGTGAATCATCCATCTCTACTTCAGATCAGAATCTAAGAAGCTTAGAATGGATGTCCTGAGAAAGAAGCAAATTTGGTTTCTCCTCTGAAGTTCTATAAGGAGTACTATGAAATAATTTGTTTTCTTATATACGTCTTTCTAGTTCCTACTTTTATTGTGTGCAGTCTGTGCAGGTTTGGTTTTGTTTTTCTTCAAATAGCAATGTGAAAGTTTCTATTTCTTTTTTTTAATTTTATTTATAATACAATTAAAAAACATTGGATGTAATGTGACATTCCAGTATATACATTCTTATCAGGTTGTTCCACATTTTATAATCGATTCTTCATTATATACATCTAAGTTTTATATACAGTACTTATTCTAAAATAACATATATTTCTATCTTAACCCTAACCTTTAATCCCAACCATCCTCCTCAAATCCAGTAGTAAAATTTATCTCAGGTTTCGAAATAAACTGATCCACATTTGCCTTTCAATACCATTGTGAGCCTGTCCATTTCCGCACATGCTAATATTTTATATAGTAACTCTTCCTCTGTGGGGATTTCTTTGCTCTTCCATTTTTGCACAAACACAAGCCAAGCTGCAGTCAAGATATGTAACAGCAAATAGAATGTTCCCTTATTGTATTTCTCTGTAGTTATTCCCAACAAGAAGAGTTCAGGTTTTAACTCTAAGTCCAATATTAATATATCTTTCAGCCAACTTCGTATCCTATTCCAATACTCACGGGCCTTTGGGCATTCCCACCACATATGGTAATATGATCCAATTGCTATTTTATATTTCCAGCATAAAGGTGAGATATTTGAACCCATTTTAGCTAGTCTAAAGTTTATATTTCTTGTTAGTCTTAGGATAGTATTTGCAGGATTGCCTTCTCCTGCATTTATCTGCTCTTTCCAGATCTGTCTATAACAGGATACCACCTGGCAGGATCTCAAAACTGGGCCTTTTCGATCACCACTTCCACACCCTCCAATGTACACTTTCCATTCCAGATTGTTAAAACATTTGACAGTTAAGACATGGCAGTTCCCTCAAGCAGAGGAGGACAGCATACTGTGGTTGAAGACATAAATTTGTGGAGACATGTTTTTGACATATTTTCTCTGTATAGTGTTCATACTATATTTGGTTTATTTTATGGGTGACTTTATTTAGCATTCTTGAAGGATGGGTTTTATTTTATGGGTGGGTTTATTTAGTATTTTATTTAAACTCTTAGTCACCAAGAGCTTTTTGGGAATGATTGTTATATAAATAAAATGCATTAAAATACATTTAAAAAATAAAGGGAGAAACAAGTTACATTGAATGCCACAAGATAAAGCTGCTGAAATTCTGGGCATATTAGTAAACAATAAGAATTTTTAATTTATTTAATATCTCTGTTCTTGTAACAAAAATACTTTATTTTTTTTAAAAAAAATAAAGGACAAACTAAAAATATACAAACTAAGAAGAAAAAGGAAAAAATATTTTACCAATGAATTCAGTACTATAATATGAACAACACAAGATATTATTATAATATACACAGAATCTCAGAATATACTGCTGCATCTTTTGATTAGTAGAAAAAAAATGCCATTTCTGAAACACTAAATAAGGATATTAAAAAGTAAGCCTCAAAGTATTTGAATCCACTAACAATGGCAACAATTAAAATATACAGTAACTGCATATATCATTATAGTTATAATTAACAAAAGCAGAAAAAAGTAAAAGTGGAAATTTTTGTTTGCCCGAAAAGATGAAGGAGTATGACTGGAGACTTTAGAGCAATGGAGAAAAATTGAGTCCTGATGTGTCAGAATGAGGTGTAAAAGATCTGAATTATACAAGAAAAAAAGAAAATATCAGAGAAGTGTTTATCTGTTTTACAGCACTAGGAAAGCACAACTCTTTTATTTCTTGTTGACTGCAATCACAATGTATAGACACAAGTCAAACAGCAGACAATTTTCAAAAGTAATTTGGACCAGCCACTCAGTCATTAAGCAACCACTTAGCAAGTGGTTGCTAAGTGAAACTCTAACTGTGATTATCTTACTTCAGTTCTCCTTTGTTTTACAGATCTTCAAAAATCATAAAATGCAAGGATTGGTGATAAAGTTACTTGTTCATGAGCATGGTAACTGAATGGTTGCTACATGAGGCAATCATTAAACAAGGACTAATTGCAACTGTTTGATTAAACCTTTCCACCTACCTTTCCTAAGTAAGCTATGCATTATTCACACACACACACACACACACACACACACACACACACACACACACACATATATATATATATATATATATATATATATATATATATATAGTCTTTCACTTCCATACTTTTTTCTTTATGCTGTACATGTATATGAGAAATATTGCACAGGAAAACATATTTAATTTTACTAAAAATATTGCTTACTAAAAATAATATGTTTTTAATTTTTTGATATTTTGCAATCAATGCATGAAAGTTCTGCATTCCCTTTCCCAAACAAAGGAATGGGATAACTAAATCGTCTAGTAGATAACATGAGTTATCACCAGATCTTCACCTTGACTTGAACTTCTTGTTGAGAACATTTAAAATTGACAAATTAAAAGTGATTTTGTGCTGTCAAAATACTATAGAATTAGCTCCACAAAAATGTGCAGAACTTTACAGGTGATGGATAGTTGGTTTGCATGGCACTTTTATACAACTGCCAGTTAAATTAATAATATCACGATCTATCTCCAGTGTCAGGTGTAAATGACTTTTCACATCAATAACTTGTTTACAGTGATGTTCCCCCAGTATTAAAGATGGTATATTGATTTCATCATTTGTGCAGAAAAAGCAGAGGGGGGGGGGCTTGGACTGAGGCATAAAATGGAAAGCTTTCTAATTTATAGGAAGTCATACAGCAATTATTATTCCATGATCATAATAGCAGATTTGATTAAATTGACTTTTATTCTACCATAAGCTACCAAAATAAAGTTTGTATAAAAGATTGTAAATTTGGCAATGAAGTGTCTATATTAATCAGTGTTTTAGCTATAAAAATGGCAAACATGTTTCTGCATATAAAATTCATTTCTTCACCATGCAGGCTTCTAGTGAATTTGCTTTTAGGATGATAATTCTCAGGAATGTGTTCTGTCTGCTAATTTCATTGTGGTGCTATGCCTTGCCTGTATCTGGATTGGTACATTGAAATGTTGATAGATGCACCAAAATATTCAGAAAAAATTGAAATGGGTTGGGCAGCTAAGTTTAGGTACAACTGTGTATTAGGTACAACTCTAAATCTCACTTTGGTTTATTAAAATCTTATTATTTTCAGGATTACATCCTTGTTTTTGTTTTCTTGCCTTGTTGCACTTCAAGTAACTCCATGGATAACTTAGATAGCGAATGCAGAGAAGTGTACCAACTGCTCACATTCAGTGAAGATGCTTTAGATGCTCCATCATCTTCAGAGTCGGAAGGACTGTCAAGCATAGAGATATCAAGAAAAGGCAGCAGTGGCAACACCAGCGAAGTATCCATGGCTTGTTTAACAGAACGGATTCATCAGATGGAAGAGAACCAGTATAGCACAGCAGAAGAACTTCAAGCAACTCTTCAGGAACTTGCAGATTTGCAGCAAATTACACAGGAGTTGAACAGTGAGAATGAAAGGCTTTATTCTCATGGATAAAGCAGAGTGGGGCATGTCTGATTATTGTGAGGCATCTGCATGAAATAGTTCATAATTCCTCAGAGTAGTTATACAGCTGCAAGCTATTGGTGGTCAGTTACAAGGAAGTCAGTCAAGAGATTGAGGCTGTCATACCTATACATATACTCTTCATGCCAATATTAGATTAAAAGGAGATTGGAATAAGTGATTTCTTGGATTATACAGTTAAAAGCTACCAACAACGCAATTACAATATAATTTTCAGATAGACTTTTTCTGACACTAAGCATTGACCTACAAAAGCCATTAATGCCAACTTTTAGTGGCTAGCCGAAGAAAACCAGAAAGAGTATTTCCAATTTCTCTATTAATGATTAATTATGAAATTCCTAAAGATTGTGTTTGGACAAAGTAAGGTAAATTCCTTCTTTTGTTCATAATTGTAAAACTGTAAATAAGAGTCTCGTTTATATCTTTGGCACATGCTACTGGAACTCTTCAGTGAGAAAGAAATTATAGTTTTTGGTGGTATAGAGAAACATCCAGTCTCTCATACAACTGAACAGTACCCTCAGGAGACAAGTGTATCCTTTTACTGTATCCTTTTCTGATATGTATGGGATGTGGGTTTTGGGTGGGAGGAGGGTACAAAATAAAAATGAAATAAGGATAATTCTCTTTCTCTCTTTTAAGTTATATTTTCAGTGAGATTCGTATAGAACAAGGCCATTTATTTAAAAAATGTCATGTTGTAAACTGCCAAAGATTTTGTAGAAGAAAATGTTCAGTAACAATCCCATTTTTTTTCAAGTGGATATGAATTATTTTTATAAATCTTTCCACTTATTCTTAAAAAAGGCTCTTGCACTTTAGCTCTTTAATCTGAAATGGAAAATTAAATTCTACAGCTTGCTGAAGTGTCATTATTAGAAAAATAAAATACAGATTAAAATTAATTATACAGCTTGGTTCTCTTAAAAAAATTATGTTTCCTTCAAATGCTAAAAGAAGTGCATTTACTTTGTGTTATTTTCTGTGATGAAAATAGTAGTTCAGTTTCTACCTCCACCCACCCTTAAGATACAAATGCAATCATTATGGATAAATAAAATCAACAACTGTTTTCTACAATAGGAAAAGAATCCAGTACTGTTTGTATTGAAATGTTGATTGTTATCAATACAAAGTCATAAATTACTAAATCTAAGAAAGTATGCAGCTGTTTTACACCAAAGAAATTGCTTGTTGAAATAAATTGCCACACAATTATCTGTAAAATAAACTACTTCTACTCAAGTTTCATGTTGTCATTTGCAATCAGTGTACTGCCATTTTTAATACTAATTACAACTGAACTGTTGAATTCAATCTTGAATTAATGCCACATACATCAATATAAAATGTAAGACATATAACCCCATGAAGAGAGTAAGAATGGATAAAAAACAGAGGTGAGAAAACACCCAGTTCTCAAAAATAACCTCCCTAGTTTCAGTCAACTGACAACATCAATTTTGCACCTATTAGAAAAGGAAACTCCCAAAACTTAGGAGGAAGGAATGATAAAGTTGATCCTTTTCCATCCCTAGCAAGTTCTGTTTCCATTCTACTTTATTTATTATCTGACTTTTGCCTTGATGCTTACCACTATTTCTTTTTCAGACCTCTTCATGGGAAAGAAGGTCAACTTTGCTTTTCCAACAGCAGGTAACCATCTTCCAGGTACCATCTGCTTTATTTAATTAGAGACCAATATAAGATAATTAATTTAAATCCTCCTATTGACGGGCAGAGTTATAGTAACACTTTAATTATCTGGAAAGTCCACTATTAATCAAAGTAATTCTAGTTTATATGAAAGTGCACCATATCTTTTTCAAGGATGACCTATATAACAAGAGACTGGTTAAAATAAGAATTTGAAAGAAAACTTCCACTTGTTAGTATAAGTTACTTTCCTGAATAAATCAGATTAGGCTGAAGAATAAAGGACTTATTTCTGAGTACCTCTTACTGAAATTATTATTATGTATCTTCTTTTATTTCTGACCATTCAAGAATTTATTTAATAAAAAGTTAGGATTTCTGATTGCAGCTTTTTGGAACAAAGTAAATTACATTTTTTGAAAGTTGTGACAACTCCAAAGGCTATTGGAAATTTATCTATGTATCTCTTTACAGGAAAAGATCTGATAAAATGCTAAGTAACTATTTTATTAAAGTACTGATGCTTTAAATGTTTGCCAAATAAATAGTTTATATCATCAACCATTTTGGTGTTCCACTATCAAAGTGTGATGGGATTTGGAGGGTGGGGAGAGACTGGATATGTATTTTGCTTTGCAAGATAGCAATTAAGTGGAGGCTTTCATGCTTTTTACTGTTTTTACTACAGGTATAAGTTTTTATTACAGGCATATACAATATAATTTCTGTGTTTACCCAGTACCAGGTTTTCTCTAGGTCTCCATCCCAGAGACTATCCCCCTCCTGCCCCCACATCCATTCTACTTCTTACCTCTTTCACTCTCTCTCCTTCTCCTGTATTTCTGGACTTATTAAGGCAAAGGAATCAGCTGGATTTACTGTAATGAGCCCATCACAATTTGACCTTCTCCTAGACCTGTCAGCTGAATACCTATTACTTCTCTGTTGTGGAAAGGACCTCCTACCAAGATTTTGCCAATGATAGACAATATCCCCCCCCCCCATTTGGGATCTTGAATGAAAATGTCTTCTCTCCAGGTCTTCCCCTTTTCTAGGACAGTCATCTGTGGATTTTTCTTCTCTTCCCTGATGAGAAATTGGCAACTGCTCTACATATTCACACAACTCCAGTTTCCATTTTCTCTCCTTTCCTTCTCTCTCTCCAGTTTTTAGTTAGACTGGCAGCATGTCCCCCAGCAGCTAAGGAGGTGATTTTTGCCCAGGGCTCTAGATTTCTATATACCACGGGTGGATAACTCATCAGCGTTCATGACAGCACAGCTGTCCTTTAATGCCAGAATTGAGCCTCTTCCTATCTTTTCTAACTCCATTTGCTGACACACACCAGCAGAACAGCAGTTATCCAAATTCCACACCCATCATCTTCTGAAGTTTTTTAATAGATCTATCACAACAGAGAGCAAGCTGGAATAATAATGAGCATTTGTAAATGTTTGGAGAAGGGCTGAAAATGATTATGGGAAGTGAAAGAATAATACTAAGATGACATCTACTTCTTGATATGAAGATAGTATTATTCTATTTTTGACACCTTAATCCAGTAACAGAAAACAAAAATCCTAAGAGGAAATATGGAGATATGAAAAAGAAAATAGAAACCTAGTTTGGTCTAGTGGTTAAGTCACCAGGCTAGAAACCAGAAGACTAAGTTTTAGGATGGGTGACTTTGGACCAGTCAACTCACCTCACAGGGTTGTTTTTGTGGGGAAAAAAGAAGGAAGAAGAGTTATTTGGTTGAGTTATTTATAAAAAATAATAAAGAACGGATTAAAAAAATATGTACCATATAATATTTTTGTTTACTTGACAGACTTGGTGATCAGCCAAATCAGCAAGAGATACAGAGGTTCAAATAAGTGGGATTTCCCTTATGCATGACTTCAGGGACTACAAGCAAATCTTGGTAACATTCAGTTCATTGATAACCTAGGAATGCTCTAAATATTGTTTCATATATTAATCCTACATTATCTGTCAGAGAAAAGTGACAAAAGGGAATGTGATTTGCAATATTTTAAGTTGACTAACTATTTATCAAGCCTCCAAAGAGAAACAATATGGATGAAGTTGTTATGGCTGATTGTTTCAAAAGACAGAGGGTTATGAAAGGAGAAGGTTTTATGTCTGATACATAGTGCTGCAGACCAAGCTTATTACGCACTGCCCTCTTCTGTTGCATAAGGCATTTCAGCATGAAAATATTACATTTCCATAAATTTGCCACATCTGGTGTGCCAGGTTGGGTTTTTCATAAAAGTATGCAAAAATGTGACAAATGTTGATTGAGTGGCTAAAATGAGTGACAATTTCTTTAGGAGTGCCTACACACAGTAGTGTGCAGAAGCTTGAAAAGATCCAAAAGGTGTCAGTCAAAGACAGTAGTGGCTCATGTTAATTTTAGATTCACCAGGAGATTTAACATTTGCATGTTGTACATCCAGTCACTTCAGTGTGAGAACAAATTGCCAAATTGTAAAATGTTCCCTTTTAACACAGTCCATAGTATACAGGCTAACATAGATTAATAAAGGAAGTTGGGGGGGGGAGTTAATTAAAAAGCCTTGGAAAAGGTAAAGAAAAAGTCAATGTTTTCATGTAAAAATATTTTACAGATTTATTTTTCCCATAATAATGCCACCAGCAGGTTGCTTTTCCCAGTAATTTCATCTAGCATTCTCACATAATATAATGTTTATGGTATTTTGGAAAACCATCAAGAAAAATCTCTTCTATTATGGCACTTCTACCTTGAAAAGAAAACTCCGGTACATGAAAAGAATAGTTTAAAATCACAAACATATACACCAGACTATTTTCAGAAGATTTTAAAGAAAGCAGAACTATTTCCAATGCGCATTTTTTTGAAGGGGGGGAAACCATAGAATTGTGCATTAATGTCCATTTAACAAATATTCATTGTTTATGACAATAAAGCAAAAATATATCACAACTCCAATAGAAAATTAGATTTCTTACTCAACAAAAAGTGACACCCCTGAGGACCTTTAGAATTTTGTTGTATTCTCATGGGATCACTAAGTAAATTGAATCAGATGGTGGTGAAGTTGCTCCAGCTTTATAATTGAAATTAAATCCATACTAAAATATCCTAAAGGTCACTAGTAATTAAAAGGCTAGTAGAGCTTTTCTGTAATTTATTGTTCAAGTAGATATAAACACATTAGTAAATTATAATGTTGTTAACTTCTAATATCTATTCATTAAACTCTCCTAGGAAGTTTAGAATATTTCCTGAGTAACTTGAAAGAGCTAAACTACAGCTACAAAATGAGCTAGCCAAACCATTTCATTTGCCGATAAAATAGGAAACAACAACTCATCAAAATCAGAACACACATAATCCATAGTTGCCAAAGTGAGGCAGAAGAAAGAAAGAATCTTTCTCAATGGTAAATATACAACAATAATCACTAATTTAATAGCACCCCAAATCTCTTTTAGAAATAGTCAACTTTATTCAAACCTCTATAAGTTAACTAATAGTTGTCAAATCCTCTGATCATAAAATATTTATTGTAAACCAACCAGATTAGAATGCACTCTTCTAAATTAAGTTTATTAACAAAACACAAGGAATATAAACAGCAATTAAAAAATAAAAGCTGCTTCAGCATTCATTTTAAAAGAACAAGCATATTTATGTAATAAAGTAAGTTTACATGTGAATCTGCTTCCACCATTGCACTACTTAGAAGCAGCCATGCTTGAAATACATGTAAACTATTTCTAGATTACAGTGAAAGTGTTTTTGGAAGACAAACTTCTCAGTAAAGTAAAAAGAAATTCTACATACGGTAAATACTTAGGATCATCAATACTCCAGGTTTCTTTTGGTGGTTTTTAGTACAGATGAGGCTATACTAAGTAGGCTTGGGAATAAGCATAGTGAATCTTCTTGGAATTATTTCAAGTAAATATGAAGTTTAAGCATTTCTCCCTTTCCATGGAATGATTAAATGTCCAGAGTTAGTCTACAGATCTTTATTGTATGGGATGAGGGAGAACTGGATATTTATATTTATAGTTATTTTCTTTGCAAATATAGAAGTGCAACATAATGAAGTAAATAGTTTTCTACGCTAGATAGCAAAAGTTATAATACTGTATTGTTTTACTGAACAGATCACTGCATCACTCCAGGCTGTTTCCAGCAGAAAGCATGATGGTTGACTGTGTATAATAACATGATGCAATAATAAAGTTTTAATATGGTAGACTTTTTTATTTACATAAGGATTTATACCATAATGCACTAATAATGTATTACAAAGAATTATAATGTTCCGTCTATGGAAAGATTAATTTCCACATTCTGGCATTTCTGAATGCTTTAGGTGCTACTTAGCTTTTCTATATGCTTTTATTTTTTGTACTTCTAAAAATGTGGCAGTGTTGCATAGTTGCAAAAAGTTCTAAAGATATGTACAAAGATTACATATGCTCTTGCATGAAATGATATATAACAAGGCTGGCACATAGTTGTGCAGTGAATAATTTTAAAATGACCTCTTTCTGTTAGTATATTGCTTTTTTTTTCCCCTGAGGTTACTGTGATTTTTGGATGTGCTTTCATTGCTACCTGAAATAATAGAGTTTATGAAATGCAAAATCAAACTAGTGATTGATGTTGCTGTAAAGCTTCTTTCTATCCTTTGTTAACACAGCCACTAAAAGCTAACAGGAAGCCAATGTTATTTTCTGTGTCTTGTCAATAAAAAGAGATGGGAGTAAACAAAACAATTTTCCTTCCAAACTCCTGGCTGCCCTGATGCTAAAAGCAATGATGCGTAGCTTTTTTTTTTTTTTTTTGTAAAAACTCTCATAACTCCTTACCTGATATATGAGTAGGGAAAGTTTGACAGAACAGAATGATACAAGACAGCCTCAAACATTTGGCACAATGCTCATCTGGCATACAGAGACTGCCTGTCAAATGCCTGTGACTCCATACAACAGCTAGGGACCCTATGGAGTAGCAGATGGACTATTAAGGTAGTATTAATGTAGATGCCATCAGTTTTCAGTTCTGACTGGGACATACTCTTTAGAACTATGAGCAGCTGCTGCCATTTATTGTGACAGCTTCCTGCTAACTTTTGCCAACTGGCACAATCTGACTCTTTGTACCTGAACTATTAAATGTGTGGCTTCCACCATTTTTGTCCTCTAGAGAACTCTTTTAATAATCCTCTCAAGGAAGAATTAGGCATTTATCACCAAAGCTAATGCCTGTGCTATACAGGCAGGTCTATTGCCCACACTACGATGCATGCAACAGACGTTATGTAAATAATCTATATATGTGCTGCTCCATTCAAGCAAATATCTGAAAGAATTTAACAAAAGCAAGCATTACGTTCCTTGAATTCTTAGTATTTCAACATTTAACCCAATGCCTATGTATGTATTCTGTATGTAACTATCCATGTAAGCCAGGAGTGTCAAACTGCTGACCCGTGGGCCGGATGCATCACAGCAAAACCGCACCCACCCCATTGCTGGCAATGGAGAAAAGTCGTGATATGTCACGACACATCACATGACGTTGCGAGTTTGACCCCCCTGATGTAAGCCTCTTCTAAATGGTAGTCTTGTTCATCTGTCCTGAACATTATTTCTGAGGGTTACTCACAGAATCATTATATATAAGGAACTATCCTGAAATAAATGTACCAGGAACTGAAGTTAATTAAATATATTTAATGCAAAAATAAAATTATTAAGCATTTAATTACTGTATGTATAACTAAATGTCATTGCATACTTTACACAACAAACCGGGATATGTAAACAAATGAATATTAATCACAAAAGTCTTAACAATTTCAGGATCTGTGATATAATATTGACCCATTTGTGCATTTATGCCCCAATCTGCCCTAAGGATTACATAGAAGAAAATGGAGCCCAATTTTAGCAGCAAATGAAGGTCTGTTAAGAGGTAATTTTGACAAGGATATAATTTTCTGCCACTTTCTAAGCAATTGCATTCCAGGTCAGGCCCTGTATGAATAAATGGAGATAGCCATCTCCTTGTATCTGCACAGCAATAGTTTTACAAGGCCACTTCCAGAAGATCTGATACTAAAAAGTAATATCTCTCTTCTGCATAGCCCAAAAGTCTTTTATGTTTGTAGTTGTTCCACACAGCAGTTTTCTTTATTTTTGTTTCCTTATGTTTATCCTTGAAATTCTGGACATATATGGGAAGCCTTCAATTTAGATTTAATTTGCCAACAGAAGAAATCACAACTAATTACTGTTTGGCTAGCAAATCTTGGTAGGATCTCTTGTCATTATCTTGTATAGGAAAATGATATTGATTATATTCCTCATGGATGGATCAGTCAATAAATGGCAGAAACATTAGTTTCTATTATGAACAACTAATTCACTATTGAGCTACAAGGTCCTATTGTTGTTCTGTTTTTTGTTGGTTTTTACTACAATGAATATTATAAATGTGTTCAATAGTTGGAATGAAACTTTGACATATCTATACAGCAGTATTGAAATAGATCACTCTACCCTCAGCAGAAGAAGCTGTTTTCTTATCTTCTTTTAAAAACTTTCTAAATTTTTATATCAAAGCATTTTTTTTTATTCCAAACAGAAAAAAATTGCAATACCAGGCAACATAAAATCTAACACACAATAAACATTCCACATAGTTGTTGGTAAACAAACACCAGTCTCCTTTTGAATAAGTAACCATAGCAGAATGTGAGTTTCAGCAAACTTAGTGTCTGTTTGAGCCTAAAGGCTACCCTAAAAGAGAGGAAGATGGAAAGATGGAGGAGAATTGGAGAAGAAGTCCGAAGGAGGATGCCAGAAGAAGACAAGGTGCAGAAAAAACACCTTCTGGATTACCAGGCCTATCTAAACAAAGCCCCCTCCTTTCTCTGCTTTATGGCCTAGGCTCAACTCATTTCCCACATAAAGAAGAGAGCTGGTTCCTCAACTTGGAACCACTTCCTCAGAGAACAGAAAGGGGACCAGAAACTATATAAGTAAGGAGCCATGGCAGCCCAGTGGTTAGAATGCAGTATTGCAGGATAACTCACTGCTCACTGCCAGGAGTTTAATCCTACTAGCTCAAAGTTGATAAGTCTTTCATCTTTCTGAGGTTAGTATAATGAAGACCCCCATTGTTGGAGGCAATATGCTGACTCTGTAAACCTCTTAGAGAGGGCTATAAAGCAGTATGAAGCAGTATTTAAGTCTAATTGCTACTGCTGTTGCCATTGCCATTGCTAAGGACTTGCTTATACCCACAACTGAGGTTGGAAGGCTTATTGAGTCTGTGTGTAAGGCAGAATAAGTTTCAAATTATTGCTATCTTTTTAGTTGGGCCTTTTATTTTATGTTAGCTTGAGTTTTGGGTTTGGAGTCTCTTTTTGTTTTAAACCATGGTCCCTGGATAAACAAGGAATGGTGAGAATAAACTCCAGAATGTTATCTCCATCTTTGGAGAACACAATATTTGCTTTCTGTCACTTGCTAGTCAATTTCCTCTGTCTAAAAGGATATCTGCCACAGTATTCATTATGGTGAATTCATAGGTTGTTTTTTTTTCAAATAACTGTATTATGTTACTAATGCTGGATGCATAAAATTTATTGAACAGATCTTGGCTGCTTGAAACTGATTGTTTTGTGTAGAAATAGAATTTCCTAGATTTTTATTATTGCTAAGTATGTACATATGTGGAGAAGGTTGTTACACTGAAGCCACATTAGAATGTTCTGAAAAATTTTTGACAGGAACTATAGTGCTATGTTTCATCATCTTTTCATAGTTTCCAAGATTGCCTAAGCAACCTAAGAAAACCACTAAATATATCTGTGAAATAAACTACCTATGAAAGGCATGGCTGAGTAGTGTGAATGCACAGATAACCTACTTAATCCAGTTACATAGTTATGTAACTTGTTCTTCATAGTCTATATGTGTTATATTTATGTCTGAGTAGCAAGGCTGTCTAAAAGGACATGAAAGCAGGTGCCATTTTTTAAGTTTTTTAAAAACCTTAAATGTGCCAAAATGTAGAGGGCCTTAAGATTTGACATCCACACATATTTTATAAATGTCGAGAGCTGAGCCTAAGTAGGAGGACTTCAAAGATTAGAAAAAGGCACATCAGCAAAGAAGTGGCAGTGGCTCTGGTAGAATGAGACTTCATCTAAGATAATGAATCTTTGTTGGCTACAGACAAAGCCAACAACAATGAAAGTGATTTGTTTTTCACTATGAGGAGATGAAACTGGCAGCCCCTTCCTCATGTACCCTAGGATAGTAAAAGCCGCTCATGACTTCTGCAAAATTGTAGTTAAAAAAAGGCTCTTTGACAATACAATTTATGTAATGAAAGTTCTAGGGGACCACAGATATTGGATAAATTGTAGGTATTACAACAGATTTTCAGAATGCTGACACAATCTTTGAGAGAATTGTGATAACTGGCCTTAATTCAACCTTGTGTGTATGGAGTAAATCCAACTAATAATTCAGTTTGCAGAAAGGCAGAAACTGTGCATGCTCATCACACCAAGGTAATTGTCTCCAAGAAGGCTGATTTCAATGTCAGGAGCTTCAAATATAACATCTGCAATAGCCTTGGCTTCAAAGGTTTTGTGAGGGAATGCTGAAAATACGTAGAAAAGGCTCCATGCTGTGCTAGTAGATTGAACTGAAGGATATAAATTAATAGGTTGTTGAATATGTTTTAATTAATTTATGCAAAAACACAGCGCAAAGCTAAATGTGAGCATTAGACCCTAAGATTGCTATTAAATATCATTGCTAAGAATATAAGGCCAAACATTTAGAACAAAGCACATAAAAATTGGTTGAAAAAAGCTAGCAATTTGGTCCAAATCCAGTAAATAAATATATTTAGAATAAGCAGTTTCATAGAAAGAGTGAGAGAAACCACTTAGTTTCATAAAAACAGTGAGTTCTGGTGTCACTATCAGAATATTTTTTATTTTATAAGAGAAGGAATTTTCAGGAACCATATCACATAGCTGAGAAACAATAGCTGGTGTGGGGCATACTCAGTCCATCCCAAGAGAGCAAAGCCTACAGAGTTGGCAATTGAAGACCTCAGTGACAGTTAAGGATTGCCTGGACTACTATGAGATTATCCAAATGTATGGGGAAACCCACAGGTTTTATCTTGTTACCAATGTACAAGAAGATATGTAGTGAGAGAGTGATCCAAGGAAGAAAGAATGTTTACCGAATATGCCCAACTTCTTTCTACTTCGAAAGAATACCACATTTTGAAAAAGAGTGTGAGCAACTAGGGGGGTTAACATTGATTTGTTTTACTATTTCCCTATGTGGCATATTGTTGATAAAGTCTGGACTGTAAGTGGAAATAAATAAAATAAACACATAACATCTATTTCCTAGAAGTTATTGCACATGCTAGGCTCTTATGCTTATTCATGCTTTCTTTGTTACAAGCTAATATTTAAATAAAAACTGGTGTCATGTCATCTGTTTAAATATATTCACTGATATTGTAGCTCCAGGTGAACTAAGATAATTAAATATACAAACTAACAAATATACAACATGTTAAGCATGCATACTTTGCAGATGCACGGTTTTATTTATTTTTATTTATTTCTAATGTTTTATGGCAGTCTACTCCCAAAGTAATATACATGGGTTCAGAGTTGTATACGCAGAGGATTAAAAGCAACATGACAATAGTAAACAATATAAATTATAGTGGAAATTGCAAACAGATGCAGATATCAAAAACTAACTTCTCAAAAGTTTATTCTTTACTTATTTACAGAAACTGATTAGACAAGAGGCAGGAAAAAAAAATTCGATAAAAAGGGTGCCACCATTGAGAAGGTTCTACTAGTGGTCCCTTTAGATGGGACTATTTTTGAAACAGGAACCTCAGCAGAATCTTTCTCCTATATTTTATCAGACAGACAGATTCACTTTGGAGTAGGCAGTCTCAGCCAAGAAGGACTTTAAAGTGATATCCAGAATCATAAATTGCATCTAGAAACTGATTGGCAGCTATTGCAGTCTCAAGAGCAGAGGGGTTATGTGAATCAATTTAATGGCAACAATTACTACTACTGCTTCAGGCTCAGCCAATTTAAGGTTTCAGATGATCTGCAAGGACATCTTTATATAGAACCATTAAAATCATCCAACTGGGTGATGAGAAGGCCTTGAGTGACCGTAACTCTGATTCACAAAGGGTGAGAATTAGTATTCTAGTTATGTGACAGCCTTTTTGGACACGCTTCCACATTACTTGACCAACAGTCATAAATCCAGAAAAATGCCCAAATTATTTACCAGCTCTGTTAGGAAGAAATCAGGAATAATAAAGCATGTTGAGGTCAGTACAATTTTCATAGCAATCACATACACCTATGCCAAAGCTCCCATCAATAACTCCCCAGTCCCAGTGGAAGATTCTGTTACTATAACTGTTACATAAAAGTAGTCCTGACCTATATGGCATTAGTTTCCTAGTCAAGTCTACCTTCTTGGCCTGATATCAACCCTGCAAGTCTGAATGTGCTTTCCCCTCCCTCACTTTATCTTCATGAAAACTAGGGAGGAACTTGTCTGAGACATTTGCTCAAGTTATTTTTTTGGCAAATATAAAATTGCAGTTTTACAAAAGATTTACTATTAAAAACTTATTAAATGAACTGATTTTGTCCAATTCAGTCCTTCTGGGTAAATTTGCCATAAGTACAATATCTGCCAGTGGAGCATTATCCATTAATGGACAGGCTTCCTCTGCCCATTCATTAGGATATTCTGCAGAGGAGGGCAAACAGGGATACACACAGGAAAGAGAGAACTCACTACTAAGGTGTCATACATAATGCTGTATCTAGACCTATATGATATGCAGAGATACCTTATAAAACTAAATAAGTATTGGTCTTTCTTTAACAACATATTTAATCATATACAGGTAGTCCTCAACTTACAATAGTTCATCTAGTGAGCATTTGAAAGCACTGAAAATAGTGACTTATGACTGTTTTTCACACTGATGACCATTGCAGCATCCTCATGGTCAACTGACTCATATGTATGACGGCTGCAATGTCCCTGGATCATATGATCTCCTTTTGCAAACTTCTGACAAGCAAAGTCAATGGGGGAAACCCAGATTCACTTAACAATGGTGTTACTACCTTAACAATAGTAATGATTCAGCTGTGGCAAGAAAGATCGTAACAAGAGGGTCAAAACTCACTTAAGAAACGTCTCACTTAGCAACAGAAATTTTGGGCTCAAATGTGGTTATAGGTCAAGGACTACCTGTACTATATGATTTCTATTTCTATATTCAGAATACCATTTTTGCTGATTCTTTTGGATGGAAAACATGATGATGGATGTCATGCCTCCAGCTGCTGCCAGCAACACGTGTATTTCATCTACAAGTCAGGCAGCCTAAGCTGATAGCGTGAAAGAATGTTCTGTGATCATGGACATCTTATGACAATATCAACTATCACAAAGTTAGCTGTATTTCATGCAATGTCATCACCAGCTCTGTATATCAAAAAAAGAAAAGCCTTTCTCCCTTTGTCAGCCAGGTATTATTTTTGGAAAAATGAAGCATAAAGCAGCAAGAGGGATTGTAGTATTTTGTGGCACATATCTCTAAAGGGAAAAAAAGGCATGTTATCTGCCTGTAGATCAATGGCAGGAGGCCACCAAGCCATGTCATCTCAATGCTGCCTTGCAATATTTCACTGTTAAGCCTCATGACATATCTGCCTTTTACTTAAAAGATGTGTATCCAGTTCTTATATATATCAGCTATGCAAGTAAAATTATGACTCTTGGGTATGTTCATATTAAAATCAATAAATAGTTGAACACCAAGAGAATAAAATTATACAAAAGTTAAAAATGTTAAAACTTTTATAAAACAGAAGACTACGAACGGAGCGTGCTTAGAGATTCTCCGATGAAGGATGAGGACAGAAGCCCCAAATGGAGTGAGCAACGGATTGACCGGTTATGAGCTAGGCAATGCCTTACTGACATGCACACACTCCACAACGACTCCTCCCAAGAATATAGGGAGGAGAGTGATGATAGATCTAAGGGAGTGATGGAAAGGAATAGGAGGGAGACCAGTGCAGGACGGGATGGCACACGGGGGCTACGATCTGAGAGAAGAGGAGGATTGGAACGTGGCTCGGAGGGGATGGTTGGAGGAACTAGAAGGAAGCAGAACAGCAACTACTGCCCGTGACAGACAGAATCACAAACGGGAAACTAGTGAAACATGCACTAACTGCAAGGAAAGGGGAAATACCAATTTTAGAACTAGCGAGAAAGACACACATAACAGCATACGTAGAAAGGGTGAGAAACAACTACACCCCAATGCAGGACACACACTTGGATTACAACGCACACAGCTGGGACCTATGACATGATCCAACAGCCGAGCGCAAATGATTGGAGGCTGCATATAAGCCCTCCCACCCTGATGATGTCAAGAGCTCTTGACGAAAGCTAGGTTTAGTAAATAAAAGTTTTAACATTTTTAACTTTTGTATAATTTTATTCTCTTGGTGTTTAACTATTTATTGATTTTTATATATATATGTGTGTGTGTGTGTGTGTGTGTGTGTGTGTAGGTCTTTGGTTGTTCGGGTTTTCTCCCGCGTAAAATTGGAAGTGTCTTGGCGACATTTCGACGAAGTCGAGGAGCACGAAGCTGAAAGTCGAGGAGCACGAAGCTGAAAGCACCAGCCTGAAGATGACGAATGGGACTTCGTCGAAACGTCGCCAAGACACTTCCAATTTTACGCGGGAGAAAACCCGAACAACCAAAGACCTACATACAAACACCCGCGAAAACCTCAGAAAACATATATATGTGTATGTATATATATATATATATATATATGGTACAAATAAAATACGAACACCAGGAGAGTATAAATATAAAAATATACTTTACTAAAAGCTGCCAAGCTTTCGTTTGGAAACTCCAAACATCATCAGGGCTAAGGAGCCAGTAAACAATGATGACTTAAATGGGTTTTGCCGGCATCTGCACCCGGCTCATGGACCGCGTCACCGGTCCCGGCCGGTTAATTAGTGTTCCAGATGTTTCTTTATTACTCTCCTTACGCTTCCTTCTATGGTTCTTCCGGATCATTCCTTCCACTATCTCATTACTGGTATTCATCTCCTCCACCACCCCTTTATCCTTATTTCCTTCCATAGCACTGACCCTCCTTCCCTTTTTGTTTTCATTCTCCACCCTGGGAGCATCTGTTTCTCCTCTATCAGTGTTACAAGCTTCCCTGGGCTCACCGACGCTCCCCCCCACACACGCTTTTCCCAATCCCTGCTCCACACCCTTTCTTCTCACTCTTCCACTGTCATGAGTAACTTTCATACGGGTGTTACATATTTGGGGGTCTGTGCCTCCCTCCTCTGTCCTAGCAATCTTCGTGTCGCCAGTTCTCCACCGTTCCATTTGTTTGCTGCGTGATCGGGTGCTTACCCCGTCTCTCAATTCATCCCTCCTCCCTATCGCACGCTCTTCCCCATTGCTGATAGGAACGGTGAATACCGCCTGAATACCGTTCCTATCAGCAATGGGGAAGAGCGTGCGATAGGGAGGAGGGATGAATTGAGAGACGGGGTAAGCACCCGATCACGCAGCAAACAAATGGAATGGTGGAGAACTGTCGACACGAAGATTGCTAGGACAGAGGAGGGAGGCACAGATCCCCAAATATGTAACACCCGTATGAAAGTTACTCATGACAGTGGAAGAGTGAGAAGAAAGGGTGTGAAGCAGGGATTGGGAAAAGCATGTGTGGGGGGGAGCGTCGGTGAGCCCAGGGAAGCTTGTAACACTGATAGAGGAGAAACAGATGCCCCCAGGGTGGAGAATGAAAACAAAAAGGGGAGGAGGGTCAGTGCTATGGAAGGAAATAAGGATAAAGGGGTGGTGGAGGAGATGAATACCAGTAATGAGATAGTGGAAGGAATGATCCGGAAGAACCATAGAAGGAAGCGTAAGGAGAGTAATAAAGAAACATCTGGAACACTAATTAACCGGCCGGGACCGGTGACGCGGTCCATGAGCCGGGTGCAGATGCCGGCAAAACCCATTTAAGTCATCATTGTTTACTGGCTCCTTAGCCCTGATGATGTTTGGAGTTTCCAAACGAAAGCTTGGCAGCTTTTAGTAAAGTATATTTTTATATTTATACTCTCCTGGTGTTCGTATTTTATTTGTACCATAGACATGCCCAGGAGTCGTATTTTTATGCAAATTTTCCAGCATATATATATATATATATATATATATATATATATATATATATATATATAACATTCTGGATCAGAAGTTCAGATTTAGTACCTTTATTCTCTTTTATAGAGTAAGTTGATAAATATGTGAAAAGTATGCATATATATAGGCTCTCTCTCTTTTTTATTTTTTGCAAATTTTAGGAGCTACCAGAAGTTTCAGGAACCGTTATCTTTTCCAAATAACAGCTGCCAGGCTGGTAGGTATACAGTAAGTACATAGGAGCTGAATGCTAGATAGGAATTAATGGATGGTTTCTGGATACAGATAGTCCTTGATTTACAACAGTTCATTTAGTGACTGTTTGAAGTTACAATGACACTGAAAACTTATGACAATTTTTCACACTTATGACTGTTGCAGCATGGTCCCCATGGGCATGTTATTTACATTCAAATGCTTGACAACTGACTCACATTGATGATAGTTGCCAGGATGTGATCCTCTTTTATGACCTTCTGAGAAGTAAAGTCAACAGGGAAGCCAGATTCACTTACAGCCATGTTACTAACTTAAGAACTGCAGTGGTTTACTTAACAAATGTGGTTTAAAAAAGTCATAAAATGGGGAAAAACTCACTTAACAAATTTCTCACTTAGCAATATAAATTTGGGGCTCAATTGTGTTTGTAAGTTGAGGGCAGCCAGTACTTGCATTTTGCACCCTGAGACCAACACGGTCAGGCACAAAGAATCATGACCATTCATGTAGGTTGCAGCATAAGCAATTTATTGAAACCTATTCACAAGAATCTGAATGGAATTGAAGGGCGGCTGGACTTAGATCTTTTTATGTAGGTAGGTCGCAACTCACATTATGATAATCTCGTGTGTTCACCTGTATTATCCTGCCTTTAAATATTCTTCAAAGGAATAAGTATTTTATATGCTTACAGTGATAAATTTGGGCAAGACAACATTGGTTTGAAATTTCTGTAGAACTGTGCTCATACTGTGGCCATTAGGAAATTAGGATTGTAAACTGGTATGCCAAAAGTCAACATTAACTTAAAAGTGCACACAGAGAGGGGAGGGGAGAGAGAGAGAGAGAAAGAGAGAGAGGAGATAATTAATGTTAAGAAGCAATGCCTTTTCACATCATCTTCCTATATGGTCATGTGAGGGCTATTTTGTGGGGGAGGATCCTACTTATCTTGAGAGCATGGACATACACCGAGTTCAGGCTCTCTTCATGTATTTTTCATGTGTTTCTTGTCTGAAAGGTAGAAATTGTTCCACTGTTTTTCAGCAACTGTAATCAGAGAAATCCTGAGATTTACAGAAAAGTCCTTTGGGGTTTGCACATTGCCTATAACTCCTTTACATGAACAATATCAATAGCAATGAACCGCAAAATCTTCAGATATAGCAATTGTTGTCACCCCTTTTCCAATTTCAACCTTTAGATTCTCCTTTTGAGAATCTTTCATTGTCTTAAAATTTTATCTTCCCTAACATCTGTACACCTCTGTATTTCATGCATATTAAGAGGCAAAATCATGCATACAAATCCAATTGAACACTTATACTCAATCATACACTTTTAAGTAGAATTGTTACCAAGACTGTCCTATTCATCATAAAATATTATTTTTTTCTGTGATACTTGGCTATGTATTTGCCTTAATCAATTCTTAAACAGTTTATGACTGAAAATGATTAGGCAATGCAGTTAATTAGTCTAACTTTTTCTTTAAGGCATACTTTTATGGATCCAGATGAAACAAATAGATTCACCATGAGAAATGGGCAATGTCTTCTCATACTGTATTTCCCAAAACACTTAGTTTCGTGCTGCAAATCATTAAACCACCAACAGATGCATTTTGTTTTCTATTTGCAAACATGTGTGGGCAATTTTTCTTGAAGGGCAAAAATAACATTAATTTTTGATCCAATAAGAATTTATCAAAAACCCATCGTGGCATACATTTCTACGTCATCCTTTAAAGGATGTTAAGCATCTGTCATGTCATTTGCAATGACTCCCACACAATAATGAGCACAATATTTGGGATAGGAAGGAAGGTTTAAAGTTCAAATTGTGAACAAGGCAGTGATGGATTATTAATTGAAAGCAACAGAGTATGCCCTGCAGATGACAAGGTTAGTGCCCTGTAATTATTAAGTTTAGGGAATAGCAGAAGCAAGGTCTTTTCTGGGTTTAAAACAAAGTTGAGAGGCAAAGTTCCTATTTTATTTTAGTTCCAGATTAAATGTAAAACAAATGTACTTTGGAATCCTTCCCCCCACATCCCCGGCACTTCTCCACCGCCAATTCCATTCATGCAGAAAAGGGTTGAAACTTCATCATTCGAGCATGACGTCTCAAAATTCAAACTTAATGAGAGCTTTGGCAGCTTCTGTCGAAGGCAGACAGTGATTAACAAAACACTTCAGAGTACAAGGCACAGCAGTGCTCAAAGAAAACAGTGATGATCTCCACTTAATTGTAGAAAAGCCCAAAGCATCTGCCAGCAGAGGAGAGCTGGAACCATAAGGAGCTATTGCTCAGATAGACTGTCATCTCCAGAGATCAACAACCATATGCTCAGCTCAAGCACAAACTCCAAAGAAGTTAATTTTCTGACAAAATACAGGGATAAATATGACATTCATACAAGTGTGCTCAGTCATCCTGAACACACGTTCATCTGCATGGATCAGATTTATGCATCATTTAAGCACAAGCAAATATAATTTGTTTTGAACACAAACATTGCTGTATGAGCACAGGTATAATTAATCTTTGTCTGCTCCTTACGATCTTCTGTTCTCCTGGCTAGCCATGCTTTTAGTAAACTTTTGATGAATGGAATTGTTCACTTGTTGCATTACACATGGAGTACCAGGTGTATATGGATGTGTTATAAGGGTTCGATTTCAACTTAAATAACTTAACTATGATAGAAATCAATTTTCCATAGTGTAAATAATTATGGTTAAATTAAGACACTATAAATTTATTTATTTATTTTGTATTTTTCATCGTAATTTAATTAATCAGCTTTGTAATCAAAACTGCTTCTGCATTTCATGTAGATATTATTTGGAGAGTATTTAATTAAGATGATAATTTCCCATGCTATGTAATACAGACAGATAATTTACTGCTTGAACACTACCTTAAAATACATTACTTGACTCAAGGGATGTGCTTGTTCAGCAAAATAATATTAGGAATACATTTATTTTGAGATTTCCAGTGAGGATCATGGCGAACTAGATGTCCCTTGAAGGAGCAGGGATATAGAATTGTGGTAGAGATCAGCAGCTAGAGGATGAATTCTGGCCATCAAAGTCTCTCCAGAAAAAGGAAAGATTATGAGATCACCCACTTGCACTCTGGACAGCTGCTCCTCATAAGCAGAATGCAGAAATTGAGGTTTTTACATTCAGCTAATGAGTTGAGCACCCAGAAGCTGATGGGTTTCAATCAAGTTCAGAGCTATAATGGAGCCATCATTTCTCAATCACTTCCAAATGTAACTAACATATTAATTTACAGCAAAAATGTAATGGTGTGTGAGAAAGACCTTGGGAGACTGAGCAAAGAGACATTGTCAAGGAAATGGTCAGATAAGAGATTTGCATGATGGAAAGCAGACCAGACAAGAAACACAACATAAGCAAATGAGCTAATTTCCCTTAATTGTAAAGCTTCATTAACACAATCTTGTAAGTCTGAATATTTCATTTTCCCCCTGTCTCCTTTACATCTTCTCCTCCTTCTGACATCTTCAAGGAAAAACAAAGTCCAGTTGTCATTTGAAATAGCACCTTCGGCACAACTCTTTGCCCAGTCTCCCAAAGCTTTTCCCACATACTATTATATCAACAGAGATTTTCTGAGCAGGAGAATAAGAAAATCTCACTTGGTGAATTTCTTTCTTATAAAAGAATAAAGAAGAAAAAGGTTTTAAAGACTTAAAAACTTTCAGCAAAAACTTTAACAATCGATGAAAGAAAGTTTAAAATGAAAAAAAAGAAAAGTTATTTTGAAAGATTATTTTAAAGAAAAAAGTAAAGGTACTTTTGAACAAATTGGAATTAAATTAGACTAAGAAACCAGGCCTTGATGGGAAAGTTTTTGGTTTACTACTAAAGAGTGCAAACAATTTGTGAATTTTACAAAACTAAAGATAAAGGTAATATTATCAGATAATAACAGTGATGCTGACTGTTTTTACAGAGACATTGACTGTGATGCTGATCACAACTAGGGAGTGTCACTTGAGACAAAAAGTATTAAGGACAGAGGCAGACAAAAGAAAAAAATGGTGGTGGAAGTCTATCTTTGCTTTTTGCCTTGTTTGTGACCTCTTCATTTTTTGATTAATATTTGGATTACAATGGCAACCACTGAAAAATGGCAAGAATGGAGAAGAGGGAAGTATTACTAGAAAAGAGAGGTAATACATCAGCTGGCCAATAAGTTAACCAAATCACTTGATAATAAATTGACAGCTTTGGAAAAATGGATGGATGAAAGACTGGTAAAGATAAAAGAGAAAATAAAAGAAGTTAAGAAGGTAGAAAGCTTTGTAAAAGTGTTTGGATGGGTAAAACAAATTAATGACGAAAACGAAAATTTGGAGAATAAGACAGAAGTTGTTAAACAGAGAGCTGGAAAGAAAACTCAATAATGTGGCTTTACTGGAGAAGCCATTTTGTTGAGATTTAGAGCAACCCCACTGGATTCTAGTGAATATGAATAAAGATTATTAAAGTTTTAACCAATTTTTAAATGCCTGGACCAGATGGATTACTGGATTATTATGAGCATATTGAGTACAAACTTCTATGACCTTTACAAAACATAATGAACTCTATCCTATCTTGAGGATAGATGCCAGAGAGTTGAAAAGAGGCCAAAAATGGCATTAATATCTAAATTGGGACAAGATTGATTTTAACTATGGCTTGGTATCATTATTGAATATTGACTGCATGCTGTTCACAATGATTTTAGCTGATATCCTGAAAATAATCATGCAAGAATGTATTCATAAGAATCAATGTGGATTTTTACTTAAAAAACAGTTAAAGAACAATATTAAAAATGTGTTGGACATTTTGGAATATTTTGAGCAGTATAATGAAAAATAGGCTTCATTGATCTTGGATGCACAATGTGAACTCAGCTTTCTTGTTCACAGCTTTGGAAGACATTAATTTTGAAGAGAATTTATAAAATGAAAAAGATTGTTTTATATTTCCACAGAAAGTATAAAAATGGTTAATAAACATCTAACAAAATCCCGAGAGATCCAAAAAAAGAACACAACTGAGATGTCCACTGTGTCCTCTCTTGTTCATTTTGGTTTTTGAAATATTGAATTGAAATATTAGAAAAGATGAGAGATTGTCAGAGTACAGATTAAAAAAGAAACTTATAATTTAAGGACTTTTCCTGAAGATTTGGTGTTGATTCTATAAGATCCTTTAAAAAGAATTGAAATTTTAATGGTCAAATTAAAAGATTTCAGGATTAATAAACAGAAGTGTCAAATGTGAATATAGAAGATCAAACAGAATTGATGGATAAATGGGTTTTAAGATTAAGAAGAATGTAAAATATCTGGGTATAACTGTGACAAATATGAATTGTGTGTTATTTCAAAATAACTATGTGAAGACATGGAATGAAATTTTAAAAGAAATGATAAAATGAGAGAGATTACAACTGTCATTATTGGTGACAAATTCTGTGATAAAAAAGAATGTCTTATCTTGAATGATGTTTTTCTTTCAGAAAATACACATTTTTGACAATTGATGCAGCATTTTAACTGTGGCAGAAAAATATATTTAAATTTGTGTGGCATGGGCAAAAACATGAGTTAAATATAAGATCTTACAAGATGCAAAAGAAAGGAGGGTTCTGTTTACCTGATTTTAAATTGTATTTTTAACTTGCTACTTGATTGGATTAAATTGTTTCTCTGTGTGTGTACTGCTGAGAAACAAATGGATTTGGGAATTAAAATGACATAACCTGAGATCTGGATGGCATGTATATTTGTGGTATGATAAAATCAAGGTTATTGTGGATTTTAAAAATCATTATGTTAGAAGTGCCATATTGAGAATATAGAATAGATATAAACTCAAGTTGTACCTAAGAAAATCTTTGTTTTTCAGCACAAGAAATATTTTATAGACAAATAAAAGACAAACATAATTAGCTAACTAATTGTGAGAAATTAAAATTTTGTCAAGGAGTATGTAAAATAAAATCAGGAGAACATTTGGTGACTGGTGGATTGTCAATGGTTCTCTTATATACAATATTTCTATTCTTCTAATATTCACAATATTAGAAAGACTTAAGATAAATAAAAGAATGTATGGTTTTAAATTTTGCAAGACTGAGTTTGAAATAGAGTTGTGTGCAAATGATGAACATATAATCTCTAAAATTAATATGCACTTTTGTTGATGTTGAAACAGAAGAATAGATGAAAAATACATAATAAAATAGATTAAAATTGGTTATAATATGGATGAAACAATAAGCGAACATGTGACTGAAATAACTGAAATTTTCACAATGTTATAATCTTTAAGATAATTTTTTTAAAAGATAATATATCACTGGTATATGTCACCAGAGAAATTGTCTAGGGTGTACTCTATAAAGGCACTTTAAATTTATGTTGGAAATGTGAGCAATAGGAAGGGACATTTGTCATGTTTGGTGGAAATGTAAAAAAGCTGTAAAATTATTAATTCAAATATATATGCTGATTCAGAGGATTTTAAAGATTACTATGCAATTGAGACCAGCGGTTTTTTTCCTTTTGAAATTGATGGACAAACAATTGAAAAAAAGTTATGAAATTTGTTTTTCTATATGACTCCAGCAAGATTACAGTGAACATAAAGATGGGAAGATTTGGCAATATCCACAGGAACAGCTGGTGAAAATGATGGATCTCGTGAGATGACTAAATTGACTTCTTGAGAAAAGACAATATTTATGTTTATTGCTGACTGGAAACCACTTGTAGAATTGATGTATGAAAAGGAGCATGAATTATGGTTTTGATGATTAGATAGAATAAATTACAGAAAGAAAAAGTTATGTAGGCAGATTGGATTGCATCAGACAAGGAATGTTGCCTGGCGGGAACCAGGAGATGTCCCTTCTCTTCTGTAGACCCAGCCTTTAGAACATTCTTCCTCCAAAGATTAGGACAGCCCTTTCATCAGACTTGAATACCTACTTATGGGTCCAGACTTGAGGCCCTAAGTGTGTTAAGGGCCTTGCTATACTGGCTTTTCTGGGATGTATGTATGTATGTATGTATGTATTATTTGTACTGGTTTTTTAATGGATTTTATGATTGTCCAATCTCCCACACTCACATATCTGAGATGGGCAGTTATGCTAAATAAATAACTATAGAATAAAAAAAATAAATTTATAATTGTATTTATAAATGCTGTAAAGAAGATTGAACGGCATTTTGTATTTTTTTCTTTTCCCCCCTTTCTTGCAGTTTTAGTTTTCTTTTCCATTTCTTGCTTTTTTTTTTCTTACTTATATTATTTATTCATTCATTTTCATCCCAACTTTATTATTTTTATATGTAACTCAAAATGGCAAACTTACCTACTCCATCCTCCTCCAATTTTCCCCATAATAACAATTCTATAAGGTGGTTTGGGCTGAGAAACAGCCCAAAGTCATCCAGCTGGCTTTCATAGCTAAGGCCAGGACTTCACAGAAGCTGCTTATATTGATAGTAATCATTAGGGAAAAAATACCATAGCTGATTATTTCTAAGTTGCTATCTACCTGGGTATATCAATTAACTGAAGCTGAATACTCCAGTTGAAATTTTCTTTGCTTAGTTTTCCATCAATTAACATTGCTTCATCTTCAACATATACTTAAGACCACTTTTATATATCTAAATGCCCAGTGCTATGTATATAGAATTCAAACACAAGCAAACACTCCAGAATGCATTCCAGTGTTTTAAAAAAGCAGGACATTTAGTTCCATTTAAAACTAGTACAGAAAGATATTAAGGGAAGTGTCTGGTACTCCATTATCCATTAAAGACTTTTTTTTTTTTTCATCAGCAGCATTTGGAAGAGATTAGTCTCCTTCTCCTAAAAGTTTAACGTGACCTCCCACAATTTATCCCAGACTGCCACTAACTTTCTAAGGAAGACTTGAACAGGTACAGAAGAAAGGGGAAATTGCCTACTTTGACTGATGGAAGATGTATCTTCTATAGCCATTGACAAAGTTGCACCAGTAAAAAAGGAATATTGGATGCCATCTTAATAATGCATTCCTATTCATCTCTGTTAAGAACTAAACTTCGCTGAGCTCAGGAAGGTTTTTCTCAGGTAAGTGAGTATAAGGATGCACTCTACATCTCATGTTCTTGGTAGAAAAAAATGTTTTTATCTCTGTAATGAAGATAGAACAAGATGGATTCCAGAAAGCCCTTCAAAAAACTGCAATACCTCAGTTGTGTACAAATGGACCTTGATCATATTTTGGGCTACATCATTTTTATTAAATATTTTTTAAAGAGTAAATAAATAGAAATTTTGAAAGAAAAAAAGTAAGACAAACAAAGAAAATAAATAAGTGAAAATAAATAAGTATTTTTTCCATAAACACATGTCAATTTTGCCACCCCTGCTAATCTGTAATCTTCACCATCCATTCCTCTGTTGTGGGTATTTATCTATTTTTGTGCATAAAATAATTTTGCAACATTTATCACAAAAAGAGTTTTGTGGTTCTTTTCTCATAAGTTAGAAAAGAGTTGATCCCAGCAAGAAAAGTTCCGGTTTCAATTTAATCTTAATCTTTAAATTCTTTCTACATTCTGTGTATTTGAAACAAAAATCTGACAGCTTTAGATACTTTTCCTCCATCTTTTTAAAAAAAATTCTCCATATTTTTGCAGTTATCCTTTTTCTGTTGATTGCTCCTGCCTTTACCAAGTTTTGCTGCCTTTCTAGTATTTGCCCTTTTTGTTTATAATCCTTTTATTTGCTCTTAAGGCTTTAGTCCAGTCTGACACTCTACAGTTCTTGTAGTTCTCATCACACAGTCTATCAACTATTAAATCTATCTCTTTGTTTTATAAAATCTACCAACTGACTTGTCTTTTGATGTCATAGAATCAACTTTCCCAGGAAGGTATGGCCTGTTCATCTAATTGTTTCCAAGTAATATTAAAAGCACTTTTGTCAAACTGTTAATTCTTTAAATTCAAGCTATCTCCTTTGTCAGTTTATAACTTTCTTAGGTCAAAAATTATTAAGGTTTTGCTCCTTGTTATTCTTAAAATAATTATTTTCCTTTTTTTCTTTCTTTGATCTGGAGTGAAGGCTGACTCACCAAGTTCTTTTTTTAATTCCTGATGGTCTGAAGAGTTCTTTTTAAGTATAAATTAATGGTTTCCCAAAGTGATTAAGAAGATTAAGTTTTGAGTGAACCGAGTGTTCTTTAAAGGATGTACTGCAGGTAAGTGTATGCTAGTAGTTACATGACTTCTGGCAAGTCAACACATGAGTCAACCAAGGTAACATTCAATTCCTACAGTGTCCTTATTAGAAATAACCATCTGGAATGCAGGCAATTTCACTTTCTCTTGTCTGGAGAAATTCTACCAGACAGCTGTGAAAACTAGAGACTGGGGACTAACCTGCAGGGAATCGTAGAAGCAGATAGCTAGTTTCTAGATGAGTGTTTCTTCATTACAGTCTATGCTCATGGTTCTAAAAAGTGGACAAGTCTGAGGAAGGGCTAATTGATCATATATTGGTTTCTATTTTCCTGGCAAGATGTGTCCTACACTTTTCAGTTATACTTTCTATGGATAATGGAAGTTATTGTCTAATCCAGTGATGGCAAACCTTTTAGAGACTGAATGGCCAAAAACTGCCCCCCCATTCCACCCCCTGCCCCGCTTCCACCCTGCCTGCCCGCAGGGCCATTCACCACCTCGAGGGCCCGCTGCAGATCGCCCAGGCAGCCCAGCAGTGCCATGGCAGCCATGCCCTCTGCCCATGCCCCATCAACTGCATGCGATGGGGTGTGAGGGCAGAGTCTTGTCTACACTGCCTGGCTGCCATTCCTTGGCTGTGCTGCTCCATGTGGGCCACACTCAGGGGGGCTGCTGGTGAGGAGGGGGTCACGGGGGAAGGCAAGGCTGGGGAAATGGCACGTGTGCCCACAGAGAGGGTTCCAAGTGCCACTTCTGGCACATGTACTATAGGTTCGCCACCACTGGTCTAATCCATTAAGAAGCCCCTGACTTTAAGGAGGTTGCTTATTTATTTATTTATTTATTTAATTTAAATACAAAGGTTTATATGAGACATAGCAGATTTATAGGTGAACACACATGAAAGAGAGATAAACTAGAGGCAGGCTAGTTTTTTTATCCCTAGGCCAGATTATGTATAGATTATAAACATAAAGAAATAATATTTTGTTCTCATTTAGTTTCAGTCTGTACAATTTGCACATTTCAGTTTGCACATTTTTTTCGCTCCATTCCTATAGAATGGGGCAAAGTAGTGAACCAAATGGAAAGAAATGAGCATTTCTTTAGAAAATATCATTAGTTGGAGGAGAATTTGCCTTACCTTGCTATGTGCATCAGATGGATGAGGCAGATATAATAGTAATAATAATAATAATAATAGTAATAATAATAATAATAATGTGGCTAACAACTGGGAAAACCTACCTAATAATGAAAAATCCAGCAAAAGGGGCAACCCCAGGCAACTACAGGCCAATTACCTGCTTACCAACAACTTTCAAATTACTAACTGATGTGGTAGCTGATGCAGTACAACAGCATCTAGTTGAAAACAATCTCTTTCCACCTGAGCAAAAAGGAAACCGCCCCAATAGCAGAGGAACAAAAGATCAACTCCTAATAGACAAAATGATCTTGGAAAACTGCAAGAAAAGGAAGACCAACCTGAATGTGACATGGATTGATTACAAAAAGGCATTTGACTCTCTGCCACATGACTGGATAATCAAGTGCCTAGAAATAACAGGAGTCAGTAGAAACTTCAGAAAATTTGTGCAAAGATCGATGGCACAATGGAAGACACAGTTGGAGATCAATGGTGAGAGACTGGGAGAGGTTAATATCAAGAGAGGAATATTTCAAGGAGATTCATTGTTATCATGACTATTTGTTATTGCACTGTTTCCTCTGTCAACAATACTGAATAACTCAGGATATGGCTATCAAACATCAAAAACATCTACCAGACTATCCCATCTCCTTTACATGGACAATCTGAAGCTGTATGGAAAAACATCATCTGAAATAGAATTGCTGCTCAACACTGTCCGTATATATAGCCAAGATATTGTAATGGAGTTTGGCTTGGACAAATGTGCCACACTTACTATTAAACAAGGAAAAATAATGAAAACTGAAGGAATCAAGATGCCCCACGAAAATAACAGTAAGAGTCTGGATGAGGAAGATTACTACAAATACTTGGGTATCCTTCAAGCTGACAACATCAAGCACACTGAAGTCAAGAAAAAGATTAGAGGTGAATACATCAAGAGAGTGAAGAAGATCTTAAAGTCCAAACTCAATGGAGGAAATACCATAAGGGCAATCAACACCTGGGCAATCCCAGTCCTTAGGTACACAGCTGGAATAGTGGACTGGACTCAAGCAGAACTAAAAGCAATGGATAGGCAGACCAGAAAAATAATGACAATGAATCACACCCTTCATCCAAGCAGTGACATTGATAGACTTTATCTACCAAGGCAAATAGGTGGCCGTGGAATGCTACAAGTATATCAGATGGTTGAAGAAGAAAAAATGGCTTTGGAAGAATATCTGAAGAACAATGATGAAGATGCACTGAAATTAGTATATCAGGAAGGCTTACTAACTACTGGAGAGACCAAACTGGCCTACAAGAAAGACCAAATGAAGAACAGAATAGAGGCATGGGAAGACAAAACACTACATGGCCAATACATTAAAAAAATAGCTGGGAAAGCAGATAATAACAAGACCTGGCAATGGCTAAGAGCAGGAAAATTGAAGAAAGAGACCGAGAGACTAATTCTGGCTACACAAGACCAAGCCATAAGGACAAATGCATATAAAGTCAAAATTGAGAAGACAATAACAGACAGTAAGTGCCGCCTATGTAAAGAAGCTGAAGAAACAGTGGACCACTTGGTAAGCTGTTACAAGAAGATTGCACAGACTGACTACAAGCAGCGGCATGACAAAGTAGCAACAATGGTGCATTGGAAAATCTGCAAAAAATATCATTTGCCTGTAAGCAAAAACTGGTGGGATCATAAAATCGAGAAAGTCATAGAAAATGATAAAATTAAACTGCTCTGGGACTTCAGAATTCAAACAGACAAGCACCTGCAACATAACCGCCCAGACTTAACAATTGTCGATAAGAAAGCCAAAAAAGTCTGGATAGTGGACGTGGCAGTGCCTGGAGACAGCAGAATAGAAGAGAAAGAACTGGAGAAGATAACAAAATACAAAGACCTACAAATAGAAATAGAAAGACTGTGGCAAAAGCAAGCAAGGGTAGTACCAATAGTCATAGGCTCCTCGGGTGCAATCCCAAAACAACTGGAGCACCACTTGAACACCATTGGCATTGACAAATTCGCTATTAGTCAATTGCAAAAGGCAGCCTTACTAGGAACTGCTTCCATCCTGCGATGATACCTGTAATACCATCAAACATCCACATCTGCCTATCCCAGGTCCTGGGTAAGGACTCGATAGGTAGACAAAATGCCAAATCCAGTCTGAACATCTGGCTGACTGTGCGATGATCCATATAATAATAATTGTAGGAAGGGACCTTGGAGGTCATCTAGTCCAACCCCCTGCTCAGGCAGGAAACCCTATACCATTTCGGACAAATGGCTGTCCAGTCTCTTCTTAAAAACTTCCAGTGTTGGAGCATTCACCACTTCTGGAGGCAGGTTGTTCCAGTGGTTAATTGTTCTCACTGTCAGGAAGTTTCTCCTTAGTTCTAGGTTGCTTCTCTCCTTGATTAGTTTCCACCCGTTGCTTCTTGTCCTGCCTTCAGGTGCTTTGGAAAATAGCTTAATTCCCTCTTCTTTATGGCAGCCCCTGAGATATTGGAATACTGCTATCATGTTCCCCCTTGTCTTTCTCTTCGTTAAACTAGACATACCCAATTCTCGCAACCGTTCCTTATATGTTTTAGCCTCCAGTCCCCTAATCATCTTTGTTGCTCTTCTCTGTACTCTTTCTAGAGTCTCAGCATCTTTTTTACACCGTGGTGACCAAAACTGGATGCAGTATTCCAAGTGTGGCCTTACCAAGGCATTGTAAAGTGGTATTAATACTTCACGTGAACTTGATTCTATCCCTCTGTTAATGCAGCCAAGCACTCTATTGGCTCTTTTGGTAGCTGCAGCACACTGCTGGCTCATATTTAAGTGATTGTCTACTGGGACTCCGAGATCCCTCTCACAGTTGCTACTATTGAGCAAGGTACCCCCTATACTATACCTGTTCATTTGGTTTTTCTTGCCTAAATGTAGAACCTTACTTTTTTCACCATTGAATTTCATTTTGTTAGATAGCGCCCAGTGTTCAAGTCTGTCCAGGTGCTCCTGTATCTTAAGCCTGTCTTCTGGAGTGTTGGCTATTCCTGCCAGCTTGGTGTCATCTGCAAATTTGATGAGTTCCCCATCTATCCCCTCGTCCAAATCATTGATGAAGATGTTGAAGAGCACTGGGCCTAGAACAGAGCCCTGGGGCACCCCATTACACACTTCCCTCCATGTAGATGCAGTTCCATTGAGGACCACATGCTGAGTATGGCCAGTCAGCCAACTACGAATCCATCTGGTGGTTATGCTGTCTAATCCATATTTTTCTATCTTATCGAGTATCCAGTTTTGCCTTCCCACAGGCACTGGTTCCCCCTTTTTCTATAGCCACAATTGTAGGAAAAAAAATAATCATACACTCCTGCAAGAGTCTGTGTATGGGATACATAATAATGGCAACAACTGACTCCTATCTGGAGCAAAGAAACGCAACTTTTCCTCCACTCACAAGTTTAGAAATTTTAATTCTTTTAAATTCTCCACAAATAAGTCCAGAAAATGCTTCTTTAAAATAGAATAAATAAAGGATTTTATTAACTTTAGGTTATTTTTTAATTTTGTTTTCTGTTCATATGTGAAAATAAATGATTTTTCAATGGATAATAAAAAAATCATCATGGATTTTTCAGGGACATTATGTTAGCCTTTTCTCAGTTTCTGATCCAATATTTTCTTGAGTAGACTGTAGGAATAATCTATACATAATATAGCTTAATTTCAGAAACAACTTTAACAAAGTATCTGATTAAGGAGCTAGTTAAATATTAGTTGACTTGATAATTGTACTCAGAACTTCAAATTATATGTCCCTTTTTCATTCAGACCTAAAACAGCCTTTCCTAATATCTCTGATTCACCTTCAATGCTATTCTGAAATCCAGAGGAAAGTGTTTTAAGCTCATCTAACAATATTCCATAGGGACTTAGAATGGTTATCCATTGTATTGTGTTGTATATTCTGTTTACAGTGTGTAATCAGAAATCCTGGGATTCTTGAATGAGTTCTCAGTCCCTGAATATATTACGTATGGTTGTGTCCCATTAGAAGATATTACTTTCATTGGGTAAATTTCCATTGCCATTTCTTTGTCACTGCCAGAAGTTTAATGAACATTTTAAGTTACAATGAAAGATTTTGTCTTCATTCTTGGCAATTAACATGACAAAAATATTATCCCATTAATTACAACAACACAAAGATCTAACATTATAAAGCTATGAATAATATGGTATCATGTACTTATGGAAATACTAGCTATTATTAACACTTTGTCACCCATAATAGAGATTATGGGATGCTGAGCTCCCTTATATGTGATGTCCCTTCAATACTATAATCCTTCAGGCAGAACCTTTCTCGTTTCATCTTTTCTTTTTTCTTCAGTTGTAAAGTCTTGTAGATATTAATAATGCAAATAAAAAAGACAGAATAAAAAGATGCTGATAATTGACTGTTCTATATTCAAATACTGATATTGGGTTATGTTCTATGTTTCAGAGATGCTCACTTCAAAAATAATATTCATGAGAGAGTCATGCTGGGATAGTGAGACTATCAAATTAGTTCAGTTTCTTTATCTTCCATATTATTTTATTACATTATAAGTTTGTATCTCTTTTGTTATTTTTTTAAATAATCCCCATAAAATACAAGAGATACTCTTCATATAATCTTAGTTTTGGTATATTTTTTCCTGATGTAAATTTTATCTGATTTTTTAAAATGTTCTAACATATCCACTTTATCAAGGAATGCTGCCTCTTGTTTTAAATCTATTCTGTTTTGTGTGTGTTTGTGTATATGTATTATGAACTTCACTGAAAAAGTTTGTGCTTTTCATGTAATTTTATTGTGCTTTGCATGTAAGTTCAAGAAATACATTTTGGATAATTATAATTAAATATAAATTATGCTTTTCTCCTTCTTAATTGGATATTGCCCTAAAACTTATAAAATTTTAAAAACTCTGAAATATAAAGGGAAAACAGTGATTAGCTTAAGTCAGGTTAATAATATTCTACTGGTCTTACTTGGTAGAGATGTTCTAACTGATCCAGTAACTCTTGTTTTGTGAGGGAGCAAAAGCCCCCAAAATTCAAGGTCATAATAACATGGGATGGAATGGGAATGGGATTAAGAAAATATATAGTGTCTGAAATAATGAGAGATGCACACATTAAAAAAAGTCTGGTCAGTTTTCTCATCCTAGTTCCAACACCAGGTCTGACGCATTCTGCCACAGATAAATTATTTATTCTTAAGTATGATACTGAGTACCCAATTATTCATGATGAGTTTTCTTCTGAGAGTAGAAATTCAAAATAGGGTTGAGAAATAAGAAAGAAAAATAAACTCAAATGAAAATAAGGTAGCTAAAAAAGAATTTGAAAGGGGTGTTGTCTTACCTGAACGCCTTTTCTCAGCATGATGATGGAGAATCCACGGATGGGTTGTCTTAATCTATCTGCTCCAATTAGACTAAGTCTGAAATTTAGTAACACCCCCTCTGTGCCAACTGCACCCCAGTTTTAGGCTAAGGCGATACTCAGACTTTAGTCTGACACGTCTGAACAAATGGGAACCAGGCCAACTGACCTAACGGGAGGGAGTGGATTCTCCATCATCATGCTGAGAAAAGGCGTTCAGGTAAGACAACGCCCCTTTCTCCAGCATGATTGGATGGAGAACCCACGGATGGGACATACCAAAGCCCTGTGTCCCTAGGGTGGGGAATTAGATTGGGCCTGGGTCCCATCCGATGCTAATGCGTGCTCTAGAAACTTGCGGCCAAATGAAGCTGTAGAAGATGCATATATATCCATCTTGTAGTGACGGACAAAGGAAGAGGGCGATGCCCATGTTGCTGCTCTACAAATCTCCTCTATGGAGGCCTGGGTAGACCAGGCAGCTGTAGTAGCTGCGCCCCGGGTGGAATGGGCCGTGATATGCCTGGGAGCTTGTAGTGACTGAGTCTGGTATGCCAGAGAAATACAAGCTCTAATCCACCTGCCTATAGTGGGTGAGGAGACCTTTTGTCCTAATGACGAAGGGTGAAATGACACAAACAGAGCCTCAGTCTTGCGGAAGGATGAGGTTCTCTGTATATAACAATATAAGGCCCTGCGCACATCCAATCTGTTCCACTGAGCCTCTATGTCATTAGATGGGTTCGGACAGAAATCCGGCAAAACTATGTCCTGAGATCTATGATACAAGGAGTTAACCTTGGGCACGAAGGAGGGGTCTAACCTGAGGGTTACCCTGTCCCTATGGAAAATATACAGGTCCTTCCTTACTGACAGGGCAGCCAGCTCAGAGATCCTTCTGGCTGAAGTTACAGCAACAAGGAATGCCACCTTCATTGATAACTGCAAGTGTCAATAGGCTCAAAGGGTGATGAAACAAGAGCCTGTAGAACCTGATGAAGGTCCCAGGAGGGGTATCTATGTACAGTTGGTAGTCTGGCATTGTTAACTCCTTTTAGGAAGGAACGTAACATAGGGTGATGTGTTAAGGATTCATTGCCGCAGGAAATAACTGTGGCCAGTGCTGCTACCTGCCTACGGATGGTGCTTGTGGAGAGCCCTTTGTCCAGACCATCCATTAGGAACTCCAAGATGACTGGCACTGTAGCCTGTAAGGGGTCAATTTTGCGAACTAAACACCAATTATAGAAGCTTTTCCACGTGGCATCGTATATTCTATTTGTCGAGGGTCGCCTGGATTGCTGGATCATGGCTATGACCCTTGACGAATATGAGTCTATGCCTAAGGCCTGCCTCTCAAGTGCCAGACGGTTAACTGGAGCCATTGAGGGTCCGGATGACGTAGCTCCCCCTGGATGAGGGAGATCCGATTGGCTGGAATCCTCCATGGAGGGGATGCGGAGAGCTCCATCAGGTCGGCGAACCAAGATCGTCTCGGCCAATGGGGGGCGACCAGGAGGACCTCTGCTCATTTGCGAAGAATCTTCCTGATAGTGGCAGGTAGAAGGGGTAGGGGAGGAAACGCATAGAGCAATTCCTTGGGCCAGGGACTGCGGAGTGCATATGTTCCTTCCGCTGATGGAGACGGGAACCTGGAAAGGAATCTGGGAAGTTGTGAGTTGGTTGGGGAGGCAAAAAGGTCTAAGGTTGGGGAACCAAACCTGTCCACGATCTCTCTGAAGACCTTGGGATCCAGCTGCCATTTGGAGTGGTCCACGGTGGCTCTGCTCAGTGAGTCCGCCTGCTGGTTGGCCACTCTGGATATGTGCTCTGCCCTGATGGAGGCAAGATTTAGTTCCGCCCAAGACCCCAGCAATTTGGCCTCCTGCATGAGAGGCTTGGACCTTGTTCCCCCCTGTCTGTTGACATGGGCCTTGGCTGTGATGTTGTTGATTAAGACCAGGACATGCTGGCCCTGTACTAAGCTGCTGAATCTCTTTAGGGCCATGTGTATGGCTCTGAGTTCCAGCCAGTTTATATTGTTCTTTAGGTCCTGCCTGGACCACTGACCTTGGGCCCAGTGCGTGTGGAGGTGTGCCCCCCACCCAAACAGGCTTGCGTCTGTGGTGATGGTTGTCCTGTCTGGTTCTTTGAATTCTGTTCCCCGTGACAGTGCCGGAGAGTCCCACCAACGAAGGGAGTTCAACACCGACCATGGAACTCGGACCTTCTGGTGGGATGTGCTGGTATGAAGTCTCTGAAATGGAAGGAGAAGCACTATAATTCTCTGGCATGGAGACGTGCCCATGGCACAATTTGCACGCAGTACACCATCTTCCCTAGTAGCTGTGATAGGGAGGCCAATGTGACTACTCTGTCCCTTCGGATCCGACGTACGAGAGTCTGAATAGAGTTCCGTCGGTCCTGAGATAGGTAGACCATACAGTTGTCTGTGTCTATAACAGCGCCCAAATGGAGGAGCCGAGTTGTTGGTACGGTATGACTTTTCTGGAAATTAATAGAAAAACCGTGCTCCTGAAAAACCTTGATGGCTAGGGTGAGGTCTGATTGGGCATTTTGTAATGATGATGACTGAATTAGAATGTCATCTAAATAGCATTGAACTCTGATGGGAATCTGTCTAAGGTGGGCTGCGAGCACTGCCAGTACCTTTGTAAATACTCTCGGTGCAGATGAGAGGCCAAATGGAAGGGCTCTGTACTGGAAGTGGCGTCGGGCATAACTAAATCTGAGGAATTTGCGGTGTCCAGGAAAAATAGGAATGTGCAAATATGCCTTAGTCAGGTCTATCGAGGTAAGAAAGTCACCTTGCCTGATGCTAGCCAGGATTGATTGAAGTGATTGCATCTTAAATTTCTTATACCTCAAGTAAAGGTTTAGACCTTTTAAGTCTAAGATCACCCTCCAGCCCCCCGAAGTCTTGGAAATGACGAATAGGTTTGAGTAAAAGCCTCGTCCTTCTTGGTCTTGTGGTACTGGTTCAATTGCTTGTATTTGCAATAAATGAGCTATTGCTTCTGACATAAGATCAGCTCTGGTCCTGCTCGTTGGAATAGGGCAAGAGTGGAATTGTCAGGTGGTTGGGAACAAAATTCTAGCCTCAGACCTTGGGTGACGGTGTCTAACACCCATGCATCTGTAGTGGTGGCTGCCCAAATGCTGGAATAGAGGGCCAGCCAGCCTCCTATGGGAGGTGAGACTGCAAGATCACTTGCCTCGCTTAAAGGAACAGGTCCCTGAGCCTTGAAAGGATCGCTTGGTCTGGAACTGTGATCTGCCTCTGTATGCTGAACGATCTTGCTGACGTTCCTGTCTCTGAAAGGAGGGGTGAGAAGCCTGGGCCCAGTCCCAGGGTGGGGCTGGCCGAAAGGGCTGCCTTCTGTAGTTATTCTGTGACATGCTGTTCCTCGAGTGCCTATCTCCTTTCTTTGATGTGTTAACCAAAGTTTTACGTTTGTCCTTACCTTCGGTTAGGTATGGCTCTAGTGCCTTACCAAATAGATGTCCACCTGTGTAAGGTTTAGAGGCCAGACGCCACTTGGCCTTGGTGTCTGCTCGCCAATTTCTGAGCCAAAGGAGCCTTCGTGCTGAGATGTCTGCCGCGATGGTCCGGGCAGTGTATCTGGCCGTGTGCAGGGAGGCGTCGGCTAGGTACTGGGATGTGGCCACTAACTTACCCAGATTCTGGTGAGCTCTGAGCTGGTCCGGAGGGATCATGTCCTGGAGCTCCCGTAACCACAGGACCGAAGCCCTGGCAAAGAAGGCCATGGATGTTGCCGCCTTTGTTGCCCAGGCTGATGCCTGGTGGGACTTGCATAGGGCGGACTCAATCTTTTTATCCTCTGCCCTAAGTGCCTCATTTATGTCCCCAGGGATGTTAGCATTGGGAATCAATGAGTTCAAGGGCTCATCAATCTCAGGAATCTCCACTAGGGAGGCCAGAGAAGGGGCAACATTGAATAATGTTCTCTCTACTGCACCAGGGCTTAAGAAGGATCCTAAGTTCTCCCATTGTTTTTGAACTATATTCAGAAAAAGGGGAGGACAGGGAATATGGTTCTGTGAGACTGAGGGCTCGGTGTATATGGTGTGGGGACCCTTGGACGTTGTAGGTGGGGTCTCCTGTTCTTGGGGGAGGTTTGCGGTAGTGCAGGCCTTGAGTAGCAGGGAATTAAAGAATGAATGGTCAAAGAGACCGACAGGAGGGGTGGGGTCAGATGGAGTGATGCCCTCGTCCTCAGACAAAATCAGGCCAGATTGTTCAGCCCCTGTAGATTCCAAATCCGATGAGGGATCATCCATCAAATCAGGAGATTGTGGATGATACGTGGCCTGGGGGGGGGAGGCTGTGGGGTGTTGGAGGCCATAAATTGAGCCACAGCCTGGGCTATCATGGACTGAAGGAGGTCCGGGTTCAAGGCCTGGTTCTCAGGAGGGCGAAGCCCTGCTGCAGTGGGGGTGAATGTGGCCTGGGGTCCCAGGTTAAGAGTGTCCTGGCTAGTTATGCCCCTCCCTGGAGCCACTCTTGTGGTTGAATCTGATTGGGGAATTCCCCTGGGGGGAGACCAGGCCCCTGGGGCTGAGGCACAATGTGAGGAAAGGGGTTCAAAAATGGACCTTCCCATCATGCCTATCAGATCTGGGGAGGCCGCTCTCAGTCTTTGGGACTCCTCCTCCCTCATCTGTGGTATATTGGACTCCCTGCTTGGCCAAGCTCGCTTGGTGGTGTTCTTTCCACTTGCCTCTGTTTGATGTTTCCTCTTGGCCAGCTTGCTGGTGGTTTTCTCCACCATGATGAGTCTGCTCTGGGCTCAACCTTAGCAAAAACGCCCCCCCTTGGCGTTGTAAATTGCCAAGGGAGCCTGCAGAGATGATTCGGCCCGTGAGGGGGGCGGGCAATGGGGATTGGTGGGCACTGTGTCCCTCAGGAGCAAGCTGGCCCTCCCCAGTCCAATCCGTCTGTGGAGATGATGTAGTTGAATCTCGAGGCCTCTGCCTCAGGTGGTCATACACTGCCCTCAGGAGTGAGCTACCGGCAGTCTGGGCCTCAGTCACATACAAAATGGCCGCTGAGAGTCAATTCAAAATGGCGGCCGCCAAATTCGCGCTGAAAAAAACGGCCGTTAGAAGAAAGCCTTGAGGCCTGGGGCCTAAGCTGCGATGAGCCCTCATTCCGAGGAATCGCCTGGGTTCCTAGTGCAGCAGATGGCAGGTAAATAGGCCAGCTGGGAGACGCTGAGGCAGTCCGAGGCCTGGTAGGCCCTCCAGGCTCCGAAAATTGGGTCGGTGCCCAAAACTCCCACCTGCTGCTTGGGGCGGTCTGCTGTGGCCAAGGGACCTAGAAAGGCTCCCTCCAGGCCTGACGAGCTTCGTCGTCGCTTGCGGAGCCCCCCAGTCAATTGGTAAGCTTACCCTTGCTTCCGGAGCTGTCGGCAGTCAGCATGTGGAATCTGCATCCTCCGACGATCAGCTGGCAGCAGGGAGCTCGTCGGAGCAGCGTTTGCAAAAAAACGGAGCCTTTGAAGCAGAGGAACGGCACCTGGTAGGAGATCTAAGCTCCCTATGGGAATTTAATTTTGGGCTTGATTCTTTAAGGCTGGAAAGCTTTCAAGAGAGGAAAAAATGGAAAAGGGAAGGATTCCCCCCCCTGGAGGGAGAGGTCTGTGAGCCTGTCAGCCTGCTAGACTACAGGCTGGGGATGATGATCCCTGGAAAAATCTTTTATATATTGTCAAATCTAATAATAAAATGGTTAGCCTAAGCTTAAAGAAATAAAAATGGAAATACACAGTCTTCTGCTCCAGGAGCGAAGAAAAAACGCGTCTTAGAGCAAAGAGACTAAGTCTAAAACTGGGGTGCAGTTGGCACAGAGGGGGCGTTACTAAATTTCAGTCTAATTGGAGCAGATAGATCCGTGGGTTCTCCATCCAATCATGCTGGAGAACTCTAGTTCCTCAGTTAAAAACTCAATATTCATTACATTAGAAACTCAATATTCATTACATGTCCTTCTGCTGATAACCTTCTAAGACTCTATCAACAATCTAAAACAAGTATTTAGATTAGATTTAGTATATGTGTGTGTGTTTGTGTGTATGTGTGTGTATTCATACATGCACACACACACATGGCAAAAAAGAGAGAGATGGTTCTTTTACAAGTTTGCAACCATTTTTAATATATAAAAGAATATTTAGTCATGCAGCCATACAGCTTTGTTTAAAGAGGCACTGTCCAAGGCACCAAAGAATGAATTTTCTGAAATTGTAATTAGGCCCTTAAAAAAAAAATCAAAGATTTGAAAACAGTCCAATAAAATTTGAATTCTTGACTATTATTTGAAAACTTTTAGTAACGAATACTGGCTTATTTCCTCCTGCATGGTTTGACATTACATTTCTCCCCTTACAATTCTAATTTCTACTTCAGGGAAACCTTCATTAGTGGCTCTTGTAGAAAAAGTTTTAGAAATTGGCAGGGATAGCAAAGTTTCTAATACCAGCAAGGGAGAAGAAAGCAGAGAAGTAGCCCACTGCAACCATACATAAAATGCTGCCCTTAAAGGCTCTGGAGAATCGCATACAGACAGTAGATTACACATTGCCCATTTGTATTTACTTGTCCTAAAGGAATAATGTTTTTGCAAATTGGGATATCCGGAATATTTTTGCATTTCCCAAATATCTCTCAGTATTCTCATCAATGTGCCAGAAACTCTACTTTACACTCAGTCCTTCAACATTAGGAAATTATTTATCTCTTTTAACTTTAACCTTAACAAAGCAAGAACTCCTTTATTTTTGTTTTCTTGTAACAAAGAAGAGTTTTCTGAACTGCGTAGAGCTTAATATGAGAGCCAAAGCTTCTTGTTGAATTTTTCATCTGGAACTTGCTCATTACTGAATATCATCACTACTTACCTTATATATTTGACTGCGAAGAACACTGTGGAAGAACACCAGCAGAGGGAAAAGTATTTAGTACAGTACCTCCAGAATGTATAAACTGCTCTGTTGAGAGAACAGTAGGGCTCTGTTGTGCTATAACACAGCAAAGCCAATAAAGTACAAAATGAGAAATCCCTGCCAAATGTGTAGAAAATGCAGACAATGTGTGCCATTGCTTTTGATGACTGCTTATTATTTGCCACATCGTTTACAAATATGAAGCCAAAAAACCCTGCAATGCTTCCAAAGTAATAATAAATCTTTTTACCACCAAACTATGTACATATTTAAATAGGGTCTATGTTGTATGTGCACAACAATAATCATGATCTGAATGAATCAAATCTCTTTGATATTTTAGAGATGATGTGTATACAAATAATCCTGTTTATTCTTTTCTGAGTTTTAAAACAATCTGGTAGAGTCCTTACATTTTAAATCAGTCATAATGGGCTGTGTAAATATGCCTGAGCTGTAGGCAATTAGAGATTGTTGGTAACTAAGAACCTGTTCCTAGATATTTCTTTCAGCAAACATACATGACATTGCCAAGCAAAATCTATAGAGCTGTTCTATTCCATTGATATTAGCACGTGTAGTCACCATAGCCAGGGGATTATGTGTTCACTTTCAAGTCTCTCATCCACTTCCACTAGTATGGTAAACAAAAATGCATTTATGCCACGCAAAGATGCAACATGTTAGGGAAACGAAATGAATGAAGAAGGGAGGGATGAAAACATAAACAAAAATGCTGAATAAAATCTTAGTAGAAATATCAAGATAATTTTAATCTAACAGAATAACACTTGAGAGCTATACAGCAAGGCTACTTATGCCATTTACAAATCTATCCATTTCCATTGAATGGTTTGTGATATACCACAAGCAACAATAAATAATATATCATGAACATCCCACAATATATAATACAAACCAATTTAGTCCAGTTCCCTAGGAGAATGTCACACTATTAGAAATTCAGTACCACTGCCAAGAAAAGGGTCACATTTATGGAATAAAAGAATTTCCTAAACGTTTTTGTCGTGAGATAATTAGCAATGGTTTTTGTTATTATTGTCTTTGTTCCTTTGAGTCTTTATTGATTCCTGTGACTGCCTGGTAAGTCCCTGAATTTTCTTGGCAAAAATTGAGAAGTATTTTCTCTTGCCAGCTTGCTAGGGCTGAGACAGAATGATTGATCTAAGGTTACCCAGATGTCTTTATGCCTAAGGTGGGACTAGAACTCACAATCTTCTGCTTTCTAGTTTGATGCTTTAACTACTACACCAAACTAATGCTCAAGTAGCAATATCTCATTTGCCACCCAAAATAATATGACATAACTCCAAATATTTCCATTTTCATACATATCAAGAGCCAGAAACATGTGCTAAGAAGTCATTGTTTGCTATCTATTTATTTTATTAGTATTTAACAACATGATCATAACTATGAAAACAACTTGGATGGGAACCTGCTAGAGTATGTAGAAGACAGTGGCAAAATAAGGGGCAAACAATTTCCACATTTCTACCAAATATTGAGGTGATATGTTCCTGATGTTTTGGGGAGTCAATCTCAGTTCAAAGAAAACCCTCATTAGCATTGAACATGAGATGCTATTTTCACTTTTTTTCATCTCTTGAACAGAAATATAGGCTGCTACACTTATTCTATTTCTTATCTTCTAGTATCTGGTTTATTGCCTTCATTAAAATAGTATTTACCTGATCCTATACAGAGGTAAATCTATGTAATGCTTAAATGATTCATTCCAAATCCTTTCAATCACTAAGCAAGAAAGCAATAAAACTGTGGCCAAAATGAAATACCAACAAATAGTTTGCAAGAATGTTGCAAAATTACTTTTTATTTAATTAACTGGTTCCACAAATATTAGATTTTACATTCTAGCTAAATGAGATCTTCAGCTCAGTACATTCCACAACTGAAATTAACTATCAGTAAAAAGATACAAATTATATACCTCATTGCATAACATAGAGCAAAGCACATTTACGTTTTTCCTATTAAGAAACCAGTAACATTTGCAATTGTGAAATGTTTAAAGCTAATTTGCATACTTACTGTTTATCCATTCTAAAGTCAACAAGAAAGTGGTCCAAATCTTTATTTTTCATAGATTTTATTAGAGGTCAAATTCTGATTTTTTTTTAAAGTCTGTGCTATCCAAACACTCTAATTTCTACACCTTTAAATCAAATTTGCAAAGAAATGCCCATTACTATATTTATTGCACCATAACATCATTGTTACAGTGAATTTGTCTTCTTTGTTATTTTTGTGAAACTAAAAAAAAAAATCATAATTATATAAATTGTGTAAACTGCTTCTCTATAGAGTGATATTGCATCCTTTATTATGTAATGTGCTAGGAATAAGGAAACTGATGTTGCATTGATGTAGCAGCCTCCAATTGTTCTTTTTAAAATAATATAGTTATTTTGGATCAATTGTTGTTTCTAAATCTCTTTAAAGGCAGAACATAAATTACAGGAGTGGAAGTGAGAATTGGAGATTAGGGGAAGTTTCTTCTATTGAACCCAAGGGACACAGTCTTGTTCATTGCTTGTTTGTTAAGCAGTCCCATCTCACCATGAGGTTACTGTAGACAGCTTACAACAATAAAAGGAAGCAATGAAAACAGTGTGAACAGAAGTAAGACTACAGAACAATAAAATAAACAATGGAAAAGAACACAACAACAATTAACTATATAATTACCAAAAAGAAGGGTGGACAGGTAGAAAGCAGAGAACAAGGATGGATGGGTGGAATCTGCCATCAATCCAGCAATTACCTCTAGCGTTACCAGTGGTAAATGAAACTGAAAGAAATGATGCATGGGGCCAGAGACAAAATATATATCTAAAATATATCTATCCATTATCTCTCTTTCTGCCCCTTTCTATTCCTTTGTCACTCTTTTGTTGTTTCAGAGATTCTCTTTTCCCTTCCCTGGTCTTTCTCACATATCAGAATGCTATGCAAGAGATAAATTCTTCTGCTTTTGAAACTAGAGTATAAGACACAGGTGTATCATTTCTGCTGTACAACATGACTGACTTATAACAGATAAAGTTTTTCAAATAACAGAATACAGGTAGCCCTCAACTTTTAACCATAATTGAGCCCGGGATTATGGTTATAAGTCATTTCAGTTAAGCAAATGTGGAATTTGTTAAGCAAACAGTAAAGTTGTTAAGTGAATCTACATCCCCCAATGGCTATTTTTTTTCTGGAAACTGGAAGTAATCGCCAAAAAAATAACTTGAATGGTAGTTAAATGACCAGTCATTAGTATCTGTAATTCTATGTAGCTCCTCTTCCCAATAGTCTGCGTGGTGGCCACATTCTTTACCAATCATATCTTGTCTCAAGTAAGATGCTGCCAAATACCTAGCCATGCATTTAATACAAAAAATTCATAAGAAATACTGAGGGTAACCTTAAAGGTTTGTTAAACTGCAGATCAGTTACAGAGTTAGTACACATTTCCTATAAGGTCATTACCATGAAGACTGATTTCCAATCCCATCTGACTCCACTCTTCTCTAGTCTTGCCAAGAAAGATTTGGGATCCCCTATATAAATAGTCTTTCCAGATTCCCCAAGATATGCATCTTGAAACCACATTCTTTTGGTTTCTGTGATTTTGAAAGTCTGGTATCATATATACAAGGGTCTTAAAGTTTTCAGTAGAATGAGAGGGACATCCAGAACTGGAACTACCATTCTAAAGAAAAGGTTGCTTTGAATTACACATGGTCCTAAAATGTCTTCCCAGGGACAAGAACAGTGTTCTGTAATTTAAAAATCTCAGACAAGAGCTAAACAAGCAATGTATAAATCCCATTACAATAAATGAAAATTAAAATATGCAGAAATGAATACAGGACTGCAACTCAGTAACAAATCTATAAGTAACAAAGAGCATCACAATAGCTTTTCAATTACACCATTAAAGTTGAATTAATCTATTTTGCCATACGGATTATATCATATGCTATTTGCTCTTTTTCTATCACACCACAGGCATATAGTTGAGTTAAAAAATTGATAATCTCGTGATTAAAAAGGAAACATACTGACTGCTTTCCTGCATTAACTGATGTTTGTACAACCAATGTACACACTTGATACCATTTACCATAGTTTGTATATAAATATGCATTGATTTTTTTCCTTTGTGTAGTTTAAATTGTCTTTCAAATGAACTTCAGATGTAATTTCACATACATACACTTTCTCTCTGGATCCTGGCAAACAAAAAAAATGTATATAGAATGATCCTTTGAAACATTGTAATGAGGGTTAGTTTATACAAATGAGCAAATGCAAAGTAATAACCACATGATACTCACTTTCAAATCTATATACTTGTTAAACTTAAAATGTAAAATATTTACGATTGTACATACTGTCAATGCAATAAATAAATCAAGTAACCAGCATGTGGTGTAATTGTGACCAAAACAATTAAGACATTCAATATTACAAAAAATCATGCACTTATCAATTGTAATACATTATGTTTTCTGTCTCATTTCAGAAGGTATTATGGTAATAATTTTGGAACCTAGCCAAATGCTCAGTTGAGGATTTTTAACATTTCTGAATAGACAAGTTTAATAGCTTTTAACTATACAGAGCTCTGCTCTTATCAGTGAGCAGCAGGGAAATGATTAATACACTTTAGTAAACTTAGATTTTTTTTCTTTTTCTGGGGGATGGTGAGACAGACACTTTCACTGAGTTGAAATATTTAATTATATAGGAGGATATAAAAGAAGAACATCACAACCATAGATTACATGGTCTATAACAGCATATGGTAGGTGTCTGGCAATTTAAACAGAAATAAATACAGTACAAAATATTCAGAGTATATTTTTAGTTATTTAAAGTGTGGAAAAGTTAATGAATTTCTTCCAAAATTTGAACAAGGACGAATGGGCACTGCTAGAGTGATATTTCAATATGCAACCTGCACATATAAATCCTATTATTCTTATTTTTGCTTTATGAAGATTTTTCACCTGAAGATCACACATTGCTATTCCTTTGCTTTAAATACAGCCAGACCCCTACATTTTTGATACTTTCAAATTCATACTGTGGAGTGTTTCTGAAGATATTATAAATGTCACACATTGTTCCTATGTTCCACCTCACCCCATTATTACTACAAAGAATTACTATTATCAGTCACAAAATGGTTTTTTCTCCTTGTAACTGAAGCTCTCTCAAGGTACAATTCTCTATAGACAGACACTTCTGACTGACAGGCTCTTATGCTATTCATTTAGAGGCAGTCAAATTAGCATATTCACCTGGTTGGTAAGAAATAACAATGGCTAATCACAGCTGATAAGAAAAAGTCAGTAAACCTGACTGTGGTGAATTTTATTAGGGATTGTGCAGAGAAGGTAAAAGTGTCTCATTTACAACAACAGACCACTCTCATTGAACAGAGACATGAAACTTCTTTAGATACATCAACACATATCTTCCCCCAAATTAGCATGAAATTATTATTTATTGTAAGAGGAAGGAAATAAAACTATTATCACTTGATTGAGTTCTGCTACTGCCTACTTCCAGGGATACAAATAAAAAGGATTCTCTGTGGCTCTAATCAATCTTAGGTAAAGTACAATACCTGATATAATTGTAATGTGATCATTGTCTTAGAACTTTACTGCAACTCTTGACCTCGCCACTTGAAATTGTTCTATCTTCAAAATTACCTCCATTTTCATGGAGATTCTCTTCCACTGACTTTCCTGCAATATTAACAGACTCCTCTGACTTCACAAGAAGGGCCCTAGGAAGTGTTGTTAAGTATCCTGATAGAGCATTGTATTGAGGCGCTGTGGCAAATCCACAAATGTGCCAGATAATGTTCAGTGTCTTTCTTAAGCCAAAGCTCTATAAAGGGAATATCAAGGAATATTCTAGCTGGATGCACAAGTGATAGAAACAGAAAATGCTGCTCTTAAACACATTCTCAATAGTTCACTGAAGCTGGAGCTATAAAAATAGAAAAAAATGGTTTTCAATGTTTACTGACCACATACATTTTTTATATAGCTGTGAAATTCTGAACTTTATAGGATGGTTATTATCATACTTAATAAAAAGAACAGTGACCTTTACAAGCAGACTGAATGAACATCTATGCATTATAGAAATGCTTATGAACTCAAGATTATTATAAACAAGCTAAAGCAATAAAATCAAGCTATAACTCTGAATATAAATAAGCTTGACTCATCTACAGATTAAGTCATCACCATACATATTTCTATAATATTTAGATTGACTAGAAAGAAATAATTTTATATTTGCAATAAAATAATTATGAATACACACATTTCCATATAATGTAGGTACTTTATTTTATAATGTCAGTCCCACTAGGTGTACCAGACCAGGAAATCCATTTCCCAGGAAGACTAACACTAACTTTATTGAGAATTATAATAATATAATCTCACAAGCTGATTGTGCTCTACCTCCTCTCCATCTTTCTTATATTTCTGTGAATTAGGGAGGTGTCTTCCTGAGCCATTCCAGATGTTATTATATTTTTCAGGATTTAAAAAATATTTCAGATAATGGCTTCAGCATTTTTCCATAAAAATCAACTTCTGTACTCTCTACAGTGAACATGTTACTTTTCTTACTTCCATAGGATTTTACTACCTTTGCATTGCCAAGTATTTCCCTTTTATTTATTTGTAAGTACATACATGTTTGTGCTCTGCTTTAAATCGGTGTTAATCCAAAAGCCTTGATTCACAGCATTTTCTTGGCAATATTTTAGCAGTATTTTGCCCTTGCCTTCTTCCTAAGACTGGCATAGTGTGATTTGCCCAAACCAGCTGGCTATGTGCCTGACTAAACTACAACTCACAGTTTCCCTGTTTCTAGTTTGGTGCTTTAGACAATATTTACACCAAATTGGCTCTTCACTTGTTTAATTAATGATATCAGTTTGAGATTTTTTACCTCAAAATTAAACCTAAACCTTTTAGCAATTGTAATTAGACCACCATTCACTAAACTGATCGTAGCAAAACATTAGTCATTATAAAATTTCATAAAATAAGAATTCTCATGCAAAATTAATGTATTTTTAATAAAGACAAAGGTATTTATTAAATGTGCCCATATTCAATAAATTGTGGAAGGCTCACTTAAAATCATAAAATCATCAACAGAGGAACTGAACCAAAAATTAAAGTAGCCTCATACAAAGCATCTTACTTTTTCTGATGGAAAAAGTGTTCACTTCCCTTTGGAATGCTAAAACATGTGTTCTAATTCTGCCTTGGCCACAAAGCCAATTGACCTTGGACTAGTCACTTTCTCTGGGCCCTAAGAAGCAGGCAATGGCAAACCACTTCCGAAAATCCTTGCCAACAAAACTGCAGGGACTTGTCCATGGAATCTCCAAAAATTGGATGCAATTGAACAGGAAACAAAAGCTAAGAAATGGGGTTATCATAGAACATTTCTACATCCAAATATGTTCCTCCCTCTGCCAACATCTCAAAGAAAAAAAATGTGAAGTATCCAGGAAAATCTGAAAATCAAAAGAGAAATATATGTGCTTTAAAAAGACAGATCATCAGGAAGAGTACAAATAGGTAATCTAGTTTTATAGAACAGTTGTCAAAAAAGCTAAAGCCCAGGAAACATTGAGGTTAGCAAGGGATCCATCAAGTACTTGTTTAAAGATGTTCAAAATAAAAGGAAGTAAAAAAATAATGAAACAGTATACCAGCTTGTCAATTGAAGATGGCAACAGGATATTAGATATCAAAGAAACATCAGAGCTACACAGTTCCTATTCTGGTTCAGTCTTCACTAAAAGGATATCAGTTCTACAAGACATTTATGGGAACTAATTGAAGGAAAAGATTCTAGCTTCAAAGTTGGTAAAAATGTAGCCTGGAAATACCTACAGAACTTAAGTGAGTTAAGTACAAAGGGCAAGAATGGTTGCACCCTAAAATAATTTGACTGAATTCATTATTCATGAGAAATCTTGGAGAATGAGCAAAGTGCTGGATGACTAATACTGTAAGTGTAAGGTATGATTTCTAGCTTCAGCAAGTGAAAAAAGGAGGGTCTGGACTATCTGGACTGTCTGATTCTTAATACCTGGGAAGATTTTTTTTTTTATGTTATTGTGATGTAAAATATATTGCTCACTCTAGGTGATTTGCAATAAAAGAAACACTCCAACAAAAAAGTAAGAAAAATAAATGTAAATTGAATCAAAAAGGCAGTCCACAATCACTAGTAGTAGCCACATTCACAACAGTACAGAATAGTCTTAAAAATCTTGTGGAAGGCTAGCGTGTTGTAAATTCCTATGAACTCCAGAGGGTAAGCTGTTCCATAAGATGGTGACTGCTAAGAATAACTTTTTCTTAGCCATCTCTTTCAATGGTGAGATGAAGAATTTCAGAATTCCTCCTTAGGAAAACACATAATAGATAAGGAGAGAGTTCTAAAGGTAGATTCTAGAACAAATTGAAACAAAAATCATTTATATGCATTTATATGAATAATGCAATGTTTCATTAATCTTAATTAATTTTTGGAACCTAGACAACATTCTTAAAAGATTGTAGAGGAATTATATGGTTAAAGTATATCATGTTTTCAGCAAAGCATTTAACAAGAGAGACTGAGATCTCCAAAGAAGTAAGATTTCTGCCACTTTTTACCATTATGGAAAAAATTGCATACTATTTTATGACTGAATTTCATCAACATAATCAGGATGATTCTATGGGTGACAAAAAGGAATTCATGAGCTATATGGAATCTAAAATTACAGACTGATCATTTTATCTTAAAAGAATTTGACAGCCTAGTGTTCAGTGTAGCTCTGTATAATACATTGTCTTTGGTAAATGAATAGGCTACAGTGTTTTCCCAGTCTCAAGAGGTTTTTCCAAGACTATGTGGTTGTTGTCTTTTTAAAAATTATTTCCCTTCTAATCCATCCATTTTCTTCACAAACAAAAAAAGCAGCTTGTGAATTTAAAACACTAATTGTATCAGCTATGTGAAGCTGTGAAGATGGAAATGTCAGTCTAAGCCATTAAAAAAAATAAAATGTTTAATAGAAAAGACAATATTCACCTGTAGTAGCAGAGTTCCCCTGTAAATTAGATATACACATTATTAAGAAAATGTCAGATCTTCATAAACATATGTTATATCGGAAGAGGAAATTATACCGTATTTTAAAAAATTAAAAGAGATTGTTTCAATCCACTTTTGTTACCTTTTGTTTTTGTTTAAACAACAAATTTTGTTAAAATTTGAAATAGTAACAACTATCATGCATATTCTATTACAGTAACTTAGAATAAGTATGAATGACCCTATTGAAGATAAAATAATCTGAAAATTCCTTTCCCATTACTCATGGGTAGACATAATACATATCATTATCTTTCTCCTACTACCTGTTTTATCTATACCTTCATTGTACTTTTATATTTTCCAGGTTGTGAAGATCCCGAGGACTTTTATAACAAAATGAGTCTTCTGAACATGAAAAAAAGCAGCTGAAATCTGGAAGACTACTGTCTGAAAATAACAAACTACCAGACTGCATCTAAGACTTCCAACAAGGCAATCCAAAATTCTACATCAGCAGTCCATAACTATTTTTGGAAGACATATCTACAGTGTAATTCACGTGTAATCAAGCTTAAAAGAGTCTCACCCAGTATTAGTGACAACCTCATCAACTGAAATAGGCAACAAAAGGATCTATATTCATAGTCTTGCACAATCCTTGTTTTGAAAAGGCTATTTCACAGACAACCATATGGAAATATTTCCTTGACACTATGCCATGGCTGGCTCAAGACATTCTATATTTGATATAAATAGGAAACATATTCCTCTCCCTGTCAAGGTACCTTAAAATAACCATTATTTTTTGCATGTGAAAACAAATGAACACATTTTCTCAGTCTTTGCAGTGAAATATAGCCATATAAGTGAAATAAGCCACATAAGTAAGCCACCACTTACTATCTTTTCGAGATACCCACTACTTGAGATATGTTCAAGACACCTTGTTTCTTCTGCTTAATGGTACATTGGCTGTTGTCTCAAAGGTGCTTTTTTCAGGAGGCACCTGGACTTCCTTGTTTTTTCTTTGAAGACGTTTCGCTTCTCATCCAAGATGCTCATCCAAGAAGCCAATCATATACATTGGCTGTTCCATCATTATATGTCTTTACAAACACAAGAACAGTAAACAACCTGGGAAACTATGTTTATACCATCAAGTTCATTATAGAAAGCTGACATCCAGCAAGTATTGCTAAACTATAGCTTCCAGCATCCCTACTATATGTTATTGTTGAAGAATTATGTGAATTATAGTTTGGCAATATCTACAATATATTCCATAGATGCCCTAAAGCCTGCCCTAAATCCGTAGATAGTGAAAAAAATTGTTAGCCAACCCACTTTCCATCTTGTTCTGCCCATCACTTGTTTTAGCCACATTCTCCAGTCCTGTAATTGGTCACCCACAGATTACTTGGCAGAATATAGTTATCACCAGCAAAAGAATACGAAACTCATTGTTGCTTGAAAAAAAATGAATTTGTCAAGTGTTCTTGAGCTTGGCACATTCTAATGCTTCTAAAATAGTATTTATAAGTTTAAAGTTAGCTTTGATCTTAATTAAAGGAAACATGGTTTTATGAAATCAAACATAGGCTGTCTGATACGGCATGCTTGTATGCGGTGGGGGAAAAAATCTCTAGAAAAGGATTTGCTTTCTAATAGTCACTGCATATTTTTCAGCCTGCTGGTTTTCATTTCCATGCTCTAACTATTGTTCCTTTCTCTGAAAATCCTTCTGGAATTCTTCCTTTAAAAATATTACGGTGCAGGGTTGAAGGATTTTTTCCCCCTACTACTTGTATACTGCCAGGGGACTCTTTTTGAAGACCTCACTTTTACTATCAAGAGCAAAGGAGGCAGACCTGGTTGCCTTGTGGGATTTAATTAGAGTTCACCAAGTTAGACTCTCCAAGGTCTCAAAGCCCTCATTTAAATATAAGTTCACTCACATTTCAACTGTTCCTTAGGTCCTTATTAAAATTTCAAGTTATTAAAGAGAGCATTCTGAGATTTGCACTACATATAAAATAAACCAGAGATGTGCAGAGAGTGAAATACCCTTTTATGTGGATATTAAAACCCTGCCAAGACCAGGTGAGATAACTAGATCCCAAATTACAGCTCTGCTGAATATAGTTATAATCCAGCAGTCACCAAACAACAAAAGAGTTGTAAATACACCTGATCAGTCAAACAAGAAAGTTTTTAAGGCACTGATTCTTTGGGACATTAAGAATAATAAGCATTATTACACATATTGCTTTTGTATATACTGGTGTAATATTTCTTTTGTAAAGATGTCAACCTGGTTATTTACTAATGACATTTCTGATCCATTTAAAATAAAATTTCTTGTCAATCAAAAACCTTGAAGCACAGTGAGATGATAAAGGAACTGTATATTTCTGGCTGACAACACAAAAACTTGACAAACAAATAGAATGCATAATGTGGGATTATTCAGAAATATTTAACTCACCACGTACAGCTTACAAAAATGTTATGCTTATTGTATCACTTCACTCCCTTGTTCCATATAATCCCATTTTGTCTGTATGTCTGATGTGCATTCCACCTAATTATTAACAGAAGGCATCAGGACTAAAAAATATAATTCTACATCTGCTTATCTAGTTACTGAGCCTCTGGGTACTCCTTTCTATGGAAATACATAAAGGATACCTATGAGTAAAATTACCTATGAGTAAAATTGCACAGTAGGACTTAGTACTGGATAGATATGCATAGGATTGCATTGCTAGACATTAACCATCATTATAGAGAAATATGGGAGATGTACAGTTTAGTTCCAGATTTGAAAACATTATGGTCTTTAAGTGAAATTCCAGACCAACATATTGAAATCATGCTATACAAAATGTTTTTGGTGGTAAGTGGGGGGATACCTCCATTGCTGGTCATGTCAAAATGCCAGTAAATACTACAGGTAGATCTTAGACTTATGACAGTAGTGGTGCCCAACATTTCTATTGCTAAGTTACACAGTTGTTAAGTGAGTTTTGTCCCATTTTACAACCTTTCTAGCCACAATTGTTAAGTGAATCATTGCAGTTGTTAAAGTATTAACATGGTTGTAAAGTGAATCTGGCTTCCCCACTGACTTTGACAGAAGATTGCAAAAGGTGATAACTTGGCCCCAGGACACTGCAAACATCATAAATACATGCCAATTTGCAAACATCTGAATTTTGATCATGTGACCATGGGGATGCTGCAATGGTCATAAGTCTGAAAAATGCTGTTATAACTTCAAATGGTCACTAAATGAAAGGTTGTAGGCAGAGGACTACTTGTGTACTATATTAGCATAATTCATAATACAGCTTTTTCTGAACCCTTAAAAAAGAACATTTAGTTGATTAATTACTTTGAAACATTACTTCTGCTTCATTTGTAAATTTTCTTTTATAGAACTATTCATCTGATGCTTCATTGAATCCACATGTTTCTTTGAAGTTAACATCCTATATAAAAAACAGCTGGAACTTCAATCACACCATCATTTTGACGTTTTTGGCCACAATCTGAGGACATCCCTGGAAAATGCATACAGAACCCATTGTATCAGTTGCCTACCTCTTTTCCAGATCAACCAAATCATTTAGATACTTAGTCTTCCAAGCAAGACAGCATGAGCAAAGGAAAAAATAAAGCAAACTTAAGAATTTGAGGCAAACTGTTTTGTATATTTACAAATATGGCCCATGGAATTATTATAGAGAGAAAAGGAAAGAGGGAGATGGGAGAAAGAGTACACATTTCAGTTGAAAATTACCAGGGTAAGGAGGGCTAGGAGATCTTTTCCAAAATTGCAGAGGAATTTTCTCAGCATCTGTTGGACAAATTCATTCAGATTCATTCTTAGTTGAATGCTGGCTTTATTGCACATCTAGGGGAGACATGTAGAGAGGAGTTTTGTCTTGTTATCTGGGAATTTTGGACCTGAGGAAGTGTCCTTCAGATTGGTTAAAGCAGCCCAGGGGTATTATGTGAGTAGGTTATAGCGATGGTTAATGCTTCCTTGAATGATGGAGTTGTTCTTTTGCCTCTTAAGAAGATACAGGTTCACTATTTCTTCAAAAAGCCATCACAGAATGTTACATACTGGACAATTTCTATCCAGTATCTAATCTTTCCTTTTGGGGGAAGGTGTATTGCATCAGCTTTAGAGGATCTCAGATGAAGCAAATTCTGTGAATCACTTTCAGTCATGATTCACAGCTGAGTATAGGACAGAAACAGCATTGGTTGGGCTTTAAATAATCTCTTGCAAGGGCAGGATATGGGTTGTTCATCCATCCTTGCCCTACTTGAATTCTTTGCAGCTTTGGATACTAACATCCATGTTATCTTTCTGGATTGGCTCAGAGGATTGGAGGTCAAAGGCACAGTGTTGAGCTGGTTCATCTTTTTGTATATGGCCAATTCCAGTTGGTGGCAATTGGGGAGGAGAGATCCCACCCTTAGTCCTTACTATATGAGATGCCACTGATTCAGTACTCTTCATTCTATTTAACATCTACATGGGGCTATTGAGTGAGCTCATCCATTGCCATGTTGTGAGGTATTACCAGTATGCTGATGACACCAAATTATCTCTGCCCCTGGTTAATTAAATGATGCTGTGAATGTCTTATCCCAGTGCCTGGAGGCTGTGAGGATCTGGATGGGGAACAACAGGCATCAGCTGAACCTTGGCAAGACTGAGTGGCTTTGGCTTTGGGGTGCCTTCTGGTTTTAGGAGAATCCTATTGTTGGTGCTGATTGGGGCAGAACTCTCCCAAGCAGATTTTGTGCACAATCTAGAGATCTGCACCATGCTCATTTGTAGAGTTGACACCTGGACTCATAACTTCTGCTCAAAACTGCTTCCTGTTGTGTGCCAGATGCATCCATTCCCAATTCAGGAGGGAGGATCTTTGCTCACCATCACTCATGCCCTAATCCCCTCCATTCACACTTCTGTAATACATTCTACATGAGCCTGCTGTTGGAGAATATATAGAAATTTCAGCTAATATAAAATGCAGTAGTGCAGGCAGTTACATCTGCCCCTAGAGCAGTACACATTATATCTCTGCTTTGCAAGCTACATTGGTTGCCAGTCTGCTTCTGGGTCCAATTCAAGCTGCTGGTATTAACTTTTAAAGCCTTTTATGGCATAGAACCAGGTTATCTGAGAGCCATATTTCTCTGATTACATCTGCCTGCCCATCAGATCTGGCAGAGAAGGCATCTGCAGGACCTGTCTGCCAGGGAATAACATCTAGCATATCTGGAAGATGAGTTTTCTCTGCTTTAGTGTCCACCTTGTGGAATCTTCTCTCCCCTGAAGTGAAATTAGTTCCATCCATCTCAAAAACAGATCGTGCCAAACAAGTCTTATTGCATTCTTTGACCAGGTGACAAAATTAGTCGACCAGAGGAATGCTGTCAATATAATTTACTTAGACTTCAGTAAGGCATTTGATAAAGTAGACCACAATCTACTACTTGGCAAGATAGAAAAACATGGGTTAGGTGGATTCATAGCTGGCTGACTGGCTGTGCTCAGTGTGTGGTCCTCAATGGAACTGCATCTACATGGAGGGAAGTGTGTAATGGCCCAGGGCTCTGTTCTGGGCCCAGTGCTCTTCAACATCTTCATCGATGATTTGGGTGAGGGATATATGGGGAACTCATCAAATTTGTAAACACTAAGCTGACAGGAATAGCCAAACTCCAGAAGATACTGGAGGCTTAAGATACAGAAGGATCTTGAAAGACTTGAACATTGGGCATTATCTAACAAAATGACATTCAATGGCGAAAAAAGTAAGGTTTTACATTTAGGCAAGAAAAACCAAATGCACAGGTATAGTATAGGTAGTACCTTGCTCAATAGGAGCAACTGTGAGAGGGATCTTGGAATACTAATGGACAATCACTTAAATATGAGCCAGCAGTATGCTGCAGCTGCCAAAAAAGCCAATTCAGTGCTAGGCTGCATTAACAGAGGAATAGAATCAAGATCACGTGCAGTGTTAATACCACTTTACAATGCCTTGGTAAGGCCACACATGGAATACTGCATCCAGTTTTGGTTGCCACAATGTAAAAAAGGTTTTGAGACTCTAGAAAGAGTACAAAGAAGAGCAACAAAGATGATTAGGGGACTGGAGACTAAAACATATAAGGAACAATTGCTGGAATTGGGTATGTCTAGTTTAATGAAGAGAAGGACGAGGGATGACATATATAGCAGTGTTCCAATATCTCAGGGGCTGCCACAAAGAAGAGGGAGTCAAGCTATTCTCCAAAGTATCTGAAGGCAGGACAAGAAGCAATGGATGGAAACTAACCAAAGAGAGGAGCAACCTAAAACTAAGGAGAAATTTCCTGACAGTTAGAACAATTAATCAGTGGAACAACCTGCCTCCAGAAGCTGTGACTGCTCTGATACTGGATGTTTTTAAGAAGAAACTGGACAACCATTTGTCTGAAATGTATAGGGTTTCCTGCCTGAGCAGGGGGTTTGTCTAGATGACCTCCCTTCCAACTATTACTATTATTATCATTCATCGCACAGTCAGCCAGATGTTCAGACTGGATTTGGCATTTTGTCTACCTATCGAGTCCTTACCCAGGACCTGGGATAGGCAGATGTGGATATTATTATTATTATTATTATTATTATTATTATTATCATCATCATCATCTTTCTACAAGTTCCTCAAGATCTGCTATGTCATCAAGCCTGAGGGTCCCAGAGGACTAGACAGGTTCTGTGAAGGCTCTCTTATTGTAGTTAGCATTATCCTTTCCTATTTTGTCATCCTTTCTTTTTTAATAGTAATTTTTAAATTATGCTTGTTTTTATGTATTTATTCATCTTTTAATTAAGTGTTGTGCACCTCTCAGAGCCACTTTCCTAGGGGAAGGATGGCTATACAAATATATAAATAAACAAATAGCCATGAATGAAGTATTAACATTTTTTTGTAGTAAAAAGACTCTGTTGGAGATCATTCTGCCATTACTACATTTTCTTAGTTACAAAGAATTATTTTTTTTCTCTGTATCTGTGCATCTATCTACCTGCCAATCTTCTCACAAGGAAAAAGATTAAACCATTAGAAAACCACTAAAAGAGTTAATATCAAAAAAGCATTTTACATTCAGATGAACTAGATCAGCCTTTCCAATGTTCATCTAAAAATTAGCTGCCATCCCACTCAGTTTTAATAAAGCAAGGTGTCAAGTAAGGGACTGCTTTGTTTGGATCTATAAAAACCAGTTACTAAGACTGAATATTATCAGCAGCGACATGGTAATAAAGCCCTGATCTATTAATAATGCTGCCAAGTAAGTGTATATATACACAAATAAAAAGGTAAGAATAGATCCCTGAGGGAAAACATATTTTATAGTAATGGTTCCTGATGAGCTGCATAGTCAGTATAGCACGAGAGTCTGCTGACAAAGATAATTACATTTCTAACCAATTTGATGTTATCCTAAAAATTCTACCCTTTTATTCCACATGATCTAAGAATATATCATTGTCTCTTCTGGCAGAGATGCCTTGCAGATCTAACCTCAACAATAGCAATAACACTTTTTACTGGCAGCCATTCAAATATGGCTGAAGAGACACATGGGCAGCCTCAGATCCAAGAATATTTCATAGCAATTTGAACACAATCCAAATAGTCATTGTCAATTAAATTGTGCTACAGCTGTGCTACTTCCCATATCCCTCCTCTCCCTCTGTCCAGACCCCACTAATCATCCCATCTCTTACTATACTTTTCATCAAAGAGAGGTAAAGAATGAATGAATGATTTTCAAGAAAGATATGAAAGCCTATTATTTCTCTTATAATGCCAGTCTGGGAATAGGCTGTTAAGAATCTTTCCAGAAAGTGGAGTTTTTAACCTTCTAGTGTGTTACCATACCAGCTTGGAATATGAATCTTTAGATATGTCTGCCAACTCTTCAATACTCAGTGAAGAAATGTAGCTCAAATGTTCTAGGATAAAAAATTTCCAAGTCCCAGATTCCCCATAAACTGAAATCCCAGAAATTTCAGCTGGTGCAAAATTTTTCTTACTGGGTAGTCTAAGAGCAGCCTTATTTACAGGTGGGTTTCTGATTGCAGCTCAAAGTATTGGTTAACATCCATAGATCCTTTTCTGGCTTAATCTCAGGGATTTATGGGGCCACCTATCACAGACAAACTTTGCCCCCACTTTGAGTAAACAGAGAATGCCTGTTGAAGGTCCCCCCCTAGAGGGGAAACCTGATGGCCGGTCCCTCACTTGGAGCAACCAGCCCACCCCAAGGCTAAAAGCTTGTAAAAAGTAGATGTTTCAGAAGACCTTCAGGATTTATAGATTTCAGTATGAATGTTGTTTTTATTTGTGGTAGTATAAAAGTGAGATTTTTTTTAAAAAAAAAACTATTGTATTTACTACATTGCTGCATTGGCTTTGGCACTATTGCTGTTGAACATGGTTTTTGAGACAGCTTATGAAGTCCATAAATAAATAACTTGGGAAACAATAAATGGTACCAGAACTATCCCAGGAAATTGTGTTTTATTGAAAAAGCAGGACAAAATGAAACTATAATGATTAGTGACTTGTCATGGCATCTGGCTGTGGGTGGAGAAGCAAGCAAGAAAATGGAGAATAAAGTATTATAAATCCTATCTTTATGTTTTCTGTGAAGAGGAAAGTACACAATGAGCTACAGATATCCAGCGCAGAGAACTAGAGCAGGATTCATAGCTTTGTGAATTAGGATATACTTGGAAGGTCCAGGCAGCTTCTGGGCTTTCAGCATAGTTACAAATAGACATAATAAACACTAAACAATGGGACAGCTCTGAAAAGATTACCTCCAAGACTGTCCAAAATAAATATCTTGCTAGCATACCTTCTCCTCTTGTTTCTTCCTCAGACACATTGTCTTCTTGACACATCTTTATTAAAATATTTCAAACTGTTCCATATTCTAAATCTGAGTGTAGTCTGCTGAGTTAAAAAAATGTACCTAGATCTATTTACCTGGAATTAACTCTCTCTGAATGAAGTGACTTTCATAGTCCAGTAGATTTCTAAAACTGATAATTATTTGGAAGTAATTTAATTGCTTAATGCTTCTTTAAAGTGTTTTTAGACATGTTGAATCCAAATCTGTCTGTACCAAATTATATACTTAAGATTATAAAGTTATAAAGTGCAGATTTGATTAAAACTAAACCTATTAATAGCAAAAGCTTTCTTCTACAACTACACTCTTTAACTATTACTGATTGAGTTTACATGGTACATTAATACTAGGCTTATCCCACAGTTTTGGTAAGCAATAGGCAAGCAAATCCTCCTCTAATAGTCTCAAAACATGAGTAATCTCCTTATGATTCTGATTAGGGGTTCAGACTAAGTAAAACTCTTCAGGTCCTTTCCTTTTCTACATAAGTATCATTGCATATAGAATAGGGCTAATTTCTTCCAGATACCATTAAATCAACCACCTTTGTTTTGTCCCTTGTATTGTCCATATATTGGAGAACAGCTGAAAAGAGAAACAAGATAAGATGAGAAGAGATGAGAAGAGAACAGAAGAGAAGAGAAGATAACCTTTATTGTCATTTTTATACTGTGGGCACAATGGCACACATCAAAATGAAATTTAGTTGCCCGCTCTCAAAGTGAAACACATACATGACACACACCTAAACATACTATGAACAACATTTGTATAGACTCACATCCCTATGTATACGTAACAAATAAATATTAAATATTGTCCATCTTGAATATATAACGGAAGGAGGGAGCTTGAGAGTTCGCAAGGTTAATGCTGTATGGAATGAAACTCTGGCTGAATCTGGATGTTCTGCTTTGGATACCATGAAGCCTCCTCCAGAAGGTAACAAGGAAAACAGGTCATGAAGAGGATGTGTAGTGTCCCAGATAATCTTACGGACCCTGCTCAAGCAGCGCTTCTGTGCTATGTCCTGGATGGGAGGGAATAGACTGCCAATGATCTTTTTGGCCATTCTCACCACTCTCTGCACCGCCTTCCTGTCTGAAGCAGTGATGTTTCCAAACCAGATTGTGATGCTGTATGACAAGATGCTCTTGATTGCCTCCCTGTAGAAAGTGGTCAGGACAGGGGAAGGAAGATGTGCTTTTCTCATGCGACACAGAAAATGCAGGTGCTGCTGTGCCCGCTTCACCAGTTTCTCACTGCTGAGCGACCAAGTCAGCCTATTCGTTAGTGGCACATCCAGGAATTTGATGCTGGTAACCATCTCCATAGGTGAATCATTTATGCACAGAGAAGTGTAGCTGTGCCTGCCTTTTCTGAAATCAACAATGATCTCTTTGGTTTTTCCGGTATTTAAAACTAGTCTGTTTTCCTTATACCAGTTCACCAACCCTTCAAGCTCCTTGCGGTAAGCTTCCACCTTGTCATCCTGAATAAGGCTCATTACTGTTGTATCATCAAGAATTCCTTCTCCCAAAGCTTTTCCACAAAAGTAATATTTTATCCTAACATCTCTGTGGGGTAAGTTTGGTTTGAGAGTGACTAACTGAAGGTCTACTTAGCTCCACAGTAAAGTGAAAATTTGAAGCCTACATTCAATGGCTCTAGTCTCACACCTTAACCAGTATGTCATATCTGAAAAAGTATAAAGAATAAATTGGCTTGGATAAACCTTTTAATATAGTCTAACCAGAAATATTCACTGAAGGTTGCTAGCTGAAATGACAGCCATATGTGGTAGCTACAAGGCTCAACATCAGAATTTACATTTCAAGCCACAACTGAATCTCTTTTTCTATTTTCCTTCCAATCATAGATGGCAAATTAATACAGGAGAGAAAAGTCATTTTCAGGTGTAGTACCACAACCTCAGAATGCCTTTCATGGAATAATTATTTTCTTTTTTAATCCCTTATTTGGGGGTGTTCGTCCATTTCTTATTTTAGAACTGAAGCAGGTGGTCTCATCAGTGTTGCATGGAGATGCAAACCACATATCCATGGAGTATGCATGCAGGATTTATTATCTGCCTGGGAACTGGCATTCCACCACTTCTTAGAATAAGAGTCCAGCTATATCTTTCTTGGAGCCTTTTGCTATAACCTATTATGCAAATTGCTCAAATTATGTTCACAATACCATTTTCATTAGGAATGAAACGTTCTTTCGTCACAGCACAGACATATAATCTCAGCCGACACCCCTAGACAATAAAGGAAATCACTAATAGCATATGCTTTCACTTTCCAGAGAATAGTAAAAGGTATTTTTGCTGAAAATGCTGGGCCCTCTCTGTACTTGTACTAATCCAGCAAATTCAAATATAAAGAGGGATGATGATGATCCCATTAAACTCCTGACTATATAACGAGAGTCTCCCCATTTTAACAGAGCCTTCAGTGCTCTGAAAGTTAAAGCTTCTCTGGTAAGACAAAAACAGCACAAGAGTCGGAGGTATCATTACAGCAGCCCCACCATCTTCTATCATTATATCCTCGCCGCTTATATCCACTCAAGTCTCCCACGAAGGCCATGGTCATTATCTCATTCCTCAGGGTGTCCAAATTGTCAATTATCTTGCATTTCCTCTAAATTATCCCTGCACTGAGAAGTGCCGCAAAGGCAAAAAGATAAGGGGCAAAGCCAAAGAGCAAAACCAATGGCAATGCAGCAGAAGCCAAATGAAGTAAGAAGAATAAATTGCTAATTTATTTAGCAGTTTGAATCTTACATATGGAGACATTTTTGACATCTACACTCTGGAGAATAACTCTGGAGAGACAGAGTTATATAAGGAGAACTTTAGTATTTGTGCCTCAAGTTTAAGGTTCATTTTTCATTATGCTTCATTATTGTGGCTTGTTTCTTAGCGAATCAGTGCCCTTTTGCATATGTTACGTCCTTTTAGGTAAGAGTACATAGGGTAGACTGATGCTACACATGCACACAGATCCACAAATCTTATATCATCATTCCAGTGAATCCTTCTAAATGGAAGCCTTGAATGAGAGAGAGAAATACTGAAATCCTCCCTCACATAGGATGTGTTGTACCTAACTGACCACCGTGAACTGCTTTCTAATTGAGTTAGGAAACCAAATTATTTTCTTTAATTTAGGTGAAATTGGCTAATTTATTCTCCATTCAAATCCATACCTGAATTTTTGGTCACATGACTGGGCCCAGTTAAACTATTCAAAGAGCTTTTAGGGTTTTTTTTTTTTTCCTGGTCTGAAGTCCCCCTGGATCTCATGAAATTACTTTGAACAAGTATCCTTGTGAGTTTTGAAAGTTCTGGTTCTTTAACTTTTTCAGAAATCTTCTTTACAATGTTTCTGTCTGCAATGCAGTCTTCCCTTTCAATTTATCTGGAAAGATTGTTTATACAACGGTATGTAAGAATGACCATGGGAGACAGAAGGAAGAGCCATAAACTAGGCAGCATGATGCAAAAGGGTATCTCAGCCCATGGAAGGAAACAAGTCATAGGATGCATCACAGAAGGGACCCTCCCTAGCTTTTTGGAATATAAAATAAAGGAGGGGAGAAATGCTTTCAGACTTGCAAGATTCTGTCACTGTAACCTTACAATAAGAAAGTATCAGTACTCATGGTTGTGCTCCTTGTCTGGATTTCCTTGGGCTGACAATCATTCCCAGAATCTCAGTATTTGTAACATTTTATGTTTTTAAACAGGGAAAAGCCTTTATTGGAACTGGATTACATGTAGAGGTACTGCAGGACAATGCTTATGAGAAATCCTCCTTTTCTTATTTATCTCACTTTACAAATATGACATTTTTGTTCAGGTGTCCTTTTTGTACTGTGATATCCAAAACTGGACATAGTAATCCAAAATGTGTCAGACCAAGGCAAAGTAGAGTACAATAATGACTTTCTGCAATCTGGACTCTGTGCTTCTGTTAATACTGACTCCTATTTACAGTAGCTTATGGTTAATAAGGACACCTAGAATCTATTCACATGTACTATTGCCAATCTAGGACTTCCCAACTTTAAACTCAGCAACTAAAAGATGTGCGTATTTCAACTCTTAAAATTCCTTTAGCCAGCATATTGACAAAACACTGAACTAGTCTATATTTTACCTTTATTAAGGAGAATATCATGACATAATGCTAAAGGTTGTCTGAGTATACTATATGAGTCATTTCCCTGATCTACTAAATTAATAACTCAATCAAAGAAAAAGATAAGGTTAGTCTAGCCCAGGGGTAGGCAATCTTGGCTCTTTTATGACTCGTGGACTTCAACTCCCAGAATTCCTGAGCCGGCCTGGTCTAGCCCAATTGTTAGCAATAGATCCATGTTGCATCCTTAATCCTATCTAAATGCTCACCTTATGCTGCTTAATAATACTTTGATTATTGCCCTGCATACTCCATCTTCCCCATGTTTAAGAAGGGAGTGTCAGTTAATCCAGCCTTCTCAGATGTAACCAGTCCTCCAGGAGTTCTCAAACACTACCGGGAGCCGGCTGTGTTCACCTCCACTATCACTTCCAGTAACCTTGCAACATAATCCATCTGGCCCTGGAGACTTGAATTCATTGTCTCATTTTTGTCCTTGCAGACGGATAACCATGTCAGAAGGTAAACACTTCATTTTATTTCTACATTCTTTTCTTCACCTGTTTATATCCTTAGATTTATTTATATAATATTTTGCTACTGACCTTCCAAATCTTCCTGTGATCTCTGTGCCTTCCTTTGTGGTAGGAGTTGTATGAGGGTGAACAAAAATTAGTAGCCTCATTTCCATTTATAATAAATTTTCTTTTTGCCCTTTAGAAGGGACTTTTACCTCAGTGTCTGTACTGAAATTGTGACACTGATTCACCCACAATGGTGAAACTCAGACAGTAAGCTTTCAGGGTTATGACTTCACTGATCAACCACTGCCTAAGGATCAAATACCAAGTTCATTTAAGCAAAAGAGGCAGGAGGCCAGAGCATCAAAATATTATATTCCTACAGTAAGATTAATGTTATATAAGAAAAAAAATAGAGGCCACAGTCTTACTAAGAAAAAAAATAAATTATGGAAGCACTTGCTGCATGAGTACAAGCAACAAAGGTTAGGGCATTTCATACTTGTGATAAAAGTAGTTGAGGCAGTTGTCAGACTATAAAACTGAATGTGCTTTAATATTTTATTTTCTTTGTATCCCTGGTATTGTATGCGTATGAAAGACAAAAATACAGAGAGAGACAGGGAAAGAATGATTATGTGGAAGGACTTGGTGTACAGAGGTTTTAGGGACAGAGCAAAAAGAAAATTGCTATATTTACAAAGGTTGTTTAAGAGCAAATTAGGCCAGTTGCCTTTTTATTTTGTTGGCAAGTAGCAAAGGAAATCACAGAGGTAATGGATTAAATGGATTAATAAAAATCCTGATGAAGATGGGGTACAAAGGGACTCTGTACCATTTTGTCTTACATTCCCTATCAACTCAATATAATTGAGGTGACATCTTTGGTTTATTTAGTTTCTACAAAATGGAATACTAATATACAGGAATTGTATGGAGTCACCAAGGGACCCTCTCAGCCCATCTTCATTGGATAGGCAATGGTGGGAAATTTATCTGTAGGATCACTTAACAAGGAATGTAGTTAATAGGGAAAAAAATGCCTAAAATTGTGTGCCCTTAGATATATTATATGTGCTGTAGATCTTTCAATAGTTAATAAAGTTATGTGTCACAACTAGGGATGGAGGAGATATTTGTTCAATTTGTATTTTAATGAGATTCCAGTTAATTTGCACTTCAGTGAACCAAAAAGCAGATATCCTGTTGTATTCGCACTTCATAGAACTTTGTCATGCATTTCCTAATAAAAAATGCATAGAACAATGTGCATACTAGGGGAAAGTATGCACAAACATGCATTTATATTAAGGGAAGTATTGTTTCCAACATATAGTTCATTGAAAGTGGAACAGAAATATGCAGAAGGAGGGGCAATGGATGTTGCAAAAAGAGAAAAGTATGTTAGACAGAAAAAATATATCAAGCACAAAGATCCTCAGATATTCCTTTATTTAGATAAATGCAAATTTGTGTGTGGGGGGTGTTGTCTTAAAATTACACTGTTTTGAAATAGAATGCATGAAATTAAAAAAAATTTAAAAAATGATAAATGCATATTGAAACCATACTATTTCAGATTGAAGATGATTGAACGCCCACTCAAAAAATAAACACATACATAAAAATAATCATGGTATATATAAAATAAATATGTTAGAGTGCTTCATTCTAAAATACAATGCAAACTACTTTTTATCATAGCTCAAACATTGAAGTCCCCATCACCAATATAGAGTGAGATAGCCCAGATAAACCCTTTCTACATGGTTGATGAGAAGCAAGCCTAATCTACTGGTAGTAATACTGAAATACGTATTTAATTTGAAAATATATCTGTATTCCCTTTAATAACAAACTTAGCAGGTCTTTAGTTAGCTCCTCAGAAGTGAAATATTTTAGGAGGGTTTTTATCTTCAAGGGAAACACATTTTAAAAAAAGAACCCTATCCATCAGTCTTTCAAGAACCTGCATCGAAGTCATAAGAAGAAAGTAATTTTAAAAAGGTAAAGAATTGACATTGGAATGATACATGCAATGAAAAAAAATCACATTATAAATAGATGTTTCAGCCATGGACAAGATTCGTTGTCATTATTTTTCTGGTCTTTCTATCCAAGGCTTTTAGTTCTGCATTAGTTCGTCCACTATTTTAGTTGTGTATATAATGACTGGAATTGCCTAGGTGTTCGTTGCCTTGATCAGTTTGGATTTTGAGATCTTCTTCACTCTCACAATGTATTCATCTTCTTCTTGACTTCAATGTGCTTGACGTTATCAACATGAAGAATGTTCAAATATTTGTAGCATGTCTTCCATTGTGCCATTGATCTTTGTACAACACCTCTGACAACACTTCTGACAACACTTATTTCTATTATTCAGTCATATGCCAGGGAGTCAAATGCCTTCTTCTAATCAATCCAAGCTATATTTAAGTTGTTCTTCCTTCTCTTACAGTTTTTTCAAAATGATCTTGTCAATTAGGAATTGATCTTTTGTTCTTCTGCTATTTGGGCAGTTTCCTTTCTGGTCAGGTAGAAAGATCTTGTTTTCAGCTAGATTCTGTTCAATTGCATCAGCTATCACATCAGTTAGCAATTTGAAAATTTTTGGTAAGCAGGTAATTGATCTGTAGTTGCCTAGTGCTGTCCGTTTTGCTGGATTTTTCAGGTAAGTTTTGTCAGAGGCTAACCAATATCCAGTTTCATCTCCATCTAGTCAGAGCTGAAGAAGCTTCTTGGATGAAAAGTGAAACATCTTCAAAGAAAAATAAGAAAGTCCAGTTGTCTCCTGAAAAAGTACCTTTGGGTCAAGCTTCATATCCATTGATATTCTTGGCTATAGTTGTTCTTTGCTGCTTCAGTATTTCCTGTGCTTCCTTGATCTTCCTTGTTTCTAGATGATATTTCTTGATCAGGTATTTCTTGGTCTTCTTGTTCTTCAGGTTCTTTTATTTCATCTGTTCTAGCTTGTTCACATTTGATCTTAGCATGTTGATCTTATTTTCCAGCCTGATCTTCCTATTAATATTATCTGTTTACAACAATGTGAAGTCACAGCACAAAGAAAAATATTCTAATATCTAGAATTTCTCAGTATCTGATTAACAATTTTCTTACTGTTTTCTTGAAATAGTTCTCTGGCTTACATTCACATGGAGTTGAGAAGACTAATGCCATCTACATCTCAGTTTTAAAAATGAGTTCCTGTTGGATTCATTTCAAACATAAAAAACTTTCATATCAATCTAATTAAGGGGAAAAATCTCTATGCAATTCTATAAGCTTTGATACATTCAGTATAGCCAGAACCTAAGCCACTGTATTTTTTTTCTTCCATTCAACAATTCTATGTGTTCAAGTTAAGGAATTGATTCAAAGAAACTAGATACGTATATTAACCTGAGAAGCACATTAATCTTTGAAAGAAACTCCACTCCCTTAACTTAGAGACTAGTGATACATGGAAAGATTTCTGCATCCTGTTGTAGTACAAATACTCCCCAGAATATATATGTATTTAGAGAAAGAAGAGAATTATGAAGTTGACTAAATTAAAGGGGTTCTATTTATTAATTGTGCTAAACGATTACTACCAAGTTAATACTGTACATTTAACAGAAGCAATATGGAAATTTTGTACCAACCAGCCTTAATGAAGCTTTAAGAAAATATGAGTCTAAATCAGGAAAGAAGGTTACCTATCTACTCTGGATAGCCTTCCAAAACGTTTTAAAGATGAATTATTGAAAATGGCCATTGGCGGATCAATGCTGCCTTGGTGATAAGTGTTAATGGTCCATCATGGTTTGATCAATGCAGGATTATTATGCTTTTTCCTAATTAATTATATTTCAGAATTTACTATTTTGATTTTTGTTGTTTATTGTGGCAAATGGTCCTAAAACATGTTATTTCATTTATTTTGCATTGTTTACAAACCTATGGAAAAATGTTTATTATTATATTATTTTGTTGGTAAATAGTATAGAGAAAGGCAGAAGTGGATAAACAGTCCTTCCATTCATGAGATGCTTCTCCCACACTGAACCCAAGCATTATACAAATAGATAGAAATTGGCAAATATCTTTTCAAAAACCCCTGAGAAACATTGAACATTCTGTAAAATCTAGCAAAGCAGAATTCACTAATTCCCTTTTTCAAAATATTTCAAATTTGTGTAAAAGAAGTATTGATTTTATTGGACCTAATTTCATATGCCTCCTGAGCTAGGATTTCTAATATTGCTTTTATTAGTTTATGTTGTCTCAATCTTATTTTCATGGGGCAATTATAGTTGCTTGGTGAGAAGTAAAGTACTTATATATTGTTATAAGTACAAGATACTTGTAACAAAATGTTAATAAATAATTAAAATAAGTTAAATTTCCTGTTAAAATTTGGAGCTTATAGTTAGTGGAACTATATGCCAGATGACCATAAATAAGTAATTTTGATTTGACTTTGTTAAAAATTACACCAGTAACAAACAGTCTTATTACTCCTGTGTGTAAAATTATCACACTAGAAGTAACTATAAATGCATTATAATGGATATATATTTCTCAAAGATAATTTATTTGTAATGGTTCTGATCTTTCCTGGGGATCGAAAGGATCTTTTATATCAATTTGCAAAAGCTAATAAATGTTTTGAACAAAATACAAAAGTCATGCTGCTTGGGAGAACATTAAATTATATGCTAGCTAATAGTATTAAAGAGTGATTTAAAAATAAATTATCTACAATACCTTTCAATAAAATGAGGAAAACAAAATGTTGTTCTTTGTTAAAAAAAGGCATCTTATTTTGAATTCAGTTTGCTGTGTATATCTTAATTAATGGTTTATTGAATAATCTGTACTTTAAGATAAAGATTTAATAACATTACCAAATAATGTGAGCAATTGTAATAATAATGGTAATATATCGAAAGATTTCTACATCCCATTGTAGTGCAAGTGTTCCACAGAATACATACTGCATGTCTTTAGAGAAGGAAGAGAATTATGAAGTTAACTAAATTAAATGGGTTCTATTTATGTACTCTTAGTGAAACAAGAAGAAGGGGCAAGCAAAGAACATGCTGGCTTGATAACATCAAAACTGATATAAAGATGAACATCCAACAACTGAAAAAAGCTGTTCTTGACAGGGTAACATGGAAAGCACTTGCCTATAAAGTCATCAAGAGTCGGACTCTTCCCCCCCCTCCTTTGGTCAAGGTGCATAATCAAAATTAATACAACACTTATTGTATTAACTTGCCACTAGCAAGCTAAGATTTACTGGGTCTATATTTAACAGAAGGAAAAAGGAAATTTTGTACAAGCCAGCCTTAATGAATCTCTAAGGCAGGGGCTCTCATCCTGGAGTTGCCCGCACTTCCAGGGAGATGAGATGAAATTTCAGGGAGTATAAGAATGAGTGACTTATGTCACTTGTCACAATTATTTTTGTAGGAGATGCAAACATTAATCAAACATTTCCTAGGGACATGGGCACAGAAGAGATTGGCAACCATTCCTTTAGGGGAAAAATGAGTCCAATTCAGGATAGAAGGTTGCCTATCTGCCCTCCAAAATATTTTAAAGATTGAATTATTGCAGATGACCTTTAGTGGATCAGTATTGCTTTGGTGGTAAGTATAATGTCCATTGTGATTTGATAGATGCAGGATTATTATGTTTTTCTAATTGTGTGTTTTGGGATGTTACTCTTCTTATTTTTCTTAATTGTTTAGGTGACAATAATCATCATCATCATAATAAAGTTGAAGGGACCTTGGAGGTCATCTAGTCCAACCTCCTGCTCAGGCAGAAAACCCTATACCATTTCAGACAAATGGCTGTCCAGTCTCTTCTTAAAAACTTCCAATGTTGGAGCATTCACAGCTTCTGGAGGCAAGTTGTTCCACTGATTAATTGTTCTGGCTGTCAGGAAATTTCTCCGTAGTTATAGGTTGCTTCTCTCCTTGGTTAGTTTCCATCCATTGCTTCTTGTCCTGCCTTCAGGCGCTTTGGAGAATAGCTTGACTCCCTCTTCTCTGTGGCAACCCCTGAGATATTGGAACACTGCTATCATGTCACCTCTTGTCCTTTTCATAATAAGCGATAATAAGTCAAACATTGCAATAAAGCACTATGTTTCTAAGAACCACCAACATTATTAAAACCACATCTAGCTATACCTATACTGAAACATTACATGTTTCCTTAAAGTAACGACAGCATCTGTCCTCCTCCCCCCTCTCTATTGATCTAGCAGCACAATTAAAATTAAATAACTTTTGACAAATAACTTTTCTTCCCTGTTATGGCTTCCAAAGAAACACATAAAGCTACTAGTTTCTATAAAGCATTTAGGTACGGAGCTGGTTTAAATAAGTTGGCAAAATGTATTATGCTTTGTTTTCTTTCTTTTTATAAGTTTTTATTTTATATTGTATTTTTACCAGCATTTTATAAAATAACTAACAGGATTTATCTTAGCTTTTCAGAGGAAATGTATTTCAGCTGAATGCAATGTAATAAATATTAATATGTGCAATATATATTTGACTTTTTACCCTTGGCATTTTAAACCAAAATTCTTTTGACGAATTCATTTTATACGTCATAAACTTTCCTACTATGTTTCCCATTCTGACTACCTTTGTCTTTGGATTTCTTCTAAGAAGTAGTTACTGAAAGAATAAATGAGGCAGTATTGTCAAGAGTACTTAGAAGATTTTATTCCCATGATGATGTTGAAATAAAAAAGTTAGCATGTAGGATGGAAAAGGACTTGTTTCATTAATCTGAATCCTAGGATCAAAGAAAATGCATGGGGCATTTTACAGTGCTTAATACTGCTTGCTTTTATGGCATACAAATACTGTTTGAGATACAGAAAATTTTATCTCTTTTAAGCATTTTGAATATGAAATGTAAAACTGAAAAAAAAATGTATTGATATTATTATCTTGAAAATGTACTAAAAACACAACTGAATGGCCCCAATGCATGGCAACTCCTTGATTGTTCTCCTTACATAAATCATTTACCTGCATAAAACCAAATATATTTTTCAATATATAAAGCCTTTGTAAATATTAAATGTGATTGAAATGAAGAAACAATCAATTATTAAGCATGCTAGTTCTATAATAAATTTTAGAAATATAAATAGATATTTATTGTTAACATTATACAATTGCAGTATTTACTAATTCAGAATCAATTCACACATTAGGAGAAGTGGCAAAAGAGCATAAATTATGTCTAGTTTATTTGTTTCTGAGTAAGTTGTGAAGGATAACTTAAATGGTGTTGCAGTGGCCTGAAAAGTATAAACTCCATTTTCTTTCATTAAGACTATGGTGTAAATATTTTCATCTTGAGAAATTAGTAAAGTGACCCTTTACAGAAAAATTTGAAGATTTCCCATTTGTATACACTTCATTTCTTTCAACGCATGTAATATCCCCAGTTTGGCATAAGAAAAGGTATCTAATATCTCTACCTCATAATGAATATAACTGAAGACATTATGTTATTAAATAGGCTTAAGTGACACTTGAAGTCTTTTTTCTATTTATTACTATATCAATATCATACAGATTTTATGGTAACCAATCAAGTTGTGACACTATGACCAATGGATTGTGCATATGGAAGTGATAACAAACATTTGCTGAATAGATGTTGCCACTTCTCCTGCAGGTCAGATCCAATGGTCATTGTTCTTTCAGTAAATGATTAGGGTTAGATAATGAAATATTTTTCACAACAGAATGGAATAATAACTAGTTATTAAGTTTTCTTTCCAGTTACGCTCATGTTATTGAACTAACAACAAAGAACTCTAAGGGAAACACCATGCTCATTTATGAGGCACTAACTATCCGTTAATTTCTGAGTCCTTAAAAAGCCACTATCATTTTTTCATCATGAAATCAAATTACTTTTTGTGGAAAGTAAGATTTTCAAGATCAGTTCAGTTTGGAGAGTTGAGGGATTTATTACAATGTTCCACCACAGTAAAATCCAAGAAAATATTGAGAAATTTCATTGGAATATCTGCCTAGTATTTCTATTGAGGCCTAAACATTATCAACTGATTTTTTTTTAAGGCAAAAGCTTGGATATCTGTTTGAAAACAGCTAAATATAAATCATGGAAAATTCACCCCCCCACACACAAAAAAAAAACCCCTGGACAAAACTTACTTGTCAAAGGTGATTATTGTATTTCTGTTACTATAAATAGAAATGTTTTTTCTACCATCTTTACATCCTTACATTGCATACACAGTTTCTCTATATGATTTTAGGGCCTGTATCCAATATGACTCAGTGATGGATTTCAACTTTATTGTGACATATTTAACATTCTATTAGAATATAAATTATGGAATGAAGTTCAGTTATATGAACAGGATTCTTGCACTCAACCTGGTTGAATGGGAAATATTCCTGGCTACTTAGCAAACAGTTCCATGTGGGAAGGAAAATGGGGAATAAAGAGACAGAAAGAAATCAATGGGAAAAAAACTGAAATCATTCTCAAGAGAAGGAATTAATTATGGGTTTCTATGCTTAGTGAACAGCCATGAAAGGCATAAATAAAATATTATTTCTTTCTATTAAAGTTTAAGGAGTAAAATGCAATGTCTTCCTGCCTTGCAAAGTGAATTCTTGCAATATGTTTGGAGGCACCAAAAAGCACCACCACATCTAAAAGTAACATCACAGGAATGGAATAAGGTTGAAACTAATAAATCCTCTTTTCATGGCCTAAGAGTTAAAGCAGAATTAATTTTTTCAAATGTCATAACAAGTTAGGAGTGATAGGACAACTTCATGATTTCTACTTCTCATCATAGCTTGTTGGTGAAAGCGAAACCTATTACAATGAATCCCCTAAACCAGTGTTTCCCAAACTTGACAATTTTAAGGCATGTGGACTTCAACTCCCAGAATTCCATAGCCAGCGTTGCTGGCTGTGGAATTCTGGGAGTTGAAGTCCTCATGCCTTAAAATTGTCAAGTTTGGGAAACACTGCCCTAAACTAAACAAACAAACATGACATTTTCTTGGAAACACATTTTGTAACTTTACAGGATACAGAATCAAAATCTAATTCCAGTGTTCTCTAGTATCAAATATTTTAACTAGTAAAAAACTCTATTTCAACTTTGCTCATAAGGATCAATAATATAGGTAAAGTCTTACCCCACAACAAGGGGGCTATGGAAGAAAGAAAATCCTCCCCCTGGATTGCAGACACGATAAGAAACAAAATAATAATTGATTGTCTGGAGAAAGTAAATGGAAAAGAACCGATATCCCTATTGTTCTCCCAAAAGTGCTTTTTTCACAAGTCTTTGAAGACTTTTCACTTCTCATCCAAGAAGCTTCTTCAGCTCTGACTGGATAGTGGGGAATGGCAGGATTTATACTCCTTGCAGACAACTGGTCATTTCCTCCTTTTAGAGAGTTATTGAAGTCTCTGGAGGTTTATCTGTGTTGTTTGGTCACCTGAGTAGTGGCACTTTCTTGGAACTGCTGAAATGACTGTTTTGTAGACTGGAGATAGATGATGACATATCCTTCCCCCTCTGTTGAGAGAGAGCTGTTCAATTTTGACATAGATGGCCTCTTTGACCCCTATTTCAAACCAGCGGTCCTCTCTGTCCAGAATATAGACTTTACTTTCTTCAAAAGAATGGCCTTTGTCTTTTAAGTGCAGATGGACTGCTGAATCTTGTCCTGATGGGTTTGTTCTCCTATATTGTGCCATGAGTTTATGAAGTTGTTGTTTCATTTTCCCAATGTACAGATCTGCACCTGGCTCATTGCATTGTACTGCATATACCACATTGCTCAGTTTTGTCTGGGTGTTTTATCCTTGGGGTGGACAAGTTTCTGCCTTAGTATATTCTTGGGTTTGAAGTGTGCACATATGATCTGTGGGCTGAAGATCCTCCTGAGCTTTTCTGCAACATATGGAATGACTACATTGTTCTCTTTATTGTTGTCTGTTATAGAGGAGCTCCTGCTCGGTCTTTTTTGTGATTTGATGAAGGCCTACTTGGGATAGCCACAAGTTTTGAGGGCTTCCTTGATGTGTTTTAGTTCTTTTTCTTTTCCATCTTTGCTGGTAGGTAAGCCTTCAGCTTGGTGGTATAGGGTTCTGATAACTCCCATTTTGTACTCCAGTGGGTGGTAAGAATCAAAATGTAAGGACTATAAATCTTACCATTCCAGTCAGAACTGAAGAAGCTTCTTGGATGAGAAGCAAAAGGTCTTCAAAGAAAAACAAGAAAGTCCAGTTGCCTCGTGAAAAAGGCATCTTTGGGACAACATGACCTGGATGATTGAGAATCTCCATAGACATCCATAATGTTCCAAATTCCTCCATTTGTACTTTTTTGCTATTTCAAATTTCCTACTAAGATACAGGTCCGGATTGTCTCCTTTGCAATCTACCTAACTCACCTGGATTCAGGTGGCCAAAACAGTGGTGCATAAGTGGCCAATGGTAAGGGTATTTATTAGTGGATACAGGGACAGACTTTCAAAGAGATATAAGAGTATAGAACAGGGGTCTTCAAACTTGGCCCTTTTATGACTTGTGGACTTCAACTCCCAGAATTCCTCAGCCAGCATGCCTGGCTAAGGAATTCTGGGAAGAAGTCCACAAGTTATAAAAGGGCCAGGTTTAAAGACCCCTGGTATAGAATCTTACACAATAATTAAATGTTCAAATGGTACATATAAATTAATACAAAGAGGTTATTATTGCATTTCATTAAGCATTATACATCGATTCACTTGCTCTGCTACCCTCAGGCCAAGTAATGTATGAGGAAAGAAGGAACACTCCATAAATAATAGTTACAGGGATGAATTAGAGGGCTTCTGATAGAGATCTGAGCAGCTTGTTCTTTTAACCTTTACCAGTCCTACTTCATCAGCATCCCATCACATTCCAGCTCAATTGTTGCTTCATTGATCTGTTAAGTTGCTGAGTCAAACGTGACCTCCTACATATCCGTTCTCATTTCTAGTTGCTATCTTAAAGTATTGCTAACTGTGACCTGCTACATAACATTTTTTTTCTATTTAGTTGCTATTCAGATCTAGTTTGTTGGCTTTCTTGTTTTTCATCCACCTTTGCAATCCGTACTTTTTCTTCAATTCAAAATCATTTATCTATTTTTCTCAATATGTTATTGAACATTATGTTCAAAAAGTTGACAAGAAGGACCTAAGAAACTATCAGTATAATATTAATACCTGGGAAGATTGTACAGGGTGTCCTAAATTGATTATTTTATGAGCCTTCAGTAAATAGTTATTAATTCAGAATAGATCTATTAAGAAAAGTTTTGTTGTACTATTTTGGGTTGAACACCTTCTTTAATAGATTGTGGTAATGCAATATACATAATATACTTTAGTTTCAAGAAAGCATTGGATAATATTTTGATTAGAAATATTTGAATAAAGTCAAATCCAATTCAAATTATTGATGAAATTTGAATTGGATTTGATTTTGACATAATCAATTGTATATTAAGATTCAAACAGATTTGGAAAACTAAACCCATCTAATTCAAACAAAATAGTTACATGATATCATGAACTTTATATCATGAACTCATTTTACAAGAAAAAAGCTAGCAGAATGGATATGGAAGAGCCCATCTGGGTACACAAGCAAAATTAACTATATCATGTCAAATGATAAAACCATATCCTGCAATTGTACTGTCATCAATCATTTTAACGTTGGAAGTGACCATAGAATAGTACAAGCTAAAATGAAGATAAACTGTAGAAAAGAGAGTATGAAAATGTCAAAAACATTCTTAAATCTGCTACATCTATAGTACCACCAGAAAAACATTCTGTACAGTGAAAAATTTCTAATGAAACTATTGATTTAATAAAAAACTGACGAACAATGAAGAGTACTGGGTTTTACTAATACAGGGCTTTTCAACCTTTTCACCCATGGTACCACTTTTAGGATATGGCAATATCCGAGTACCATCAGTCGCCTAGCAAAATGTCAAAAACTTGATGACCAAAAAAAAGGGAAAAAGTGACAAAGTACAGGTAGTCCTCGACTTACAATAGTTCACTTAGTGACTGTTCAAAGTTACAATGGCACTGAAAAAAGTGCCCCCCAAGCCACAGCTGAGCAAGACATCTGCCTGCCTGCCCGGCAGCGCTCTTCCTCCTGTCCAAGGTTTTCATTGTTGTGAGCATTTCTGTTGAGGATTGGCAGCGGGGATGGGGTGGGAGGGTTAGTTTTTATTCCCCCTGTCTGTTGGGTAGCTGCAGCAGGTTTTGGTCACTTCACATGACCCTGGGACACTGTGACCATCATAAATATGAATCAGTTGCCAAGCATCTGAATGTAAATCACAAGACCCTGGAGATGCTGCAACATTCCAGCTGATTGGCGCTTCTTCTGGGCTCAGCAGAAGTGCCAGGATTAGTGCTGCTTTCCAGCTGATCAGCGCTTCTTCAGGGCTCAGCAGAAGCACCAGGATCAGTGCCGAGCTCCAGCTGGAGCCTGGCGCTGATCCTGGCATTTTGACTGAGCCGACAGCCCTAAAGAAGCACTGATCAGCTGGAAAGCGGCACTGATCCTGGCACTTCCGCTAAGCCATGACAGCCCTGCAGCTCCAGCCATCTCTCGCTCATGCTTGTGTGGTGCTGCCACCGGTTCAGCTCATTCCCCTCCCACTACCACTTTTCTAGGACTGTCGCATACCACCTGCCAGGTGCCAATGTACCACAGGTGGTACCGTACCACTGGTTGAAAAGCCCTGCACTAATAAACTGGAGTAGGTTAAACTTTGCAAGAGCATAAGAAAATGTATTCAAGAAACACATCAGTTTAATGCAAAAAAGCAATTGAAGAAAACAAAGGGATTAATTGAGCAAAAGGCAAACTTATAAATACAGAAAGAAGGTTTTTGCACTAAAATGTGAAGAAATTTCTGTGTGTAGAACAAGACAGCAAATGTTAGAAATATATTCAGAGTTCTACAAAGATCAAGATCATTCAAAAGTAACAATACCCACAAAAAAGGAAATGCCTAGAGATATCCTAGTGGAGGAAGTATCAAATGCTAAAATCAATGAAAAATGGCAAAGCTTCAGGATATGTCTGCTCAAAATAATATTGCATTCCTTGAATGTGCTAAGTCCTTGAAGTGGCTGGCTTAATACAAATCAGTTTCCCTGGTAGAAAAGTATTTAACAACTTACATGCCTCAACAACAGCTTTTCTCTAGAGCACATTCTGAACAACTAGATTCCATAATAAGATATAAGAGGTTTCATGGAATTCCATTTGAAAGAAGACTCTGTACCTGTGGTGTATCAGCTATTGGACATTGTTTATATCCTATTTGATTGCAAACTATTTTCTGTGGAAAGGGCCATTTACTCAGAGCCTCATTTAAAAACTAAAAACTATTGGGACAGCCAGGAAAAACTTTTCTACTTCTTACATGGAACAAACCTGCATATTGATTCAAAACTGCAAATTTTATATCAAAAGCCATTTCAAAGAAGATAGATTATCTAGAACAGATTGGGGTTAACTACAGAAATGAGCATTAGTATGATTATGTCCTACTTTTTCTGCATTGGTTTTATAGTTTTGTATATCATCAAATGACTAATCTAAAACATTTGTTGTTGTAATAACAAGGGAGTATGGCACCAGATATTTAAAGAGTGCTTTAGTTGAAAATATTCCTAATCTACTACACCACCTTTGCATTATCACAGCATCTCAACATCTTTTCAATTAATGTTTAGCTGGTTTTCTTATATTTCTTGTGTGTTTTAATATTAAGGTTATATAAGGTCAGTCCTCACAATTCCCTCTTAATTTATTAAGTGTACTAGCTAGATAGTCATGGGAATATTCTATAAACATCCAGGTGCTTTGCAAGTTTGGATTTTGATAATATCTGTAAAAACTGCTATTCAAACTCATTATTAGAATAAGTTTTGAATTTTGATTTATTTCTTTAGTGGTTCTCTGCTATTTCCTGGATGCAAAACATTTGCCATAAGAACAATGAACTGCTCTATTAAGAACATTTCTTGCAATGCAACAATGAATGATAATAAAACTTTACCCCCAATGTGTTCCACCCTGGGCATAGACTTCTTGACTTAAAACGCTCTGCTGGAAGCAAAGATTCCAGCATGAAGAAAAGGGCACAGTTTCTGCTGGATGAACAGGAACAGAAAAAGTCTTCATTACTGGGAGGGAGGGGGATATTAATTCCCATATTTAACAGCATTAAGGCACAAATCTCTTTCATTTAAGGAGCTAAGATTCCATCTCTGTATTTCTGAAGAGTTCTCAGTAACCTCTTTTACTCAAAGTGAGTACAAATTAAGTTATGTTAAACTCTCCTTATAGAAGATTTACAAGGACGAGATAACCGAACTGGCAGATGTTCCTTGATTCATTCATTTGAAGGGAAGGGCACTGGAAATGGCTTTGGCACAGAATGACATTTGGAATAATGGCCTGTGATTCTGCTGGCACTTTTAGTGTTAAGCAAGTGATCTAAAAGGTAAAGTGGATTCACAGTGAGAGTCAGCACCAGTGCACAGGTCGTCCGTAAAAATAGAAGATTCCATTATTCTTACAGTTCCCCGAGGAGGCCAGGTCTCTAGCATCATTACCAGAACGAAATCTGCCTTTCCCAGATCCCCTAATTTCCTCCTAATAATTATAGGTCAAGCACTTTTTTGTAAATTATAAAACCTTTGTTCTTATCAAAAATGAATAGTGGAAGAATGGGAAAAATGAGGAAATGTCAGGGGGGTGCATGTGTGAGCATGTCTGAGGGGGGGGGGAAATTTCAATTAGAAAACCAAGCTAATTTGGTATGACCAAAGACTGTCAGCCATACTGACAGTGCTCTATTATGCAGTCATTTGGGCTCTTTCAAATTAGTTATGTTAATGTCCTGTGAGTGAATGTAACACTTGGATGGGACAAGATTTCTACAATTAATTTCTGCAGTCAGTGGAGAGACAAGCAAATTTATTTCCTCTCTCTCTGGGAATTGGTTGTGGAGGGTGTGAGGTAGAAAGAGTGCATTTAGGAACAGAGTACAAGCTAAACACAAGCCCTAAATAAAGCAGAAACAATGGGAGCCAATGCCTCCTCATTCATTCAATTGACAATGTTTTGCAGCTTAAACCTGTTTTATTAATTATGTTTGACATTTCCTTAATTAGTTTCATTTACACCAAATCAATCCCTACTGCTGGATGGCATCATTTATCATTTTGAAAAATTTGCATACTGAGTGCTGACTTTTTCTACTTAATTATACATTAAAAGTGTCAAGCGTGCTTGCTGGCTGGCATTATCTGCGCCAGAAAGGTTTGTGGCTGGACTGTGATGGTATTAATCATTACAGCCCTCTGAGTGCTTCTGGGTAATATCTGGGGAGTAAGAATGGCTCTCATTTGAACACTAAAGAGCAGACGTGCTTTTGTAAAATGACCCAGAGCAAAAACAAAATAAATGACCTAAAACATCCGGTCTACTGTAATGCTCTGCTCTTTCAACAGAAATATGTTTTGGGAAAGAAGGGAGAGGGACAGAGGAGAAAACATTCCATGTTTACTGTTAACTATTAACCTGCTATGCATTAAATTTAGAGGCAATTTTGGAAATTGCTTTGAGTTTTATGAATGGGAAAACATGGCATTCTCCATTAGCTTGGTCTAGTTTGGTTAAGGCACCAGGCTAGAAAGCAGGAGACTGTGAGTTCTAGTCCCACCTTAATCATGAAAGCCCATTGGGCCAGTCACTGTCTTTCAGCCCAACTCACCTCACAGAGTTGTTTTGCAGAGAAAATAGGAGGAGGAGGAAGAAATATAAATTGATAATTTTCTAACAGGCCAATCAAAGATTACATGTAGGTGTTTGTGTGTTTGCATCTTCCTGAGTTTTGAAGCTTTTGTCATTAAGCTGTTTTCACTATAAACAATAACAGTAAAAAATAAGATACTGAGTATGTCTGTTCAGATTTTTCCACTGTTTTTGCCATTAACTACAAGGAAACTGTCTCTGGTCTGCCTGGAAGCAAAGGAGTATTTTCAGGCAGTTAAGCAACAAAGCATTCCAAGCAGAGAATCCATTTCTGTGTTTAAGAGCGATGTGTGCTGCAGCCAATGGTATTCCTAACGTAATCCACACTTTTGCTACATCTGTAAAGTTATTTAACAGATAGAGGCAACAGTAGCACTGACAACTCACAGATGCTCTCCCATTCTCAGAATGCCAGTCAAAGCAGCTGTGTCTTCAGTCAGCAAGCAGCATTTCAAACCTTATTGCCTTTTCCAGGAGATAATCACTTAACTCTACCATCAATATATTTTTAAATATATAGATTGACAAACATTTTTAAGTATAAATTTACAAACATAAAGGCTCTGATCTAATGGGAATGGGGCCTGGGAGCAATTAAAGCAGTTCTACTTTCTAGATTTGCAACTTTTACAGTTACAAGCAATTGAAGTTATAATCCTAACTCCTCAATCAGGCCACAATCCAAACATCTCAGACATTCTCTTTCCGGTGATTCACACAGGGAACAGTAGGGTAGAATTGATAAGCACATGGGACTAGAAATGACAAATTCCAAGATCAAATCTCCCTTAGCCATGGAAGCTCAACGGATGACTATGGGTCAGTCACTCTTATTCTAATTGATTTCACAGGACAGAGCACCATCTTGACCTTGAGTAAAGAAAGTACATAAATCTAATAAATATATTCATCAAATTGGAAAGGAATACTCCAAATATCTTTTTTTTTTTTGGCTAGTGTTGATAGTTTAAAAGAAATTTGTATTGCCAATATTTGTGTGCTCGCTCTTCTTTTTGGCTATGGCTTATGATATAGCTCCTTCTTTCATGAAAGAAAGTATACCCAATATATATCCAGATGTGAATTTATGTAGCACTTTATTTCTAACCAATATGAAAGCTCAATTAATTCATGGAAGTTGCTGGGCCAAAGAGTTGCCATACCTTATTCTCACAATGCTGTTCAGCCTTTCCCCCTGAGGAAAGCCAACTAGGTATATGCCACCTGTAGCTTTACTCCCCAAAACCTCTGTTTTTATTTTTCTTTGGGTGTGTGCAGCATGATCTACTTGCAAAATCTCCACAGATCCTCACCATGATCCCAGGTTACTTGTTAATAGTCAACAGCCTAGATATCCATGTAAAAATTCTTAAAAGATGAAGGGTTCTTATAGAGCCGCTTGATTCATACCTTTCAAAGTTCATTGTTCAATGAATAAAAACTGGCAATCCAAGCCTGTGTATGGAACTAAACTTTGTGATCAAAGGAAATGGCAGTCAAAACAGGAAAGACAGCAGTTATGTCACCAAAATCCAATCCCTACCTCTTTTGTACATGTTTGATTGGAAATACTGTGGCCCACCATCCTGCTTGTTTTGACACCTTCTACCTCCTATGGATGTCACTGGTTCAATGTGTGCTTTATTAAATATTCTTAAATCAAATGGTTCTCTGTGTGTATTGTAGAAAAAAATATAATAAAGGAATGGGGAATCTGGCCCTGAGCTTAGATTCTAGACTGGAAAAGAGATTGTGCTATCTATATTTATTAGGAACAATGAATGCTACAGTAATTTCTTATGACAAATCAAGATGCTGTAGGGGAAGAAGTAGACAACTATTCAGACACTAACAAAGTGAATGGCCAAGAAAAATGAAAAAAAAAATGATTAAAAAATGTCCTGATCTGAATGTCTTTCTAAATTTCAGATAAAGATGATAAATAATTCAGTCTCCACTCTGACCTTATTTAGACTATCTCTTAAGACCGCTGGACCCTTGGCAGGTTCTGATTCGTGACATAGTACCTGTATCTCCATATATTATTTTTATATTTTGTATTGTGTGGGTTGTTTTACTCCAATTTTTGCTATTGTGTGCCACCCAGAACCAAGATATAATTGGGCATTTATAAATCGAAGGCCTTATAAATTTAATTATATTATTTGATTCCTTAAAATAAAATTCATCCATTCAAAAACTCATCTTTGTCTATTAACCCCAAAAATCATAATTCTAACTAAAATAGCACTCTATTATCTCTCAGGAAAATTCCCCTAAGCTAATAAGTAGAGGTAGTTGGGCCTATCCTTATTTAAATAAAGCACATACATTTTCAGCCAAAAGCATTCAAGACTTCTTGTTCCTCTTTGGTAGTTTGCCTTCTTTCAGTTAGAACAAAATATAAAAGGAGTAAGTAGAACCCAGAGTTTGGGAGGTTTTGTTCAACTTCAATAATAACCCACAACCAAGTCACCACATGACTTGACTACTGCAATATATACTACATTGGCAGTTTGGGGCGATAATATGGAAGCTTCATTTAGTCCAGAATGTAGTAGTCACATTGTTGGTAAGATAACCCATATTTCTGACAGTCTTGCAGCCCAATTAAAAGTGCCATCAGTTGCTTTGTTCATGTAGAGTCAAGACTCAAAATCCCTAAACCAAAGTTAAAATATAACAAATCTAGAATAAAAGTTCTGCTTACAATAGAAACCAAGCATATTGAGGTCCATCACTGTGTAACAGCACGATTACTACAATTTGGCCATTTTCTGGAAACTTTTCATTTAAAGCCCTCTGATCTAGCTTGCCCTATCAAAGAAAATATTAGCAGATTTAACATATTTTGTTCCAATCATTTCCTGTTGATAGCATTTATATAATAATTCAGTTACTATATTATTTCCCTTTGATTGTCTTCCATGGCCTGGAAAGGTGGATGAGATTATCACGTGAATCCTAGACTCTTTGGCTTCTTTCCTAGAATTTCCTAGTTCAATGATACTATTTATGATGGCATACCTGACATATCATTAAGTGAAACCATCTGTCTTATGATCCTATTTCAGCTTTCCTTCACTTTACAGACCTGCAAAGGTTGTAAGTGGAACAATTTGTTGCAAAGTTATATTTTCATCACTGATGTAACTGTGAATGGTCACTGTACAAGGCAACAACTAAAATGGCAGACAAGAAAAGGATGTTAAACATAGTTAAAATATGCTATTCTTCTCATGCTGATATTGTAGGGAAGTTTTGCAGAAGGTTCAACAAAATGATTTCTTAAACTAAAGAAGTACATAATTACATAACCTTTTTGACTTCCTTTTGTTACTTAAGATTCCTTTCTACCCACCCATTCTGAAAAATATTATTATATTGTAATCCCATAATTCTATTATATCCATATATCTATATTATTATCTTATTTAAACAAAAAAAAAACAGAATTACCTTGGATAGGCAAAAAAAAAAAAAAACAGTGGGAGAGGAGCGACTTCCGACTTCCTATCAGTTTCTTTGTGGGAAGCTGGTAGGGAACATCAGAAATCCTTCCTCTCTCCCTCTCTCCCTCTCTCCCTCCTTTCTCTTACACCTTTCCCATTTGCTTAAATTAGGATCACAAAGCTGGTAGGAACATGCAAAGCCAAAGTCAGCAGGCAGATAAATGGCTACTATGAGTGGGTTAGGAGCAAATGGTTGCATGAATGGCCAGCATGGTGTGAGCACAGAGTGACTAAGGGAGGGTATGTGAATAGGGGAACTTGCCCAAGTATCCTGTGAGTTTCCTTGCTGGCTTCCCTATTGACTTTCTCTCTTCAAGCTTCCCATAAACTAAGACTTTGCTACTGGAAAGGTTGCAAGGAGTGTTGGCAATCCTGATCAACTTTCTGCCAGATTCCCCATTGATTTCTTGGAAGCTATCAGGGAGCATGGGAAATGAAGATCATATGACACTGAAGCAGCAGTAGTGCTGAAAGGGCCACAACATCCCCAAATTTCATTCACATGGGAGTCATGGATCCTGGCATTCTGTAAGTTAGCCCATTTGAGTTACCTTGGTTCAATATCTGTTGACTTACATCTTCCAATTTTGCCCAAATGAAAGTTACAAAAAGTTTTAGTAGTATATAAATTATGTTTTTACATTTCTTTGTGTTCATTATCCAGATGATGCACAGTTTTTTTCTACAGTAGATATAAGCCTATTTAATCTCATTGACTTCTAGGTTACTAAATGGTGTTAAATCTAAACATTGTACTTTAACTGAACTGCACTTGTAGTTGATAATAATTGAGAAAGTAACTTAAAAAGGAGAAAAAGGTGATAGTAATTTAGTAAGTAATTAAGAGAACTAAAACTCTTAAAGCAAACCTATTTTCTTGACAGTCTATTAATACCTACTGTCATGTTAGAACTCAAACTTCCTGTGTTTAATATTCAAGTTCATTTTCAAATAGTTGCCTATTAACATAATGTATGCTATTTTTCAAGTCTGGTCAGAGAATCTGTAACTAAATAATTTTCAAGTTTCTTTCATACCAAATGGATTATATGCAGCGTGAAATTATTTTTCCACTCCGTCCTCTTCAGAACAGAAGAATAAGACACAATGTATTTCATAATGTTCTTAAGTGTGGTTTGGAATTCCAAAAAGAAGGCATACCAATGTATAATTGTTACTCTTTGGTATTAAATATATTAATTTAGTTTAATTTAGATTGCTATGCTGTTAAGTAATGTTAACATTGTACACACCTAAATAATGTGTTCCTCTTTATTTTATCTTTTTTGAACATTTTCACATTAATAGATCTGTCCATTTTGAAACAGTCAAATCATGTATATTCTATATCTGGAAGACGAAAAAAAATCAAAAGATGGACTTCAGAACTGGAAGGGCAGCCTCCTTTTAAACATGACACCCCAAGGATGTTGGGAAATTTTTGAAATCCTATTTTGTAATCATGACAAGTGAGAATTACAAGAAAGTTCTTTGTTATTAGTAGCAGTAATTCTGCTTACTGACACTCCTGGCTCTTCAGAAAGGCAGACGTTAAGTTTATTTTTCAGAAATGGTCTGTACCACTTTGTGGCCCCAAACAGCATTGGGGTAGATAACTGGCTGCTCCTTCTGGTAAACATTTGTTCAAATACTATGGAATGGAATAATCTGTGCATTACCCTGGGACATATGAATAAAATTAATTTGCTTTAAAAGGTATTATATAAATCTATATTGTAATATCAGAACTTCTCTTAAAATTACATTCTTTGGGAAGAACAAATATGAAGCATGACTTGAGGTAATTTAAAGCAAGTATTTCAACACAGGATGTCTGTGAGCCTAACAAAAATTAATTTAACTGGGTCTGAAGTTCCCAGGTCCGACCCTTGCCCACTTCTGTAACAGAGCTCAGAAGAAGATATAAGATATATATTGGATAACTGTGATTAACACTTGCTGATATTTTTACTAGTGTAAGTAACATTCAAAGCTGGGCTTATAAAGTTGATTTGTTTCAATAAATCAAAGTTAAAATTAACTTCTGTGTAGAATATGGACATAATGGTGAATTTTGATTTAAAAAGAAATAAAAATTCATAGATTCCTCAACATGGCCACACTACAGAAGGAAAGAATGGCCATAAATTCAAAATATTCCAAGGACTAAAGTCAGTTCAAACTTTCTAGGACAGGAGTGTCAAACTGCCAGCCCGTGGGCTGGTTTCATCATACCAGAGCTGCGCCCACCCCATTGCCGGCAATGGCGAAAAAGCTCCGATATGTCGCGTGACATCACGTGACGTTGCGGGTTTGACATGCCTGTTCTAGGAGCTATTAAAGATCACCTGACCAAATAAGAGGGCATTTTGAAATACAACACATCAGATTCATACATAGAGAAGTCTCCCTGAGCAATGAAGGTGGGATTGTGCAGTGGCATCCATAGGATCTGACGAAAGCAATATTGTCTCATTGTGACGCCAGCTGCAAGCAGTACCCTTTCATGCAAGCAGTACATTTGAATTTTACAACATGAAACTGTAGTTGTCATTGACCAACCTGTCCCCTATGGTCATCCCTGACATACAACATCCAGAAATTCCTTTTCCCTGTTTCTGACTAAAGGGGAATGATGAGTGTATGATGGTAGGGTGAAAGGGATACACAGGAAACTAATAACCAATAATTATTGAAAACCCAGCTGTGCTACTATGGAAGGAACAATTTCATATATAACCTAATAAGTTATAACTAATCATAGCAAAAAAACAATGATCATCCCAAACCAATTTGCTGAAAAAAGGCAACCATGAAATCCCATGGAAAATAAGCCATTGCAGAGACAAAATTGAAGGGCCTCCCTGATGAATAGGATAGAAACAGCATGTTAAAGGCTTCTCCAAGTTGACCAAATGTCCTAGGAACCGTAACGTCAAGAGAATGATCTTAATTTCACAGAACAACATTTGTTTGTCTGGCACAGATTTTGCAGGCTTGATAACAGGAAAGGAGTAAGTGTGGCCAGACTGTCAATAAAGATTGCTATAGCAGTAGCTATACCAAAAGGGGATACATTAACTAATAATGCTGGTGCCAACTGCAAACTATGAAAATGCCTGTATTGTGATAGAATGGTAATATGAAAGAAGACTGTTTTTATATCCAGAGAAGCATACAAATGTCCTCCTTGACAAAATAGATGATAAAGACCAACTGTGCATAATTTTACACTGCATATGAAACTATTGATATTCCAAAAGCCTACTATGAGCAGAGGTCAATGTTGTTCTTCAGTGTGGCAAAATATTATGAATAAAAATCGGACACCAATGAGAGATAGAATTGCACAATTGAAGGCACTCAGAATAGTACTGAGCCATTACCATACATCTTATACTGTATAAGTTATACATAAGGAAAGGAGAGTAACTAGGGTGACAGCATGCAGAAAGTCCCAACTTAAGATTCCATGGATATAAAGTACAGTATCTATGCAGATCTTCATAGCTAAACTCCAAAATAAATATGGATTGTACTGTAAATGTCTACAGCTCAATGCACTTATAGATCTCCCTTTGCTGGAATATTGTCTTAATAAAGGGCCTTCAGAATCATTTCTAAATTCATTCAGCTGCTCATGCTTACATTTATCTATAAACTCCAGGACTTAATATATGAAGATCTCAGAGAAACTAGGCATATAGACACAAAGGATTTGCATGTGCCTTCATATCACCATATTTTTAACTCATGCATATGCAGGCTCAGCATTTGCCATAGAGTTAAATATTTTTTTCCAAATATTTTCTTTCCGAATACAAACTTGGGATTCTAAAATTGTATGTAACCAAGAGACAACTGATGATATTTGAAGAACACCTGAGAATTTGAGCTAGTTTTTCATATAGCTTGAGGATCTATAATTCAGTGGTAAAAGGACTTTCCAAATACACACAGCAGATAGCTAAGGCCAGCTATCATATTCTAAAATAAATACATTTTCAAAGTGGAACTGAACGTGATCATTCTTAGTATTTGCTTTAATGTACATGTTCATTCATTTTTCATCCAGAAGAGACTTATATAGCAGGCAGGATTAATATATTTGTAAAGTTTCTTCCTAGAGAGCTCACTTTCTATTGCAATTTTCCCTTTCATAAGACAATTTGTGAGAATATATGATATGCTACTTACATTACACTCAGATGACTTGATAGTAAATTTCTATTATGCATCTGCTTCAGAAGCCTTGTGGTTTTCCATAAAGATGCTTTACAGACACAGTGCAGCAGACCTGGAATGATTTTAAATAATTTTAGGCAGATTTAGCTTTGCAGGAACATAATTCAGCTAAAAAAAAATTGGGGTGAAAGAATGTGTACAGATCACCCTAATAACCAACCAAATAAACCATATACAGGAGATACAACAGTTCATTTACTGACCGTTCAAAGTTACAATGGCACTGAAAGTGACTTGTGACTGTTTTCACTCTTATGACTGTTGCAGCATCCCCACAGTCACATAATCAAAATTTGTATGCTTGGCAATTGCTTCATATTTATGACAGTTGCAGTGTCCTGATATCAGGTGACTACCTTTTGCAACCTTCTGGCAAGCAAAGTGAATTGGGATTCACTTAACAACTGTGTTACTATCTTAACTAAAGTGATTCACATAACAACTGTAGCAAAAAAGGTTGTAAAATGGGACAAAACTTACTTAATAACTGTCTCACTTAGCAATGGAAATTTTGGACTCCATTGTGGTTGTAAGTAAACGACTACCAGTAGTTGCTTAGTATTATTGCTTGGATATTACTGTAAGCCTAAGGAACGGAATGTTTTGCAGAGCTATATTTACAGTGTATATTTTAAACATTTTACTTTTTTTAAAAAAAATAATTGTTTCTAATGTTGGTATGCTGAAGAACATTTCTTTTCCTAACATTATTTTAACCTACTGTTCTGGAATCTCTTTGGTCATGAATAACACAGATTGAAATTATAGACAGTTGCAAACATTCTTTCTTTTGTTTCCCTCTAAGTGAAGTGTATATACTGCACATATTTATTTATTTATTTATTTATTTATTTATTTATTTATTTAACTATGTATCTAATTGCTTCATTGCTTTTAATCTATAATAGAAAGAAAAAGAAAACAAAAGGAAAAAAGAAAGCATAAAGTTGACACATATTAGAATAATTAACTATACAATGGATTCAGGTCTTGATGACACAATTACACTGATTAGATTTCCCACAGTATTGGGGAGAAAAAACAGTTCATATGGACAAAATTCAATTTAGGATGTTAAGGGTTCATCCACATGTCTTGCTTACTAAGGTGTAAAGATGCCGCACTAACCAATTTGTTGAGTATATGAATACATAACAGTAGCAGCAGAGGGAGAAAGATGGAAAGTGGGTCATTTTGATGCCAGTTATCTCAGCACCCAAAGCAGTAGTGGCGAATTTGTGACATGTGCATCAAATATGACACACCACAACATTTTGATTGATATGCCAGCATTTAACCAACTCCTGACAATAACTATTCTTGAAAGCATGTCTGATTCTCATGTGATTTTTGGAGGCTGCAACAGCTATGCGAAAATAGAGTGTGTGCTTTCACCGCGCCCTCAACCTTCCAGAAGTGGTGAGAAAGGACCATGCAGTGCCTCTGAAACTTTTGAAACTAATGTGAGAACTGGGTAAACTTTCACATGGTATAATTTACTGGTCTTCTCATGAAAGAAGTGTTTCTATCAGGAAAGTTGCAAAGAAATAATTTCCTGTATCTGCTACAGTTGTCAAAATTAGATCTAAGGCCTACCCAAAGGAATTCTTGAGAGGTTTGAGAAGATAATTCCCCTAGTTCCCATGAAGGATGCAGTACTATCAAGAAAAGGCCAGCATTTAGTTCTATAAAATTTAATCTCAGTGTTAATAATTCCCTTAAGAATAGAACAGAATGGAGGTTAAAGCACCCAAGTAGAACCAGAGGAACTTGCTTCAAATCTCCATTTTACTGTAAATCTCAAAGTGACCTTGGGTCAGTTCAACTTTGCAGGGTTAAGATTTCTAACAGAGAACAGAACCACTACTGAATTTTAGAGTGCAGTATCAAAATTTAACAAATTTACAAATAGCTAACAATATAACAGCCATAGCAAACTGATAACAGATTGAAACATTCTGCAAATTAAGATTTGCTGAATTAGATGATAGGAAGGGAAGAAAAGGACTTTGCATCTCTCCATAATATCTGATCTGCAAATGTTACCAAGATTGTGGTGAGAGAAGAGAAGAGAAGAGAAGAGAAGAGAAGAGAAGAGAAGAGAAGAGAAGAGAATTTCAGTACAACTGAAATTCACTAGGCAACTTCCTCTCTCTCCTGAAATCCCTTATCATTTGCCACACATGAAAATAAACTGGAGTGTGGGTTCCAGCTCAAATCTCCCTGCTCTTCTTGATAGCTCAGACATTTTTGCCTCATAGTTTTTCCTGGGATGACTGCAATTTTCAGAAAATTCATCATTTCCTGCTTCCTTCAGAATTTAATCAAACAGCCTTTTCAAACTGTTTCTATTGGGACTAGTGGTGTATTCTCTTTCCTGGTTAAAAACAACTTCAAAGGAGGACTCAACTCATATTTATAATGAGCCTGAGCAAGATCTGAGAAGTACTTCTGAAAAAGCCTGTCAGATATTACAAAGATTGATGCCACAATGGAAGCCAAGTGTATGATCTGCCCTGCAGCCCAATCCAATTATTCATGCAGAACAGTGATGATGAGAGAAGGAGCAGGGCTTTAGTAGTCTAAAATGGTCAATAAAAATGGAAATTAATGCTAAATTATGTCCAACTCTTTGTGACCCCATGGACCACAGCTCTTATGTCCTGCCTCCCAGAGTTTGCCCACATTCATGTTAATTGCATCAATACACTATCTAACTACTCTCGTCCTCTGCCATTCCCTTCTCCTTTTGCTGTCAATCATTTGCAACATCAGGATCTTTCCAATGAGTCCTCTCTTCTCATTGAGTTTTTGAGCTTCCACTTCAATATCTCTTTTCCCAAAGAACACTCAGGATTAATTTCCTTTAGGACTGACTGATTTTATCTCTTTGAAGTCCAAGGAAATAATTTTTTCCACAGCACCACAATCCAAAATTATCAATTATTTGTCGGTCAGCCTTCCTTATAGTCCAACTTTCACAGCCATCCTTGCCAAGTATCCAAAGGCTGGAAGAGTCAAAGGCAATTTCACATTGCCTCAGGTATGAACTGGGCATAAGAAACAGGCAATATCATGACAAAAAATTGTCATAATGACATGTTAATGTTATGATCAGGGAGAACATGAGGATGAACCTGTAGTCAGCATATTAGAAGAGTCCAGCTGGGAAGGTTGTTCTATGGAGCAGAAAGTATGAGGAGCTTAATCTTTTATATGTGTGCAGTTCAAAGCCAACCTAGGTCTTTTGGAATTTTCTGTGGAAAAATAAAATATGTTCATATATATATGCCTTAATCAAGCTATACCACAGAATGATTTTTGAAAATTAATTGACAAACTACTTCAGTAGCTTTCAAATGTTCCATTTTAGTAATGTTAACCTCAAAAGAAATAAATCAGATTAAAGGCAAGTTCTGAAAGGGCATGCAGGGTGTATTGCTCATATTTTAAATCCAAGTATAATTTAAAAAAATAGCAGAAGCTACATTCTTGAAGAAATGCTGTGATTAAAAATAGTTACACCACAAAAAATAGGGGATAATACATAGAGTAATATCTTTCACAGCTAATGAGTTAAAAGGATACCACAGTGCATTTATAAATCACTATACAGAACCATGTAGTTTATTTAAATTCACGATGCCTCATTATAACTGATCTATGCACCTTTTGGTCTGAGTTGATTAGGAATGCTATAGCTCAGAATAGCTTTTAATTCAACGAAACATAGTCTGACCTTTACCATAATCCTGTGTGAGATGCCTATGGTTTAGAAATTAATAATGGTGCTACCACTTCTTTATACTGATAAGATGCTACTTAATTTTTTTGTGTTATTAGTTAACATGCACGAGGCAATTTATCAAAATGAAATTATCCTTCTGTGTATAGCAACAGTACTTAATTCAGGATTCTTCATCTCTCATAACTATTACAGACTCTTTAAAAATGCTAAAAACTAAAATATAATAGTGCTCTGCTAAAGTAATAATTCACAGATACATACTTATCAACTCCCTATGGATTTCCACTGTATGCGATTAGGAGACGTGTGCAAAATGATAAACGTATTACAAGCTCAAGTATCTCTTGCGTGTGACCTTTGTCTTCTTATTTAAGTGTAACATTTCCTTAAATCACCTTTGGTAACTCTGCTAGCTAACTAATGACTCCTTCTTTTGTAGAATATGAGTTCAGTCTCGGATTTTTGAACTAAAGGAAAGAAGTTAAACATTGTTGTTTAATGACAGCTTACTCTAAATGAGATGCATTTTGTTATGTGATAGGTTGAATTAAGGTAAATGTCACAATATAGAATCCAAGCTAAAACTCAACATAACTTCTGAAATCTTTGATTTCCCTTTTCCTGTAAAATAAATTTAAAAAATCCAAACAATATTCTGTAAGTTAATTGAAGAGAGCTAGAGAGAAACCAGGAGACAACAAGTCCTATTCCTGCCTTAAGCATGAAGCCAACAGATGATTGGGACCAGTCATTCTTTCTCAACCCTCAGAAGAAGGTAATGGCAAATCACTTCTGAAATCTTGCCAAGAAAACTGTAGGAATGTCTCCAAGCAGGTGCCATGAATCCTGACATTGTGGGCACCAAAAACTTTATTTTAAAAAAATGAAAATTGGCTGGGGGGGAAAGGAAAAAACCTGAATTCTATTTCTTGTCCCAGCACTATATTATTTTTCTCACTTTCTTATTATCCATTTTAATATATAATATAGCTTCTATTTAAAGGACTATTTGGGGCAAAGAGTGTCTGTTAACAATGAAATTAAATTCCAAATGGCATCATTTGTATAAATACATAATTGCCATTATAAATCTCTTGTGTCAAATTGTATTAAGAAAATGGCATAAATTGACACAAATGATATATATTAAATTCCGCTTGGAAACAAGAGAATTTGTCTCTTTTATATAAATGTTTTTTTAAGTTTTAATGAAAAGATAAAACTGAACAAAAACTAATATGAAGAAATAACCTTACAGGAAGGAAGGAAGGAAGGAAGGAAGGAAGGAAGGAAGGAAGGAAGGAAGGAAGGAAGGAAGGAAGGAAGGAAGGAAGGAAATTAGAAGAAAGGAAAAGATAAAAAGAAATGCAAAGAATAAGCTTCTAATGTTCTTCACAGCAAATACAAGTATAATATCTCTGAAATCTTATGCAGTTTATCTATCTACCTACCTACCTATCTATCCATCCATCCATCCATCCATCCATCCATCCATCCATCTATCTATCTATCTATCTATCTATCTATATCTATTATCCATTCTCATTATGAATTCCAAATAAGAAAAGAACTGCAGCCTTAGACTACAGCCCAATATGCTGTTCAGCTCATTAGAAATATTAAGTATATTTTTATAGAATAGTGTGATTAAAAAATTAGTTTGGAGAATAGGTTTGAATCTTTCTAGAGATCTATGACATCCCTGCAGTCAGTCATAAGGGTGAATGACCCTGGGAATGCTGAACAGCTACAGCTTTGAAATAGGATCATAAGTAGCTTTGGAGGGATCTGTCGTAATTTCAAATGATCACTAAGTGACTGGTTGCTAAGCAAGAATTGTAACATTTATGTTACATAAATTATTTATACATATGATGATGATGGTAGTCAACTGTTATTAAAGCATAAATATGCTTTAAATATACTTTTAAATGTGCTTCACTGATATTGTTCCTCATAGAATTTTTAATGTGTTGCTAGCTACCGAGAATCACATCTGCAGGATGTATAAATTGATTAAATAAATAATTTTATGTACGTATAAACATGTTAGGAAATATTTATTTCTGCATTGTTTTTTAATTAAATAAAGGGAAATGTATGTTTTATTATACTCAAAACAGATTATACATTTATATAATAATAATTATAATATGTCAATAAGAAATACAAAAAAGGATGGATAGTAGACATGGCAGTACTGGAGACCGCATAATAGAAGAGAAAGTGGAAAAAATAACAAAATACAAAGAACTGCAAATAGAAATAGAATGACTATGGCAAAAGAAAGTAAAGATAGTACCAATAGTAATAGGTGTCTTGGGTACAATCCCAAAACAACTAGCGAACTACTTGAAGCTTATTGCATAGACAAAATCACCACCAGTCCATTGCAAAAGGCAGCTTTGTGACAATACCTTTAACAGCATCAAACATCCCCACCCACCTATCCCAGGTCTTTGGGAAGGACTCAATAGGAGAAATCCAATCTAAACATCTGACTGACTGAGTGATCAACACTCAGCATGTTATTAATAAATCACCCACCTCACAGAATAGAAATAAACATGGCTGTCCAAAGCAACAAAAATACTGAAACATTGTAGCTAATACAATTAATTAAACAGTTAATACAAAAGAGGCTGATAAGCTTCTTAAGACATTACTGAAGTAATTAAAAATTTAAAAATATAGTCTTTAATCAGTTGGTATTTTCACTTGAAAATTTCCTTTCTCTTAGGTCTCAGCAGTTTTTGCTACCATTCCTATTGATTAATGTAGATAATCTCTATCCATATTTAGGAAAGTAAAACATTGCTAAAATTTAAAAATAAGAATGCAGATATCAGTCAGTAAAACAATTAAATTCTGAGTATAATTTTCCTTGTAGACACAAGTATAAATCATTTTGCCATAAAAAATCTGACAGAAATATTTAAGTCAATGAACTTCCCATCCACATTTTAGTGAAAAATAATAATAAAAGTTTAGGGATATTTGTATGGGGCTACAAACACAGAAACCAAAATACCAGAATGTGCTGACAGTACATGAGAAGGCAGGAACAGCGTTAATCATTGGGTTTCAGTTGTTATCCATTTCTTTTGTCTCCCCTCTAGAGTATTCAGTGGAAAATACACAGTGAAGCTTTATTGTTTCAGAAAGGAAGCAGATATGTGCTGGCTGGCAGGAGGTAAACTTTCCCTGCTTATTGTCCCAGCCCATCTGGTCTGGGGAAAGGAAATGAGCAGTTCGCTCATTGCAGAGTTTAAAGCACTCAGAACTTCACAAGGTTTGCCTGGCTTATTGAAAGAAGAAGAAACGCAGTTCTCATCACAGGAATCTTCTAACCAGGTGCTAGACTAAAAAGTATATTATTCTGTTCAGATATGACTAGATTTCTCTTCCTGGAATTTATATGATGTTCAGAGAGGTTTCTAGAACTCTGTCAATGTTTGTAGTTCACATGTTCTGCTTTAACCAATAATACTGGCACTTTTTATTATCCTTAAAAAATCAGTTTCTGCTCCCAACACAGAATATTTACATATTGTATTATTGTTACTTGCTGTGATTTTCTTGTCCTTGAGATGTGTATGATCAGGACTATATCAGGAGAGTAAGGGCTTTCAACTTTTGTCCTTAATCTTGTGTCAGCTTTCATTGTTGATTTTCCATGCTTTTTACTTATACCATGTTTTTCCAAAAATAACACCCGGTCTTTCTTTTTTCTTTTTGCCTCCAAAAGAGGCACCAGGTCTTTTCCACTCATCTCGCCATAGCGGCACCGACACTCCCACCCAGCTGGCCCACTTCTTCTGTGGCCAAAGGAGCAGCTTCATTCTGCAGCTGAGAATCGAGCTCTGGCCTGCATTTTGCCGTCAGAGGCCTTCTGGGAACACCTCTGCAGCTGAGAACCAAGTTATGGATTGAATCCATAGCTTGGTTCTCGGCTGCAGAGGCCTTCCAGAAATGCCTCTGACTGCAAAATGCAGGCCGGGGAATGCCACAGAAGAAGTGGGCTGGCGAGGAAAGGCAAGTGTCAATTCATGGGGGACCTGGTAAGTGGGTGCATGGCATGTGGGGTAGCTCCACCCCCACCTCTGCCCTAGCTTGATTTTTGGGCATGCACCTCACTTCAAAACTAGGGCTTATTTTGGGGGTAGGGCTTATATTAGGCCCAAAAAATCAAGCTAGGACTTACTTTCGGGAAAACACAGTAGAAATAGCAAAGCTCCAATTGGTATAGCCTGATCTTGGTACAGATTATTAGAGATGCAGTCTAATACCACTGGAGGCCATAAATACTCTCTCTGAAGTTATATCTTGAGATAAAATGGCAACTCCCACTTCCATAAATAATCCAAACACATTTCCAATCCACATAACTATTAATAGAATAGGTAAGTGTAAATTATCCAATTCATTCTAACCAAATATTATGAATCAGACAGTGAAGCATTTTTCTTCATATAGTGCTGGCTTAGAAATCAGGACACTGTGAGTTTAGCCCTTCTTGCAGTATGAAAGCTGGCTGGGTGACTTTGGGCCTGTATCAGCCTCCCACATAGATAGGAAATATGTCCAGATGAGCCAATTCTATTTTATTGGAAAGTTATATTAACAGAGTCTTGCAAGTCTGAAAGTACAAATCTCACAAAGTCTCTTTTTACTGCATGACACGTTAGGGGGGATCATTTCTTTGCCCATTATTTAACTATGGCTCTATACATGGGAAGATAAATAATGGGAATGCACATGTTCATTGAAAATACCATATTTATAAATGATCTGAAAAGAGCAGGTTTATTTGTTCACATGTCTTGATATCATAAATGAATTCAACATTATAGAAGCACAACCAATAGAACACAGTCAAACTAGAGTCTTGGACTTCAAGAGAGCTAATTTCAATAAACTTAGAGAGGGCTTGGGAAGGATTCCATGGATGAGAATCCTCAAGGGGAAAACAACTCAAGAAGCTTGGGAAATTTTGAAAAATGAGATAATAAAAGCACAGTCTAGCACAATACCAACAAAGAGGAAAAATAACAGCTCTCAAAAGAAACCAGCATGGCTGCATAAAGAACTCTCTGACAAATTGAAAGATAAAAAGGACAAGTATAGAAAGTGGAAAGAGGGGAACATAACTAAGTCAGAATATCAGCAAATAGCCCGAGCCTGCAAAGATGAAGTGAAGAAAGCCAAGGCTCAAAATGAACTGAGGCTTGCGACCAAAGTCAAAAATAACAAAAAAAGCTTCTTTCAACATGTAAAAAACAAGAAAAAAGTGAAGGAAATGATTGGTCCATTAGTGGGTGGAAGTGGCAAGAAGGTGACAAGCAACAGGGAGAAAGCAGAACACTCATTTTTTGCATCTGTCTTTACACAAAGGGAAAAAACAGACCAACCTATCAAAAATAGTGCCACAAAAAACAAAACAGAAACACAAGTTAAGATAGGCAAGAAAATCGTTAGTGAGCACCTGTCCAGCCTAGATGAGTTCAAATCGCCAGGACCAGAGATTACACCCCAGAGTTCTCAAGGAACTGGCAGATGTGATATCGGAGCCACTGAACTATATTTTTCAAAGATCCTGGAACACAGGGGAACTACCAGAGGACTGGAAAAGAGCTGATGTAGTTCCCATCCTCAAAAAAGGAAAAAAAATGGATCCAGGAAATTACAGACCTATCAGCCTGACCTCAATACCTGGGAAGATCCTGGAAAAGATAATCAAACAACGAATCAACGAACACCTAGAGGCAAACAAAGTCATTACTAAAAGCCAACATGGGTTTGTCAAAAATAGATCATGCCAGACAAATCTTATTGCATTCTTTGACCAAGTGACAAAATTAGTGGATCAGAGGAATGCTGTGGACATAATTTACTTGGACTTCAGTAAGGCATTTGATAAAGTAGATCACAACCTACTACTTGACAAGATAGAAAAATGTGGGGTAGACAGAACCACCACCAGATGGATCCGTAGCTGGCTGACCGGCCGTACTCAGCGAGTGGTCCTCAATGGAACTGCATCTATATGGAGGGAAGTGTGTAGTGGGGTGCCCCAGGGCTCTGTTCTGGGCCCAGTACTCTTCAACATCTTCATCAACGATTTGGATGAAGGGATAGATGGGGAACTCATCAAATTTGCAGATGACACCAAGCTGGCAGGAATAGCCAACACTCCAGAAGACAGGCTTAAGATACAGAAGGATCTGGACAGACTTGAACACTGGGCACTAACTAACAAAATGAAATTCAATGGTGAAAAAAGCAAGGTTCTACATTTAGGCAAGAAAAACCAAATGCACAAGTACAGCATAGGTGGCACCATGCTCAATAGTAGTAACTGTGAGAGGGACCTCGGAGTCCTAGTAGACAATCACTTAAATATGAGCCAGCAGTGTGCTGCAGCTGCCAAAAAGGCACAGTGCTAGGCTGCATTAACAGAGGGATAGAATCAAGATCACGTGAAGTATTAATACCACTCTTCAATGCCTTGGTAAGGCCACACTTGGAATACTGCATCCAGTTTTGGTCACCACGATGTAAAAAAGATGTTGAGACTCTAGAAAGAGTACAGAGAAGAGCAACAAAGATGATTAGGGGACTGGAGGCTAAAACACGAGAATTGGGTATGTCTAGTTTAATGAAGAGAAGGACAAGGGGGGACATGATAGCAGTATTCCAATATCTCGGGCTGCCAGCTATTTTCCAAAGCACCTGAAGGCAGGACAAGAAGCAACGGGTGGAAACTCATCAAGGAGAGAAGCAACCTAGAACTAAGGAGAAACTTCCTGACAGTGAGAACAATTAATCAGTGGAACAGCTTGCCTCCAGAAGCAGTAAATGCTCCAACACTGGAAGTTTTTAGAAGAGACTGGACAGCCATTTGTCCGAAATGGTGTAGGGTTTCCTGCCCGAGCAGGGGGTTGGACTAGATGACCTCCAAGGTCCCTTCCAACTTTACTACTATTACTATGTGGATCATTACTAATTTTAACTATTCAGAATGAATCATGAACTGAAATCACAAAGTTATAGCCAACTCAGATATGAATCATGTTATGATGTCTTAGTCTGAAGATAAGTTGGTATTTCAACAAGTTAGCTTCTTAGGAAATACCACAAGCTTTTCAAGGTTAAGATTTACTTTATTGTATGTCATTTATATGCTGCATTTTGATCCTACAAATGTATACCAAGGCAGACTTTTAAAATGTAATACATGCAATACAATAAAATCCAACTTAATTGAATATGAGAGCAGGGAAGAAAAAAACAATAAATCAGGAGTCAGTATAATAAAATTTCCCAGTAGGAGGTAGTTTCCATGTAAGAGCTGGTTGTCATTAACTATCAGAAGTAGCTATGGACTCAACTAAATGATGTGTTCACCTCAGATTGAAATCAATCACACAAAATTTGGCAGCTTTGAGTAGAAGCAATTTCACATGGGCAAAAATCAATTTTGGCAATATGGAGCAGGAGCACATTATCACTTTGAACAAGATCAACATTTGGCTCCAATTAGTACAACCAAATGTTTCAAGAGGAAAAAAAAATAAAAAAATTGGCCCAAAGTAGTAGAAGCATATTTTTGTAAAGTAAAAAGACTTAATTTGCAACAGTTAATCACAACTGGTTGAAGAAAAGTACAACAGACATAGAACCCAGATTTTCAGGATGGAAGAAATTAGATTAAAAGCCAGATGTGATCTACTGCAATGGAGGGTGGATTTTTGTCAATGGAATGTGTGCTGTTATGAAGCCTTGGTGTGATCTGTAAGAAGGTGCTGAATGGCTTTAAGTTCCTGGGGAGGGGGGAGTCTCTGAAATGAGGGAAGGCCTAGAAGCATTCATCACTATGTTTTGGTGATAGTCATTAAATATTTGAAGCATGAACTGAATCATTGTCAATAAACCCAATCTTAAGTAAAGGATTAGATCAGCTTCTTGCTGATAGTTTAGACAAAAATGAAATTATTTTAAGTTTGGAGGGTCAAACTGAATTGCATGGAACCTAAGAGTTTGGTAAGGATTTGAATAGGTGTTATGGTAAAGGAAGAAAAAAACTTTCTTTAATCTCCATAGGGGATTAAGCATTGGTCTCTTGAAAAGGGGCTTTCCCCCACTCCCTCTCTGCCTTAGTCCCTTGTGAAAAGAGTTCCTCCCTCACTTAATTACTTAGAAAGATTGCTATAAATACCCCTGAAGAAATAAAGCAGAAGCAGAAGTGTATAACTGTGTGCATTTGTGTGTTTTCCACCTTTATCCTAACCAGGATTAAGAGGGAAAAATTCTCTACAGGGGATTAAGTAGAGGGAAAGCTCAAGTACACTCAATGTTCCCATTTTGACACGATTCTTCAGGACATTCATTTGCAATGCCCTTCTGACATTCATAAGCCCCACCTATCTTGATCAAGAGCTCTGGGAGTTTTGTTTTAATGAACAAATTCCATGACCTAAAAAAGGTTTAAGCCGACTGCTCTGAGGTAACATTATACTGCAGGGTCCAATCTGGGTTGGTCACTGGGACCAGAGGTTTAGTCTTCCAAGCTTTCAGATTGGGCTGGTGCCCACCCTCAGGAAACTTCTGTCTCACCAGAATGTGATAGAGAAGTTCCCTGAGGATGGGCTACATCACGAGTCCAAAAGCTTGGTAGACTAAACTTCTGGTCCCAGTGACCAACCCAGATTGGATCCTGAAACATTATACTGGAACATGTATATTTGCCTTCATTTGTAACATTATACTCTTTATTTATTCATCTGACTCTGAATTATGAGTAGAGGACAGGTAGAGTGTTGCATTCCAAAAGTTGAATTGAAGTGTTCTAAAAACCTCTATTGAACTTGGACCTCTGACAAAGATAATGTGATTGAATAAGCTGTGATCCAAGAAAATGTACAGATAAGCTGTCTGGGGAAAAAATGAAGAATCTTTAAAAAATCAATAACTTTTCAATATCATGTTGGCCTCAGACACATGAAAATGTATAGTAAAGCTCAATAACTGGATCCCAAGATCTCTGTGGGGAGGAGAGGAGGAGACTACTCTATAGTCCAAAGAGATTACTGGCCAGAGACTTGGCAGAGTGACAAGTGGAGCAAGAAACAACATAGGAATTGATATCTGCCCTTGCAGAGGCAATAATGAGCTTCTCAATCAGCAAATCATCTTGCTACACAATAAAAAGTTATCCACAAAATTAATATGATTTATAAATCTTTGAAAAAACTATAGTTGATAATTTCCTTCAAGCAAGAAAGTTTTGATTTGACATTGGCTAGTGGTGTTTTGTAGGAAGCTAGGCTCCAGGAATAAGATTGATTGTGCAGTCACCAAATCAGTGGGGAACTGGTCTGTGCTTCTCCTTTTCAAAGCACATCAGCACAGTCTGCATATTTGGCAAGCAAGTAAGGGGGCACACTTGCTGAAGAATAATGAGTGGTTGAGGCTTGCATCCCAGGTATTAAAGCAGATATAACCCTGGTCCCAATAAATATGTGCATTATGAGTCTATATTGAAAAATGTACTGAGAAAATAAAATAAAATTCCATGAGCTCCTCCTGATTGCCAATGGTATATTGTAAAATTCTATATTGTCTGTGATAGGTCATCAGCATATGTACTGGACATCAAAAGGTTCATCTCTAATGGAGGTTTGGACATGTTGCGTAGCCAGATCATATAATGTTTGCATTAGAAGAGTCGGTGAGACTGCCTATAGTGCTAGTATGCTTGAAATCCAGATGACCTCTGGATGGCTTCAAAACAGATGCAGAAAAGATAAATCTAATGGTAATTGTGGAGAGTCAGGGAGTCAGCGCGTATGAAAGCGGCTGTGTTGGTGTAAGACAAATATGGATTATAGGATTTGTGCTCATTTTCTTAGACAACTTGTGTCCAAGCCCCACATTCATAAAAAGGATACTTAAAACTATTGTGTCAGTAGCAAACAAATAATTTTGAAAGTTTTATTTGCGTGTTTATGTACAGCTGATTGCAGTGTGCATAGGTATATACACAAGCTTTAATATGTGTGCATGTATAAACTGGAAGTTTATGAAAGATGGGTAAATGGGCAATACACCTCTAAACAAAAAGGCAGCATCAATTAACCTTTTTTTCTGAAATTGGTTTCTTTTCTATTGCAAAATCATGGATTCAAATAACTGTGCTTTGTTAATTAGCTCTACCAACTGTTAGGTGACTTGTCCTCACTATAACCAACTACACTGGGTATCAGCTGCCATGGATTAAACCAAAAATAACACAGCAGGACAGAAATTAAAGTTCCATGTCTAAGAAAACAATGTTCTGATATCACAGTAAGCAACAGGAAGAAGAAAACAATCAAAATTGTATGGAGAGATGAAACCAAAGAAAACATTATGAAAATGTTCATTTATATACTTACCAGCCATTTTTTTTAAGATGACTATGAAGCAGATCCTCATATGCTGAATTCAGATTACAGGCAGATACCTGTGGGAAAAGATGGTCCTTCAAATAAGCTGGTCTCAAGTGATTTAGGTATTAGTAGATAATACCCAGCACTTCGAATTGTGCATAGAAACAAATTGGAAGCCAATGTGGGTTATGTATAAAGCAGCAACTGTAACTTGTCCTCTCTGTAAAGAACATTTGTCATACTAGAAATACCACAGAGATAAATGCTGTGCACAAATGGCCTTCACAATTCTCTACTGGGGGTAGGGATAAGATACTATTTCACAAATTGTATCTCAGAGAAAAACATATGTTTTCAGTTTCTCAAGGTGAAGCTAAATATTAGCAATGGAAGTAGTTCATTTTTTCCCCAAATGTTTTGCTACAGTGTTTGCAACAGCTGCTGCAGTTATAATGGATGGCAACTGCAAATGTATTAGCAGCCTTTTCTTTTTCTGATGCCCAGGCCAGCTTTTTTCAATGTTCTGGCTCCTAGAGCTGTAATCCAGTATCTCCACAAAGTCTATGGTTTGCAAGAGAAAAGGAAATATATCAGAAATTTGTTTTATTATTTTATTACATTTCTAGGTAAATTGAATTCTTAAAAAGTAGCTTTGGCTACCACTAATACAATTTTAAAAGCCTTGTATTTGTTCATCTTTAATGGAAGATAGATTTGTTTTTAACCTGTAAAGCTGTCCAAAATTTCTTCTTCCAGAACTTCAGTTTGTATACCTTCTTTAACGAGAATATAAAATGGAATTATTTTTGTATATATTTTTTATTAAAACTTGTAAACAAGAAGATAAAAATTAATGCAAATTAATATAAAGTAAGAAAGAAAGAAAATGAAAGAAATGAAAGAAAAAGAAAGAAAAGAAAGAAAAGAAAAAAGTTGAGGGAAAAATAGAAAACAAAGAAAAGGGATATAAAGGAGTGGTCTTGTTTATTCTTCACAGCAATTTAAAGTGTAAATATATTTTAATTTCTTTCTTTTAAGATTATATCATATTACTCTTTCTATAACCTATCCTATCTAATAATCAAAACCATAAATCACAAGTTCATTTGTTTTCATTTTTATGCAAAAAGTTCATAAGAAGCTACTAGTCACCAATAATCCATTTCAGCAAAATCTGTCAACTTCAGTAACCATTCCTTCATAAAAAATAGTGTCAAATCTTTTCCATCTGCACATATAGTAGAGAATATGAAATTAATTGAATGATGTGGCATCAAATCATTGTCAGTTCTTAGAAACCACATAGATAAGATTTGCTCTATGATGATCTATCCCTAACCTGGCCTTTCAGGTTTTTCAACTGTATCCTTATCTCCCATCTTGCTGTCGGCCATCATCTTCTGCTAGTTAGGCTTCCCAGCATTACAACCTTATCTAGAGAGATAGATCTTCATATAATATGTTCAAAGTAAGATGAGTCTGATCATTTTTGCCTTAAGTGAGAACTCTGAGTTGATTCATTTGATGATCCGCTGATTTGTTTTCTTGATTGTTCACAATGTTCTCAGAAGACTTCTCTGATGTTCAAAAGCTTCAGTGCTTTTCTTATTTATTTCTTCCATGTCCAACTTTTGCTTCCATAGAGGGTCACAGGGAATATGATGGCTTGCATGATTCTAATCTTTGTAGAGCTAGACATCTCATGGATCTAAATATATAGTATTTTCAAAAACTTTCATGGCTGCTCTGCCAAGTGCTAATCTATAGTATATTTCTTGACTGCTGGGTTGTTTACTGTTAAGAGAACAGGAAAAGTATAGGAGAATGAAGAAATTGATTGTTTTTATTTTGGGAGAAAACTAATGTGTTAGCAATTCTTTTTAACCCTATGGATGCTATGCTGTCCAACCCATAGAGAGTAGTGAATCCTTTTGCTTTGTGTTTCAGCAAACCTCTTATCAGTGCATAAAGATAATGATCATACTGTTGCATTTGTTAACACTAGGCATTAACAAAGTTGTCCACTTCTGTGTTTTGCAGGAAAGAATTTATAGTTTCATCTGTTAAGTATATGTTCCATGATTTATAAATATAACTATTACCTATGTGGTCTTCATCCAGGCTGACAACAAAAGGATAAATATAGTGTATAGAGCAGTCCTTCTGGTTATATCATGAACATGACATATGTCATCCTGTGATAAATTGGCTCTGTGTCTGTTCAATTTGAAATCCAAAGCTCTGGGGGCAGAGGTGTTAGGAAGCAGGCATAATTCTGGCAAACAGAGGCCTCAGATGCACAAAATTAGTGTGCATGGAGCAGATAACAGAGAGCAAGAGCAAGACAGAAAAGAAGTTTGCACACATTTGATGACTTCCTGGGGTCTAGGTGGTATTGGCAGATGTTAGGTATGAAAAAACATCTGTAAGCATGATAATGAATGTTACCAGAATTTAAAGTGACAACTGTATCAAGCACAAATGCTACCTTGTCTCTCCATTTGCATACCAATTAAATAAAAAAGTAAATATTGGGTTCAGAATTTGTTTGACAACTGATCTACTGTGTTTACACACTACACCTGGGTCAGGCATTTTGGCTGCTCAACAGCTGCAGCATCAAATAATGATTTAAGCAGAAATAGGCATCCAGACTGCTACTAAGAGTTTCACCTTAAACTAAAATTAGAGATGGGTCAAGGTGGTTAAGAAACATGTGTGGGATGCTCCTGAGATCTTATTACAGTATGTCATGGTTGGTTTGAACTGTCTCAGTCAATTGGAAGTTAATAATGACAGCATGAGTGTTTCAAAATACTGATATGTATACTTTTGGGATGAACTGTTTCCATGTTTTTCCCAACATTTTCAAAACAATGATTTATTAATTTTAGAAATATTTCTCAGTCTGCATATACGAGGGCAATTCAGAAATCAAACTTCATTTGGTTATCAATGACAGACACTCGCAGATACAGAACTTTTATTATACACATTAGAAAACTACACCATTACATTACTTTTTAACATAGCCATTCAAATTGAGGCACTTGTCATAACGTCTTACAAGGTTTGAAATTCCTTAATAGTAGTTGCTCGGGGCCAAATCTGGGCTATAGGGGGAGTGATCAAAAACATCCCAAAGGAACTGCTTCAAACATTCTTGGGTGTGTCTAGTGGTGTGCAGGTCAGCAATATCATGAACAAACATCATACCAGAAATCAGCATGCTCCGCCGCTTGTTATGGATGGCTCATCTGAGTTTTTGTAACGTTTCACAGTAGACTTCTGAATTGATGGTTGAACCACACTCCATGAACTTCACTAGCAGTCCTCTTTTGCCATCCTGCTTGAGCATAGAGCTGGACTAGAAGACCTCCAAGGTCCCTTCCACCTCTATTCTATTCTATCTTCACATTTGGCAGGCTTTTCTACGGCACCATTCCAATGTGATGTTGGTTCATGATAATGCTTGCCTGCACATTGTTAGATGCACCCAAGAACTTCTGAATAAGTTCCATTGGGATGTTTTTGATCATCTCCCTATAGGCCAGATTTGACTTCGAGTGACTACTACTAAGGAATTTCAAATGTTGTAAGACATTATGACAAGTGTCTCAATTTGAATGGTGATTATGTCAAAAAGTAATGTAATGTTGAGTTTTCTAATGTGTGTAATAAAAGTTCTGTATCTGTCAGTGTCTGTCATTGATAACCAAACAGAAGTTTATTTCCAAATTGCCCTTGTATGTGTACTATGTAACAGTTGCTTTTTTCATACCAGGAACATTTTCTATCAGTCTTTCAAAGTAGACATGTTGGCAATAACAATTATAGAACTATATTTTATTGAGATAGGCTGCAATAAAAGAATTTTGCAAGTCTATTGGTGTCTTTCTTTGTTTCCCTCTTTGAAAAGTTGGGAGGCTGAGGACTAATCTGCGTCTCTTAATAACACTATTTTGCCTTTTGCGATTTAACACGCTTCTTGTGCCATTCTTCTGCATGTTTCCCCAATGGCTTCTATATTCCTTCTTCAAGGTCAGCTTCCTGGCTCCAGGATATATTCGAATGTAGAATGTAGAAACTAAAGTAGAAGAAAGCAAGATGGACCTCTCATGTCATGCAAACTGATACCAATTGCATACACAAGTGCAATCATGCTAAACCTCATATCAATTTAAACAAGCCAATCAAGTATTTTAATTTTTAACAGAAGCAATAGTAGGTTTTTTTCTATGTACTGTAGGTACACAGTAAGCTAGTGAGGAGCAGGCCATGGAACAAACAAAGTGTTAGTCTTCTTTTCTCCCTTCTCTTCTCTTTGGGCTGTGCAATCTGTTGATCAGAGAATCCACTGCTTGTGTGTTGCATAGCATCAATAACAACACATTTTGTCTTTCTTACTGACAGGATTCAGTAAAATAATTTTTGACTGGGTGCAGAAGGGGTCTCAAAGGGTTCTAATCATCTTGTCACACACAATTTCTTCAGTAAAATTTTGGACTGAAATATCACAGATAGGGAAGATGAATGACATCATTCACTCTGGGCCAAATAACTGTGAAGACATTCAACAACTCCAGAGAAGCTTCTCACTTCTGGAGTAGCTGACACATTGCATTGTTCAGGATGAAAGTCAGACTATCAGCAGCACAATGGACATGTGTTAAGTCTTGATTACCCACTATAATTCTAGTTTTGACATCAATCTACAGTCCACTCATAATTCCAGTTTCATTATAGCCTTGGTCTATTTTGCTATGTCCAGTCCATTATTTCCAAAGGTACTTAAAATTCTATGTGTCAAACAGTTCCTAAGTGATCTACTTCCAAAAAGCCACAGAAGGACTCTTTATACTCAAGCAATACTCACTAGATGGCTATCTATAGTTACATTGTCAATCACCTAGTTAAGCTGATCTTTTTAATAATATCTTGGGTTGTAGTCATGATTATAAAGAAAAATTGACTTTCTTTATACATTTTATGATTCCATCCCTGACAGAGTTAAAAAGAACATTAATCAGTTCATCAGTTCTGCATGTCAGAACTCAGGTATGTTATTGTTCTGTCTTTCATACTCAACAATTTGCCCATCACAGGATCATATTTTTCAAGGAAGCTAATAACTAGGAATGTCATGTATAAGTAGGCAGCCATAAACACTGAAATTATAAATACATTATAAATAAATAAATTTCCTAGATCCATCTGAGTATATATTATACTTCCTGTGACTTCCAAAGGTGAGGTAAAAGGAAGTCAGATTCAAGATACTCATAGTCTGACTGTATTGGGCAGTAGTGGACAGGGAAAAAGCAAAGATCAAATTGCTCTGATCTTCTGGAAGCAAGACTGAAAGAATAACAATAAGATATAAATGCACAAATAGAAATTCAGAGACAATCTCCTTTATTTATTCTACTTTACAAAGTATCACAGATAGATGTTACTGTTTATATATTATAGAAAATTGTAAAAATATTATTTATTTACCTGTTTTTGTCTTAGAGACCATTGCAAATGCTGTCTGTTTACAACTTACTCATCCTTCCCCTTCCTCTCAACCCATTCACTCTTCCTTCAAATAATTTGCAATTTGATTCTTCTAGTATTTCTTTTATTCTGGTCAATCACTTTTATATTCAACCCATATTCATTCAGCACCCATTCATTCTTGACCGTGGCTCTTCTTGTTTTACCACACATTCTTCTGAAATCCCTAGTGCAATCATACTCAACTCTCATTTCTAAATAGGCAAGAATACATTCTTAAATATAGCTATTTTCACCCCTTTCAACGAACATTTATTTCTTACAGAAGACAATGTACAGCCCATTATATTTCTGATAATATTTGCACATTCTAAAATATCTCCATTTTCCCATCTTTAATAAACATTCTACTCACACACAAATTCTTTTGCTTACTCTGGTTTTTTTAAATATTTATTTATAACTTGCAGTTATTCTCTTCATGTTCCCAATAAAACACAACTACCTTGAGTTTTTGTATACTAATTTTCAAGTTCTTATTTCTCTGCATTAGTCTGTTTAATATTCTTTTAAAATAATTCAGGTTATCAGCCAAGAATACAGCAGAAGCCTCATACACGTACCATCACATCCCATATTAAATTTAACATCATCATAAGCATTTGTTATATATTTATCCATAAACATATTAAACAGTCAAGTGAATATCACACATTCATGTCTTACTCCTTGCTCATAATTTGCTCATAATAGAATTTGCTAAACATTCTATTTATTACTGTAAAATTGCAACTGAAAAGATTCTTAGTGACTTATCCAGAAATAAATAATTAATTGCTATCCTTGCCCTCTTGAAGAACATCTCCCAGAGATATTCACGGCACCTGTGGGGTTCAAGAAAGCCTTCAAGACCTGGCTCTGTTCCCAGTCCTGAGAAGCCTCTGTTACGTTTTTCTTGGATTTTTGTTTTTATGGTATGGCAAGGTTGTTTTTGACCAAGCTGCCTTGTCTTATTTTATATGTTTCTAATTGTCATTTCATTATTGGTGGATATTGAGTTTTCTCTAGGGAATGGCATATTATTCTGAGGAGGAGGAGGAGGAGGAGGAGGAGGAGGAGGAGGAGGAGGAGGAGGAGGAGGAGGAGGAGGAGGATCCAAGCATATAATTCTACAGTACAGACCATAAAGAAAAGCCTTGAAAAATTACATATGTTTTACTTATTTCAAGAGAGGTGCTTCATGTGTTCCTTCTTCTGAAGAATTTGCACAGTTCCAGATTGTAATCAAATATTATTCAAAATATGGAAAAGGAAAGAAAAATCTCATTTTATTTCCCAGTTTTGACTTGTTTCTATAGAATATACATTTTAATATCTATAGCAAAGCAAATATGATATTTAAAATACCTTAATCTACCTTAAATGTTATGGAAGTAATCATCTTGAATACACCTCGATGTGTTAAATATGTCTGCATTCAATTAAGACAATTATATCTTTTAAAAAAATGAAACAATAGAGATTAGCTCATTTATATGGCACATTACAAATCACAATAAAACAATTTGTCAGTGCTGAAGCATAGTTCCAACAGTTTCATAATCTGAAAGCCCAAATACTGATAAGAGATATCTTGAAAGTTGGAGGTTTTATTGTGAAAAGAGTCACTACTCTGTAATACATGCCAGCAGCAAAATTTTGATTATTGTTTTAGTGACTGTCAATCTCTGGTTTATTATTCGTATTCTGCATTTTCTAGTGCTTCTTTTTCCTTAACTCTTACAAAGATGTTGATGTCTCAACCATTTTCTCAACATGTGACAAACAAGTATTTCCTAGTGAGTTCTGCTATATTGCAAGATCAGTGTTAGCTTTTTATATACTGTCCAGTATGAAGAATGTAACAGACTGAGCTTATTGTACAGGTGCATTATCTATGCCTTAGTCCTTTGCCTGTTTAACCTTTATTTTCTCTATTTTTTTATTTCTAGGAGTAACTAACCAAGCTCAGCAGAGTCAAACAGAGAGCTAGGAATACATTCCATTAATAGCTGTTCAAATGTTTCAATGCATTTGCTTTGGGCTTTGCCATCTCCCTTCTGTATTCATATATATTGTAAAGCATTTATGATCAAACCAAGTAAGCAGAAACAAGATGTTAAATCAATGTACCTTAAAGTTTCTGATAGATTTATTTAACATATTAATTCAATTCATAGTATGCAACATGAAAAGATCCACTACAAGTTCCATTGATGAATCAAACTTTTTTTAAACTACTAAATCAAAAATGTTACTTCATTTCTGAAGCTTCTTGTACAAATTAGAAAAATAAGGGTGTCACTATTGATGATAGCAGGCACTGTTTGGGGATTGCCATCTTTCTTCTCCAACAGTGTTGTGACATATAATTCAGAGGCATTACTTGGAGGAGGCCAATTTTTGCTATAGAGGCCATATATGCATAAATTCTCACTAATTGGCATTCCAAGATATGGAAATGTATTGCTTTTTGTATAATGCATATGTAATCCATCATAATCTAAACCAATTCTCAGGGACACTGAAACATTGCAGACTGGGGAAACCAGTTGAGAAAAAAATTGTGCAGCACACCAAGACAATAATGTCAGCTTCTCTGTACAGCCCCAAGATGCAATCAGAGAAAAAAAAAAAACTAATATTTTTCCCCTTCATGAATGCTACAACATAAACTATGATTTGTCATCGTTTATAATGTCTTATCAGATTCAACCTTTGACTTATGCTCAAACCGCTTACCATCAGGATTCAGCACACATAATCATTCCTATATCATGGTACATCGTGAACTTTCACACAGGACAGGATTCTCATAGGTGCACTATATCAAGCACATGGAAGACTGTAATTCCATGCTTCTACCAGGTCATTAAGGGAAATGCTGGTCAGGTTTGAGAAAACATCTCTGAGAATTGCCAGGAACTGACGTGGATACATCTGCTTATAGGGAAGCTGAAAAACACCAAACAAATGTCTCTTTTCACAGTTATCCAGAACAAAGTACATCCACTGAAAATCTTTATACATTCAGTTAGTCTCAGACTGTTTCTCAACCTTGGCAACTTTAAGATGTGAGGATTTCTTGCTTTCTGACTAATGCAGGGAGCTGAAGTCCACAAATTTTAAAGTTGCAAAAGTTAAGAAATACTGATCTAAGAGATAGTTATTGTTGTGTCCTGAACCTGCAAAAGCAGGCTCGGGACATTGCAATGGTCCCGGGCTGTTGCAAGCTGCCCAGGACCAGACTGAGTGGCGCCAGCCTGTGCGCATGCGCAAGGTGCGAAAGCGCGCCATTCTTTGTTACCTTTTTCCCCGGGGATTCTATTTAGAGGCAGAGAGGCCTGTGAGCCTCTGAGTTGTGTCAGAGAGAGCTGAAGAGAATAAAAGCTGTTATAACCATCAGAATGTGTGCTCTTATTTCGCCATTGACTCGAAGACTCAACAGTTATATTCAAAGCTGACACATGACATCAATCAATAATTGCATCATTAAAAACAGATTAGCTATAAAGCACATCTGTATTTGATTTAAGTCAAAAATTTCCCAAATCTTACCAAGGAACAAGGAATAGGAGTATGCTGAATTTTCATTATGTGGGTCAACATATAAATATGTTTATATTTATAATTTACTATTAAATATTGTAGTAGTAAAGATTCATAAAGGAAAGAGAAGAAGAGAAGAAACAGCACAAAGTGGCTGAACTCAGTAATGATGACTGCACCATTGGGGGAGGTGTGAAAAAAATAGCTTAGGGATATATCATTATGGAAAAGATCTATTTATGTGGTCTTTAGGAGCCAAAAATGACTCAAAGGCACATAATCAATGCTTTATATGTAACTCTTGGATGTGTTAGAATAATTGCCACTGTATCTACACATATGAATGAAAAAGAATACAGCTTATGCAGAATTTGATCTCAGAACAACTGATATTTGTCAATTGTCAACAATTTGTCAACATCTGTGCATTGTCATTGTCCTACCAATTGTTTAGGCCAGGGGTCTTCAAACTTGGCCCTTTTATGACTTGTGGACTTCAACCCCCGGGATTCCTCAGCCAGGCATGCTGGCTGAGGAATTCTGGGAGCTGAAGTCCATAAGTCATAAAAGGGCCAAGTTTGAAGACCCCTGGTTTAGGCTTTATTCTCTGCATCTATTCTATATTCTTTATGTTGTATTGATATTGTTCTTTTTATTGTTTTTAATGTGTTATCACCTACTCAGAGTTACATTAATGAGAAGGACAGCTATGTTTTAATAAATAAACAAAATCAGTAAATCAATAAATATTATGGCCCTTGATTTGTTTCTTTCAGTCTCTGATCTCATTTATAACAACACATGCCTATGGATGCTCAAAAGCAGCTTTGGTAGCCATCCAATCCAAAATTTATGAGGGCAGAGGTAATTATCATTGTTAATGGCCTTTGGTAGCCTTAACCTCCATGAAAGGTCCAATTTCCTTTCAAAATTATCAGTGTATTGTTTGGCAGTGCATTGTTTAATTAAGTTTTCTTCATTTTGGGATTTTCCAACTTCATTTTTTGGACTGTTCTATTTTATCTTTTTCTTCAGTCTGAAAAGCCAATGTTTATTCCTAGTATATGTTTACAACTATTTTCATACCACTATTACCACTATTCCTTTAATAAACAGCATTCAAAGGTCATATTGGCACATGTAACACCAGAAGTGTGACAGTTGTCTGCTTTAATTCAGCTCTCTTGTTTTAAAACTTGCTCAAAAGCAGTATGAAGGTCATTTCAACATTTCAAAGAATGATGCACTTGGCATTAGGAAAAGATTTTTTTAAATGTCTGGCTTTTAAAAAAAATTATTTTCCTCTTCATTAAATTTTATGGCACAGTTATTTTCTGATATAAAATATTCTGAAGCATATTGTGTTACAAAAATACTGTAGCAGTTTTCTCTGCCCATACTGCAAGATGACTCAATAGAATCTGCTTATCTTACTGACAGCACTAAACATTTATAATACCTAACAGTTTGTGTTCAGTTTAAAAGTTGATTCCTTTTAAAGAGTATATCCAACTGAGTGATCTGAATCATGTTAAGGAATTACTTACATATGAAGAAAATTTTTCTTCGAGTATAGCTTCTATTAATTTTAAAATTATTGCAACCTTTAGAGTCTGCTCACTAAATTTTCTGAATGATATTTTTGGGAAGACATCAGTGTTCTAATTTATCCTGATAAAATATGCTGTTTTTGAATAACATTATTATATACACAATAATGTGAAATTATAGCTGCCAGTTCTTTAGCTGGTGTTAGCCTTCATGCACATCACATTCCTCCAAAGAATCTAAGATATCATAATGTATCCTCATAGTATATTTATGATTCAAAGCAATGAGGCTTTTGTAATTAATTATTTTAATTATTAAGATTTATAATTAATTATATTATAACATATATAGAGATATTGTTGTTATTTTTGTTGTTGTTATTATTGTTGAATAGCTGATTCTTCACTATGGAATAAAGTACTAAACTAAATTGAATGGCTAGATAGATTTTTAGATAAATAGATTATAGGTTGATATACATATGTGGGGGAATACGCACACACATGCATACATACATACATACATATACATTAATACTATACATATAATATTTTTGCAAGTCAAAATGCTAAATGTGAAATGATATGCCTATTATGTATTAAATATATTTATTTTATGAAATACTTATTGAAAAAAATTATTAAATGTACAGAAATGCATCTAAGTGTCAAAAGTCTATTCAGTATCTGTTTTTAGTCTATCATATATCTATCTGTCTGCTATCTATCTATCTATCTATCTATCTATCTATCTATCTATCTATCTATCTATCTATCTATCTATCTATCTTTTTGTCTTCTTAACTGTCCATCTCCTTTATAGAGGGGCTCAGGGTGATGTACAAATAATAAAATATTAAAGACCAAATAATTTAGGATTAAAAAATTTAAAAATGTAAAACATTATAAAATACAAAAGATGGAGAGTTCCAAAATAGGGAGACTATTATTAATAGTTATTTTACAGGTGAGGGGGCATTCTCATGGGGCTTAACCAGTCCCATGACTATGTGGTCCCCTGTGTTCCCCATGGAAGCTTATACAGCCATGTTTTGATCTCTTTGTGGAAGGCCTAAAGATTGGGGGCTTTCTTCACCTATGAGGGCAAGATGTGCCACAAAGTAGAGGCAGTGGCTTAAAAGGTTCTCTTCCTTGACCCTGCCAATCAAAATTCTTTGACAGGGTCCATAGCATACCCTCCCTGACTGAACGAGTGGGACAGGCTCATGTGATGGGGAGAAGCATTTAGTATTTAATATTTGAAAAATAAATAGTTATGCAACCCTACATGTTATAGAATAAAAATTAGGTAGGTTTTTAAAGTGCTTTGTTTTATCAACTGGTTAAAAGCAAGGTTACTATTTTACTTCTATTATGTTAAAATTCTTTATAAATATATAATTATTTTATATAATTATACAGTTTATTGTTTTAAACTATAATATTATTAATGTGGAAGTTGTTTGTAATATTTATTAATGATAAAATATTTAATAATTCAAAATTCACATAATTCTAGTAATCTGCAAAGTGATAAATCACATAAATATAATGTGAACATATTTCTCAGTTTTAGCCTCTAAGGATGCAACTGTATGAGATATAGTGAGCAGAATCATAAAAAGTCCATACCCCAAATGGCATATGTATGATAAATGTTGACTAAGCCAGATTGTAATATTTTATCAGTGTCATGTGATTCACTGTAAAGATGTTCTCTGAATAGTGCAAGAAGATAAATTGAATAGGCACCTATAATTGTATTATGATTAGTTATATCTATATCCAGAAACACACTAGATACTTTTATTATCCTAGGCGAACTGAAATCGGTGCCCTGAATTATTGCCCAGGGCAAAGCAATTACATGGTTCTCCACAGATTGCATTGATGGATGAAGTCTCTTGTCCATAAGAGATGTTATGTCTCCTTCCTTCCTTTTCTCCTGGATCTCCACCTTCCAATACTCCCAATAGTAGAAAGTTATTTAGATAAGAACCAGAGCTAGTTGAAATATTCTTCTGGTTTTCGGGAAGCAAAAGGATAAGAGGGTTAGAATTAATTGAATACACAATTCAATTTTCTTTTGGGGGGGAAGTTGAAACGAGACATTTCTCACACTGGGAAGAAATTTTAAAGATTCAATAAAGTGCAAGGATTTTGATTTCACCTTCTAATTTCCTTCCCAAGAAAGTGCTTTTCCTGGGATGCTATCCCAATGGGCCATAATGTTTAATGCTGAATTGTCTGCACAATGTATTGTAGAATGAAAAAGATCAAAAGTATTGAGTGGCGACATCTTTTCTAACTTCAATAGAAAAGATGATATTTTCTGTGAGATATTATAAAGGCATGGCTGAATAATGTGTTTCATTGTATTTTCCTTTTAGTTTGATATTGGATAACTAAGGTCTGGGCATTCCATAAAGAGACTACACTAGGATAAGAGTTGGATCTAGGGTTGGTACATCTTCCTTGCTTCTTGCAAACCACACCATCAGAAGCATTTTATATCATTGCAGTGAGAAGCATAGCAAATCTCATCTATTTCAGAGAAGTCCACTATTTTAGACATTCACCCATGGTCTTTGAGAACGCAAGATAATTCCCTAATGTTCATTAATTCTGTTGTACCCACTGGACAACAACAAATTGGACTTAAATATATGTACATTTGATATAGACTAGACTGTGTCTACTTCAGTTCTGCTGTAACTCAAGTGAAGGAATGTACATACATAAATTGAAGAATGTCAGGGTGGCATTATGAATAAGTTAAATACTTCTGTTTACATTCCAATAAACATTTTAATGGCCAACCTCCAAATTAGTAGTATTCCAAATCTGTATTATAAAGTATAAACTATGTATCTCAACTACATTAAAATTTTAAACAGCTCAAGAAAGAAGTAAAATATATACATAAATTGCTGCTGCAAGAAAACTTAAATTTGTCACATAAAGTGGAAAAGTAATAATAAACAGTTTGATATAGAGAATGTTTGTTTCTATTTCCAGTTCTCTACTCTTGCTCTACTTCTGCACTAGGATTCTTAAAATTATTTCTTTTAAATAAAATCCATTTCCATATAAAAAGAACAAAACCTACTTTTCACATGCATCTTTAATGTCAATATAGTGCAGTGTATATCACATTTTATATAATCTGAAAATTCTAGTACAGTATGTAGTACTTACATTGATTAGCTTTATTTCACTGTGTGAAAAAAAACCTCTCATTTGCATCAAAAGCAAACAAATCAATCCTGTAACAAATCAAATATCAAATAACATGATATATAACACCAGTATAAAAATGGCATACTTAGTACAGTAATAGATTATTACAAGGAAGGAGTACTTTAAACTAAGCAGGAAATAATAGGCACCCTTCTAAAATCCCTTTCTGGTCTAAGTACAGCTCTTGAAAAAGGAGTTTAAATAGAAGAATCAACTCTGCTATGACAGGCAGAAAAATTCCAGTTTGGAATGGTTTATGGTTCTTCTGGTTCCACTACAAGTTGTCTCAGTCTATAAAGTTCACATTTATTAACATGCAATATATTAAACATACACAACACCTTTTTTGTCGTAATTCTGAGATTAATCCTTCCTGTCTGTCCATGAATGTACTACCAATTTTTAATGTGAGCCAGTTTTTAATTATGTGTCAAAAAAAGAACTGCTTTGAGAGATTACTATTAAAATAAAGCTGAAGTGGATGAGAATCAAGTTTTCAGTGACATTTTACTCCTTTTTTAGTGAAATGGAAATTTGTTTCTTTCTCACACTCACACATGGTTATAATAACTGCATAGTGAAAATAATACAATGACAGCATTTGATCTTAGTGACATTTTCAGCCATGTTTGGTTGGATGTGAGGGACCATGATATTGTCCCATTCATTATCAAGCCCTTCACTGTTGGAGTGATTCACTGATTGGTGGTGCAATAATTAAGGAGAGCTAAAAATGGTGTCAGTATGAAGATTCCTAATAACCATATAGAAATAAAATTAAAAATAAAGATTTATTTGAAAAGGAATGGAAGCAAGAATATGTAATAAAATATGTATACTCAGTATAAAATTGGTAAGCTAAATGCAACTGGAGGGCCTTCTGACCTGTGGACTTGAGCTCTCACAATTTTTCAGGTGAAAGAATTCCAGGTGTTGAAGCTCAAACATCTCTAAGGCACTCCAGTTAAGAGAAGATGTCTGGGTTTGTATTCTAGAAAATCTGCATCTGTTTTCACTCACAACTTTCCAATACAAATTGAGCTATTCTACTACATGCAACTGTTAATTTAATTTCATAAATCATTATTAACAGTTCAAAATTACTATTTGTTTCTATAATTTTAATTTTGTTGTGGATACTAGGAGTGTACCTTCCTTCCAAAATTAGGACATTACCTATGACCTTGGTTTTAAAGTTTTATTTCATCAATCTATTTATTTAAATATATAGCTGGCCACCCAATTGCTGCTCTGAGTGTCTAGCATTAGTTAAAAGCATGTGAACAAAATAATAAGCAAAATTTAAATGAAAGACAGAACTCATCTGACAGGAAACCAGAGTCATTCTTTTAACCTTTACAGAATGGGTTCTTATAACATGCTGGCCTCAATCCTGGGGAAAAAGCTAACTTTTCAAATTATCCTGTAAAACGGCATTTGTTAATGGAACATATTTATCCAAGGACATGCAGCAATGCAAAAAGATATTTCTCCAACTCCTATTTCTATTACAGAAGATAGGAGTATATCATGTTTTGAGTCTTTTTTGTCCTTTTTTCTGCAACCTTTAAAAGAAAGATAAGATAAGATAATCTTTATTGTCATTTTTTTACTGTGGGCACAACGGCACACATTAAAAATGAAATTTAGTTGCCTGCTCCCAAAGTGAAACACATACATGACACACACCTAAACATACTATGAACAACATATGTACAGACCCACATCCCTACATATACATAGCAAATAAATATTAAATACTGACCATCTTGAATATATAACGGAAGGAGGAAGCTTGAGAGTTCACAAGGTTAATGCTGTATGGGATGAAACTATGGCTGAATCTGGATGTTCTGCTTTGGATACCACGAAGCCTCCTTCCAGAAGGTAACAAGGAAAACAGGTCATGAAGAGGATGTGTAGTGTCCCAGATAATCTTGAAGACAAATAAAATCTTCATTACTGTGTAAATTTTTAAATTTTGCTTTGCAAAATAACAGCTGTCTACTTAATTATTGCTGTTTATTAAGAAAATCTTTTAAAAATCAGATTTTGGGCAGTCAGTTCAGGCTATAACATAGGGCACTACTAAAATAAAGAACAGTTTCCTTGCTATCACATATACGATCCAGTCTATAATATCAAACTTAAAAAGGGTCAAGGCAAAGAATGTTATTATATAATCCTACTTTACTACCAGTTTTTTTTCATAATTGTGAAATTATCTTTACCAAAAATAAGTTTGGGTAAATTCAGTGGAAGTTCAATGGAATCTACTCCATCAGTGGAATCTACTTTTTGGCAAGCTCATACAGCTTTGCAACCACATTTTATGGGAATACTGATTCTTTCCTGTTACTATTCATAATTCTGTTTCATTCATCCCAAAAACTAATGGAGAGAAAATGCCCTTGGTGAACTATTATCTTTTTGTCAACTACTTTGACTATTTAAACAGTAAATTTCTAATATTAATCTCCTATATTTGAAAGGAGAAATCTATAAGCAGAAAATTCAAGTCCAATCAAAAATCTCTGAGTGATTTTGGCAATCCAAAATCTCTTAATCTAGCTGATTTTCCATACCTTTTCAAATGTGATTTCAGCCTATTGGAGAATTAGGATATTTATTAACAAAGTAAGGAAAGATACTCTTTGGCTTCAGTGAGAGGACAGCATGCCCTTGATTTCCTCTCAAAATCAATAAGACTTAATAAAAACTTTAATGCTAAATTTATGCTTGAAATAGGTATAGCATGAGGTAAATAACTTCACTGTGTATGAATCTCCATTCCAGAAAGTAGCTGAAAGTCATTTTGTTTCTTCTATATTTAGAATCAACAATGTTCTAAGAGTAGTTATCAATAGTGAGACATCGAAAAACATTCAGCTACATTATAACATATGATATTCTGCTGAAGTTGAGTAAACATTTCATGAACAAATGTTTTATTATAGTATTACTTTTTAGTTTTAATGTTTCCTCATATATTATTTAATTACATTTCTATACTGTCCCAATCCTGTACTGTAGATTATAAACCTGAGTTTTTGCTCTGTTCTAGAATAGAAAAATCAGGTAAAGCTAATGAAACATAAAGAATTGCCTTCTCTCAATCTACATTTTTATGAATGTAATGCTAAAATGTTTCTTAGAATTGTAACACATTAAGAAAAAGATTTAAGATTTAAGACTTACCAGATAGAGTATTATATGATTAAACACTTGTTTGAATACGATTAAAAGAATAGATAAAGCTTGGATATAAAGGGGCCCCATAGTAAGAGGGATAAGATATATAAATTGTATAATACTTTTTACAATATATAAAATGTAAAAATATTGGGATGGTGTATGTAAATGAAAATTTTGGATATTTAAAGGTAATTAATTTTGAAAAAGTATGACTGATAAGAGTGGCTTGAATACAGTGGGGAAATTAAGCTTAAATAAGAATCTTGAAAACAGGACACATAATGATCTAATAAGATGACTTTTATAAATATACTGCTCAAAACAATAAAGGGAACACAAACATATAGGATCCTATACATTTGTGTTCCCTTTATTTTTTTGAGCAGTATACAATTGAAATATAAGCTGATTAAAAAAGATGCTATATGTTGATATTATTAGAATGTTAAATATAAGAAAAAATGTTTATACTCAAACTTGTTATGTATCAAAAGTATTAAGAATTATATTTGTTTAATGCAGACAAAAGGAAAATACTACTAGAAGAAGAGAAGATCAAGGAAATATATTATTGACTAACATATTAATTAATTATAGAAATTATTATTTATTGTTTTTAAATATATGAACCCAGACAACACACAGTTTTCTAAGCACTAGAGGTTGTTATTGTAAAAATCAATAAAATATAATAAAAAAGAAAAAGTTTTAGGTGTAAAACTTTTGACTGCCAATGCTATGTATAAAAATAATTTCAATATTCATCAATGTATTAAGTTAATTTTATGTATTTATATGTTAAATTTATATGCCACCATCTTGCTGCCAATAGACTCTTTTAATATTTTATATGATGCAATTGTTTGCATGTTTAGGTATGTTGGACTTAATGAGTTTTATATGTAGGAGATACTATATAATGGATTGGAGTCAGAGTTATTTCTTTAAACTCTTAATGAACTACTTCAGTGTTAATAAACAACCTACTACAAAAGCAAGTCCATAAATTAACTATGGATATTTTTCAAAATTATATACATTTTGAAGCTTGATGACACTACTATTCATTAGAGATATCATGTATATTTTAATAAAATATTCTCCACCTGTTATGAATGTAAAATGTATGGAACTTTATAAATCTAAAATTTGTAAATGTGGAACATAACATTATTTTCAGCTCCTGGATATATTTGACAATAAAGACAAAAGTCAAAAAATGTTTCACAAGTGATGAGCAATTAATGCCCAAACTCTTTGAGTTTGCTTTAAGTCATTTGGATATATCATTATTTTAACAATAAACCCCCTCTTCTTGTTTCCTCTTGTCATCCCAAGCAAAGAGCTTCACTCCAGAGACTGGAGAAAAAGAAAGGCTGGATCAGTTTATGCATTTTACTGAAATCCCAAATAAAGAGGGAAAGGCAATCTTTCTCATATGAAACTCGACAGTTGCTGTCACAGGTCATCCACATTGCTCTTGATCACACAATTGTATAATTCCCAGTTGAGCATCTTTACATTTTTTGGCCCAATGACACACAGTACTCTTGCCAACATAGCATTATCATAAAGCACCTCCATCTGCTAGTGAATTTCAGTTGGTAGGACCCCTTCCGCAGTCAAAAATTCAATCATGGCACTATGCTTAAGAAGCATGAATAAGATTATTGCAGCCTTTCATTTCACAAACAATTGCAACACAACATTTTCTCATAGGAACTTCTTGCCAATTTTAATAGTAGAGCAGATACTAATAAACGTATCAGTGTTGCCATCTAATGGTGGAGGTATTACTTTTCATCCAAACCTCATAATGAATAACAGATTTGCCTCTTTTGGGGCCTTTAAAAAATAGTTCTTGCTACTATATAAGATTAAAAGTTTTTTCCCATGTCTTAATTCCAGAATTGGAAGCAAATGGAATAAGCAGCGACCTAAGTCAAACTAGAGGTTTAAGATGGAATTATCTTTTTCCTCAATACTAGCACATTTGGAATGGAAATTTTATTCTTCCTTCCTTCCTTCCTTCCTTCCTTCCTTCCTTCCTTCCTTCCTTCCTTCCTTCCTTCCTTCCTATTATGTTTTTTTTAATTTAGATCCATATTCACAATTCACAACTTTTTGTACTTTGTACAATTTTTTTGTTCTTTATATACATCTTGGTTTTATGTTGCAGTTACATGATATTGAAAATGTATTTAGGAGTTAAAATAATAATAAGCAAGAAACAAATTGATGCTCTCCCAATACATTAATTTTCTGGGTTGCATTGAATGCATCCATCTGGGGATCTATTATCACTTTTGCCTTAGTAAAAAATAAAAAGAGAATCTGAGACTGTGTTTTTATGCAGTTGGAAAAGATGGTTGAAGATTCACTTTTTATATGCCAGAAACCCCACAGATGAATTCTATCAAATATTAATAGCAGCAAAATTTAAATTGCAGCTACTACAGTCAGAACAATTTGAATATTCTTTGAAATGTATTAATCAGCACTACTGGAAATCAGGTGAGAAAGCTGGAGAGTTGTCACTTATCATTTGAAACCACAGCAACCACCCTAACAATATAATTCTATATCTGGAATTCAGAATATTTACTTTTTATGTCAATTTTTACAGCTATTTACTGAAATAGAGTATATTAATTATTGGTTTTATGATTCTTATAATCAGTTACACAAATTTCAGAATTCTGTAACTGAGCAGCAAAATATTAATTTTCTGGAAATTATTGAAAAAGAAGACATTTCTCAAGAAGATAAAAATAAACTGGCACAATCACTTACAGTTCAAGAAATTACAGAGACTATTCAATCTATAAACATAGGAAAGCCTGAATTTCCAGTTGAATGGTACTGAATTTTCAGAGACTTGGCATTTATATTCTTAGATCTACACCAAATGATTTAATCTACCTATATTTCTGGTATTGTACAAAAATTATTCTTTAACTTGTAATCTATTTTTATCCATCTATAATCTTGTTTTCTTTTCAAATCATTACAATTCCATGTTACAATTAACAACCTTAAGGTAATATTTGCAATAGCAATAGCACTTCCAATTATATGCCCCTTTGTACTGATTTACAGTCCTCTCTAAGAGGTTTACACAGTCAGCATATTGCCCCCAACAATCTGGGTCCTCATTTTACCAACTTTGGAAGGATGGAAGCCTGAGTCAACCTTGAGCTGGTCAGGATCAGATTGCTGACAGTCGGCAGAGTTAGCCACCAATACTGCATTCCAGCCTCTGCACCACTACATGTCTATTAAACTATATTTCATGGACAAGACAATTTAACAGGGGATTGAATGTGGAAGCTTAACTTTGGTGCCAGGTTTTTAATGTTTATGGTTTTAATAGATATAGATAGATATATGTATTTTGTTTTATTATTGATGTTGTTTTAATTGTTGATTAAAGAGTTTGATGTAAGATGGACAACTATATAAATGTTTTAAATAAAACAAATGAACAAACAAATAAATAAATATGGAAGTTGTCATTTCCTGAACTTTAGTTTTGTCAAGCCCGGAACACAGCAAAAAGAATGTTTACATAAATGAAAGGAGACTTATCATCCAGATTTAAAGAACAAAATCAGAATATGAATCTGTTCTCTATTTTTTTTTAAAAAAAATCTTTATGTTCCAAAATGAGCAAATGAAGCAATATGTTTCTATAAGTCTAGATTTAATAATACTCTTATTGTTTGTATTATTTTTATATCAATACATATGGATATCATGTGGATTTTTTATTTCTTTTTTGTTAATCAGTTTTACTCTTTTTACTTACATTTAGTTTAGTTCATTCTCTAGGTAACCATTCCGTATCTTCCCCCCATTTTTTATTATAGTTTTTTTAATGTCACTATTAAAATATTTAAAAAGATATTAAATAAAATAAAATTTTGGATTTTAAGTACATGATATTAATATGTGGATAATAACTGGAGTCTAGATATTGTTTTTTTTAAAAAAAAGTAAAGAAAAGAAAAAGAATTGCCTCAATTTTTTTCTAGAAACAAATGCTAGAGTATTTATACTTACTGAAAGACTTTTATAGTACTAATGATGCTAATTCAGAATATTTTAAAAAAAGATTCTTTGTAATTTGATTTATTCTACATTTTTGCTATCTCTTATTTTAAGGTCTAAAAAAAATTAAAATGTATATTACTTTTGGAAGTAATTTAATTAACTATACTTTAGGTTTGTTATAAAATCAATTATTTGTAACATAAACATCTAGAAAAAGTTTAAATCTCATATTCTTTTTCTTTTCCACATAGCATTTGACCTAATACTATAGCATGGGGAATGGTAGAAAGGACGATAAATGTAATTATATATATTATAATTTTCTATCAGCATTGGTAACTAAAATTGTAAGTGCAGGAGACATTCCAAATTGATCAAAAGATCTATCTAAGCACACATCAATCTGTAATTTTAGCTTTTTTTTTCTTTTTTTTCCCTGAGGGCATCTGCATAAAATTTATTGATACTGCCTTATTTGAAAAGTAGATTAACAAAACTAAAACAAAGATCTCACACTGGGAAAAAAAATACTTGAAGATTAAAGAAATTAGATGCTGCTTGTTAGGTATACAAATATAACTCAATTAAATTAACAAAAGCATTCATACATAATATGAATCAGTTTCATGAAAAGAATATATTTATAAGCATTAAAACATAGAATATACATATCCATATCACAGTATACTATGGCCAGTAGGGCAATTTTAATTCTAATATTACAGTAATAATGTAAAAGGACAGAAAAGACCAACTATATTAACACATATTCTATTAATTATTTAACTTCTTACATTAACATTATATATTTATAATGCTAATTAGTCATATCAAAACATCTTCAATATTGAGTAGGAAAATTACATCATTATTATCATTATTATTATTAAATATGGTACATGAAAATTAGTCTTTGCTGGTTATTTATTGTAGATCACTAGTGCCCCCTTCTGCTATGAAATACAAACAAATAGAATCAGTCATTGCCTATTCCACGGCTTTCCTTTTTAAGGCTGGTCAGTTTTTCCCTACTTTATACAATCATTTCTCTTTAAAATAGTTATTGGAATAAAATGTTCCCCTTGTATTATCCCAGATTCATCTTATGACTTCCAGATTTCAAATGTATACAAAGATTCAGTTATCTATATGTTAAGTATTTCCCAGGCTGAATAATAGAAATAACAATTTGTCACTTATTCAACGCAATATTTTCTTGAAGATTTACTGTGAATAGCAAAAATAGATATGATTGGCTGAAACGTATATTTTCAGCTCATTGATCAACATAAGATTTCATTTTATTTACATATGATACTCCTGTAAGGTAGCAATTGCATTTTACATTTTTCTCACTTGGATTATAATTCTTTCTTTTGACCATTGAGCAGCTGTTTACACTGGAAAGTTTAGAGCAAGTTAGTAAAAAAAAGTCTGTTAGGAAACTAATATTAAATAAAATTGCTGGCTGAAAAACAGCTTTTTATGTGCATAAAATTAAAAGAATTTGTACAGGTAAAAAACAAAAATTATATCCAGAATATTTTTTTCATTTGTTTCCCCAATAGCTTCCAAATTTTCACTTACACTTACATTGGTTATTTGAAATAATTTACTTTTATGACATGAAAAAATATATCTGGATGCATGAAACATTGATATGCCACACAGATCTTTTAAAAATAATTTTCAGCAAAAAATCAAATCTAAAGAAGAGACTGAGTTGCTTTCCCCTCCCTTCCCAATGCAGCACCACAGATATAAGCTGTTTGTGTGCTTTATGTTTTAGTAATTTTTAAAATAAAAAATATTCATTTATTATATTTTATTTATGAAATGTGCTTGATTACCTGAAACCATCTGGAGGCTAGGGGGCATAATTATTAACTTTTAAGGTTTAGATGGGAGAAGTAAAGATAATATTCTACATATGTTACAGAGTAATGTATAGCCACCTGTGGAATCTGTGTGAAATGTTGGTTCACTGAGGTCTGGGTATAGAAGTTTCCATAAAAAAAAATCTGAAATTAAATTACCATAGAACACCATCTAATTTAATCCTTTGTAAGCAGACCACCCCATATATTGATTTTTTGTAGCGCAACAGCAATTTATTCAGACTTATCTGATTATAATGAGCTTTGTTATCTATTGCTCAGCCAACTTTTTTTTAATCTTCTGTTAATTAGCTTGATCAGAAAGACCGGGTAAGTATATTGGTATAATATCACATTACTGTATAAGAAATTAGTTATATTTAGCTGCAATTTGGAAAAATCCAGCTCATAATTTTAGAAGAAACTCTTTTTTTTCCCCACTGAGGCAGTCTTGACTTCTGGCAATTGAATTAACATATCCAAGCACTGTCTAGGGAATTTTTTGTGGTTTGCATTGCTTTTTCCTAAGGCTGAGAACACAATGATACAAAAAAAAATGTCAGCACTTGATGTACCTGATAGTAACAATACTTTATTCTTATATCAATAGCAAATGTATAAGACTTCCACTCTATATTCAATAATGATACTATTTCTCATCTATCCCCAATCGGAAATATTTATTCTATAATAGAAAGCTTTCAATGTTTTAGAATTTTATGTTCGTCAAGAAGGCAGTATATAAAACAATTAAATAAATAAAAACATTGTAATGAAGGAAAAGACAAAGGCTGGATTATAGAACAAAATCAGTGAGTATACTTGAAGATTAGTTATCAAGGCCTCAAGAAAAATGAAATACATTCAGTCTGAAGATATAAAAACACCCTGAGGAAATCTCTTTAACAATGAGAAGCTGCTTTTTACACTAATAACATCATCACCTAATACTATATTCTGGCTCACAATCTATCGTTTTCTCCTATTGAAGAATGTAGCAGATTGGCTAGGGTGATAAGGAGCTGAGCCCTCAGGGACAGCCCAATAAAACTTTAAAACTCACCTCTGTGATTTATTTTGCGGTTCAGCAACCCACAATGACTCAAATGCATAGGTTTTAAATGGGGGTATCTATTAAAACTGGAGCTATTCCTTCTTTAATTATTTAATTAATTCTAGAATAGCACATTTTGCAATCAAGAGTTAATTAAACTGAAATGGGCAGTTATAGAAATTGAATAGATAAATAAATAATATTTTATTCCCACTATAGACATTTTGTGGACAATTAAATATCTCAGTCCTTGTTAGTCCTCATTTTAATGATCCCTTAGGATATTTTTTTCTTCTTCTTGATTTTATTTTTAGATTTCTGTAAATTCTGACTTTTATCTAACTTGCCCTTTTGTTTCTCAGTAGCTTCATTTTTGTTACATAACCATTGGTACATAACACCTGGAAGCAATATTAGAAGGTTACTGTCAATAAACAAGAGACAGAGTCTTCTGGGAATGTATATAGCTCAGACTTCAGTTGAAAATATAAACAGAGCTATGCAAAAGAGTTCCATATAAAACTTTCTATTTTAATGATCATTGCTGAGTATTCTAGTAAGTATTTTGTAGGAATGTATTGGAAAGTGCTAACATTGCTAACACTGGAATGGTTTCCTTTGATGTGACTCCCAAAGGTTACCAATGAACAAGAGGAAAAGAAACTCAATATGTGTCCCTCAAGACCAGGGGTTCTCAACCTTAGCAACTTTAAGACTTGTGGACTTCAATTCCCAGAATTCCTCAGCCAACTTTGCTGGCTGAGGAATTCTGGGAGTTGAAGTCCACAAGTCTTAAAGTTGCCAAGGTTGAGAACCCCTGCTCAAGACAAACAAGGAACTGAAGTGATTAAGATGATACTTTTCATATTTTGAATAATATTTTCAAACACCTATTGGCTTGGTTTAAAAAAAGCAAAGTTGCAGTAACATGAAGCTGAGGAATGTCAACCCACTTACAAATAGTCTGCAGGACACTTTTGAACTGAAAAAATATTTTTGGTAAGGGTGAAGGATCATGGATGTGGTAAAAACCAGTGAAGCAAACTAATACAATAGAGTAAGGCAACAGTTGAGGAGAAGACAGCATCTGATGCCCAGAACATGCTGCTAATGTCATTATCCATATCTTAGCCAGCAAGCATGTTTCTGAGAAAGTCTCCACTCTTCTCCCAACTATAAGTATTTCTGGGTCTTTGGAACAGAGCACAAATTCTACTGATTATCTCAGCAGGCAGGAAGAAACCAGGTATTCAAATATCCTGGACAATACCCTTAAAACACGTCAAAACTTACCACTATCTCTCTTCTTTTCTCTGTAAATAAATTAGGATTTGGTGCATTTGTTTCTATAAGGTAATCACATGCTCCCACCTTAGTAAAAAGCCAGTATAAAATTGTGGTTCTTTTCACAAGTCCCACAGAAAGCATTAGGCAGTATACCAGAAAAGAATTAGGTAGTATACCAGTCTGTAAAGCAAAAGAAAGCTGATGTAAGATCATAAGCACAGCCTCTTAGTGACCACTTTACTTAAAAATCAAGTTGCTGATCCCAATTGTGGTCACTAAACATAACTATCCTTAATGGACAAGAAGCTGAGATACAAATCAGAAAGTTTTCTTTTTAGTTTTATCCCCTGGTATTAACCTTTCCAATTACACTCTGATTCTTATGTCTGCAAAAACAAGAAACAGCATTAAGAATAAAGTATATAGGAAGCATATTTTAGCATACCAAGATGCTATATACATTTTCTTTTAAAAGAATGCCAATCACAATTTTGCTTTGGTGCATCACATATATTATAAACTACTTACAGCTGATACATGAAGATAAAAGTCATCTTGCTTTCAAAGCAACCTGTTCAATATATGTTTTAGAATAATATAAATGGAGTCCTTGTGAGAACATGTCCAGGGGGCATCTGCAGAGGACAGGGGTTAGTTTAAAAAGTTATGAGGGCATTCGTGACCTTACCCCTTTTGTATATATGCCAATAACATATGCATGTGCAAAGGGACAGGACTTCAATCACAACTATCATCATCTTTTTAAGCTCTCTTGTGGATACTGTTGAATGTGTCAGTTACAATGTACTGAAAGTTATTTTATGCAGTACCATATACTCCATTCAGTAGTAAGCCTTCAACATATATAGTAACCATGAGGCTTTGGTCGGATATATTGCTTTGAGCTAAAAAATATTTGGAGCATGAACCTGGAATTTAGTATATGAGAAAAAAATCCAACTATTCAGTTATGGATATGAAATTCTTGAATATTTCATTTAGTCTGAATCTGTAGCGAATTGTCTCTTCAGTTAGAACACAGATCCAATTGTCATTTATAATTGTCCAGATTTTGCAACATCAGCTGAAAAAATACATAAAATCAATGTAAAATCTACATTTTTAAAACAATATGTGTATCATAGAGGGTAAGGAGTAAAATATACATAAGAATTTAAATGTGATTTTTAAAAAAAAATACAGTTGTACAGAAGATAGAATAAACTACGAGTAAATGTAAATCTAACATCTAACATCTAAAAACAAATTAGGCAATCCTAAACTACTTGATTCATATTATTAGTTTATATTTCTTCTACTACTGTGCAATATACTAAAATGCAAGCATGCAACAGTTAATCATTCAGTAAGCATGCAAAATGTCTGAACCATTTAGCAAAAATTAACCTGTATTTATTCTATTGTTTTTTACACAGAAATAGGATATGCCTTTCCCTAAGAAATGTGGTCACATTGCATTTAATTTTATTTAAACCAGTTTGTCACCTTTCCAGGTTAGCATTTTCCAAAAATAATATCTCTGTATGGATCATGATTTTAGAATCTTCTACAATGTCACTCATCTAATTAAAATAAAGCATCAACAAAATCGAAAGTATACTTCCCTTACTTTGATCTATACTCGTAGATAAATATTTTGTAGGTCAAATAAAATTCCCATTGTACTACTGTATGAAATGACTTTAAAAACTTTTTAAACTTATCAAGTTTTGATTTACCCTAGGAATCCCCTGTCCATATGTGGTAGTTGGGGGTGGGGGTGGAGGAAAGGGTTAAGGATAACTTTGTAAACCAAAACGGGAAATGGGTAGCACAAATAATCGGAGATTTAAAGAAATAAAAAAGTAAAATAATTTCCTGCACATTCTTTCAACAAATAAAAACAATACAGTTTAAAAATAACTAAAGAAAGATTAAGTAGCTTTCTATATTGTACTTCGACAGGATGTCAGGAATAACCAAATTCATTGAATTTATTAATGATGACAGAAAGAACAAAACATGGCAATGCAGTGCCATGTTCAACTCACCTAAAAATTAATTATAGCCATCATAAGAATAATTTCAAAATATATTAGTTCAGATGTAACTAAGACATCTAGAAATTCAGATAACCAGTAAGACATAAATCTAGAAGTAAGAAGCCCTTGCTACATTTGAGATTCTTGTTTAATAGCAGATTATATTTTTATATTTTTAGTTTCTTTCAGTGACACTAGTATTCTCTATTACAGTAACCTTGGAAGAGGAGGTTAAAGGGAGTAGGAAAGCATGTGATGATGAAAAAGAGTTTATGATGAACAATTGAAAATAATAATTAGCTCTTCAGTAAAAAGTCTTAACAAGAGTACAACACAGAGAAACAGACTGGATGAGTTAAATATTGTGATGTATAAACCTAATGCCATCATTTGACTCTTCAAATCTTAGTCTCTTTTTCTTCCACATTTGCTGATTAGGCTAAAGAGTCAAATAATATAAATCCTAACAGAAATATGATAACAAATTAGTCCACGTTCACAGAGAGCCAGTTTTGTTTCTCACAAAAAAAGCAAACAAATCTTTCTTAGATGACTATATGTTTAGCAAAGACAAACTTGTGTTATCCACAAGACCTATTAATTGTAAATTATCTACAGTCAGAACATCTGGAATGCACTGTTTGTCGATCTTTCTCACCATGCCTGTTGTTCTTGAAGCACTGGCATTGTAGCTGCATACAGATGTCTTTTGTTACTTATCTTTCGCTATGGCTGCCTTTCTTACAAAGATAAACCTACTGATTTGATAGTAACAACTCTGACCTTTTAAAATATCTAAGAAGCCCATATTAGTTTGCATTAAAAATGCTAAGCAAGTCTGATCAGTCCAGTCAGAAGACTACTAGAAGCCGTATGTAAGTTGCTTTGACTCTCAGGATATGTCTAATCATAAATGCAACTTGACTGCTGCTGCAGCCTCTATGGAGGGCTAAATTTGATAGTATACGGAAGCATCAATCATCTCATTTACTCATTGGAACTGGTCAGTGAGGGCACATTGTTATTTTGTGTCTAAAAATATAAAGTGCTAATTTTAACCTACAAAATATTAATCATCCTACCCTCCCACCCACTTACTGTCAGAACACCCTCATGATTATGCTGTTTGTTCACCAATTCTAAATGGTGAAAGGCACTTAAGACTTAGAGGGACATTTGTGCTGACCGAATTAATAAAAAGTCCCAGCATTAACTTTTATTTGGAATAGTCAGCATACTAAGTACAACTAGGATTACCTAGTTATTTTACATGGTTTAATTCGTGTCACTTCAATGAACCTTCAATTAAATCATTTCAGAAGCCCATAAATTTTGTACTTTATAATCTAAACATGGCTTGTATTTTCTATCTACAAAGTTATTCAGTGTAGTGCTATGATAAAACAATGGGAGGGGATTGTATAATAGAAGCATCAGTAGTGCCACAAATAGCTTATTTCTATAATCCAAAAATTAATATGAGACCTCACATACACATGGAATTTCAAATGTAGAATTTGTCACATTTGAAATACAGGGCAAATTGTCAGGAAGTTTCTGATATCACAGAAGGTGCTTACAACGGAGAAAGAAAGTCAGTCTAAATTACAGCAGCAATGTTCTCTTTTCTTTTCTTGTATTTTTTTTTTTTTTTTTTTTTTTTTTTTTTTTGGGTAAGCATCTCCAGTGCTGGTTCCTAGCACTCTCTTTACAAAACCAGGTTTTTACAGGAACAGTGCTAAAATGACAACATTTAGTTCAGATGCAAATTCGTATTTATTTAGAATTTTATTAGCCATCACTCTGACAGTCTCCATTCCCTGAAAGTAGTATTTATTCCAACAATGCTCTGAATCATTCTAAGTTCTAGTTATATTAAATTAATGGCTTGTTAATTAAAATTACTAAATTATGTTTTATCCCTCATGCTTGAGTTCAACAAAAAGAAATGAAAGAATCAATATACATGCTCAAAAATTGAGAGACAGTCACTTCCATGCTTAGCAGTTGTCCTTCTAACATATAACAGATGAAAAAGTGAGAAGAGCATTTTCTGAGGAAAGCCCTTCTCTACTTATGATATTCTCTGTGAAATTTTATAACCCTGAAAAATCACAATTCTTAATCTCAAAAACTCTTAAGGTAGACAAGAGTGAGAACAGGCTGCAGCCAGAAAGCAGTAATATCAGAAAGGTTTCACTGAGAAATGTGCAGTGCAAACATTTTGGTGGTTGAGTTAAAATTTGATAAAATTTTATTTAGCGCTAGTTTTAAAAATACACTTCAGGATTATGCTGAATTTAGGTTCGTTTTTTCTTTTCCTTTTTTATGGTTAGCAATCTTAATCTTCCTAAAATTCTGAGAAAATTTTATCAATAGTTAAATCTCAGGGAATTAAATGAGTTTGAAATTGTTTTACAATAATTGGTCTAAAGGTGAAAACCAGTTTCTTTGGTGAGTGCTTTTATAGAGAATCTACACAGAACACCAAATTTCTATTCCCTCAAAAAGGGAATTTCCATTTGTACCAGAATATTTCAATTACAGCATTTATGCTTTGAAACTTGAGAACATTAAATGAAATAGAAAGGTCACCTGGTTAAATCACAGAGATTCCTGGTATATATTATTTTTTTCCCTCAAGCAGAACCTTAATTATTTAGAAACACCTGATTGCAATTATGGTACACTAATTGAAGGGAAAATATTTTTATAATTGCATTATTGCGAACACACGATCATAGCTTTCTTTATAATGCCTCTTGGTTTGGAAATGTGACATACTATTCAGCCAATGTCCTTTGATGTGTTTTTCTTCTATCCATCTCTGCTCCAACAATTCTGTCGTACAGAGAACTGAAAATTAAGTTATTCTCACCAGCAATACTCCCTCACAAAGCATCTTTCAACCATAGATATAAACCACAGAACAATTCTTGCCAGGCTTCTCATGCAAATGCTGCAGAAAAACTTACAAGAGCACTTTAAAATATTGAGAATCCTTCAATACAGCCCTTTATAATAACTTTTACTTGCTAATTTCTATGGGTCAGTTGCAAAGGAATAGACCTGTCAATCTTTCTCAGATGTAGCAGAATTTGTCTGTCTACAAACAGGGATACTTTGTTGTTGCCATAGAGACTAATCCTCCACTTTCCTTCTGTTGACACAGCTAGTCACTGTCTAAACTACCTGATCACACTTTTAATAGGCAGCTGACTGGAGTACCATAAAATGCGCAAATCAAGTTTGGAACACTTGACACATCTACTTTGCTTTTTAAAATGTGCCAGGAATTCTATCTTATTTGTTATAATATTAAAATACAGAAGGAGAAAAAAACATGACTTAAGTAACAATTAATTTGCCTGAGTTCTAAGTTAATTATACCATTCAGACCAGCTAAATTGTTATTGTTCAGGTATTATTATTTCAGGCATCTTATTTTAATAGATTTGAACAATCCTAAATAATTCATCATAAATACCCACATTATTAGCAATATCTGTATCCTCTCTCTGTCTCTGCCTTTTACTGAGTTCAGAAATGCAAAATTATCATTTTCTAATGTTTTGTTTTAAAGCTGTTGAGAAACTATGTAAGCAGGGCAATCTTTGCACACACTGATGGTTTGCAGTTGTGAGACCTTGAATAAATTGTCACTTCTATTATATTTCACAGAGTCTGAATCAGCAAACTGAGCTGTAGTCTATAATCTAAAGCCCATTAAGTAAAAATATGATGTTTGGAACATCAAGTTCTACATATTAAAGATAAAAGTAAAAAAAAAACCAGTTAAAATTAGTTCCTCAATATCTTTACATGTACCGAAAAAAACACATGCACAATGTTATTTGGACCTTTAGAGAAAAAAAAAACTAATTCAAAATACTATCTGCAAATAACATGGTCCTTACAGAATAAGGACAATGTATGTTGAGATAGTATGCTCAGAACTGCACATTAAGGATACAATGTCTGTGTACATCTTCCTAGGAATAAATGTTATTAAACTCAGTGGGATTTATTTAGACATTCATAACATTCTGAAGTATGTCTTCTATCACCAGTATTACCAGTGCTAATTTTACTTCTCTTGTAAGTTTTTCTTCACTTCCCAAATGTGTTCATTATATTTTTGTTTAAAATATAATGCTAAATATAACATCACTAATGGCCTACGTTTTGCATCCTCACTTAATGTGTAACAGAAAAGAAGTTTCTTGTTGTGCCTCCTTCAATTAACAGGAAAAACTGATGTGTATCATTAATTACGTCAGTGGGAATCATAAATCATCAGTGAGTGCTGCAATTAATTATTTTTAAGTCATGTGAAGAAGCTTGACAGGCAGAAGATAAATTCACAGACCTTTCATACTAGAATGATGAGGGAGGAAAAAATAGAGGAGAAAAAGCAAAAAGATTATCATCAGTTTATAAATTCTAGATAATGTTAGCATTTTATGGCATACCAAAATATTCTGCTATAGGCCCTGAATTTAGATGTCAAAATATCCTATTGAGAAGCCTAGGTTTAAAATACAGTGTTTTATTAATGCTGTTGTAAAACTAATTAGCTTCCAATAGAAATGAATATTAATTTTCATTTACTTTAAAAGTAATTTTTATTTTGCTTTTATTTTTTATTTAGAGTGATTTGTTTTGTATTTATAAGTATAATTAATTAATTAAGGGCTTTAGCACACAAAACACAGTGTGTGTGTATGTGTGAGTGTGTGTGTATGTGTATTGAATAATACATGGAAAATAATTTAAAACTAGACTTCTTTTAGGTTTAGTAATAGTTTTAAAAAGTAGTTGGAAGTTGGATTTTTTAAAAATGTCTTTATAGTTTTAAAGTTTTTAAATATCCATGCACAATTATAGTAAATAATACAATAATCATAATATCTGAATTAACTGAATTTGTATAATTAAAATTAATAGTTTTTTCCGAATTTTCTTTTTTCACTTGGGCATATACTTACATTAAATATTGTGAAAATGTTAATATTCTAATATATTTTAATTTATTTCTTTCCTGTCCTTTTGACTGATGAAGTCATAGTTTTTCTAATTATAGAACTGTCCTTAATAAATTCTGTTCACTTACTGGTTTATTTTATAATGAAATTCTTCCAAAAAAGTTAATTGCTTTATAATTTATATTTGGAAAATATTATTTTTACACAAACACACTGAAATATATTTACTGTCGATGTAGTTTTCAGCATTTTAATATTTACTGTTTCTCAAACAAAATATCCTTGAATACACTACTACATGCTGACAAGCTTATGATATAATTATTAGTATAGTGAGAATCATTATATTTTCACAATAATATCCAGTCTACTGGATGACTACTGAACACTGCATAACTATTGAATGACGATAGTGTCTATTAGACATAGAAACAGACATTTACAGGTGCAGCCCTTTTAAAGAATGATAGAGAAATATTCTATAGAACATTAAAAGAGTAAGGAAGCATTAGCAATATTAAGCAGAGATAACCAAACACCAAGGAGTTAAAAATGTCCAGATCTTTGACCCACCAGCATCAGCTAATCATCTATGGAGGTAATTTCCTCAATCCACTCTATTCAAATTTATGCAAGGTAAATGAAGCATGTTTAGTAAGGAAGAAAAGTCTGCTACTATTGTTAACACCAAGAAAACTGGACCTCCTTTTGTTTTTAATAGTAGGAGATCTGAGGTAAGGAGCTATAATTAGCTCCTCTCTGTACCTCATAGGTACTGTATACAACTGTTGTAGCTACAAGCATCCAAACATATATACAGCTATGGTTCCCTCACACACAAGCTCACTGGTAGCTGAATATGTTCATATATCTTCAAACAGCACATCACCTGTCAGCAAGCAAAGCATGGGAATATACTTTTTCCCTTGAGATGAGATGTGACATAGTTACCAACGGCACTAACTCACGAGATACTGTCCTGACCATAGGTGCCATTACTCTAGATAGTCATAATGATAACAGATTATTCTGAACCTGAAGAAGGTAAATTGCAGATATTAAACACACATTTCATATTCAAGTCTTATCACTTTGCAGTTTTCATCAAAACTGGAAAATCTATGATGTTAGCCATGAAAAGCTTTCAATACAAGTAGGCACTATCAAAAGCTTCTGGGGGTAGGTTTCTGAGAGCTTCAACATATCTGTGCCAGTTTCTTGTTTAGAATTGTAATAGCATCATCTGCCAGCTCCAGTGGCATTAACTGTTACAGCATTTGCATAATCAAAAGCCAAATTCCAATCTTTATCCTAACATCAGTTTCCAGGCCTTTTCTAAATATTTGGGTGCCAAAGTTTACAGTACACAACAAATCTAGGGCTAAGAAAATTGGAAATGTAAAAAATACAACCAAGTGCATTAATTAGCATCAACATAGACTTTGTCTATATCATTGCTGCATCCTTCAAGCTAATAGTCTATTCTTACAAACTTTTTTAGCATGACAATTTGTTGTTGTTATTGTTGTTGTTTTAAAAAAAGGTCGTTTAAAATCTAACCAGTGTGAAAGCAACATAGCAAAAGTAAAAAGCCACAGAAATCTTTCCTTCTCGAAACCATAAGTAAAAATGTCTTGGGAAAGACCAATAAGATCTACTGTATATCAGAATCAGTAGCCACTTCTCTATAAGAGGGAACTGAATTATCTGAAAGAAAACCTATTATTGCCTCTCTGCCCAGAACTACTAATTCTTCACTTATTTCAGAAAACAGCAAAAGCTTTACAGATGTTTTCCTGCATCCAATGCATATAAAAATATCATCTTGACTTTTTAGAGGCTTCCTATGGCTGCCTCTGCAGTTCAAAATTAATTGTGCAACACCAGATATTCTACAACACATCTGTCATTATGTAAATCCTGTCTTTCCATTTAAATTATATACTTCTCTCTGTATGAAATAATCTGAGTTTCATTGTTGATTTAAAGCAGATATCTATATACTGTATAATCTCATTACTCTCAGGGAGCTATATGCTGAGGTTAAAAAATTATTGTAGGTAATTTTTATTTTAGTTTGGTGTAGTGGTTAAAGCATCAGGCTGAAAATAGGAGTGTATACTAATCCTGCCTTATGCACAGAGACAGGTGAGTTACCTTGGGCCTGTCATTCTCTCTCAGCCGTAGGAAGAATGAGGTAATGACAAATCACTTCCAAAAATATTGGTAAGAAAACTGCAGGGGCTTGTCCAGATATTGCCAGGAGTTAACACTGACTGGAAGATACCAAAAAAATAAAATTAAAAAAAAATCTAGCTTATTTTATACCCAGGATATTATAAGTCAATCTCTACATTCAGATCAAAGTAAGCACACAGGTTACCCAATTCAGTTAGCAAAAAATATAATCTGATATTTATTTATTAAACATTAGCAAACATTTAAAAACAAAAGGTTAATAAGCAAAATGAGGATCAAAAGGCAGGGAGAAGCAGAGAAATAAGAACAGGGGAGACATATCAGAGACTTGCCTTTGATTATTCCAATCTTAATTTTTTTAGGTATACAACAGTAGCAGCATATAGAGTAAGGTAAAACACCAGGTGATCTTCTTGTATTTTGCTCCATGAAACAAAATAATTTGAAGGATGGGGATAGTTTATACAACACAAAAGTCCTGTTCTTTAAACTCTAATAAGCTGATATTGATTGCTCCCTTCTGATGGGGTTTTCCACCACCCAGCCCCAACACATGAACATGCAGTATATTGTCACCCAAGAAAATATGAACCAAGAAAAGAATGCCACAAAATGTACAATATGGCAAATATTATTTCAAAACTTGCCCAAACAACCAAATCTTACCTTATTTCCAATAATTATTTATTTTTATTTCATCCTCTAATCTCAGTAAATAATATAGATATATATGCATGCATAAAGATAATACATGCATGCACACATATGCAAACTATACACACATCGAGAATGTGTATAGAATACACATATAATACATACATAGAGCAATGGGCATCTAAAAGAAAAGTTACATTGCTCCTTTCATATGTATGTTATGTTTTTAATTCACTGTTTGGCGACGATCCAAAAAACATTGCAAAGTCAGTTGAGATTTTCTTTCTTTTGAAATTTAGCATAAAGAAATCTTTTTTCATAGTGATAGTCTATATCTGTTTGGTGACCACTAATATATAACAGAACAGATAACAGAATAACAGAGTTGGAAGAGACCTTGGAGGTCTTCTAGTCAACTAAGGCCTACAGATACTACTTTCCCTGGCCATATTCCAGATGTCCATGTAATACTGTACATTTTTATATTTTCAATTTGTGAAACTATAACAGAAATCTTTCCACATGAATCAAAAAACATAATTTAACACAGAGCTCTAAATTCAGTGTCTAACAGCAAATCAATATAGCTTCAATCTTTACATCCAGAAACAGCTTACTACGTAACAAAATAACAGAATAGCGGAGTTGGAAGGGACCTTGGATGTCTTCTAGTCCAACCTCCTGCTCAAACAGGAGACCATATACCACTCCATTCAATGGTTTTCCCGTCTCAGTTTCATAAACTGTTTCATAAACTGTTGAAATTCTGTTTCGAAGTCTCATAAACTTTTTAAAAAACCTGTCTTTCAATTATCCTAACTACTAACAAATTAGAACACATTTCATTTAAATGCTTTGATATGCTTCATGAAAAATAGTAATGTGGCACCATAGAAGTATGATATAATCACAAATTTTTATCCAAACCTTTGGGCCCTACAATTTATTCTTCCCTAATCCACTTTTCTTAGAATATAAATAGATGTGGAGGAGTGAATGCATATCTCTTAATTTTTAAAAATTGAAACAACAAGATTACAACCATGCTAGAGATGGAAGACACTTCCTGGCTCTGCAGTTGATGCTGTTAGGGTTCCCTGCAGCTATTGTTTACACAATTAAAAATACATATGCAGATTAACTGTGTAATTAACAAAATTTCTCCTCCCATCCTTCTGACCTTCCATAAGGGCCTCCAGACCTGGATCTGCCAGTTAGCTTGGGGCTCAAACATTGGTGTGTCACACTGGATATGGTAGACAAATTAAGAGAAGACCCTCTCTCCCTCCCCCCACATATCCTGCTCCTTTCTTCCCCATCTTTTTGATTTTAAGCTTTACTGTTTTTAGAAATATTTACTATTTATGGTTTTATTGACTTTTATTGTTGAAAACTACCCAGAGTCACCTCAAAGCAAGATGGGTGAAAAACAAATCTAATAAATAAAAAATATAAAATCTCCAAGGTCATTTACCTTTTTTCCCCTTTACCTGGAATAATTTTTTAGTATGTTCTTAAATTTGACAGCAAATAAGACAGTTTACATGTGAAAGAAGTGACTGAACAATTCATCTCTTGAAGATAGAGTACCATACTTCTTCAGTCACATTGGGCTATAGAATTGTAATTCTGAAGTTCTGAACCTTTAGCATCTTTTTAAAATTACTATGTGCTTTCTTCTTAGATGTTACCCTATTTTTAATTTTAGCATTCAAGGAACAAGTATATTCAACAGATAAAATTTGAAATTTTGCTTTTCAAAGAAAAGCCTTTGGGATTAATTTCTCTAATTTAGATCTGACATGTAAGACAGTCAAGTCAAAAATGAAGATCAAAATACATTAAATAGTATTTAAATGCTATCAACCTACAATATCACTGTAATTTATACTCACTTTTAAGCACAATTATTTAACTGGAAGATTTCTGTTTCACCTTTTGCTCATATTTTCTACCTACATAAGCAAAATAGATTTATTAGAAATCAATTTTTGCTGTCTTCAAATCTTTTCTTTTACTTGGTCTAAAATGAAGGGTTCTCATTAAGCAACTTTCCACATGAAACAAGAAAAGATTTCCAAGATTAAAGAATATTGATCCTTATTCCAAAGTCAATGTTACATCCCTCAACCTGTGTATCTAGGATGACTAATTAATTTGCTATTTGTCATGTGATACATGCTAGAGTAAAATTTATTTCAACATAAAAGGTCATGTTTCATATATTGTTTCAACAACTGATGCATTATAAAAATAATTATATTTGTAATTTTCTAGGTTTCTTTATTTTTGTATATTACAGTTCAGCTTGCCATGTAAGCATAAAATCTTCTTAAAAGCAGCAATAGATGCAGAGATTTTAAAGTTCATAACTTGCTCCAAAATAAGAGTTAGTATAACTGAGTTGGCAAAAGTATGATTTGGGGGTCAAGAAATGCCCAGCTCCAATCTAATTTCAACCACAACTCAACAGCTGGCACTTGTCAAGACAGCTTCTTTAAGGGCATAGCTGCACTTAAATGGTCATGTTTTGTGCTCATATTCTCTTGAGCTTAAACCACTTTAAGAAAATCCTGCCTAAACTGAGCACTTCCTCAATAGTCAGCATGGGCTCTGTCTGGAATCAAGGCTACCATGCCCTCCCATTGGACAATACCCCTACTGCTGTGTCCTTCCACTTTTCTGTGAGAAGAATTTCAGTTGCTTTCATTCCTATGGACAGGTCTTTCTGGACTTATCTCTGTATATACTACTCTCTGTTTGTATGTATATATGTATGTATGTATGTATGTATGTATGTATATAGATACATATATATACATTCACACACACACACACACACACACACACACATATATAATAATGATAAAGTTGGAAGGGACCTTGGAGGTCATCTAGTCCAAACCCCTGCTCAGGCAGGAAACCCTATACCATTTCAGACAAATGGCTGTCCAGTTTCTTCTTAAAAACTTCCAGTGTTGGAGCATTCACTGCTTCTGGAGGCAGGTTGTTCCACTGGTTATACACACACACACACACACACACACACAAACATACTTACAAAGTTAAATTAATTTTTTTATGTATGGATAGCTACAAAGTTAAGTTAAATTTAAAGTGAAAGCATTAAGATGCAAGTACATACAGTTGCAACAAACAGATTTTTAAAAAAATCCTTCTTTCCAGCACTATCTATAATTCCTTTGGGAGGCCTAGTGGCTCAGTGGCTTAATGATGCTGGAGATGGTCTCAGTTCCAGTCATTCGAGCCCAAGCATTGCATGGCAGGGACAGCCTCTGTCACTCACCTCGGCTTCTGTCCACCTAACAGCTTGAAAGCATGTTCTGTGCAAGTAGATAGATAGGTATCACTTTAGTGGGGAGATGAGCTGGTCCTCTGTGCAGATTTCTGACAGCTCTCAATCTTCCCAGTTGTGGCAACAATGGTGGGATTCAGCCAGTTTGCACCACTTCGGCAGAACTGGTAGCTAATTTTTTGTTGCCCAGGCCTAGAATGGACTTCCGGAAGCGGCATCCACACAGAGAACCACTTGTTCACATATTTGAATCCCACCACTGGGTGGCACCCATTTGCAAGGCAGCTCAGGAAGGGAGGGGGACTTGGTGATGCTACAGGAAGAGCCACTCATCATTTTCTCTGGTGCAAAGCAAGCTTGCCCTCCTGTGGCACACCTTAGGAAGCATTCAAACATGTCCTATAACAGAGATGCAAGTTGTGATGCAAGCCAAACTACTCTGCAATAGCATTGTAGTACCCTGGCTACTGTAACAAAGCCATATGCTAATATTAATAATAATATATAGTTCCTTTTACCAGCATTAAGGAAATAGCATAATGGTTAAGATATTTGATTATCATAAATAAGGTTGTAGGTTCAATTACATTTTTTTAGCATATGTAGTTTTTTTCCTCTGTTTTTTTTTTTTTAATAACTGCAACTTTTACCATGTTTCCAGTCACTGGAATTGAAGTAAGTAACTCAAAATGAAGCTGGAGTAAAACCGATCTGGACTTTAAAAAAGAAAAAAAGAAAAAACCAGAGGGGAAAATTACTTATTCCAGGAAAATAAATTACTTTTTTAAAAAAAACAAAAAGAGTTTCTGTCAAATTTAACTACTATGCTATTTTATTAGTAGTTATAAGGAGACTTATAGAACCTCTTCGAATGGATAAGCATCTACTCAGCTGATGAACCAAAATAACCAATGAATTGCTAGAGTTAGCTTGAGACAAACTGAAATGCTCTAGCCCAGGGGTGTCAAACTGCTGGCCCGCAAGCCAGTTGCATCATGTGGAGGCTGCGCTCACCCTAGCTCCAGCAATGTGAAAAAAAGTCGCAATACATCACAACACATCATGGGATGCATTGTGTTTGACACCCAAACTAGCCCAAACTGATAGCAGGATAGTGACATATACTTGAAGTGGCACATATTGAAGTTGCTTTGAAGAGAACTGGAGCATCAATAGAAGGTCATATTATCTGATTTGTCCCACTACCCACTGCTAATGATAAGACAAAAGGCTAACCTTAGCCTTCTAATAAAATATTATCTTCTAGATGCAAGAGTTAGCATTAGCTTTGTGATAAAATTATGAAATAATACTTTATCAAACAATTCCATGCAAAACATGTTGTATTTAATTCAAATTGCTGCCTTTTAACCAACCTAAACTTTCTAGGAGAATATTATTTGTTTTATGCAGGAAAAGAAGGGGACATTAGTAATAAAACATATAAATTTATCATAATACAAATGATGGGACAATGGCAATAAATGCAGATGACTGTAAATTTAGGAAATATTAAATTAGATGTCAACTGCATGTGGCAAAGGAGCATATTATTTTAACCACCGAAGAAGGTAATACACAAGAATCTTGAGTAATAATAGCTAGACCAGAACATTCATAGGAAGAAGTTGAAAAAATATTTTACTCCTTTGCACTGTTCCAAATAAAATTTTACCAAAGAGATTATTACATTAAATAAAATTGTGAATGGCACCATTTCTCATTAAATGATAGAAAAAAGGTTATAATAAAATATTTTCTTTTCTATTGTGCTGGCCTATATATGGAGGACATATGAAGATAAATTTAACACTATGCACACTGAGAATAGTCAATAAAATTGCATAAAATATTAGTATTAATTTAGAAAATAATCCATTAACCTACCCCTCCAAAGAAATAGAATGAAGTATACAGATAAAGGTGCTAGTCCTTATAATTAAAGGAATAAACTAATGTTTGTGATTGTTTCAAAAAAAATTATTTCTCATGCTGAGTGTTAACACAAATATTTTAGGATATTACACAGTCCTCTCTATGCGATTTAGAAAATAAATTTTAACAATGTTTAATTAAGTTAAATTCCTTAGTTCATTTGTTTAGTATAGCAGTAACCTCTTGTATCTTATACTTTCTGTACATTTCTATTTTATATTCTCCTTGCCTATTTTCAGATCAATCCAATGTTTTTTTATCAGAGAAAGTAAATAACAACCAAGCTTGAACATTTCATCTTGATAATTAAATGTTTTCAATAACAGAATCCATATGCAAGACCAAACCCACAGCTGATCTCTCAGAGCTTTAGCAAATAATTTGATTTCAAGTTAGGGCGGAGAAAACAGCAAGCGAGATTAGAAAATAGCAGATATAAAACACAGACTTTTTTTCTTTGAATGTTGATTTTAAGATCAGGAAACAATTCATGCCTAATAGGTCCACCTCATTAGTCACAGCATCATGACCTCTCACCTTGAGTGATAAAGTACACAGGTCAGAATTGACAATACCTACTCATGGCTGATCATGGCTGCCAGATATTGATCCAAGAAGGGAGAAAATCCTTTGTAGGAAAAATACTGCTCTGAATTACAAACATGCACTCTCCTGAGATGCTGCAACTCTCTCGATATCTCCCTCTGGAACTGAAAAGCGAGGAGTGAGTTCAGCCAGTATTTAATATCAAGTGAATGTGGTGTTTAATCAATACTATTCTGCTTTTGTCCCACGATGTGGAAAGCAGTGTCTATTCATTCAGTAAAGGTTAATGCCAAGGGTCAAGTGATTTCACACTCTCTGTAGGAACCACAACATCTCAGTAGTTCAGATGCCTGGGACAATGATGACTCAGTTGGACTGATTTATTGCTACTCTAAGGCTCTACTTAATGCTAAAGTGCTATCTTATGATAATACCTCAGAAAATAGCAATGATAAAAGAGGAGGCAATAATTACCTACATTTTGAAGTAATGTCTTCATTTCTAACATCCTATAAAGATGTAAGGACCATTTAAAATGAGCTGCTTCTTTTATTAGCCAGTCAGTTAAATATGATATTATCCATGCTCTCTGTCTATGCAAAAGAAATCTGCTGACTGTATTAGGAAAAAATGCAAATTAGCAAGCAAATGTAATCTAGCACATGACTTAACATGGGTTTTAAAGAATAACTTATTTGATGCCTGTTTGCCCAGATGAAGACATCCTTTTCCCAAAAGGAAACAATAACACCTGATGCTATGGAATTTTTTAAAAAGGAAGACATTGAAACCTTAACAAGTTAACAAGTATGTCCATTTTCCACATTTATAATATGCTTCAGGTATTTTTTTTCTTGAAACATTTGCAAAGTAGGAACACATGTACTCTGAGAGAAAGAATATATTCTCTCTCAGTATGATACAGTGAAAATGGCATTAGTCAAGCTCATTGTCAAAATCAGAATACATTTGACTTTGTCAGAGTCTAATTCTTACTATGTTAGCATCCCTGATTATTATTCAGCAATGTCTTATTCAAGATGTGTTTTATATAATGAAAGAAGTTCAAATGTCACTGAGAAAACTGTGTGAGAAGAATTAATTGGAAGGCTTATCAGAGGAAAGTCATTTATAATCCAGCTCTACCTAATACATCCTTGACTGATGAATATACCAATCAATTAGTGCTATGAAGTAAATTCTAAAAAATTGAATGAAGATATCCTATTATTATAAGAGGGGAGGTATTTATTGCTGTTAATTATGCTTTGTTTTCTTCTTTTTCTTTTTAATGTACAAAAAAAATCCTTTAAAAGAATATTCAATTTGCCACAATGAGGAATATTTAAAATGTATTCAGAGGTATTTTTAATTAGCTTGAATTATACTTCTAAAACATTTTAACTCAGAAAATAGTACTTTGTATGGTGGAAATAGTCACATTTTCTGAAATTGCACATTGAGTTATACAAAAATGACAAAGGATCCTAAAATGAATATATATATGGACACATGTAAAAAGAACAATGAAAGCTACATAGATAGCATAAGGCTGTTATCAACATCAAAAAGAAAATATAGATGATAGGTAAAATTTGGAGCTACTTGCCATTTTTTATTAATATTAATCTTTTTCTTGCATTAAAGAGGGTTTTTTTTAAAAAAAAAAATAAAGCTATGTACTTTCTATGAAGACCTCCAAGAATCATATACTGTAGGCAGCATCTTTTAGGCTAATGTGTTTGTGGTGGATATTTTGAGGAGGTATCAAAGAAATCACTTCAAAATATCTTCAATGAAAGGGTTATTCACAAACTCCCACCCTTCCAATTTTATAATACATTTTAAAATTCATCGTTATCCAAAATTAGTCTGTGTGTTTCTTAAATACACCTCATATTAGCTTTAAAAATTATTTTACTCTCCCTAATTTATTTACTATTTCTGCCATTTCAAAATCCACCTGTATAATAAATGTATAAATTGCAAGAATGGAAGCAGTACAAGAAGGATTGTTCTGTGCTATGCTGTTCTGTTCCTTTCCATTCCATTCAAAAATCCAGATGACCACTAGATGATAGCAAAGATTTTTCTCATTTTTTTCCTGCCATCTGCAGATACCCTTGTAGCTAATACACAGTAGCCCTGCTGAAAGACAAGTGATAAAGAAGGACAGGATATAATGATGATTGCCTGATTACCTTCCAATTTAATTTCAAAATATGTATTCTTATTCCATGGTTCCCTCTCACAAATGTTTCAAGAATCCAGTAACACATTAAATTGTGCCTATCCTCACATGTTCAATATCCTCAACCTCGTCTTCACTTCTTCCAGGCTTTTCCTTGTATCGCACCATAATCTCCGTTCTCTAGGGCTTAGTGGAAGAGCAAATGGCAACTCACTTAAATGTCTTTAAGGATATTGTTAGCCAAGCTGCTGCTTCTGCGTCACCACTGCAGAAAATACACTCAGTGAAGAAGTTTCTGAGCCATAGAAAGCAACTCACATATTGAGTAAGGAAGTGGAAATGCAAAGGAGGATATAGCTTTTTTTGCCCATACTGAGAGAAAATTCAATAGTGCTGTTTTTTCTTAAATCTTCTTGAGAAGTTCTAATGAAAATAGTCTTTAGTATTATATTTTAATTTGCATACAGATATACTGTGGTGCTTAGCTGTTTTCTACCAGATGTATAGGCAGCTTCCCACTTCTGCAATTGAAAGATGTAGACCTGATTTAGGACAAAGATATTCAAACTGAAAGAGCTAGAGTGTCCCATCTATGTTAAAGAGCAATTTCCCGCTCTCTGAGGAACTTCCGAACATTACACTGAGGAAGCCTTGCTGAGACATGGGGCAAAATGTCTATAGAGAATCTGCTCAATTGATATTGATCTTCCAAAACCCAGAGACACAACACTAAATATGTATAGCAATAGTTCTTTTCTAAGACATCCATTAAGACAGGGCTTTTCAATCGGTGGTACGCGTACCACTTGTGGTACTTTGCCACATGGCAGGTGGTACACGATTGCTAGCCAAGTGTAGCAGGGGAGGGGAATGAGCCCAAGCGAGCCCAGCCTGAGGGAGAGGCAGCTGCAGTTGCAGGACTGTCTGGGCTTGGCAGAAACCCCAGGAGCCGGCAGGGCTCCAGCAGATTGGTGCTTCTAGAAGTAGCTCAGAGCTGGGGGTGAATTGAAGAAAAAGAGGGGGAAGAGAGGAGAGGCTATAAAAGAATGTGGTTTGGGTGGAGGAAAGGGAAAAAAGACAACAGGAAAGGTTTAATCCCTTTAAACAAATGTAATTAGTTTTACCCCCTTTAATTGAGTCTGTCTGTGGCTTTTAGAAAGTTTTCTTTGAAGGTTGTTGTTGTTAATTGCGAAGTCGTGTCCGACCCATCGCGACCCCATGGACAACGTTCCTCCAGGTCTTCCTGACCTCTACCATCTTCTGGAGTCCATTTAAGTTCACACCTACTGCTTCAGTGACTCCATCCAGCCATCTCATTCTCTGTCGTCCCTTCTTCTATTGCCCTCAATCTTTCCCAGCATTAGGCCCTTCTCCAGTGAGTCCTTCCTTCTCATTAGGTGGCCAAAGTATTTGAGTTTCAACTTCAGGATCTGGCCTTCTAAAGAGCAGTCGGGGTTGATCTCTTCTAGGACTGACCGGTTTGAACGCCTTGCAGTCCAAGGGACTCGCAGGAGTCTTCTCCAGCACCATAGTTCAAAGGCCTCAATTCTTTTGCGCTCAGCCTTTCTTATGGTCCAACTTTCACAGCCATACATTGCAACTGGGAAAACCATGGCCTGGACTATACGCACTTTTGTTGGCAGGGTGATGTCTCTGCTTTTTAGTATGCTGTCTAGATTTGCCATAGCTTTCCTCCCCAGGAGCAAGCGTCTTTTAATTTCTTGGCTGCAGTCCCCATCTGAGGTGATCTTGGAGCCCAGAAAAATAAAATCTGTCACTACCTCCATTTCTTCCCCATCTATTTGCCAGGAATTGAGAGGGCCGGATGCCATGATTTTGGTTTTCTTAATGTTGAGTTTCAAGCCAACTTTTGCACTCTCCTTCTTCACCCGCATCAAGAGGCTCTTTAGTTCCTCTTCACTTTCTGCCATTAGAGTGGTATCATCTGCATATCTTAGGTTGTTGATATTTCTCCCGGCAATCTTAATTCCAACTTTTGATTCATCTAGCTCTGCCTTTCTCATGATGTGCTCTGCATATAAGTTAAATAGGCAGGACGACAGTATACAGCCTTGCCGGACTCCTTTTCCAATTTTGAACCAATCAGTGGTTCCGTGTTCGGTTCTCACTGTTGCTTCTTGACCCGCATATAGGTTTCTCAAGAGACAAATGAGATGGTCTGGTACTCCCATCTCTTTAAGAACTTGCCACAATTTGTTGTGATCCACACAATCAAAGGCTTTTGCATAGTCAATGAAGCAGAAGTAGATGTTTTTCTGGAACTCCCTAGCTTTCTCCATGATCCAGCGTATGTTGGCAATTTGATCTCTAGTTCCTCTGCCTCTTCGAAATCCTGCCTGTACTTCTGGTAGTTCTCGATCACATACTGCTGGAGTCTAGCTTGTAGGATTTTAAGCATAACTTTACTAGCGTGTGAAATGAGTGCAATGGTGCGATAGTTAGAACATTCTTTGGCATTGCCTTTCTTTGGAATTGGAATGTAAACTGACCTTTTCCAATCCTGTGGCCACTGTTGAGTTTTCCAAATTTGCTGGCAAATTGAGTGTAGCACTTTTACTGCATCGTCTTTTAAGATTTTGAATAGCTCAGCTGGAATACTGTCACCTCCACTAGCTTTGTTGTTGCTCAGATTTTCTAAGGCCCATTTCACTTCACATTCTAGGATGTCTGGTTCGAGGTCAGTGACCATCTCATTGTGGTTATCTGGGATGTTAAGCTCATTCTTGTATAGTTCTTCTGTGTAGTTTTGCCATCTCTTCTTAATCTCTTCTGCCTCTGTTAGGTCTCTGCCATTTTGGTCCTTTATCATGCCCATCTTTGCATGAAACGTTCCCTTCATATCTCCAATTTTCTTGAAGAGATCTCTGGTCCTCCCTATTCTGTTGTTTTCTTCTATTTCTTTGCACTGTTCATTTAAGAAGGCATTCTTATCTCTTCTAGCTATTCTCTGGAATTCTGCATTCAATTGGGTGTATCTTTCTCTTTCTCCTTTGCCTTTCGCTTCCCTTCTTTCCTCAGCTATTTGCAAAGCTTCCTCAGACAGCCATTTTGCTTTCTTGCATTTCTTTTTCTTTGGGATGGTTTTAGTTGCTACCTCTTGTACAATGTTGCGAACTTCCATCCATAGTTCTTCAGGCACTCTGTCTATCAGATCTAATTCCTTAAATCTATTTGTCACCTCTACTGTATATTCATCAGGAATATGATTTAGTTCATACCTGAGTGGCCTAGTGCTTTTCCCTATTTTTTTCAATTTAAGCCTAAATTTTGCAACGAGAAGCTCATGATCTGAGCCACAGTCAGCTCCTGGTCTTGTTTTTACTGACTGTATAGAGCTTCTCCATCTTTGGCTGCAGAGCACATAGTCAATCTGATTTCTATGTTGACCATCTGGTGATGTCCATGTGTAGAGCCGTCTCTTGGGTTGTTGGAAAAGAGTGTTTGTTATGACCATCGTATTCTCTTGACAAAATTCTATTAGCCTGTGCCCTGCTTCATTTTGTACTCCAAGGCCAAACTTGCCTGTTATTCCGGTTATCTTTTGGCTTCCTACCTTAGCATTCCAATCCCCCATGATGATAAGGACATCATTTTTTGGTGTTAATTCTATAAGGTGCTGTAGGGCTTCATAAAACTGGTCAATTTCATCCTCTTCAGCACCAGTGGTTGGGGCATAGATTTGGACTATTGTGATATTGAATGGTTTGCCTTGGATTCGAATTGAGATCATTCTGTCATTTTGGGGATTGTATCCCAGTATTGCTTTTCCTATTCTTTTATTGACTATGAAGGCTACTCCATTTCTTCTGAGGGATTCTTGCCCACAGTAGTATACCTGATGGTCATCTGAGTTAAATTCACCCATTCCTGTCCATTTTAGTTCGCTGATTCCTAAGATGTCGATGTTCAGTCTTGTCATCTCTTTTTTGACTACGTCTAGCTTGCCTTGATTCATGGATCTTACATTCCAGGTTCCTATGGAGAAAAAATCTTTACAGCATCGGACTTTCCTTTCACCACCAGATATATCCACAGCTGAGCGTCCTTTCGGCTTTGGCCCAGTCGCTTCATTCTTTCTGGCGCTACTAGTACTAGCCCTCTGCTCTTCCCCAGTAGCATATTGGACACCTTCCGACCTGAGGGGCTCATCTTCCAGTGTCATATCTTTTTGCCTTTTAGTACTGTCCATGGGGTTTTCATGGCAAAGATACTGGAGTGGTTTGCCATTTCCTTCTCCAGTGGATCACATTTTGTCAGAACTCTCTGCTATAACCTGTCCATCTTGGGTGACCCTGAATGGCATAGCTTATAGCTTCATTGAGTTACGCAAGCCCCTTTGCCACAACAAGGCAGTAATCCATAAAGGGGTCTTTGAAGGTAAACAGGCTTAATTTAAAGCTAAAGCTTTTAGCAATTGAGGGAGCCTTTCAGTCTAGAATTGCAACATTGTGACACGTGACATACCTGAAGCAACTTAAAGAAGAAATAAAAAAACGGAGTTTGTGTTTCTTTATTTTCTTGCTTTGTACTTGATTCCTGTGTCTTTAAGGGTACAGGGAAGGGATTGGGGGGTGCATTCTTACTACACTGGAAGAGCTCAGAAGGGCAAACCAGCTAGCTCAGGAATCTACAAACTTAGCAACTGTAAGACCTATGGACTTCAACTCCCAGAATTCCTCAACCAGCCATGAGCACTGAGGAATTCTGGAAGTTGAAGTCCACAAGTCTTAAAAGTGCCAAGTTTGAAGACCCCTGAACTAGCTGGTGGATATTAATAAACATGGATAAATTCATCATACATTTGTCAGTGCAAAGGGAAAGGGACTCAGCAAAGGAACAGCCACTGAAGAAATTAAAACTGGTACTTTTCTTTTTTTCTAGAGTTTGTAATATTTTATTAGATACAATACAAAAATACAAAAGCAAATAGTAGGACATAGAGGGGAGGGAAAAGGGGGGGAAGTGAGGGGGAGAAGGGAAAAAGAACATACTTCCTCTATTGCAGTAGAAGGAAGCATTAGCATTGAACCTCAACTTTTTACTTTTCCATAATATTATAAACTAGCCATTTCTATAACTACAAATGAATCTAGTCAATAAAACCCAAAATCCCCCCCTCCTTTTTTTTTCTTTTTAGTCATCAAGTTTTTGACACCTTGCTAAGCACTGGTGGTACTCAAATATTGTCATGTCCTAAAAGTGGTACAATCTGTGAAAAGGTTGACAAGCCCTGCATTAAGAAAGCATACAGGTTCTTTAAATTCCTACAATCTCATGTATTGCAATCTATATAGCAAGAGATTATATTGTTCATAAATTTCAGAAGTGTTATTGTCCACAGAACTCTTTGTGTTAACAGTTGTCATGTATGGTTACATTATTTCAGTGTTGTTATTCTCATTTTATTTTCCTTTTCTAAATGTGGAATAGCCAAAACAGAATTTTCTGGTATTCTATAATTATTAACATTGGTAGTAGTAGTAGTAGCAGTAGCAGCAAAACCTGTGGTACTAAAAATTTCAATGGGATTACTGAAGAAGGCATCTAAAATACATGGAAATTGTAAAGCAATCATCTTTAGTTATATACAATATCATACAATACCACTATGCTGTACTAAGTATAGTGCTTCCTTAGGATTCTACCTGCAGTGCCCTATGCAGAATGCATGTATAATTGTATAATATTTATATATAATTACATGCAGTGTGTACAATTCAACAGATCTACATTTATATGCTGTTGATGCAAATCATGAATAATCTTGATCCTTTGCAATGTATTTGCTTCAGTTTTGAACAGTAATAGCTTCTGCCATCTAGTTAATGTATTTATGAGTATTGGACAAACAGATTAGATTCTTTAATGGATCTTTTGGCATTGACATAATACAACATTAAAACTCCAACTCATCTAATGATAGTGACACAGCAATGTAAACAATGAATGTAAAATATAAGGCTGTGTGTATGTTAAAGGAATGTTTTGCTTTGGTGAACTCTTGAAGCTGGTTTTGGAAACCTTCAGCCCTCACCCCAAACCTAAGGATAAAGCAAAGCTGACTTTACGCTCCTTTGCAGTCCTTCCCCAGAGCCAAATCTGCACAGAAGCCCTTCCAACTCTGACAAGTGCAGCAACGTGAAGAATTATTTCCGTGTCACCTTATTTAGCAGGGTTCCTAAATTGAAAATCTTTTTCAGCCATTGTGCAGCTCTTTCAACTTTTTTAAGTGAAAAGAAACACAGTGAAACATCAAAACATAGAGAGCTTTACTGAGGCCAATTGCATTGTCTCTTTGTTTTGATGAATAGAATCACAACACTAAACTCTTTATCCAGGGGAATCAAAGTTGTCCTCCATAGGCCTATTGGATTACAAAATACCAATAATGATTACATTAATACAATATTATCTGATCTAGTATGTTAATGTCAAGAAAGAGAATTTGGCTATTTGCCAAACATTCATCTTTGAATCATTTGAGAAGCAAAGTTTAATCCACCTGACTTGATGTTTTGAACTAGAGCATGTGGTCATTCAGTATTCAAGTCTCTCTGAAGTGTCAATTCAGATCAAATCAATATCAGAACTAGTCTATATAAATGATGTAAGGGCTAAATGGTGCATTGGCTATTTCTTTCTGTTTGTTTTAATATTCTATTTCTGGAGAAGGCCTACATTTTCCCTTCATTTTTTCTCCTTTTTGTCTCTATTTATATTACAATTGAAGAAAAGTGAATGCAGTTATTTTTTTCTCTTATAGCAAAAAATACTGCAGGCTTTTTGTCTTCATAAGGATGATTCTTTTATATATTATTTATTTATATTTCACATTTCTAGATTGCCTATCTTCCTCAAAGAGGGATTCTGGGTAGTATACAATAAAAAAATAAAACATATAAAAATTAAAATGTCAAAAGTTAAAATTTTGAGTTAAAAAAAATTAAAAAATTATAAAAACTTTTAAAGACTAACAAAAACCCACAACAATAGAATACCTCTTCTCGAGGCAACAAAATACAAAATACATGAGTGTATCTGTCAAGCTTGACTTGCTTTTTCTTTCTCTATAGAATGTAAAATTATTGTGGCTTGTATGGGCATCACGTGCAATATATTGATTAAATCTATACTTAAGTTTATATGCTTTTTTTGTAATTCCTACTAACCAATGATATATGTTTCAAAATACTCATTCGATTTTCCCTACTACCTCAACCTGGCCAGAGCTCTGGAACCAGTCCAGAAGACCCAACTTTTGAATGATGCTGTGCAGTGTCTACATTATCAAACAAAACTGAAAGGCTTCTTCAACATTCCTGCACAAGGATTGCACTCTATCAAAATCAGTGGTTCTCAATCTTTTTAATGCCGTGACCCCTAACCGGTCGTAAGTCGAGAACTACCCAACCAGTTGTAAGTCGAGGACTACCCAACCGGTCATAAGTCGAGGTAAGGCACCCACCAGGCCCCACGCACACCAGCAACCCTCCCTGCGCCCACCGGCCTCCCACCTCCCACCCCTGGCCCTCTTTTACTTACATTTTTAGCAGTTGCTCAGCAGGGAGGGGTGGAAACTTCCAGACAGCTCACCTTCACTGCAGACAACTTGCAGCACCGTTTGCAGAATGGGACTTTTGGCAGGCTCAGCAGGGCAGAGACAGCCTGGACAATTCCTATTGGCTTTTGAAAGCCAATAGAATTAGACTCTATTCAAGAGAGTCTATTCTATTGGCTTTCAAAAGCCAATAGAATAAAAGGGAGTAGCACAGCTAAGGAAAAGGGGAAAAAAATGGTGGACTGCGTTGTTTGGCGACCCCCCCATGAAATGGTCATTCGACCCCAAATGGGGTCCCGACCCACAAGTTGAGAACCACTGATCTAAATTCTAACCCCTTGGTTCCAGGGCTTCTCTTTTCTATCCTCCTCTTATTTATTTCCCCTTTCACTCTCTCTTTTCTTCTATATATCCCTCTACATTAATGTTATTCCCCTTACTCTTTCACTGTGTAAACGCACTATCCTAAGTCAGCAGCTACTATATGAAAAATCCATTGTTTCAAATTGTATGTGAAGGCCAACATGATCAGATGCATTGTTATATAGAAAATGGCATGTCAAGAAGGCATTTCTTACTTTACTTTCTCCCACACATTTTCTATATATAGAAATCTTTCTTGATAAGTGTGTGCACATAGTTCTTCCCTGTGGGTGAGAAAAATCAGATTAGCAGTCACCCTTGAATCAAATGACTATGAACATAATATGAATTCTTCGTATTATGGAGAAAACGTAGTTGTGAATGTTAATTAGTAAAGAGTTAACACTAAGAGCTAAAAACACAAATGAATCTAAATCTAATCATTGTTCTTTACATAGTACAGTAGTTGTTATATGTCACTGCTGAACAGCAGTCTATCAGCCCCTTTTGTTTCAGTTGACAATTCAGTTAGTTTCAGTTCTGTGGTTTCATGTTCACTTTTCTTTATTCCAATATCTAATTTTCTTCCTTCTTTTTCTCTTCTCCCTTTCCAACCATTATTGACTGATGTCTTATTCTTGGCCCTTTCACAATCATTTTATAATAGTACACAATAGTACACAAAAAAATGCAAGCTGTGGCCAAATGTACCTCCCTTTGGTAGCCTAAGTCATACCAAATATGTTGATACATTTTAAAGGGAATAAATTTCTTTTTCTGCAAGCTGAGGCTAAAAGAGTTCAGACACAAGTAAGCATAGCCTACATTTTGTGAAGCATTAAGCCTCACCACAAATACATTTCTCCTCCAGTTTTCTTTTTCCTTTTTCATCCCATGCTCACTAACATTTGCTTTTGTTGACAATTCTTGGTATATTATAAACCTTTCATCTTTTTTTTTAAAGGAAACTATTTTCTATTCTATCTTGACAAACATTTTCGATTTTTTTCAAAGTAAATTATATTATCAGGTATTCTCATAAAATCTTTTCTTTCTATTCCTATCTCTTTTAGTCTTATATTCTACTTATTCTTGGTTTTGCTCCTATAAATTAATGACTTCTTAACAGTTTTGGATGTCTCTGTTTAAAAACCAGAGTTAACATTATTCTATAGTCTTGATGTTTCTAACTTTCTTCAAATTCTGCCTTTCTTGCTTATTTGTATATTTCCATTTATCCATGAAGTGGGTTTTATATACATACTTATAGATATTACTGAGGTTTACACATGTGAACCTTTTTAAAAATTAAACTGAAAAGGTGTGATGGACTAAATAGTATTGACTTAAAGGAATAAAACAGCTAAAAGTACTCTCTCTCTCTCTCTCTCTCTCTCTCTCTCTCTCTCTCTCTCTCTCTCTCTGTGTGTGTGTGCGTGTGTGTGTGTGCGTGTGTGTGTGTGTGTGTGTGTGTGTGCCTTCAAGTCAGTATTAATTACTCAAGTTTTCTTGGAAAAGCTTTTCAAAAGTGGTTTGTCATAGCCTAGGGTTGAGAAAATGACTAGCTGAAGGTCATCCAGTTTGTTTTCTCCCTAAGCAGAACTAGGACTCACAGTTTCCTGTTTTCTAGCCTAATGCCTTAATCACTACACCAAACTGGCTTTTGTAATGATATAATACTATGTAACATCAAACGAAATAGATAGCCACCAAAAACCTACATAGACACTCTAGACAATAACTCCTGATAGACATTTTGTGTCATCAGGTTTTTTCATATTTTACAGATTTCTGGATTCAGAAAAGCAAGTTATAAGCAATTTAGCACTGATTCTACACACAAACACATCTTAGAATATATAAGGCCTACGTACCAGATGTCATCCACTCATACTGTTCCTATTTTACTCAGGAAAGCAGGAAAGCAAATGGAAACAAACACTACAGCTATTTTAAATTCAAGAAGCGTAATATTCCTTACTTTTGATTTAAAAAAAAGATAATTCAAGAGTGCTGCAGATTTTTCTACAATCCCATGTGGTAAGGAGCTATGCTGGATTCTAATTTGCAGTAGGTATGGTGCATGATACAAGACAGGTACATATTGTTCATCCAACAGTACAGTATCCTTCATCCAAGACATAGCATATGTAAAGATGGAGAGGATAAGCTATACTGAAGTCCTATAACACTTCAATGCTTCTCCCTTAAATTGCTCCTACCTTATGCTGACATCTGATCTATAAGGCTTTATATATTCTTTGTTCGCTATTGGATGTGGTTTTGTCAAAAACTGAAAGTAAATGCCGTGTTTTAGCAATCATTGTAAATCATGGTCATGTGACTGTGGAATGCTACAAACGGCCATAAATGCAGGCCAGTTGTCAAGTACTTGAAATACGGTCATTTCATGTGGGAGTAGCCATCACAACTTTGGTCTGTTGTAACTTCAAATGGTCACTAAGTGACCTGTTGTAAGTTGAGAGCTACCTGTATATTTGTGATAGACTGTAGGCAAAAAGGGGACAAACCGTCCACTTCTACCCTCCAGAAACAGTGAGTGACCTGTATGGCAATAACTTGGCAATAGTAAGAAGTGCTCTTTGACAGCTATATGAAAGCAGGTTAGCAAATAAATCCAGTTCTCTTATGCTCCAAATTCTGCTAAATAAAAAACAAAATGGGAGAGTAAATTCAAATCAAATGAAAATGTTCACAGAGCAATATCATTATTTCCATGACAGAAGGTTATAGAGAGAGACAGTTATCAAACTGTATTCATTTGTAAATTGTCAGATGTACCCTATAGTAAAATATAAAAGTATCACTTTTGCATTAGCAAAATGGCATGGCAATAATCCAGAATTACTTTGGGTTTATCAACAGCCATTTACAGTGTTATGTTTAATTACAGTTTGATATTTTGAGGAATGTATTAAAGAATGTAATTTAGAATAAACTTAGCTTATCTAGTTTTCTACCTTTCTTCTGTAAAGCCTTCCTAATCAAGCTTTCTCAATCACACTCGTGCAAATATTCATAGTTAATGTATGAATATGGCAAATTCGCAGTGCCCCGTATTTTTAATATTTTTAAGCCATCAATATCACAATGATATTAGCTAGACTGATGACTACATTTGTGATTTTTGAGGAGTGCAAAACTGCACAGCAATGTTTTGAGGAGTGCAAAACTGCACAGCAATGTGACTTAACAAAGCCAGACAACCAAAGGATAAATTCCTTCTGCTTTTCAGGTGTAAGGATTATGGGAAAATTTCTTCACCTATTACTCATGCCAGGAAAGCTTTCTATAAACCAAGCAATGGTGGTTCAAGTTCTTCACTAACCTACATTAGTATTTGGTAACTTTTTTTCTTTTCAAAAGAACAAATTATGCTAATGAAAGATACAGTAAGAATAATCACCAATATTACTAAAATCAATTTAAGTTTAGGGTGATTAGTATTAAACTTTCAAAATATTTTTCATAGCTGTACAGAGCTTCCAGATGATTTTAATTATATTAGCCTACAATACATTTATTACAACATATACATGTTTTGTTTGTAAAAATCAAGTTATCATTATGTACATCACTATATAACTGCTATTTTAAATTGCATTCAGTTTAATATATCATAATTAGTACATACCATAATAGGCACCATAAGTCATGGTGCATTTAAGAAATTCTACATCTGTAAGATAGGGATGGATGAATCTATTTTTCTTTTTATAATAAACATATTTCTTCATCTCATTTCTGCATAAATTCATAATATTCTTTTTAAAAAATCTGCATAACATCTGAATGCAATTGGTCAGCATTTTTCCATGTAGTCCCTAATATATGTAATTAGATTACAGTACATATTTGTATGTAGTTTTAATCACAAAAACTACATCACAATATTCTGAAAATGGAGATAATTTTATTTAAGATAATCCAGTTAAATCCAGTTCACACATCATGGAATACAAATCAGGACACAAATTCATCATATTAAAAGTTGAATTAAAAATATCTTTCCATTCTTTCCTACTGTTTGAGAGTCTATAATGTAAAAAAATGCTTGAAATAAAATGAGGAAATTAGGTGTTTATTGTTTAAAAAATGAGTCACTGACAGAATAATACAATGCTCTTCATAGCAAAACTATCAGTGCTCTTGATAATAAAACTAATAGTTCCATTATATCTGTTAACACTCATTCATTAAATGGAGAGCAAAAACATCTTCTTACAGTTCTGATTATCTGATCCATATATTTACAAATGACATACATGACATGGCAACCTCCTAACTGCTTTTGAAATGCTGCACAGCTTTAAAATCCTGGGCATTTTATGAGGGCAGATGGTGATAACATAACTTGCAGAGTATTTCCAGTATAGACGCTATGGTGCTCATGATCTCTTCTGGATTGCAGCCAATGGAACTAATTGTTTCAGAATTATGTAAAACTTCTAATCCATTCACCTGCTTCAGATTTATTCTGCAACAACACAGATAATCCTCAATGTTCTCTTTACGGCTTGAAGGGATCTCAGATTTAATAGCTAAAGTACTCTATATTGAATAATCTGCAGAACAACAGACCTCAAAGAACCTGCACCTTTTATTTGAGAAAGGTTTTCAGATCTAATATAAAGGAGGTTTAGAATTAATGAAGGCAATATTGAAACATGACTTAAAATTCAGGAATCTCTGAACAATCTGCGTGGAAGTCTTGAAAACTGTACATACGTATATAAGTAGACATCTCAATTTAGCAACCAGACATACATTAAACAGCATTAATAGCCAGGCTCTTAATGGATCAATTCCCACTGTTTGTGTAATGTGGAAATAAAAAAGCCTTATTAAATGACAAGCTTTCCCTGGTTTGTGCTAATTAATTATACACTGCCTCTGACTGCTAATTTAGTGAGAAAATGCAGCCCCAAACCATGGTTTCTGCTTGAACTTCACCTCAGATCCACCTAATTCAACACAGAGTGCAGCTGCGACCCACGTCAGAACGATGACAGTATTAAATTAGAGCACAAGGCCATCAATTTAATAAGTACTGGAGGAGGTAATTTGAATAAGGACAGTATTAATATTCTGCTGGTGCACGGCTAAAAGCAGCTGACCTTTCAGACTAGAAAGATCCTTGAACACATCAAGTGAATCACTAATAATCTGACCATGTTAAGAGTGCCCAGAGACAGAGAGACTTCCATAAACTTATATACATGACATGTACTTTTCTAGAATGTGTAATATTTTATTAATATAAACACACACATGTGGGCCTGCAAACACATTATTACAGATTTATAAATAGAACAAGGGCAAAGCAAAGGTAAGATGAGAGTTATACTAGCAAATACTCCTCATTACTCTGATTTATGGGGTAAAAAATATAATTAATCAGTACTTACAAAGAAGCACAATGCGGTAGATTTTCATCACAAATTAAGTAGTAGGAATGTATTATAACATTTTGCAGCAAAAAGTGCACTTTTTGTGCATGAATGAGTGAGTATTACTACAATATTTCTGAAAAGAAGATGAACAAAACCAGATAATGCTTTTCAGCAAATTGGCAACTTTTCAAATGTTTATAGCTACAGTATAATATAATTCTCTACAAAAAGCAACATTTGGACATGCAGATTGAGAGGCTCATGTGAGCATTATAGATGACAAATTATCTTGAAATAATAATAAACAGTAATTGCCAAATCTACACATTCACTGCATCTACACATGCTGCTTGAATTTTTGTTGTTGTTCTTTTGGCCCTCCCCAGCCACCAAATTACTCTTTGAACTTGAATGGATACTGTTTATCAAGACAATGAGGACTTGCAATAATTTTTTCTACATACACATTTAAAACTATCTTTCTGAATCTCATTATTTTGGTATACTTATTAAAAGCATTTATATTCTGCTAGGCGTAATAAGTATTATAAAACTGAGCAACAATAACACCAATGACTCAATGAAATAGCCTGAACAAACTGACAGGGGAACAAGACAGCTAGAGGTCTGAGGTTTCTAATTATTATTATTTCTGTTCATTTCAACTGAAGAGTCATTGTATATGCATATAAAGACCTGGTGTACTTGGCATGAATTACAGGAGGCCCATATTTCATGCAAATACACAGAATTTCTGAATCAGGCAAGATAATTTAATTCCTTAACATAAATATAATGTTATATAACTGCCACAATGTGTGTGGATCCTATAAATGCACATGTATAACAGAGTCTTCATATACCCCAATGACAGTCTCCAAAAAGATTACCCTACTACAACCCACTGCAACCCACATGAATGCTTGCATGACTTTTAAATCCTAATTTCACATAGATGCTGATATGTCTCAGTTGCCTATAGCTGGCCTGGAAAGAACAACTATAGCCACGATAGATAATAATAATAATAATAATAATAATAATAATAATAATAATAACAACAACAACAACAACAACAACAGTGGACCACCTGGTAAGCTGTTGCAAGAAGATTGCACAGACTGACTACAAGCAGAGGCATGACAAAGTAGCAACAATGGTGCATTGGAAGATCTGCAAAAAATATCATTTGCCTCTAAGCAAAAACTGGTGGGATCATAAAATAGAGAAAGTCATAGAAAATGATAAAATTAAACTGCTCTGGGACAGACAAACAGACAAGCACCTGCAACATAACACCCCAGACCTAACAATTGTCGATAAGAAAGACAAAAAAGTCTGGATAGTGGACTTGGCAGTGCCTGGAGACAGCAGAATAGACGAGAAAGAACTGGAGAAGATAACAAAATACAAAGACCTATAAATAGAAATAGAAAGACTGTGGCAAAAGCAAGCAAGGGTAATACCAATAGTGATAGGCTCCTTGGGTGCAATCCCAAAACAACTGGAGTACCACTTGAACACCATTGGCATTGACAAATTCGCTATTAGTCAATTGCAAAAGGCGGCCTTACTAGGAACTACTTCCATCCTGCGACGATATCTGTAATACCATCAAACATCCACATCTGCCTATCCCAGGTTCTGGGTAAGGACTCAATAGGTAGACAAAATGCCAAATCCAGTCTGAACATCTGGCTGACTGTGCGATGATCCATAACAACAACAACAACAATAATAATAATAATGTTGGAAGGGACCTTGGAGGTCATCAAGTCCAACCCCCTGCTCAGGCAGGAACCCTACACCATTTCGGACAAATGGCTGCCCAGTGTTTTCTTAAAAACTTCCAGTGTTGGAGCATTCACTGCTTCTGGAGGCAGGTTGTTCCATTGGTTAATTGTTCTAACTGTCAGGAAGTTTTTCCTTACTTCTAAGTTGCTTTTCTCCTTGATCAGTTTCCATCCATTGCTTCTTGTCCTGCCTTTAGGCGCCTTGGAGAATAGCTTGATTCCCTCTTCTTTGTGGCAGCCCCTGAGATATTGGAACACTGCTATCATATCCCCTCTTGTCCTTCTCTTCGTTAAACCTTGGTCCTGTGTGGAGAGATTATTAGGAAAGGCATCAAATAACAATATCATAATGCCCATAGTATGTCCCTAGCTGAATATTTACCGAATCTATGGTAGAACTGAGAAAGAAAAAATAACCAAAAATGGAATTAATGCTATCCTGTTTTTGATATCAGTTAATACTGGTACTTATAAAATAACACAAAATATTATGACATCAGAAATATAAAGGAAATCTTTCAAGAATTAGTGAGCCAGAAACTCGTAAGTAAAATATTGACACTGTCAATAATGATATCTGCGTCTATGAATAGACTATATCCAAAAGATGCTAATGAAGGAATGACAGATATGGAAAACATTTTATCTGACAAGGCAGAGGAAGTACCATTAGTGAAACTACAAGTGATGGGCCAAGGGAATGATTTGGAAAATGACACTTTACTGAATACATAAATATATACAAAAGAAACTGTCTGAACTTTTAAATATTTAAAAGGAAATATGAATGATAAACCAAGAGAATGACTTGGAAAATATTTTCTTACTGGATCTACAAAAGAGGTGTATTAATCCTTCAAGAAATCTGTGTGATTGGATGAAGAAGAATCGAAGAGAAATCAAATGCTACAACAATTAATATGGATTAAAAACTAAGACTATTAGAAGTAAGATGAAACAATATATAATTGGTTTATTTGATCAAGGTTAAAATAAGAGTCTTCTGGGGTTTGTTTGTTTGTTTGTTGCAAAATTCTAGCAACCCTTTTTGCTGACACCAGCATTGAAAATTTGATTTTTTTTTTACATATTCGCTTATACATAAAGGATGGAATAGGGTATAAAGAAGTATCTGTTTATAACCTTATAGAGGCTGAAGAGTTACTACATTGTTTATACTTGTGATGAAGGTTAGAAGTCACTTTTTATATTTTTTTGAATTTTTTCTTATATTCTGTTTTGTTTTTCTATGCATTTTTATTACTTTTTGTTCTATTCTACAAGTTTGTATTAATTTTTATTATTGCAATCAAAATTCTTAATAGCAATTATATTTTTAAAGAGCTGGAATTAATTTTTGAAGATTAAAATGTTTTGGACTTTTTAGTTTACAAAACAGAAGATAAGAAGGATGAGTATAACAGATGTACAATAGTATTATTAAATTATTAATCTTAGAACACTGATGGCTAAAATTATTCAATAAAGCAGGAAGTAAAAGAATATCTGAATACAATTAAGATTCACAATGTTGTTATAATGAGTTGCTCATCATCAATTGATTATATAAGAATTTGTGCAGATTAATGAAGTGCAGGTTGATATTTTAGGATTTTGAGCATCTAAAAAATAACATTAAGAAAAAAAGAGTTATATAACTCTTTATTTTCTTTATACCTTTCTGCCAAGCTGAGTATCCAAAAAAGAACAATAGCATCTTTATCAATAATAGTGTCTATTTGAGTTGAGAAGCTAACCAATTCAAAAAATAAATAAAACCAATTTATTTTTGTATACTATATATACTGCTTTACATAGCCATTTTTTCCTAAGAAAAAGTTAACATAAACAAAAGTTGGTGAGCTATATTACTGAACAGTCCATAAAATATAAACATTGTTCAATTAATTGATACTACATAATAATGGAAGTAAATGGGACTTGTTTCATTCCCGAATAGTTGACTTTTTAGCAATGAGTGTATCATAGGCATACTTATGGATAATTATCAAATTATCTTTGCTGCAATTATTTAAATTATTTTTTGCACCTTCCAAGTGATCTTAATTTCAAGCGCCAGGAGTCTCCTTAGTGAATCTTCCCCATCAAATATTTCACAAGTAAAATATTAAATATATCTGCCAAAAGAGGTATAATAATAACAATGATTTCAGAACGTACAAATATTAATAATATAACTACCTACTTTAATAAGATTTGGCATAATACTGTACATGCCACGCTGCTCTAGCTATCTAGCATCAGAATAGTTTTATAGAACAGTTCTGTACAATTCGCATACAGCTTTAATCAGCCCTAGTGCCTTTTTGTAACATTAAAGGTATTTTAAACAGCAGAACAGAATGTTGCAACAGTATAAAAAATTGTATAAAATTGTCTTTTATTGAGGCAGCTTCCTGGTCCCTCTAGCTAGCTTGATGATAAAGCATTAACAATTTTGACTGCATTGAATATTTCAAGATTTTTCCTTCTCTAGTATAGTTTTCTGAGATGTTTTAATGAGGGACTGAAACTAAAACTTAACATATACAAAGCCTTTAGCCTAGCATTATAGATCCACAATAAAGCTCAGAGGGATAAATTTAAAAATGTCCCATTTGGGCTTGAGATAAACATCTTTAAATCCTACTATTGTCAATAAGAAAAAAATAGGAAATAAAGAGTGAAAATAGAGGCTAAATAAATCAGTGTTTCTCAGTCTTGGTAACTTGGAAGATGTGTGGATTCAAATCCCGGAATTGAAAGCTGGCTGGGGAATTCTGGGATTTGAAGTCCACACATCTTGAAGTTATCAAGGTTGACAAACACTGCTTATAGAAAAGATAAAACAGTTAACTTTTTTTTTCCTGCTGAATATTTCCCTGTTCCCAATCAACTCTCAACCCCACCCCCCAGCTGCTTTATCCCATAGGGATTCCTGATACATGTTTGAACATGTGTTTGGCACCCTAAAGGGGAAGAACAGATGGAGAAGGATGATTTGGAATGGAAAACAGCTTGTGGGGAAAATGTTAAACATTCCCTTCCTCTCCTACCGTTTCTCCTATCAAAACTGTCTCCCAATTCTGCTTGTTTTTCTTATTAAGAGCAATCACGGGGTTTCAAATGTAAGCAGAAGAAGGTAACACATAGTCATGCCCAAAAAAAGGTTAAATCCAAATCTGAAACTAACAAAAACATTCCAAAGTTTTCAACCTATTAGAATTATTTATTTTTTATTCCCTATCTCAACAAACCAAGTACACAACTTCAATTAATTAAGGGCCAATTACATGCTATGCTGAACTGTGAATATCTGGAGAACTACTAGATGGCAACAAATAAAAACCTAGTTGTTATCTGACTATTTGCAGCCCAGCTTGCTTATTTTATACTAAACTCTTCTAAATTAAAATACCACTAACAGCTCTTCAATCAAAACTTTAAGATTTAGATAACTACATGAATCAATGTTGCAAAAAAAAAAAATCACAATTCTTCTTTGTTCATTGTTGTAGATGCAAAGCAATATTCCAAGATTCTAGTATTAAATCTTCCATTTTCAATTTAAGAAGAGAGAAAAATAACCTATTCCATATCATATATGTAAAAAATAGTCATCATTCTATTCAGGTACATGACTATTTGAAGTCAACAAGTTCCCAACCCCACCAATCCTTTCAGTAGACAACAAGTCATAAACGTGAAAGATCTTAACTGCTCTGACCTGAAACAAATCATACCTTACAAATTCCTTCAGAACTCAGATAATATGCCTTCTGGCTGACCTGTGACAAAATGTATGTATGTTATTCCTTCCCTATAATTCCAGTGACAATAGTGGCAGTAATTTTCTGGGTGTGCACAAATGGGGATACAGGTACAGTCTATATTATTTTAATTATAACCTTGGCTTAAAATTGGGCTTTGGAGATGATACTGTTAGCAAACTAGTGACACTGATAACACAAGTGTGGGTTTATTTCTTGTTCAGTTGAGACAATAACAGAAGTGTAGAAAAGGAGTACAAGTAGAGCAGCATGTTAGACAGAAGATAACTCAGTTTAAAATGAGCATATGATCTGGTGAGAGTTCAAATATTTTATTTTCATTGCTTTCAGTATGAAAATTTAAAAGGACAACAACAAATTTAACAGATTACATATGAGTTCATAGAAATTTTGATCAGATCGCACTTCGCTACCATCAATTAAATTAGACAGTGATAATACACACTGCTCCAAATGTGCCTTTTTTAAAACCCACATATATCATATTTTTTCTTATTTGTAACAGAATTACTATACCATTTATTTTTTGTGCCACTTATCAGATACCCATATTGGTTTCCAAAATAAAATAATTGAATATAATTCAAATATGTTACAGCAAGAAATAGAAAGCAATATTCAAAGAAAACTGCAGTAGGAAGTAGTTGGGAACAAAAACCAAACATCAGATCCATGAAAATTAAGTTATACTAAACCTCTTGTCCCAGAGATAATATTAAAATTTGTTGGAAAATTACTGAAGGTAATTTATGCTTAGTTTGCACCCAGCATACTCCTAGTCAATTCCTATATTCCAATCCAAGCAAGCACAGATGCACTCAGTTCAGCTAGTAAAAATGCAGCTTAATGTTTATTCATGAAACTTCAGCAAACATCAGAAACAGTTAACTGATCAAAACAAGAGGAAAAAGTCAGGCAAAAGCAGAGAAATAGAGACAGGAACAAGAGACAAGTGATAAAAGGGCAGTAGCCATGATAACAACAATCTACATTCTTTATGTCTGTACCTAATAAAAAGCACATAACTGTCAAGAGAGCCTTGGGAAACAAAACTGGGAGTTGGAAGTGGACTTGAATTAACTCTTTTACATACACACTGGCAACAGAATAGAAAGAGGGACAGCAGGTGACCATCCTCTAATTTGCACTATGAAAGAAAAAAAGTGGATAAAACAAAATCTAAGGATGATAATCTAAAAGAATTAGATGCTAAATTTCCACAGCCTAAGAGCCTCAGCATAGCAATGAAATCTACTGGGATAATCACCTAGGGAAGCCCTAATTCCACAACTGGTGCTCCCTTATTTTAGGCAGTTCAACTGCTGTTCAAACTCAAAACACCTGTCTTAGGGTTCCCCCAAAGCCAGCTGTGCATTACACCCAGACCATTTGTGAAAAGCCTTCGGTGGCTATATCCATAAATAGAAACCCATTTCCCATCCTAAGAAGAACTGGACACTATCCTTCTTTCACCATGTGTTTTGGCTGTAGAACTTTTTCCCATCCCTTTCAGTACATACTTACAGTTTAATGGTGCTGCTTTGGTTTTTTTTTTTAAAGTAAACAGAGGAATTATATTTATTCAGCCTAAGGCTTCCAACTTTTTAAAGAGCATTTATCTCATTTATGTCAGAAAAAATAGTAATTTTGGTGCTCTGGATGGAAAGTAAGCCCAGGCCCAAGGTCAACAGATTAAGACAAACTTGTGTTTGAAACATCATGTGAAGTTTAAAGTGACCAACTTGATATATCATCTTGGACCAATTGTTCAGATTCAGACAACACATGATTTTGGTTAAGATTTTGCAATTATTGTATTTGTGTAACATGATATCCTCCATAGCCATATTATGCCTTTATATTTATTGTACATAATTGTGCGGTTCACACTAAGAGACAGTGCAATGAATCTCAAATTATTAAACCTCAGTTTAGCCTCATCATACATTTCATGCAAGCTTTTGAAAGAGAGAACTAAAAAGGGAAGGGAAATAATATTTATCCTAATTAATAGTAATAAAAAATAAAAAAGAACACACCACAGAATCAGTGAAGATGTTCCTTTAATGGAGTGTTTTTGAGATAATGCTACTATGACTGATACTGTGTATGGTTGGATTGATATACAATATAATCTACAACTGAAGGACTCACAGTGAAGCCAGGAGGGGTTATATAAGCTTGCCTATAATTGCAAAAACATTCTACATTACCTTATTTATATTTATTGTACATTTATTCAAAATGGAAGCTGCCAGCTGAATCTTTAAGAAACCACATTTCTAAATATAAAACAAAACACAGAAAATTGTTTTCCAGTTAAATACACTAAAACCAAAGAGCACTCACTAATTTACCAATAATGAAATATCAAAATTAATATATTTTTAAAATATATTAAAATACAAATTGTTCTAAAACAGTGGTTCTCAACCTTTTTAATGCCGCGACCCCCAACCGGTCATAAGTTGAGGACTACTCAACCGGTTGTAAGTCGAGGACTACTCAACTGGTGCAGCACCGTTTGCAGAATGGGACTTTTCGCGGGCTCAGCAGGGCAGAGACAGCCTGAACAATTCCTATTGGCTTTTGAAAGCCAATAGAATTAGACTCTATTCAAGAGAGACTATTCTATTGGCTTTCAAAAGCCAATAGAATAAAAGGGGGTAGCACAGCTAAGGAAAAGGGGAAAAAAATGACTGACTGCGTTGTTTGGCGAGCCCCGTGAAATGGTCGTTCGACCCCAAATGTGGTCCCGACATTCTAAAATATATTAAAATATATATGAATAGCATTACATTTCTTTTGCAGTAAGCAATAATTAGCAATAAACTGATCTAAAATATTAATGCATATATTTGTCAATAAGTCTCTCCCTGTGAAAAAAATAAACTGCTATGTTCATATTTGGACTGACAATAAAAGTTTATATATTACATGGAAATTCTTAGTGTGGCTGTCTTCAGTGCAAGAAAATCAAGGAAGATATAGCCGAAAATAGAGCCCATTTTGACAGATGAATATGATTCTATTGATCCTTTTTGATCTCTCAGTAGTTTTTAATATTGTCACCCACACACTCTGACTCCCAGCACCACAGGATCCAAGGAAAACTCTGGCAAGTTTCCAAACAAAATTCAGGAGTTCCAACTAGACGTGGCTGACGGGCAGGGAGACAAATAGTTTTCTGCCACACTATTCGTCTCCACCCCTGCCTTTTATCCACAGTTGAGGGTAGGGCTCTGTTAGCAATGGTGACTCTTCCGCCCTGAAGACTGGCCCATAGGCTTTCGTGCTCGCACATCACTCATTGGCCCCATGTGATCCTCCTCTCCTGAATCACTTGCCTCATGGCATTGAGGTCTCAGCCTTTCCATCTGGGGGCTGGCAGATGGCCCAGGCTCTACCACTGTCCCTGGCTGTGACAGCTCCATTCCTTTATCCCTGTTGAGTCCTTTGCGGAAATGTAAGACACGAGAAGCAGTTGTAGTTCTCAGTTTTCTTTATTCTGCGTTCAGCTTACAAGTAGATGGCTTCAGCAGCTCCCAAAACCTCTCAGCTTCTTATATAGACATTTCCCGGGTCAATGCGATACTTTTCCCGCGCCAGCACCCGCGCATGCGCACGGCACTGGCGACAGCCTGTCTGGTCCTGGGCAGCTTTGCACCTGCCCGGGACTGCCTGCAAACGCCCCGAGCCGTTTGCAAGGCTCGGGACATAACACCCCTTTCCCCCGGGCTAAAACTACTACCAACATATAATCATTATTTTATACAGTGTTCTGCTTCTCAGTGCTCCTACCGTTACCTGGCTTTTGTTTAGCCAGCAATGTTATGTAATCCTCTAAGTATTTAGGAGACTTCCTTGCTCTCTGTGACCTTCTCAGCTCTGGGTTTCTGACAGGTGTTCCCTGACTGAGGGGTGACAAGAGCCTGTTCCCCTTATCATGCCTTGGTGCCTTCCAAGGACTTTGCCCCAATGCCTGGCCTGCTTGCTCGCCCACCGGGCTCGTCAGGCCAGGGCTTCTGTCACTTTGTGACCTGGTTGACCTGCCTAGCTGTAGGCCCTCGGGCCCCTTGAAGTGATAGCCACTGCTGGGCGTCTCTATAGAACCTCCTAGGTCCGTCCAAGACCTGTCAGGAGGCTGTCCAATCCCTAAGCCCCGTTCTGTGTCCGGGCTCGTGTGGGTCTCTGTACCTTCCCAAAACTCAGTTACTCCCTGATTTGGGCTAGAGGTGTTGCGGTCGGGACTTGGTTCCTCGACCACCTCCCTGTAAGTTTGACCCCCTGTAGGATTAGGGGTAAGGTCAGGCCAACTCTGGGGATTGTGTGCCAGCTCTCTTTCGGGGAATGATTTGTTGGGATGCTCCCGGGTATCCTCCGTGACTGGAGTGTTGTGTGATGTGTGTGGAAAGTGAGTATGCCTCCGGGGTGACTCCCTGGCTGGAGTAGGCGTGAGTGCCTGTTGTGTGGGTAAGCTCCATGAATTCCTTTTCGGAGCACTTGCGGAAGCTTGAAATGGGCTGTCAGTGGCTCCATCAGTGGAGATGGGCAGCAACTCGTGCCCTTCCCTTTGCTCCAAAGGGTCCCCCTCCCCCCCTGGAAAAGACCCAGGAGTCTCATCTGAAAGGTCCCGCCTAGGGCGGAGTTGGTCGATGTGCCGACGCAGGACACGACCATTGTCCAGGGCTACCTCGTAGGAGAGAGGACCTGTGACCCTGGAAATAGAAGCGGGGACCCATGTATGACCAGGCCCGTAATTGCGAGCCCAAACCGGGGCACCCACAAGTAGTTGTCTAGGTGCCCTAGGATGTGAGGTAGATGAAGGCAGTCTGTCCGGATGCAACCGGTCAAGTTTAGTAGTAAGTTGATGCCCCCAACGAAGTTCAGCTGGGCTTCTCCCTGTAGAAGTAGACGGTGTGGTGCGATAAGAAAGGAGAAAGTCAGCCAACCTGTGATGCCAGTCCCCGTAGGTGAGTCTTTTCAATGCGTCCTTCGTGATGCGCACCATACGTTCAGCCATACCGTTGGTGGACGGGTGGAAGGGTGCAGACATGGCATGACGAATGTTAGCCTGTAAGAAAGCTTGGAATTCGGAGGAAGTGAATTGAGGACCGTTGTCAGACACAATGACATCTGGAAGCCCGTGTGCAGCAAAAATCCCCCTCAGTACCTGAATAGTCTTTGCAGTGGTGGTGGAAGAGACAGGTACAACCTCAAGCCATTTTGAATGGCTGTCAACAAGGACCAAGAAGAACTGGCCCTGAAAGGGCCCCGCGTAGTCAATGTGCACCCTAGACCATGGGGACTGCGTTTCCTCCCATTTATGCACGGGAGCTTGGGGCATCTCTGGGCGAGATCGTTGGCACAGGTGGCATGCATGCACCTTCGCCTCAATATCCTTATCTAAAACAGGCCACCACAAGTGGCTGCGTGCAAGAGCCTTCATACGAACAATGCCAGGATGACCCTCGTGGAGGGATTCTAAGACCCTAGTCCTCATTGAGGTGGAAATGACAACTCTGTTTCCCCAAAGCAGACAACCCTGAGAAAGGGACAGCTCGTTCCTTTTGGACCAGAAACTCTGAAACTCAGGACTAGGGCCGTGCTCAGGCCAACCAGACAAAACCCAGGAACGGACACGTGAAAGTGTGTGATCTGTACCTGTTTCAGCGGCAACATCCCTGGCACAAAGAGGGAGCTCGGGCAAGGCTTGGATTGAGAGAATGTTGACAGCTGGCGCAGGGTCAGCTTCTACTACTGGCAGAGGCAATCTACTGAGGCCATCAGCATGGCCCATTTCTTTCCCAGGCTTGTGGAGTAAAGAAAAATCATATGCGGACAAAAAAATAGACCACCTAAGCATTCTGGAGGAAATGATCTGGGGAGTCTGCTTACGTGTGGTAAACAGTCCCAGCAGAGGCTTATGGTCAGTGAAGACCGTGAAATGCCTGCCATATAGAAAATCGTGGAATTTTTTAATTCCAGCAACAACAGCCAGAGCCTCCCTGTCGATCTGAGCGTAGTTGCGCTCAGCAGAAGACAATGTTCTGGAGTAATATGCAACAGGAACCTGAGTTCCATCAGACCTGAGGTGACTCAGGACAGCTCCTACCCCGTAAGGGGACGCATCACAAGCGATGCACACAGGAAGGGACTCGTTGGAATGTGCAAGTACACTGTTAGAAGTGAGCAAGGCCTTGACTTTGTTAAAACAAGCCTCATGTGTTTGTGACCAGTGCCACACTGCTTGCTTGTCTAGTAGCCTGTGAAGAGGCTCAGCCACACTGGCTTTATGTGGAAGGAAGGAATTGTATAAATTCAGGAGGCCCAGGAAGGCCTGAAGTTCGGCCTTAGACTTTGGCCTAGGTGCTTCTAAAATAGCAGTTAGTTTGGATTCAGCAGGGTGAATTCCAGCAGCGTCAATTTTGAACCCCAGAAATTCAGTAGAAGGCACCCCAATCTTGCATTTGTCTTTTTTGAGCTTGAGGCCTGTTTTCCTGAATCTTAACAGAATAGCCCTTAGCCTTTCAGCTAGAATGTGTGTGGAGTCTCCTGCAATTAAGACATCATCAAAGTAGGGGCAAACCCCCGGTATGCCCCGTAGTGTGTTTCCATTACGCTTTGGAAAATCCCAGGAGCGACATTCACTCCAAACTGTAGCCTTTTTACCTTAAAGGCTCCCCTGTGGGTCACAATAGTCTGAGCTATAGCAGCAGCATCATCAACAGGCAGCTGTTGAGACGCTTGAGCTAGGTCAAGCTTTGCAAAAACGCGCCCCCCCTTGAGGGAGGCCAGAATATGACTGACCACAGGAACAGGATAGGCATGTTGCTGCAATGCCTTATTAAGAGTGCATTTGTAGTCAGCACAAATGCGAATGTCCCCATTTGCCTGTAGAGGCGTGACAATGGGGGTCTCCCAAGGACTGGAATAAACAGGTTCTAGGATTCCCTGTTGAATCAGTTTGTCTAACTCAGTGTCAATTTTACTCTTTAAAGCAAAAGGGACCCTTCTTGCTTTAATTCTAATGGGAGTGACAGTGGGGTCTAGCTTTAAGGATACAGGGGGTCCTTTGAATGTGCCCAGCTGGGGGCTGAAAACATCTGCAAATTCTTTGCAGACTTCCTGTAGGTCGAGTGTTTGTAAACTGTTGAGTCCTGTGAAATGTATCCCCAGGGCCTCAAACCAATCGAGTCCTATGAGACTCGTTCGTTCACCCCCTACTACTAATAAGTCTAGTGGACCTTCAAAATTCTTGTATTGCACGTTAATGGTGGCCTCCCCCTTAACACACACTCTTGAATTTTGAAAATCTGTTAACACAATGTCAGAAGGCCTTAACTTGGCCTGAGTTCCACTACCGGAACAAATCTTCCTAAATGTATGCCAGGAGATGATTGAAAGGGCAGACCCTGTGTCTAGTTCCATAGTTAATGGAACCCCTTGTAGCTTCACCTTGAGTGACAGCTTTTTCTTAATGGGCTTGTATGTGCCTGTCCTAAGGATGCTTCTTCGCGAAGCGCAAAACCCTACCCTATTCTGGCTGGGGACCCTGGTACCTTTCAGGCGCAGTTCTTCCTGAGGTTGTACCTTTCGTCGGCCCAGACACACAGCTGCAATGTGTCCTTGTTTGCCGCATGCCCGGAAGGTAGCGGAGCGGAACTTGCAGTCGGTTCTCCTGTGGCGACCTCCACAGCCGATGCACTTGAGTGGAGCTGAAGAGCTTCCCTTCTGATTTCCTTCCTTCGTGGGGTGGAGACGGTCGACTTTCTCGTCCGGATCCTCCTCGGAGTTCCCCTGGACGTCTTCCTGGTGCACGGATGCAACCTCTGGACTGTTTCTGATCGGCCGCATGTTCTGGACGGCGCCGCCTGCTGCTTCTTCTGCGGTGACTTCTCTTAAGGCATCTTGGAAGGACAATTCTTCTTTAGCGAAAAGTCTCTGTTGTAGATCTCGATGCCTTAACCCGCACACGAATCGGTCCCTCAGTCGTTCTTCGAGGTCCTTGAACTCTCAGTGCTTAGCGGCTTTCCTTAATGCGGCAATGTATTCTTTGGCCGACTCACCGGATCGTTGATCCCTCTGCTCGAAGGTGTGGCGCCATGCGATGACGGACATCTTGGGCTGGAAGTGCTCCTTCAGTAGCTTCTTCAGATCTGCGTAGCTGACAGACTCTACTGGAACAGGTGCTGCAAGGTTTTCTGCGATTTCGAAGGCGTCTTGACCGCAAACACAAAGCAGGGTGGCAGCCTTCAAGCTCTCTTCCCTCCCTTGGTTTGCCTTGAAGTAGTTCTCCACCCTGGCTACGTAGGACTCCCACCGCTCTGGATGTGAGACGTCGAACTCCGAAAGCCTTCCAACCTTTGCCATCTTCAGGAGACGGGTCTATCAGCCAGCCTACCCCCGAATGCGCACTGGATTGGCGAGTAGCTGCCGAGTCGACACCGTTCCGCCACTCAGGACTCACTTGGGTAAGCTTACACTTCTTCCTTTCCAGGCGATGTAAGGCATCCCACCTTCGTCGCCAGTGTTGAGTCCTTCGCGGAAAGGTAAGACACGAGAAGCAGTTGTAGTTCTCAGTTTTCTTTATTCTGCGTTCAGCTTACAAGTAGATGGCTTCAGCAGCTCCCAAAACCTCTCAGCTTCTTATATAGACATTTCCCGGGTCAATGCGATACTTTTCCCGCACCAGCACCCGTGCATGCGCACGGCGCTGGCGACAGCCTGTCTGGTCCTGGGCAGCTTTGCACCTGCCCGGGACCGCCTGCAAACGCCCTGAGCCGTTTGCAAGGCTCGGGACATAACAATCCCCATCGGAGGTTTCAGATGGCCCTGACTCTGGGCCCGATGCCCACTGCTGTGCTTCCTGCTCTGAGTTGGCTGCAGAGTTCTCTGGTGGCCAACAGGCCACAACAGTGATAAAGTCAATCAGGGTCAATGAAAAGAAGTTGAATTTTAACAAGATGGGATCCTATGGGTAGATGGCTCCCACATATGGAAAATGGGAGGTTTGCCTGTTTTAAAAATTGTTGCACTCACTCAGAATGGACAAGTACTTAGTTTAGGACTGCCAGCCGGTTGCATCATATGGAGGCCGCGCCCATCCCAGCTCCAGAAATGCAACAAAAGTTGCAATATGTCATGACACATCACGTGATGCAGCGAGTTTGACACCCGTGATTTAGAATACTCCCTAAAGTTACTGTTCCATTGGAGAGCCAAGCGGCATCTGTATAAGCAAACCTCATCACCTGCTTTGTTTGTAACACAAACTATATTTTTTTCTGGACTGTTATAGGATAGCAACAGTTTCCTCAGTCTCATGTTTCAATTAAAATAATATTTGGAGCATTAGTCCTAGCAAGACTGAGGAGCTTTGGATTTGGGAGACTCATTTTGTCTCATGTCAGAAATGCAGGAATTAGAAAGAGGAAAATTAACAACTTTAATAAAAAAAATACATTTTTATAATTCTAGTCCAATGCCAGGCCACACTGATGGCAGGAATACTTCCAACCAGCAAGTTACTCTGTGTGCATATCGATCTCAGGGGGCACTGTAAAAGATGGATAGTTGTTTGTAAAGTGCCACATTCGCAGTAACAGTAGTTATACAGAAAGTTGTTGACTGGGGTTGTTTTTAGGACTGCAATTACAGATTATGTTGTATGGTTTTATATGCTTTTAAAATGTTTTTATATTCTGTTTTCACTTGTTTTTAATTGTTATAAGTTGTCCAGAGTTATGTATTTGAGATAGGCACCTATATAAACTGAAATACTAAATAGCCATAAAAAGCACAAAATATAATGACAGAACACTCAGTTGTGCAGATCTTGCATCTTGGTTCATGCAGCTCTGTGGGCTGACAGTTCCTGAGCTAATTTAAAAAATTGGCTTAAAATGTATAAAGTCTTAAAGAACCTGAGACCAGGATTGAAAGATAAAAAGGACAAGTATAGAAAGTGGAAAGAGGGGCACATAACTAAGACAAAATATCAGCAAATATCCCAAACCTGCAAAGATGAAGTGAGGAAAGCTAAGGCTCAAAATGAACTAAGGCTTGCGACCAAAGTCAAAAATAACAAAAAAAGCTTCTTTCAATATGTAAAAAACAAGAAAAAAGTGAAAAAAATGATTAGTCCAATAGTGGGGGAAAGTGGCAAGAAGGTGACAAGCAACAGGGAGAAAGCAGAACTATTTAACTTGTTTTTTGCATTTGTCTTTACACAAAGGGAAAAAACAGACCAACCTATCAAAAATAGTGCCATAAAAAATGGAATAGAAACACAAGTTAAGATAGGCAAGAAAATGGTGAGCACCTGTCCAGCCTAGACGAGTTCAAATCATCAGGACCAGATGGAACTGGCAGTTGTGGTCTCAGAACCACTGAACTATATCTTTCAAAGACCCTGGAGCACTGGGGAACTACCAGAGGACTGGAAAAGAGCTGATGTAGTTCCATCTTCAAAAGAGGGGAAAAAATGGATCCAGGAAATTACAGACCTATCAGCCTGACCTCAATACCTGGGAAGATTCTGGAAAAGATAATCAAACAATGAAGCAGTGAACACCCAGACGCAAACAAAATCATTACTAAAAGCCAACATGGGTTTGTCAAAAACAGATCATGCCAGACAAATCTTAATGCATTCTTTGACCAAGTGACAAAATTAGTGGATAAGAGGAATGCTGTGGATATAATTTACTTGGACTTCAGTAAGGCATTTGATAAAGTAGATCACAACCTACTACTTGATAAGATAGAAAAATGTGGCTTAGATAGAATCACCAACAGATGGATTCATAGCTGGCTGACTGGTCGTACTCACCATGTGGTCCTCAATGGAACCGCATCTACATGGAGGGAAGTGTGTAATGAGGTGCCCCAGGGCTCTGTTCTGGGCCCAGTGCTCTTCAACATCTTCATCAACGATTTGGACGAGGGGATAAGATGGGGAAGTCATCAAATTTGCAGACAATACCAAGCTGGCAGGAATAGCCAACACTCCAGAAGACAGGCTTAAGATACAGGAGTACCTGGACAGACTTGAACACTGGGCGCTATCTAACAAAATGAAATTCAATGGTGAAAAAAGTAAGGTTCTACATTTAGGCAAGAAAAACCAAATGTACAGGTATAGTATAGGGGGTACCTTGCTCAATAGTAGTAACTGTGAGGGGGATCTCGGAGTCCTAGTGGACAATCATTTAAATATGGGCCAGCAGTGTGCTGCAGCTGCCAAAAAAGCCAACATAGTGCTAGGCTGCATTAACAGAGGGATAGAATCAAGATCACGTGAAGTATTAATACCACTTTACAATGCCTTGGTAAGGCCACACTTGGAATATTGCATCCAGTTTTGGTCACCACGATGTAAAAAAGATGTTGAGACTCTAGAAAGAATACAGAGAAGAGCAACAAAGATGATTAGGGGACTGGAGGCTAAAACATATAAGGAACGGTTGCTGGAATTGGGTATGTGTAGTTTAATGAAGAGAAGGATGAGGGGGAACATGATAGCAGTGTTCCAGTATCTCAGGAGCTGCCAGAAAGAAGAGATAGTCAAGCTGTTCTCCAAAGCGCTTGAAGGCAGGACAAGAAGCAACAGATGGAAACTAATCAAGGAGAGAAGCAACCTAGAACTAAGGAGAAACTTCCTGACAGTTAGAACAATTAACCAGTGGAACAACCTGCCTCCAGGAGCAGTGAATGCCCCAACACTGGAGGTTGTTAAGAAGAGATTGGACAGCCATTTGTCTGAAATGGTATAGGGTTTCCTGCCTGAGCAGAGGGTTGGACAAGATGACCTCCAAGGTCCCTTCCAACTTTATTATTATTATTATTATTACTATTATTATTATTACTTTATATTAGGGCAAACATGATGAATTTCTTTCATTTTTTCAGGGCAAGAAGATTGCGAGATCTTCAGGGACTGCCATTCTAAATTTGATCAAGGGCAGGTACTCTCTATAGTTGCAACTTTGCGGTGGAAGCACTGTCTCCTGAGTTTCATGACACATAAATGAGTATTATTATTATTTTTAAGCATTAGTTTTCTTTTCACTCAAGATTTTTTTCTTTCTGGATTATTTTTTTTCTCCCTTCTTTGTATTGAATCTAATTTTATATCGCTTTCAGTTTATTATTGTGTATTTTGTAAACTGTTGGCATAAAAATATATCAAATATGTTTGTAAAATATGGGGCCATTTGCAAAATGTGTAGCTTTTTAAAAAAAAGTATTTTGGGATGCTACTATTTCCAACTGTTACAATTTATTTAAAATAAATCTTCACAATGAATCCCTAAATGCAAAAATCGTCAGAACTGTGATCATCTTCATTCAATCTATTGTGAAAATAAGTTGTGGGATTACTATATTCTATATTATGAAAACATGGGATTTAAGATACAGGTTTTTGTGATCCATATCCTCAAAATCATATTTATGAGATTAGAAAGTATTATTTAGCTTTTGAATAACTTATGTTTAAGGGTAATGGTAATTTTTGTTTTTATGTATTGGAATTAAAGTATTTAAAGTCTTGTTTTTTGGATGTATGTATAATTGTTTGATGTTTATTTAAGTTGTATGTTTTTTGTTGTTTTTTTTCTTTTCTTTTTTAACCCTGTATTCAGCTCTGGGAAGGAGGGGGGAGGGTGATTGGGGGGTGGGAGGGGGGTATTTTACTGTAAAACCTTAAAAATTTTCAATAAAAAAAAATCATATTTAATGTGAATTTGAGATAATGTCAGATACCTTGACACAACATATTCCTAGATATTTCAAGACAAAATTAGAAGAGGGCAGATTGGTGTTCTCATTACTGGTGATGATGCTGATGCTGATGATAATGATGATCTGCCATAAAATTTGTATTATTCTTATTAATGACACAGATATATTTTCTTTAGGATGATCTGTCCCTAAGCTGGTCCTACAGGCCTTCCAACAGTACACCACTGTAATTGAGACCATCCATTTTGGATCATTATTTTGCCTCAAGCGAGGACTCTGGATTGATTTGTTACATGATCCATAGAACATAGAATAGCAGAATCAGAAAGAACCTTGTAGGTCTCCTAGTCCAACTGCCTGCTCAAGCAGAAGATTCTATACTATTTCAAACAAATGGCTATCCAGTCTCTTCTTAAAAGCCTCCAGTAAAGGAGCACCTTCAGCTGCTGAAGGGAAGCCATTCCAATGGTTAATTGTTCTCACTGTTAAGAAATTTTTCCATAGTTCTAGGTTGCTTCTCTCCTTGTTTAGTTTCCCTCTATTGTTTCTTGTCTTGCCTTCTGATGCTTTGTAAAATAGGGTGACCCCCTCTACTTTGTGGCAGCCTTTAATATATTAGACAATCCATTTGTTTTTCTTGACTATGTATGGTATTTATAGGAGTCTTCTCCAACCCAAAGTTCAAAAACATCAACATTCTTTGCTTCTTCAAAGTTCAACTTCAGATTCCATAGAGTGTGACAAAGAAAAAAAATCCTGTACAATTCTGCTCACCATAGGTATGGGGGACATCATGGCATCTGACTATTTTTTCTTGAGGCTTGCTGTTCTACTACAAATGTATCTATGATGTATTTCTTGACCACATTGCTTTACTGTTAATAGTCATTTCTCAAAAGCAGAAGTTGTCTACCACTTCAATATCTTCACTATCAGTCCTAAGACTGGTTGTGAACCTGTTACCATTTGTTTGGTGTTTTTCATAATTAACATACATTAGTCCTAGTTTTTGTTCTTTATCTTTTCTTACTAGAGTTTTCAGAGAATTTGCATTTTTACCTCTGTGTCATCATTTATGGCAGAGTAGTATTATTAGTATTCCTCAGCATATTGACACTCCTTCCATTTTTTAAACCATGCTTATCTTCTTCCCATCCAACTTTCCTACTTGGGTATTCAGCATATAAATTGAATAAATACAAGTAGTGCTCGAGTTACAACTGCAATTGGCAACAGAATTGCCATTGCTAAACAATGTGATCATAAAGCACGTTGTCACATGACTGCATCTTTTAGCAATGGCAATCTAGGCCATCCTACTTGTTGTAATTGTAGATGCCTGAATCATTATGTGGGAAGCGGAGGGAGTCCCATGTATTGTAAAAAGATATACAATATATCTTTATACTTTAAAACAACTGAGTATTTGAAAGACATTTTACAAAACACAAGTCTTACATTGTCTTTCTGCATGTTATGTTATATAAAGCGTTGCAGCACTATATATGCTGAAATAAATGACTAGGCACAGATGAAAAAAAACCTTTGTAATATGTTTCTGAAGTTTATGACAAAAGCTGCTCCTTGTGGTTTATTAAACCCTAATCATTTTTCTTGAGGATTAGTAGCAATTATCATTAAGGTTCAAGCATTTAACTGTGACTGCTGCAATAAATCTTACTGAAATAACGGAAACATACTTTTTTTTTTTGTATGTGGCAACCTGTCTCTGAATCACAACCATCTGTACATAGTTATTGCCTGATGCACACAGATGGCAGTAAAATCACTATAAAGCTATACTATTCTTTAATCATAAGTTCTATCAGTCCCAAACAAAATGAAATTGCAATCAGACTATTAGCATTTGAAAGACTATATGATCACTGTAATTAACAAATATGTTTTTGAATCCTGGTACAATATTGCTGCAGTAGTTTTTCAGTGAATAAAAAAAACCCTTAAACTTCAGAAATATTTAAAGTGGGCAACCCTTGTTTTAATCGCAAACAGCACATTAAAAATGAATGAATGAAAACAGATGTTAACAATAGGATAGCAGCCTTTGAAGTTTTTGCCATGCACAATTCCTCTGCAGATTTAAAATGACAGTAGATAGTAACAGGATAATTGATCCCTTCTTGCTCAAGGCACAGAATCATGACTACTTAAGATCAGCAACTGGAGGGAGAGGCTAAATCCTTGTCACTCCAAATCAGTTACAAAGAAGACTTTTGTACATTCCATTTAATTTTCAAGGGTAGAGGATGTCCACATGTCTTTAAGAGGCCTATATTCTATAGGTAATGACTTTCTAAACTGGGGAAAACAGCTGATCATTTTCAACCTGAACAACAGTGTTGCAGTTTACAGTATGATTGACAATCTACATCATTAATCACTATTTCAGCTTCTATTAACTGTCCTGTATGCATTTATCACAAGGGAAGACTTCTGACGATAAGTGCAGGACAAGGAGTTGGCGCATAGTGGGAATGCTATGACCCTCCAATTGTTGATAGACAACAACTATATCCTTGCAATTGGCCTGCTAGTTGGGGCTATTAAGACATGCAGCAATACTTGGAAAGCTACATGCTATCACCTACTCTGGAAGTAGAAACTAACTGAGGAAAAGGAAGTGGAACACTAGGTCATTTGTAAACTCTAAGCAAGAAAAGGCTAAATCCTAATCTGATCTGGCTTATAGGTAGCCAATTGAGAAAGAGAATATTGTAAAATTACTGGCAACATGCAACCTTCTGTTTACTTGATCTTGTCTTGTTTTATATCAGTGGTTCTCAACGTTTGTGTGACGGCGACCCCCGTTACACAAACGTGGTGCACATGCGTGGTGTGGTGCGCATGCGTGGTGCGCATGCGTGGTGCGCACGCGCGGCGGCGCCCCCTGTGCGTGGCGCGCATGTGCGGCGCCACCCCGTGCGTGGTGCGTATGTGCGGTGCCACCCCATGCGTGGCATGCATGCGAGGCGGCGCCCCGTGCACGGCATGCATGGAAAAATGGCGGATCGCCTTGTTTGGCGACCCCCGAGAAATGGTCGATCGACCCCAAATGGGGTCGCGACCCATAGGTTGAGAACCGCTGTTTTATATGAAGTCTCTTGAAATCACAGCTAGTTATCTTAAAGACTACCAACATTAATAGCAAGATAGGAACCAGCCTTGACTGCAGAGTAATTAACTTATATTTATAGAATTGGAACCCAAATTGCTTAGCTGATGGCAATGAATCTCAACTGACTTTTCTAGTACTGCATTAAAAAGCTATAGTTTGGCCTGCAGTATGACTTGTAAGCATGAACAGAAATTGAATTTGTAGATGCTGTAATTTGGAGTAGTGATCTTCCTGGAACTAAGACAATTCTGATTACTCTCTAAAAACAGGATTGTTATTGTGTCCTAATAGCTGGATGGATTTTTGTAAAGGCTTTTGTAAATCTAAAAATAACTGCATACTGTATTTTCTACACAAGAAAGCTCATTATAAAAATATCCATTGAGTTGCATACTCTGTTTTATGCTTGCCTTTGTTTTATATTAAAATATGACTTTGCATCTCAACTGTTCCATAAATTTTGAATATTCCCCCCCCAAAAAAAATATGAAACAGATGCGATGAATCTAACATGAATCTTGCAGAGCATAGCTGTGCTTTTTGATAGGCTTAAGCAGTTGCCCTCCCTGGGGCACATGTTAACTGTTTGAGATTTGCTGCTGCCAAATGCACAGCTTGCTATCTGCAGGAAAGGACAATTGGCAGAGAACAGCTGGTATCAGTCAATAGATGTGCCATTTCTATTTCTTTCATAAGAACTGTAGCACAATAAATTAGCATAGCTCTAGATAGCAGACCAAATCCAATGTCTAATTAAAGACCACCAAGTGCTATTCATATGTATTTATTTTTATTTTGGCCTCTCCCCAACCATTCCACCAGATATCAAGCATTTACTATTTTACCTTAAAAACAATTGTTAACAAAGGCACATACCTAAAATCTCAGTGTCAAATTCCAAATTACTTAAGTAGTATTTCAGGGTTTTTTTTAATCTCCAAATTTAACAAATTTCAATTGTAAAAAAAATCACAAACATCCCTTTCTCTCAAAGGAGATATGTTTTTTTCTTAAGTTTTGACAGCAAGAGAGGGCACCTCTTTTGGGTTGATTGCCATATTTTATTTTGCAAAAAAAGTCTGGGGGGAAAAAAGGATGCCTCCCTCATGATAAAATTATTTCAGTTTTAACTCATAACCAAAGATAGAACATCTGTAGCTCTTCTTCCAATTTATTTTCAAAATGTTCACATCCCTAAGTTTTCTACAACTCTCATTCCTATAGCAGTCTCTACTATTATTTGTGAATTGAAATGGATTTTTGTGCCAAAGTCCAAGATAACATTAATAATCTCTATCTAGAGATTAAAATACTTTTAATCTCTAGATAGCCAACATAACTGATTCTTTTTGTAAAAGTCTTCTCTGATTTACTCTTAATCTTCTGATCATCAGATTCAGCATGCAAAAACTTTGGTATGGCTATTAGTCAGAGATACATAAAAATGAGGGTTAGTGCTATTAGCAGAGGGATACATTCGAAATTAAGATTTTGTTATGAAGCTTAAAACTTCAGTCTGTCTTGGAAAGAGATTCTCACATCTCTTTGCTACATAATGCTCAAATACAGAAATTATGCTTTAATGAAGAAATATTTCACTGATATAATGAAGTCAATGAAGCCAGTGGACAGTCTGGATCACTAATGTTACATAAAAGAGTCCCAATCAGAATCAAACTATAATTTTTTCCTCAAGCTGCAGCCTCAGGAACATAATCAAAGACAGCTCCATATGAACCTGAATATAATGATATTCCCACATTAACTCTATATGAATGCTGATTGGCAAATCAATCTGTGAGGGATAAAATGGGTGCAGTTTTTCTTTTTGATTAGATGGTTAAATACCAGTGTTACAACCTGATAGCTTTAAAAGGAAAAGCAATTTGGTTATAAAAGAATGCCAAAGTCTCCAGTTACAGAAATGCCATAAATATCCCCACAAATTTTAGTCTTTATGCCTTTCAACTACGGAGGCTTATAGAGGGAATACTCATAAAATATCTCACTGGTCATAGTTTCAGAGTAGGAGAGGTTTAGCAGATATCCTTCTTTATCATGTATACCAACTTCCACTCCTATCTATCTTGACTTCCATAAAGAGTAAGGATCCAGTCTGCAAAGTGATTCTGCATCAACTGCATTTTGGAGACCTAAATGAAACATCAGTTTTCCTAACGTTCTGAGAAAAAGACATTCCAAGCTGTTTTAAGCTTGGATGTAAATACTTACAGCATGTCACCTGGAAACCAATTGCCAATGCTTTCAAAACATCCTAACAGAGTTGGATAAGGGGTTATATTCAAAATATGTTAAATAGTAAGAAATATAAGGAAATATATCTAGGCAGAAAAAATCAAAACATATAAATACAGGATTGGAGAGATCTTGCTTGGTAAGCAGTGTGTGTGTGTGTGTGTGTGATTAGTAAAGTATTAATGAACTCATAATAGAACAAGAAGAAACAGTGATATGCTAGACCAAGGGTCTGCAACCTTGACAACTTTATGACTTGTGGACTTTAGCTGGCTGAGGAATTCTGGGAACTGAAGTCCACAAGTCTTAAAGTTGTCACGGTTGCAGACCCTTATGCTAGACCAGGGTAGGCAACCTTGGCTCTTTTATGACTCGTGGACTTCAACTCCCAGAATTCCTGAGCTAGCCAAGCTGGCTCAGGAATTCTGGGAGTTGAAGTCCACGAGTCATAAAAGAGTCAAAGTTGCCTACCCATGTGCTAGACTAAGCCAATTTGGGCTCCTTTACAGAGAACTGTACCCAGTTTATAGGGAGGCAGCAGTTCCATTTGCATTAGCTAGATTGAGCTTGAATACTGTAAATTAATTTTTGGTCATGGCATATTAAAAAGAACATGAGCAGGGTCAGAGAAGTGCTACCAAGTTGTTGAGGGGACTTGAATTATGTTTTATAAGGAACAATTAAAGGACCATACAGAATTAGGTTGCAAAAGACTAGGTATTCTCTATTAAACCAAGAGAAGAATAACAATTGAAGCTAAACATATATGGCTTACTAAAAATTTGACACTTTTCCTTGACTTTGCAAACTTATGCAACATTTAGATGACACTGATGTAAAAATATATTATTTATCAGAACACAGTAAAAATAATTTGTGGTTATTTTAATAAAAACAAGTAGTCCTTGACTTACAACTCTTTGCTTACCAGACGGATTTCTCCAGATTCACTTACAATCTGGTTTTGAAGTTCCAGCAGCCGCCACCACCACAAATTGGGGTGTTTTATAAGCAGCCCACATTTACGGCCATTTGCAGCATCCTGCAGTCACATAATGATGATTCACAACATTTTTGCAGGAAACTGGCATTTACTTCCAGTTTGACTGCTGAAAAGTTTTGTAAAACTTTGCTTAAAAATGACAATTAAAGTTACAACTTGTATAATAAAAGAAATAATCTGGTTTTGTTTTAGTCCTGAAAATGAAGGCACTTCAATATAACAAAGTTTCAGGATTGGCAAATGATACTTTTAAATTTTTCTTGACTTTCCTAACTTGATAGGTATTTCAATTACTTAAAAGACAACACTGTATCTGAGTTCTCATTTCCATAGAATGGAGAGCAAAGAAATCACGAACAATCACTAGGTGCATTGTCTGACAGCAGTACAAGTAAAACCAAAGAGATCCTTTTACTTCTATCTAACCTAGACTTTTCAAACCTTTACACATATTAGAGTCACCATATGAACAAGTCAGTCAATAAATGGGATTCTATATGATATACATTATAAGGATCTAAATACCTAACGATTTCTAAGGATTTCTGTAGGTCAATTCCTAACATAACTTCTAGAGCTAAACCTGCTGTTCTACCTCAATGACTTCACATCTTTAAGAACAATGTATGTACTACACCAAAAATTACCTGGTTTAAAGGGTCAAAGAGGATAAGTCATGTGTTTGTTTGTTCAGTAAATAATGAGCATAAGAAGAGTCCTGAACTCAAATTTGGCAGCTCATTGCATATTGCAATCTTAATTATTGATAATTCAGAATATATTTAGTAGAATTATTTCAACAACTTACTCCTCACCTTTGAATACCTTCAGGTATTGGAAATTGAGCAGTGGGTAATAAAATACAACATTTGGTATTCATTATATAAATGCCTTAGTAATATATAATTGGTGTTGATATAAAAATAATATTTAGCATTAAAAGGCAAACATGTTAAAATGCGTAACAATATGAGAGAAGTTTATTAACCACAATCAAAATACAAATTATATTTCATATAAATTGTTCATTCTCTTGTTGTATTTTTTCTATTTTATGATACTATCTGAATAATTGTGATTCATATATTATATACTTACTTCATTATTCCAAAATTCCAGCTAAGATTCAAATAACATGCAATAATACTGCACCATTTTTTTAGCTACCTGCCAGAAATGTTCAGACAATAACATTCAATAGTTTAAACACCTGCAATTTTACCATCTGAACTGAAAAATATCAAGCAATATTGATGACATGCTGTCTAATCCATTAATATAAATGTTTATTTAGGTAAATCTAATTACTTTGGACCAGAAAATATTTTTATTACTTGAAAAGCCAGCAACCCTGCATTTGAAGAGTAGAAGCCTAGAGCATTAGGCTTCCTGCAGTGAACAACAGCAGAAAGTCCACCTATCCCCAGTTTTACCCAGCATATCAAAGGCTGACAATAAAGAAGTCTTGACACTGACCCCACAAAGATCCAACAGCTGAAACAACCTTAACAAGGTATTAACACAGCAACATGGTCCATAAACTCTTACTAGCTATAGGGAAAGAAGAAGAAAAATGACAGGAAAAAAAAGTGAAAGAAAAAACTGTGGGAGAATGGAACAGATATTTTTACAAGGAAAGTTTACAACAGTTATCAGACTCCCAACTGGAAGTTGAGATCCCAGTGTGTATTTTTTTATTTATGTGAAAATAAACATCACAGAGTTAAACAGAGTTTATTCCCTTGTATATATTAGACTGTTCCAATTCAAAGTAATGAGCCCACATTTTCAATGGAATATTAGAAGTATGTCCTGAATTAAGTTTATTTCATTTTTCATACTTAGGTTCCCTGAATTATTTCATAAATATAGCATATGTTTATAAGTAACATAAATTTTGACACTTGATCAAAGGATCCTTTCCTGGACCAATAATATGTTACAGGAAGACCTTATTAATAGCTATAGATAGTTAGTGTTTATCACATACTGTATGTGTGAATGGAATAGGTTCCCTCTCAAACTTTATTGGTAAACTTTATTGCAATTTGTTGTTGTTAATTGCGAAGTCGTGTCCGACCCATCGCGACCCCATGGACAACGTTCCTCCAGGTCTTCCTGTCCTCTACCATCTTCTGGAGTCCATTTAAGTTCACACCTACTGCTTCAGTGACTCCATCCAGCCATCTCGTTCTCTGTCGTCCCCTTCTTCTATTGCCCTCAATCTATTGCAATTTAGAATAAGTAAATTTTGTTTGATGATGTATATGTGACATGTATACAAGTATGGTAGGGCAGATTTTGCCAATGGTATTTTAAGTGTCAACTTATTTTATTTATTTAGTGCATGGTGATGTCACATCATCCTGGAGACTACAATGCTAATACAGAGTAGTAATTTGGCTGCCTTCTAGCCTGTTTGGTTCATGCTTGCATGCTTTCCAAGGTGTGCCACACGAGGTAAGCTAGCTCACCAGAAAGAAATAGAACAATGACTTTATTGTCACTTTTAATGTACACTAAACGCCATACCTTAAAATGAAATTTTGTTGCATATAGCTCTCAAAGGGTCACCACCTCCAATATACACTAGATAAATACGACAAGATAAATACAGAATTATGCATATACCCACATATATTATATGACACTGAGAAACAGCACAGTCTAGTTTGGATTATGTAAAATGTGCATGGCAAGAAAAATGAATCTTGCAAGTTTACCAAACGGATGGCATAGGGAACAAAGATATTAAAGAATCGGGTAGTCCTGCTAGAAATACTTCTAAATCTCCTCCCAGAGGGGAGCAATAGAAACAGACTGTAAAGTGGGTGATGAAAGGCATCCTGCAATGTCATCCAGGTCCTCTCCCCCCCACACCAATGCCACATTACAAATGGGTGTCACAACTGCAAAGGTCCAGTATCAGCAGGATTCTGACTGTCTGCATGAAGTGCTGGCTCGTATTCCCACCGAAGTGGTACCTATTTATCAACTTGCATATAACATGCTTTCAAATTGCTAGGTGGGAAGAAGTTGAGGCAAGTGATGGGAGCTCACCCCACTACACATTGCTAGGACTTGAACTGCTAGAGCAAAGATCATCTCCAGTGTCATTAAGTCACTGAACCACAGCGCCAAAGAAAGTCATGTTATTAATGCAGCTCAGTTATGTTGCATTTTGTTCTCACTCCGTTATGTTTTTACTATTTAGTATTACTCAAATTTTCTGCTTTTAGCAAGCTAGTAGTTCCTTTTCTGCTAAACCTAGGTTCCAGCATACCCTCACTATTGCATAGGCATCCAATTGGTATTGTTTATTTATGAGGTGGGAATACGCAAGAGATTAACTGTATTCATTAAAACAGTTCAGACTAATCTGTGACCTTATACTAAAAGGAATGTAACATGTAGCAAGGAAGAAACCATTAGTCCTTATACATTGAGAAGGTTCAAATTTTGATAAATACAGTAGTCCTTGTTTAGTGACCACAATTGGGACTGGCAACTTGGTTGTTAAGTGAAGCAATTGTTAAGTGAATCCCTCCTCATCTTCATGTGATCTTATTTCAGCTTTCTTTTGCTTTACAGACCTGCGAAGGTTGTAAATGTGAGGTCGCAAAGATAGTTTTTCATCACCATCTTAACCTCAGTCATTAAATGAGGACTTCCTGTACAACTTGTTCATATCAGGGGAATGTGAATTGGAAACAATCCAGTCTGCTCTAAGGAATGAATGTCCAAGCTCCTAACCTAATCTTGACATACAGTATGCCTTGGATGTAACATACTGTTATAGGTTGTGTTCTGGTGTTTATTTATCAAATTTATTTGCTGCCCATCTTGCAGATCAGGTGACTCTGAGCTGCTTGGTTCATAGAGCAGTTTTCTCTATTATTTCACACATGTTCATGTCTGTAGGACTATTATGATCTGTTTTTAAATTCCAAGGATCAGCTTTTGATAGGAAAAGTAGAAGATAAACAATCTCTGTAATTGTCCAACATAATTTTAGAATCAAAATTCACTAAAGACAGTCCAATCTCCTCCCACATTTGGTACCAGAGCAATGAGTTAGAATTAACATATCTGCTTATCTCATCTGCATTTGCATGTTATCATTGGATTAATCCATTTTAGTATCCATTTATTGATCAATTATTGCTTCACTGTACAGAAACAATTTAAATGCATCTTGCTATCTTATTTTAGAAGTCTAAATGACACAGGATACTATGTCCTTTAAATACCATCACCACAGAACATTATACTGCTTCATGATTCAGGTATCTTGCTAAAGAAAAGTAGTTTGGGTCTGATCATTTTTTGGTTCAGAAAAAAGATAAAAAACACATATGTTTCACTTTAAGTTTCTTGATCTAAGTAATGTTAAATTAAAATAGTATATTTTACTATCTTACCAAGTGGGGAAAACTAGGAAGATATTCTAATTGCTCTCTTTTCCTCTTAAAGTTCACCAAAGCTCTTTTTGAAGCAGGATTGTGTTGAGAGCCCAGGAATTAAATTTACATTGAATATTTTTAAATCTAGAGAGCTAGAGTGCTGTAGCAGCTGGACTGCGACCAGTGAGACATCAGCCAAAGCTCTATTTGACTCTGGAGCTTGCTGTATAATATTAGCCTGTTAGTGTGTTTCAGCTCAGCCTGCCACACAGGATTGTTTTTGTGAAGATAAAAACATACATTACTTTGAGCTTTCAGAGGAAACACAAGGAATATAACTAACTATGCTGTCATGTTATCAAAAAAAAAATCATAAGCTAAAAAATTGCAGCAATTGAATGAATCTGATTAGAGACCTCAGTATGCATGTATACAAAATGTACGTTAAGAATGCACATGTACTGTATGTTGTGCTTAGCAAGAGAGCACAAATTTACCTGAATAGAATTTGAAAATGTTTGAAAGGACTGTTCTCAGACAAAAAATAATACCCCAAGCCATTACTTTGTAAATGTACTTTCAGTATATTATTTTATACTTTTTGTATCTTTAATATCATTTTAAAATTTTTATTACTTGCCCAGTAGTGAACTAGCTTCTGTGCCAGAATTCACATACCGTAAGTGACACATTGCATTAATGCAGCCTTCTTCAAGAATTGCAGACTTTGTCTTAAAAATACACTGGCATTTGTTAGAGTAAAATATATACCGGTATTCAGTAGCACCCCAAAAAAGTCAAATTTATATATAGCATTGTGTTGCAGGAAAACCATCTTACAATGCTGTTAAACTGCAAAAGAAATATTAAATACTACAAAAATTTTAAATATTCATTTAGTTATTATTCTACCTTACAGAAGATAACTCACATTAAATAAAATTAAAGGAAATAGTTTCCAATCATCTCATTTTTTATATTGTATACATTATATAGGTTGTAAAAAGAAAACATTTGGGAAGAAAATAATATTCATGATGAACAATATTTATACACCAAGATTTGTTGACAAAACGTGCTGCACTCAAACCAAAGAGGCTGAAATATCACTAATAAAATATTAAAACAAATACAATCAGATGAAGATGATGAAAACAGAAAATACTCCTCCATCATATATAGGAAAGATGAAATTTAGATAGATGAAAAGAAAGTGGGAAAGTAAAGACATAATGAATTGTAAACTACCCAGAGTCACTGATTGAGATGAGTGGTTATACAAATTTAATATAAATAAATAGATCACAAAATCACAGAAAAAACTGGAAAAATTTGTGGGAAGAAATAAGATGGTGAAAATACAGTGTCTATATAAAATTCTCCTCAGGTTTAGGAGAATACATTTAATGACGACAAAGGACACAATGAGAAAGTATCAGAATAAAGAATAATGATATTGTAAAGGATAATAATGGTTGAATAGCAATATAAATAAATGGTTTGTTCTTAAAAATAATTCAAACTTAAAATTAGTTTTAAACCTGAATAATACAATAATGTATAAAGTAAAATATTAAAATTACAAACACATCAAAACTATAATAACTTGCTGTTTCTGAAAAATATGAATATAATTGCGCTGCTAACACTACTGTGAAGCAAATCAATGAAGGAATGTTATGACTGTGGTGTCCTTAACTAATATGGTGTTTTAAGTTTAAATGTATCCTGAGAACAATTTTACTGGCAGGTTTTCTAGTGAAAACATCTCGGATTTAAATGCAACACTTTCAAAGCTGATGAGTTTTAGGCTACTTCTCTAATGCTGCCATTTCCATTCTTCAGTCCCTCAATCTGTCTTCTCTTCTGCTGATCTTACCATGCTGACAAGGAGCAAAGAAACCTACCCAACCATTCTGATCCGCTGCAGGTTCTGCAGAAACTAAGACTCCCTCGCTTGTGCTCTAGACAAAGGTGGCATATTTAGCTATGTATGCAAATAAATCTGAGCAATGTCTACAAAGTAAGCTACACAAACATCAATATTTTTTTTCTCCTAAAAACACTTGGAGAGCAACTAAGATCCTTAAGTTAAGAAAGTCAAAGTTTTTGCAAATGGATAAACAGGCATTTCATAGCAGAGATTTGTTTAAACTGCAGTTTCAGATTCACAGAATCTGGATAAGGCAGAAATCAATTGCCTTGCTTTTGATTACCATGAATATCAAGGGCTCACAGAAATCTGGAACAGGGTTTCAAACAGGCCAGAGACCTTGTATGGAACTGCCCTTAACTATAATCCAGATTTGTGATTAAGGAGTTACTGATATCATATGTATCGCAAACATCTTTAATTTCTGTACAGTGCCCCCATACAAACACTGGGGCAAGTTCCTGCTCTGTTTTTAAAATATGTGGTAGAGATTTGAGATTTAAAATATGTGGTAGAGATTTGAGATTGTTATATTTTTAAAAATGACATGGAAAAATAAGTCTAGAATTCTGTTTTCTCTTAACTCAGCAAGTTAAAGATATCCAAGTGAAAAATGGGGGAATTTGCAGCTAAACTTTTCAGTGTTATTTCTATCCTGCACTGACACCTACTGTCACAGCAGGGGATGCTTCAAGATGAATATAATATTTTAAATACTTGTTCTTGAGTAAAGGTTTTTGAAATAAAGTTTCTTAAAAATTAAAGGTTTTTGAGAACTGGATTCCTATAATATTTTTATGATGATAAGTTAACAGAAATTAGGAAAAAAGCAGATTTCCACACGTTAAGGCCAACAACAAGATATTAAGTTAAAACGGCCACTTAAGTGCCAAACCACAACGTGAATAGCTTTGCTGCCTATTATTCTGCCCATCAATGAACATCATTAAACTCCATGCTTGCTGTCTTTTAATGACTATAATAAAGCAATAAGAACAACAGTAGCAGTAATAACAGAAAGCTAGAGATAGAATAAATATTTATTCAAACCTAGGTATTATATGAATGATCAAATTTATATCCCTGGAGCTTATTATACAAAAACTAATGCATACTGGAAATATTTGTTGAGGCCAGAAGTCCAAATTCTTATCATTTAATACTGACCCTATGTCCATGAACAGTAAATATTTTAAAATTATAGTGCACTTTTGGAAGAAAACTGAGCTTTTTGAAATGTTATTTTGTATCCTATTTTTTAATATTTGAAGAAAATTATTTGGATTCTGTGCAATAGGATCTTCATTTTAAACTATATTTAGCCCTGTCTCTAATAAGTGTGTATGTTCACGATCTGTAACTAATCTCTCAGAAGTCACAATCCATAAATGGGCAGGTACAGAATTGCATTGCAGACTTTATTATGTAGAAATAGAGTTCTAGTCCCATTTTAGGCATAAAAGTTGGCGGATGACTTTCGGCCAGTCTCTCTACCCAACCCAACCCACCTCACAGGGTAAAAATAATAAAGGCAGGATATAGGTAAATATATAAATAAATAAATATTCCACTTAGTATGATGAGTAAATAATATTTGCTATCCTGTTATAAAATATAGAATTGTATATTTGAAATATTCTTAATATGGAAATCCTGATATGAATATTCAATATGAATAATCTATCTTAGAAATCAATATTGTGCATAATACGTTGAACTGCATTATATTATGTTGCTTTAGCTAAAATGAATGCGAGCATTTAATGATATTACCAAAAATCTTGACAGGTGTAGCTTTAAAATTAAATGCCAGAGAAATTACTCTAAGGCTCTAAATTATCTAATCGGCAGTAACCGTCATCTAAGTTCACAAACTTAACTTGATCTTTTAATAAAGCAATGAAATCCAAGAACAGATGGCATAATGTATTCCACTGCATTCCATTACAACATTAAAATCTGTATTTTAATAAAGATACTTAGAATTGTTGTAAAATTATCAAAACAATTTTTATTTTTAGAAAGTTTTTTTAAAGCAGCAAAGACCAGGGACATTCATCAGAAAGGTATATGATTTTGATCAATATTTAAGTGTACAAGGCAGAAACATTGAGAACAGTAAATACTTTACAGTTGGCACTTTGTCAAAACTCTAAGTAGCTCTGCCTTAGAATTTTACATCATCGTTGAATTTACAGTCATTTGATAAGTAGCACAAGGTAAGAATTACTTCTTTCTAAATCTAAACCAAGCCATAAATCTAACATAAGGGTTCTTCTCGGTGTCCGTTATCGTCTGGTGACAATGCCTTTTACCTTCATTGTCTTGACAGAAATATGACATGTAAAACTGTAATGTCACATCACTCACCATGATTTAACACTATGCAGCCCAAACCATTTTAATCAATCAAAATAGTCATTTTTTAGTGTAATGATTTTGTGGTGGATTTTCTGTGTTTAATGTGATACATAAGTCAGATTAGTGACCTGATTTACTGTCTGACACCCAGAGTTTAATGCCCGTTCTTGCCTCCTGAAGAATTAGAAACTGAGTAACAATTGAAATATTAAAACAAGAGAGAGTAATTGTTGCAAAATATAACTCAAAGGGAAAATTTATAGATAACAAAGTAGACAAAATACAAATTAAAAATGTTTCAGAAAATGCATTGTGGTGGGTATGGCAACAATTTAAATTTAAAACTCAGAATGAAACAAGCTTCTAATGAATTTTAGAGAATTTACTATGAATAAATATGCAAAGGATCTGAGTGAATGAGCATACATTTAAAACTGTGATACCTCATTCATAAGATACAGTATTAAATGATAAAATGATTGTCAGCATAGTGTATGTATGTATGTATATATGTATGTATGTATGTATGTATGTATTTGTTTATTTATTTATTGGTGATATGCATCTCCAGATTTAACCACAGCACTTAGCATTTCATTTGTATATTTGCTGCTATTACAGGTAGTCATCAACTTAAGACAATTCACTTAGCAACTTCAAAGTTATGACTGATGGGTCAGCTCTCCCAAAGCTACCTATGACCTGGTCCTGAAGTTATGGCTGCTGCAGTGCCCTCATGGTTGTTCACCCTTACAAGTGACTCAGGGATACTGTAGTACTCCCCACCTATCTTCCATCTTGCCATGGTTGTCCACAGGCCTTGGACCTGTTACCATCCTTATGGGCCCCGTACCTTCTTTCTCATCTTTTGAAGATCTCCAGAGCTGAGGTTGTGAAAGGAGGATAGGCCATTCCAATGCTGGGCCACATGGCTGCCATTTTCGAGGCAACCACACTAAATTGTGATTGCTTGAAAAAGGTAGCTACTTCCACAATTGTATATTTTTCATTTACAATTCAGCACAGGTTTGACCTGTACTACTATTCTTAACCCAACACAAGATAAAGGAGACAATATATAATGACATATTTACCTTGAAATTCCTAGCTGTCCCCAATCTTTTCTTAATGCAGGCCACTATAACATCATTGAAAGCTTTTAAGTTGTCATTATAGAAAGCCGGCTGATGGACTAAGTGATCTGATCAAGCAAAGCTCTTCATAAATGCTTTTTCAAACTTTCTGCAGATGAACCAATGGTTTAAGAACATATAGCCTGCTCAAGGCTGAACATCTCTACCAGTAACCTGTAAACATCAAGTGGTCAAGTCAAAAGCTATCAGATCTGCTGGGCAAAGCAATATATTCACATGACTTTATTGAGTAGTACCTGTTGGGACTGTGAGACCAATACTGGAGAAAGAAATGTTATATCTGGCACAAGACGGTAATATGCTGACTGGCTCTACCAATTTAGATACACAAGCATAGAAAACCAGAATCTGAGAACATATTACGATTTTATGAGGAAGAGATGCCTCTTTTCTGATTTACAACCTAGGATAGATATTCCCATTACAAACATGCCATCCAGACCAATGTTAAAAAGGCTCAAGGGATCCATACTATCTTATCCTAGATCCACAGACGCAAAGATACAAAATGTCTTTCAGGGTCCATGTTGCTGCAACATCAGCATGGGCATCACTTAAGCAGCCCTGCTGATACCAGCTATAGTAGGTAAAGCATCACTGTCTAATAGCACAATGCTGTTCGGAAAGGTGCCACAAAGTTGGTGACCCAAAATACTGGAGATTCAAGTATATGGTTGAACAGATTATGGTGTGAATAAATAGCCAATGGCATGGTGGAGAATTTTCCTCCCCAACTAAGACATCATTTCATGCATTATTTCAGAAGGCAAAAAGCACTTTTATTGTAAGGAAGTTCGTTCAACACCTTTATGCAGTTCATCTCAGATAAATAATTGAGTCAGTTTGTTGTGCATGCTTGCCTCTTTATCATCACACACTGGTGAAATAATGTGAGGATGTGAATCTGCTGCTGGTTATCAGTACATCCATATTTTGGGGCCATTAACATAGATATGATTGTTTACATAGCTTTTGGCTGGATTTTTCTGGGCTTTAAGAGATTAATACCACAAGGTAGGCTAATACCAATTATATCAGGACATGCAAGAACACTGCCTTTCTTTTGTTTATGTAGCAGCTTGAGAAAGAGGTGGGATTATATGACATGACAAAAAAACCTTTTGAATCACCTTAATTTTGAGGAGACCTTAGTGTTTAAGTCATTCTTAGTATTTTGAACATCCTGAATACTGAGATATGTTGCATGGAAAGAGATCCCTGCAAGCTTCTTCTTTGATATTATGGAGCAAACCATTCAGTGCCACCTTGGCAAGGGTCCCAGGCACTGAAAACAGACTGAGATGCAAATTACAAGTCTGTGCACTTTAATTGGCTTGTTGTAAATCTCTTGTGGAAGAGGAGGGAAAGATAAGCCCTTGCTAAGAGTCATAAATCGTGAAGAAATTTGTTTAGAACAAAGACACAAGTTTTGCCTGGATCACAATGAATCTGAACTGGAAACAGTTTAAAGGCAGGAAAACAGGACCAATTCAGAAGCAGTTGGTCTAGCTCTAGAGAAAGCCACAAAAGGCCAGCCCAAGGTCAAGCCAAAGCTCTGTCTGCAGGAGAGAGACATATATAACCATATATATGGTTACATTTTGTTAAGTCAAAATCAAAGTTACTAAGTCATGATCTATTGACCATCTGACTTCTAAGCTAGGAGTAACTAGAAGATAGCAGCTTTTAAGTATAATAATTGATTTTCTAAGAAGACAAAGAAACACAGAACAACAAAACACTGATCACAACATTTTAAAAAATGGGATGAAAAATTTCAGTTGTACCTTCTCTAGTGAAGTTAATTCTTATTTCCTATGACTCATGGAGAATGAAAATGAAAAGAGTATGCCATTTCATTGCTCATGTTTGCATGAATTATAAACATAGTGGTTGAATTCACACAACACTCTGTCAAAACCAAACAAGCCACATTAAACCATTGCCCAGTGTGAACCCATTCCTAGAAACATAGAAGCATAGAAAACTGATGGCAGAAAAAGACCTAATGGTTCATCAAGTCTGCCCTTTGAGGTATTTTGTTTCAGTGGAAGTCATGTTTAAAAAAATCTGCAAAATCTTTGGACACTATTATGGGACAGTGTCCACATTAATAAATTCATAGCTGGAGAAACTAAGCCAGATTCACCAGATAAGTCATAATTTGTTTCTCACACAGTCTTTAATATAAATAGACTTAATAACCATTTTAATTTATACTCAAATATCTCACTGATACCTCTGAATTTTCACCAGATTTGTATGCAGGGTTGTGCAGCTGGATTACTTGGGATATGAAGCTATGAATAGCTTCTAAAAAAAACATGGCTCAAATTTTAATGGGAATAATAGATCTGCTTAAGGGGAACTGAAACAGCTGTGAGCTTGTGAAATGAAAATAAATAGTATACTAAAATATTGCACAAATCACATATACTCCAGCAATGACCTTAAAATAATTAAAAATTGATGCTTTGAGCATAATAGGGCTCTGCAATCATATTTAAATTTAATAACTTTTTGGAAAGAGGAAACTTGAATCAAAAGGTCATAACACACTTTAATTGCATGACAGTCTATTTACTCTATTCCCAAAGTGAAAAAGTCTAATTTCTAAAAGACCAAACCAATAATTACATATTATGAAACTGTTTTACAGTAATCAATACCTAATTTCTAGATATCGATTAGTATTTAGACATTTAAAAACATACCCTATAGCAACAATAATATATTTAGCATACTACTTTTCTCTCCTTACTGACTCTTGTAAACATTAACAGTATTGATTAGAAGCATGTGACCAAAAGGTTAAACTATTGGAATGATTATAGTATAGGACTACAATTATTTAGTTATTTCAGCAATGGAGCTATTTCTACAATTTTTATATTAAATTATTTGTCTTCTGGAATATTACAAGTCTGTTACAAAAAAACTCCTTTACTTTAAAAAAAAGGGTGAACTTTAAAATGTAAAATTGGAGTGTAAGTTCAAAGAAAATTCCACATACTTGAATCCAACATACATGGGGCATGTTCAGTCGTACAATTTTTTTTGTGTGAGCAGAGGCTTTTGTAATAATTCAACTAGCTTCAAATGTGATGGGGAAAAAATTACAACTATTACAAAAGAAATCACCTCAATAAGTTTGACTGTATAAATAAAAGTTTTGCTTACTGTGTGTTACATGAATGGAGCAAATATAAACATAGTGTAAGGACCCACTTCAACTAACCAACAAAGAAAGGAGCAAATATAAACATGATGTAAGGACCCACTTCAACTAACCAACAAAGAAAGCAGAACTCTTAAAACAGGCACTGTCTTAAAACAATACTTTTATTAGGGGTCAGTGACAGTAGGAAAGTCAAGGTGAGATCTGGGGAAAAGCCCGCCAAAATCGTATAGTTAAGCAAGCAATATTCCTCCTCCTACCAAAGTCATAATGTCCATTTGAAATCCAGCCAATCCACAGTGGGTAGCTGGCACAGTTGGTGCACATCTCAAGGTCTTCTCCAGTTTTGTTTCTCTGTAACCATCTTCCTGATAAGGGAGGCACATTTCTTTCTCAAAGGGATGGAGGCAAGAGGAGAGAGTAGAAAGCAAAAGTTATCCCAAGCTAATGCAAACCTCCCCCCAGTAGAATGACAGGCCCCCAAAGTAGAGTATATATACAAGGTAAAAAATAAGGGTTTGGGGACTTGACATACAGCCCCCCTAGAAGAACGGGAAATCTACCTAGAAAACAAGAAGGGAAAGGGAACAACAATACAAAAAGTCAATGAAGTTTATCAGGATACTTAGAATGGAAATGTTGCAACAGTTTAGGGGCTCTAATATATCTCTTATAAACCCACTCGTTTTGGGTAGAGGGGAGATTCTTCCATGCAACAAGATACTGTGTTACTCCATGATGTGTGTGAGACACTAAAATGTCTCTGATTTCAAAATGTTGTTAATAATAATAATAATAGTAAAGTTGGAAGGGACCTTGGAGGTCATCTAGTCCAACCCCCTGCTCAGGCAGGAAACCCTATACCATTTCGGACAAATGGCTGTCCAGTCTCTTCTTAAAAACCTCCAGTGTTGGAGCATTCACCACCTCTGGAGGCACCCTCAACCATGATGGAAGTAGGTACTGAAGGTTTAGGAGGTCTGAGATTGGATGTAACTTCTGGCTTGAGCAAAATGCAATGAAAAACAGGGTGGATTTTCTGCAGATTCTTAGGTAAATCAAGTTCAACAGTCACAAGATTGATAATGTGTTTCACCAGAAAAGGTCCAACAAACTTAGGTCCTAACTTCTTAGAGGGCTGCAATGACTGCAGATACTTGGTGGAAAGGAATACTCAATTCCCTACTTGATATGGTTTTTGCTCCACCCTATGTTTGTCAGCTTGAGCCTTATAGGCTTCCCTGGCTTCATCCAGAGCTTTCCTAACTACTGGCCAGGTATTTTGCAATTGTTTGATCCATTCCTGCAGGGAGGGGATTTCAGGTTCTGTACGGAGTTCAGGCATGGCACAAAAGTTTCACCATTAGCTACTTGAAGTGGGGTAAACCCAGTGCTTGAATATACAGCAGTATTGTAAGCAACTTCAGCAAATAGTAGCAGATCTTGTCTTGTTGATAATTAATAAAGCATCTCAAATATTGTTCTAGAAATGAGTTAAGTCTCTCTGTCCACCCCCCATTCATCTGAGAGTGGCGGGAAGATGATAACCCTTGACTAGAACTCATTAGATCCAGAAAAGCTTTCCAGAACTTAGAAGTGAATTGTACTCCCCGGTCTGAAATTATGCATTGTGGTGCCCCATGAAATCAATATATGTTCTGCACAAAAGATTTGCTAGGATTTTTGCAGTAGGAATCTTAGGACACAGGATAAAGTGAACTTGTCTGGAGAACAAATCTGTTACGACCCAAATTACAGTATTGCCAGTACTTTCAGGAAGTTCCACAATGAAATCCATAGAGATCTCTCTCCAGGGTGCTGAAGGATTAGCGACCGGCTGCAATAACCCAGGAGATTTCCTATGCCAGCTGCAGCACAGGTAGGGCAGCTAGTTACATAACTTTCTATGTCCTTTTTTAATATCTACTGGTTTAGATTGGGCCCTGGTGATTATAGGAGCCACTAATTGGTGAGGTTGTAGAAATGGCTTGGCCACTTCTGCTTTCTTGCTGTTGTATTGTGGTAGTATGGATAATGCATCAGCTAAAAAGTTCTTTCCCCCAGGAGGCAGTGAATGGTAAAATTAAAATGATGGAAATGCTGGGACCATTGTGCTTGCTTAGGGGAGAGTTTTCTGGGAGTTTTCATAGCCTCAAAGTTCTTATGATCAGTCCACACACAGAATGGTATTTTATTACCTTCCAGGAAATACCTCCAGGTCAATAAAGCCCACCGTACTACATAGGCTTCTTTCTACCAAGCTGCCCACCTTTGCTCAGTTTTTGAGAGCTTTCTTGAGGTGTAAGCACAGGGTTGTAATTGTCTATCTTTATTTCTCTGTAATAACACTGCTCCCACAGCAACATCACTGGCATCAGCCTGAATTATAAAGGGTTGGTCTGAGTCCGGATGTTTTAAAACTAGCTCCATCAAAAAAAAGTTTCTTAAGTTTTTCAAATACTGCTTGGCATTCCCCTGTCCATTTCAGTCATTGACTGGGCTTAGGCTTATCTCCCCCTCTTGTTTTCAATAAGTTTGTGATTGGGAGAGCAATTTGTGCAAAAGATTGGATGAATTGCCTACAGAAGTTTGAAATCCTAGGAAACTTTGCAACTGTTTCCTGGTTTTGGGGAGAGGCCAGTCCAAGATTGCCCTCACTTTCTCAGGGTCCACTTCTATCCATTCATTTGATATGTTATAGCCCAGGTAATCTATGTGATTTTTGTGAAATTCACACTTTGATAGTTTGGCATATAGTTTAGCAGAGCACAGTTTTTTCAGTACTGCTCTGACCAGTTTAATGTGTTTGTCTTTGGTTTTGGTGTAAATAAGGATATTGTCTAGATAAACTAAGACCCCCTTGTACAGGTGATCACATAGGACTTTGTTGATCAGCTATATGAATATTGCAGGGGACCCTTGTAATCCAAACGGGAGAACTTTAAACTGATAGCAACCCAATGAGCAATTAAAAGCATTTTTCCACTCATCACCTTTCTTTATACATGTAGTAATAAACCTCTCTCAAGTCCATTTTTTTTTAAAAAAAAATCCTTTCAATAGGTGCGCTAACAAGTTCTTCATTAAAGGTAATGGATACATGTTTTCCATGCACACAGCATTCAGACTTCTATAATCAACGCAGAGACAAAAAGAACTATCTTTCTTTTCTCTGAATAAAACAGAGGCTCCACCCAAGATCTGGCTGGCTTGATAAAACCCCTCTCTAAGTTCTTTTGATAAATTTTTCCAGTTCATTTAGCTCTCTCAGTGTCATCAAATACATTTTTGGTTTTGTTAATTTCTCCCCTGGAATGATCTCAATAGCACAGTCTATGGGTTGATGAGGGGGTAGTTCATCTGCCCTCTGTTCGCTGAATGCTTCAGCCAAATCTCTGTATCCATTGGAAGGCTTTGCAAGTTTGACTCACTGAGGATGGAGGCAAAATCACAACATAATCCACATCTCCCACTGGTTTTTTTAGGGACGGGCGGGGCTCCCCCTTGCAGAAATCTCAACTGTCCTTCCCTCCAGTTAATCATGGGGTTCCATTTCTTTAACCAAGTCAGCCCCAAAACTAATGGCTACTCCATACCTGTAGCCACAATAAATGCTAAAGTCTCTGTGTGGCCACCCAGGTCAATGTGTAATGGTTTGGTAACAAAACTGGCATGCACCCCCTTGCGACTGAACCATCCAGTTGGCAAAAAGTGATTGGGGTTTTTAGTCTCCTGAGGGGAATTCCCATTTTCCCCACTAGCTCTGAGCTGATCATGCAATGGGTGCACCCAGAGTCCAGTAAGACTGCTAATTTCACTCTTCTCCCAGTGCCTGGTATGAACAGTTCTAGGAGCACTGTTATGGAGTCTATTGGTGCACTCACCAAAGGGTCATCCTCATAGTCATCTTCCGCCCCTCCTGGATTGTCATGGTGTGGAACCAGAGCTCGGCCTTGTTGATTGCAATCACAGGGGAACTCTACGTTTTCCTCAGACCTCATGGCAGTCTCCCTTAGGTGTGATGGGGTTCTCAGAGGTCTCCTAACTGATAGACAATCCCCTCTCTTGGGAGGTGCCTTTCTCCAGCAATCCACTGCTTGATGTCCTTCCTTATCACACTTGAAGCAGGTGGTGCTATGAGGCAGAGCAGGTGAAGATCGGGCAGTCTCCCCTCATTTCTCAGTTTGCGGCTTGAAGCTTGATCTCACTGGACAATGTTGTACAGCCGCAGGCTACACAGGCATTGTACAGCAGGAGGAGAAAGTAGAAAATGAAAGTTATTCCAAGCTAATGCAAAGCTCCCCTTCTCCCCAGTAGAATGGCAGGCCCAAAAGTAGAGTATATATGCAAAGTAAAGAATAAGGGTTTGGGGATCTGACACACCGTGAGGAAGAATGTTTTTTTTTTTTTCAGTTCTAGGTGCACAATCGTTTACTCCAACAGGAAGAAAAAGTCTGCTTCAGTAACAGTTTTCTATTTTAGGCAGTGAAAACTCCTCCCGGAACCTGGAAAAAAAGTCCTAAAGTTCTGGTATTAAGGACCAGCTCCTGAATACTTGAGGGGGGCACAGATTTTGTGAGCCATCATGGTAGCCACAGCATTGCAGTAGCCAGGAAGAAGAAATGTGAGTCTTCCCTGCTATTTTCTGAAAGACATCTGGCCCTTGATGCCTTTTAATTGACAAATACTGGAAAGAGAGCTGGACTGGGAATGATCAACAAGAATATACATACAAGATCTCAGAAGGCACAGTTCATGATCTAGATGGTTAGCTGATTCCATAACAATAATTTGCAAGACATAGTAATGGATATAGCAACAGATTTATTATAATAAAAACAGTCTTTTAAGAAAGAGAGATTTGACTTTGGAAATCTATCTGAGCTCCACTTAAGCTCTCTATTATTTGACTTGGACTTTGTAGCTACTAAGATTTTTTTAAAAAACAAAATGCCCCAATTAGCCCTTATTTAGATGCAATTCGATACATTGGGTTTTGGAACCACGCACATACTTAATAAATCATAATATGCACCAGTTAGCTTTTACCTGTTATTGAGATGTGTTTGGAAGACTTAGCCTGTTTGCCCTTGACATGTACTGCTTTACTGTTACTTCTAGTAGGAAAGACCAAATAAACCATCACTAATTTAATGCGTCATTTGCACTCAGGGTACATACAGATGCATGGCTTATTCTTTGAGATAAGCCTACTTTATTGCCCATTACCAATGCATGTGAAGTGGTAGGAATAAATAGCATTACTACAGCACAGTACATTAAAAAAAACTTTCTGTTGAAATATGATAACCATAAACTAGTATAATTTTCCATTCAATCTAGATTTTGTGCACAACCTTTTCCATTAACTGAGTGAGCACACATAGATTAATTTATTTATTCTTCTGCAGCTGAGAATACACTGGATGCTACTACTGCTATGCTACATCCATAGCATTTGGATCGCTCTTTTTGCCCTTTTTCTAGCATTGCAAAATTGCCTGTACAAGCCAGGCAGATTCACTTGCTCCCATGGCACACACAAGTGTGAGACTGGAATGGTGGCACTATTCCAAGAAGGGCTGCAGTAGGAACAGACCTACTTTGGATTTATGTTGTTGTTTGTTGTTCTTATTTTTCCTTATCTTGCCCAGTGCTGAGTAAGATCCCTCATTTCCTCAGTACTTTATCTCCACCACTTGTTTATTGTTTCCCAGGAGTCTTGTTTTTCAGATCACTGGTTACCATGTCCCATTTATTCAACCATTCAAAACATGCAATATCCTTATACAAGTGCTATTAATTTTTGTCAAAGTCCATGTTTCTTATGGTTATAATATATTATTGGGGCCTAAATTCTTGGGGCCTTTCCCCATAGTTAGGATCATCAATCCAGTCACAGTACAACTAAAACTGCCTAGACTTCTAGGAAAAATTCACCCAGTTTTCCATTGTAGTTTGTTGAAGCCTTATCGGGGCTCCTCTTTAAGACCTCCTCCAAAGAAGGCACCTGGGCCCCTCGTAGTGGCAAGGCAGACCCACTATGAAGTGAAACGTATTCTTGACTCCAGAATCTTTAGAGGGAAATTACAGTACTTAGTACAATGGAAGGGATACCCATTGTCTGAAGCCACCTGGGTGAAATCTAGTGAAGTGAAAGCTGACAGATTGGGGTGAAACACCCCAGCAAACCGAAAGATAACCCTTAACATATGCTTTTGTTTATTTTACAGGATCTGTCCTTCTTGTAAGGGGGGCCGGATGTCAATGCTGCAAATACTGTATATTCTTGCTTTGACAATATGCAAAACTGTCTGGTATTTACTGGGTTAATACATAGCTTAGAGTTGGGGGGTAAAAATCCCGGGAAAGAAAGAGGAAGTAAACTTTTGACCTTCACACCAATTGGATAATGTGATTTGTGACTGCAAGATAAGGGAGGGGTTTAGCAAGAAAAGTTTGATGCCAGCAAGAGGAAGTCAGATTCTGGCATCAAAATGCCCATGATGGTGACCGGCAATTTGTAGCTCTGTAATAAAGGCTTTAGGAAACATGCCTAAAAGTTCTTTGAAGTGCTTCATTAGTCGGAACCTTGACAATATTTGGTACTTGTTCTAGAAAAAATTCCCTATCAGCTCCTTAAGTTTCTCTCTTTTTTAGTCCACTGTGTACTTTTTCTTTTCTCTTTTTATTAATTTTATGACTTGCTTCAGAGAGAGAGAGAGAGAGAGGGAGGGAGGGAGGGAGGGAGAGAGGGAGGGAGGGAGGGAGTAATAACAACAATAAACATCTCTTCCTAAATTTTGGCTCGTTTGCATGAGGTTAGTTCACAAGCCACAGTTCAGAATACAAAATACCCATACTCCCCTGAATTTGCCCATTCCAGCCATGTTTTTCTAGAATTCCTCATCTTTACTTCCTAGGAAACTGACTCCTGCAAAGGATAGGAAGGAAGCGGGAAGAGACCATATTTGTTCCTTTCCCTAGGCCAGACATTTCTGAGTAGAACATATGGGATTTGCTTGATTTGTACTTTTCTGTGCTTCTCAACAACACATCCAAATAATCACATATCTTTCTAAAATATTATGTTTTGATCATGGAAAAGTAAGCAGACGTATAGCTGGTGTTAAGAGAGGTAGAATAGGATAGCTGGCTTAAAGATACATAGACTGAAACAAACTGTAAGTCAGTTAACTATTATAAAACAATTTTAAGAACTTTTGCTTGGTACCAGGAGATTAGCAGAATGCAGTAAAATCATGCTGACATTAACTTTAAAGGTTAATGAAATATTTTTATACCAGCAACAAAGTTCAAACAATGTGCCTCCCTACTTTGCACAAATTTATACATAAATATCTGAAATAATATAAAACATGCTAATAAAGTAAAACTCATAGGGAATATCAAAGTACTCTTGTTTTAGATGAGTGATAAGATTTTTATAATGTTTTATGTTTTGTAAAGCTAAGCACAGATCACTAAAAGAATTATCAATTCACTGGGAGCATTTACTCTCCAAAATAATCTAGAATATTTTAAAATAATGGCATACTAAAAAGTAGAGAAAAGGAGTTTTGGAAGTGAGCAACTGACCACCTAAATGGCAATCCAAGAAAGCTTTGGTTCCTCAACCTTGGATTGAGCTAATTACATGAAGGACTCCTGTCAAGAGGTGGGCTCCATCTCACACAGCTAGAAAGGGTGCGTTTGATTGTTGCCTTGTCAATCTCCTCCAGAGGCAAAAGGGAAGTGTGATAAAAGCACACTTTTAGAGTGGATTATACATCCACAGCTGGAGCCAAAACCACAGGAATTAATGGTGAAATGTAAGGATAGAAGAACTCAAGAGACTGGTACAAATTTACAAGAAATAAAACCAGAAGGACATTGGTTACATCTCAGATGTTTTTACACTGGTGTAAAAGTACAGGAAACCCACAGGAAGAACTTGATTTCTTAACATGGGAGAGCAAATATGATGTCATAGACACCATAGAAACAAATTGGAGTATGTACAGTGAGTCCTTGACTTATGATTATAATTGAGCCAAAAAATTATGTTGCTAAGCAAGACAATTTCAAAGTGAGTTTTTCCCCATTTTTACAACCTTTCTTGCCACAGTTGTTAAGTGAATGGCTGCAGTTGTTAAGGTAGTACTACAGTTGTTAATTGAATCTGGAGTCCTCATTGACTTAGTTTATCAGAAGGTCACAAAAGGTGATTGCATGACTTTGGAACACTGCAACCATCATAAATATGAACCAGTTGCCAAGTATCCAAATTTTGATCATGTGACTATGGAGATGCTACAGCGGTCGTAAGTGTGAAAAATGATCATAGATCACTTTTTCACTGCCATTGTAACTTTGAACAGTAATTAAAAAAATAGTTGTAAGTCAAGGACTATCTGTAAATGCTTTGAGAATGTTTGAGTAGGAGGAATAAAAGGAAAGATAACAATGAGTTTATTATAGTCTGCCTGGATGGGCAGAAGATATGAATGAAGTCTTTCTGCATTCACTGTCCAAACTTTCAAACAGAAAACCAGCAGAAACATGAATCAGAGATCCCACAAGCTCCTGTACTTTCTTGCTGACAACTTTATTTGTCAGAAAGTAAAAGAAGGAGCCTACTATCCTGGACCTTTTTCCTAAAAAGAAAGAATTGATTGAAGAAATAAAAAATGACTAGACACTTGGAAGAAAGTGACCATGCTTTCTTGAGTTCATTATATCAAATAAAGGATACCAAAGAAGATGCTTATTGGATTTCATAAAAACAGATTTTGTTAGTTTAGACAGGTCATATCCAATGCTTTTAGAGCCTGAAGGAAAAAGGTGTCCAGAAAAGATAAAAAATCTTCTAAAACAAGATACTGAAGGTAAATTTTCAAATAATTACTGCTGGAAAAATCTAAAAATAGCAATGTAGGTGTGCACAGAACTTTATGAAATGCTGAAAAGGGAATACAGTATATATAGGTAATGGAAGGGAGAATGTATAACCAAAGGACGGTACAACCTGTCATCATTAGGCATTAAATCAGCTGAAAAATGAATTAAGGCTTGAGAAAAGTGTCCAAAACAAAAAAGAAAAGCAGAGGTTGTAGGTCTGTTGTGAGGAGAAAGGGATCAATTGGTGATTAGACATTGAGAAACTGTAGAGCATCTTAGTTGATATCTTATATCTAACTTCTCTCAGAAAGAAAGCAAAAGCCTAGCTGGAAATTTTGATGCTGCTACTAAAAGCAGGGAGGTGCAGATCCTGACAGACAAGGTGAGTTAAAAGAAAGCACAACTCTTAATAAATTCAGGACTAGATGAATTATATCCTAGGGTACGATAGAAACTAGTAGAAGTGATCACAAAACAGCTAAATACTAAGAACTGCTAGAAAATAGCAAAATCCCAGAAGACTGAAAGAGAACAAAAGTTCTTATCTTCAAGGGAAGAAGAATGACCAGGGAAATTACTGAATTGGCAACTTTATGTCTATACTGGGCAAGATTCTTCAGCAAAATATTAAACAGCATATTTTTATGATCACATTGTAGGAGGAGAACCTTGTTAATCTATGTTGGCAAAAAAAAAACTCAGAAAGACTCTGTAGCATCTTTCAACTAACCCAACTAACACATTATATTAAAAAGCATAAGCTTTGATGAGCTGCAGTTCTCTCCAACAGATGCCTATGGTGGCTAGACTGTAGGATTTACGTTCATATGAAGCCAGAGGAAATGGAGGTAAAAATAGGTTGGTTAGATGCTGAAAGTTACATGTGAAAAACGTGGCCAAGACATTATCAATTAACAATCATAAGGTATTAAAAACTTATTGTATTTGTTGAGAACTTCTAAGCTTGTCTAAAATCTTTTACTATGTGTGAGTTCAGTTAACTTCTCTCAGTCTGTCTTCTCAATATTCTGTAGATCTATATTTATAAAACAGATATATACAAAAAAATTTAAGCAAATTGTTGATACTGTGACATTCAGAATGAAGTATGCAGGTTGTCAAGAAATTTTGCTCTTTGGGCTGCTGTTTGAAACTATGATTGTCTGTTAAAATATTTTCCAGAACAAAAGAAAATTGACCCAATTGCTGAATGTTGCTTTAAAGCAGTGGTTCTCAACCTGTGGGTCGGGACCCCATTTGGGGTCGAACGACCATTTCATGGGGGTCGCCAAACAACGCAGTCTGCCATTTTTTTTCCCCTTTTCCTTAGCCGTGCTACTCCCTTTTATCCTATTGGCTTTTGAAAGCCAATAGAATAGACTCTCTTGAATAGAGTCTAATTCTATTGGCTTTCAAAAGCCAATAGGAATTGTCCAGGCTGTCTCTGCCCTGCTGAGCCCGCCAAAAGTCCCATTCTGCAAATGGTGCTGCACCAGTTGAGTAGTCCTCGACTTACGACCGGTTGAGTAGTCCTCGACTTACGACCCGTTGGTTGAGAACCACTGCTTTAAAGAATGAAACAATTTTGAGTTTAAGCTAGCTCCAGAAGTTTTTAATGATGTTTTATCAGATCTAGCTTCATTGTCACTGCTTCTACAGAAGAAGAGTCTAATGCCTCTTGAAGCACATTGTCCAGTATGATAAGGAGATAAGAAGTCAATACCTAGGAGGTTCAGTTCAATGGAGTCAAAAAGATAAAGCCTATTAGAATTATAACATACTGGTTCTGCTGATACAAGTCCTCTAATCAGATTTATAAATGTTTTGTGTGTCCATCTTCTTAGTTCCCAAAAAAGAACTTAAAGCCTGGCCTATATTTGATAGTAGATGAATAGCTAACTGTGACATCTCTTTTGGAATTAATAATATTATATTAGATCAGAATTAAATATTTTTATCCCTCCTTTATTATTTTTATAAATAACTCAAGTCAGCAAACATACCAAATACTCCTTCCTCCTACTTTCCTCATAATCCTGAGTGATGAGTTGGGCTGAGAGACAGTGATTAGCTCAAAATAGGCCAGCCAGCTTTCATGCCTTCTTCTGATTTCTAGCCTGATGCCTTAACTTAACTACTGTGCAAAATATAAATATTTTTTTGCTGAAGAATCAACAATAGTTGAGTGATACAGTAACTTCATGTTTGTTGTTGCTGAAAAAATTAAAGGCCAGGTTCTGTCAATCTTTCTCTGAATGGTATCTTTTAGATCTCCAAATGATCTTGCAAAATTTATTAATATTGGAAGAATATTAACGGCATCTAGGACACTCTGAGTATGTGGATTTAGTTTAATCTATAAAAAAAACAAATTGAAAAAACAGTTATACGTTGAGCATTTGGAAATGCTTATGTGTGTGAGGAGCTGAAACAAGATGGCAGATTACTAGATCTTGACAAACTTTAACAAAGACAAAAGCCAAGGTTTGTAGAGAAAAATTATAAAACCTATGGACTTTCATAAATAAATTATAATAGCTTCTTTCATAAGCAAATATTTCCTGATGAAAATGATTCTGTTAAACTGGGATTAATTCAGTACATGGTGATCAGCAAGTCTGTATTATAATCTGTAAGAGTATATGACATGCTATTCAATGTTCTGGTTTCTATACTTTAGTAAGAAATTTGTAAACATTTTAACATGTATGAATAATTTCCTTTACAGCCATATTGTGGTGCACAAATTTGTATTTGATTTGGGAAAAGCTGCACAAAACATTTTTTTTACCACAGCATGTCGGAAACTAGAAGAACATTGCTTGTGAAGTGGTGTATTTCCCACTCCATAGAATATGGCAGACAGGCTGGAAGACCATCTGTCTGAAATGCTTTAGCAGATTCCACACTAAATTCCAATTTTAATATTCTAAGCAATGAGTGCTACTTAAAGGATCACACAATTACTATCTGGTAGCTACAAATTATGACTTGCTCCTTTTTTTACCAGATTCAGAAGTCAAATTGTTTTACATAATTTACAGATTAAAGGTAGTATTTCTTGAAAGGAGATAAAAACCTTATTTCAAAACACTAGATTATACTTATAAGGATAGTGCTCTGTTTATTTATTAGCAAGTCTCCTTGAACATGACCATTTTCAAAAGGCTGAACTAGCCCTGATTGAATCTGAATAAATCATAATGTGATCCTGAGAATTTGGCAACAACATCAATGATTTTATGTCTAACATCATACATTCGCTGCAGTTTGAAGAAATGAAAAGATTTTTTTGGCTTTCTTTACCTCGCCCCATTAATCATAGTGTGGCAATGCATGCATTATCATGTGCATCCATTCTGAATCTCCCAAGACAGAGAGAAATCCAGCAATGTCATAAAATTCATATATTCCTTGCTGTGCTACTGATTATCTGGTGGTAAGCTACTAAGATTATTAATTCTTTGGAAAAATGCATCTATAAATTGAAAACTGGATATTAATATTATATGTTTCTATAACCCTTTAAAAATCAATTAATAAAAGAGTAACCTTCAGCTGTCACAACCACACCATCAGCATGTAAATCATTACAAGGAAGGAAACAATGCATCCTTTGCCAAAGTGGGGTCCACAAATGCTTTTCAATTAGCTGCTAAATGAAGCAAATCTATGTAAAGAGCCATGTGATTAAATCATTTACAAGCGTTTCAAGAGCTACAGTCTGAAACAAAGAGAAGTTGTTTAATATAAAAGTAAGGGTTAGAATATTTAATAGTTTAACCAAAATCTTATTTTATGGATCAAAAAACCCCACCCCATATTTCTCAATCCAGTAACTGAATATTCAAGACATTTTGTTAAAATTATTTTAAGAAATATCTTCAGTATCCTTTTATGAACTGTTATATCAGATCAACATAGTTCTCATCTCGAAACATAACTATTATTGTACTTTTCTGTCACATTTCATATTGTAATCCTAAAATGTGAATATTGGTTTACAGCCTGATCTTTGAAGCAAGTGATGTTGAAGTACATATAAGCATGATTCAATACAAATTCCATAATCCTAACCTTGGAAAGAAGCATCTTCAACTTCAGTTTATAATAATTTTAAAAATTATATTATATAGTTATCCTTCCTCTAGAAAATTAATTATCACTACCATTACATATACCAAAGAGATTATTTAAATACATTATTATCTCAGTTAACTATATTGGACATCTTACTTCAACTACTGAAAGATACAGCCATGCTCAACCAAATTTTGTAGGTGTAGAAATTAGTCCTTTATGTGGTTTCTAGGCTATATAAAACTTATTCCACACATCCTTCATAGAGGATTTATGGCTTCAGCATGTTGGTTTTCATCCAATCAATTGCTACATCCAAGCTCTGTGTAGATTGTCTTCCCTGATTTAAATGGCCCCTAAATCATTTCCCAGAACTCTACACCTGCCAGAAACTGCTATGCTATCTTGAAAGCAGCGGCTGTCTGGAGCACTTGTGGATAATCTCAGGTCCTCTCTTTGTGCAGAATAGAATTATCAAAGAAACAGTCTAGTCGCCAGTTTTTCAATCACTCTGCTTTTCACAGAGCTGTCTTCAATATGCCATTTCTTTCTAAAAGTCAGATCTGATCCTAATCTTGAAAAGTAGTTGAGGTGTTAAGATTCCTTAAAATAAACTTCTTAGATTTTGGTATTCCAGTTCTTATTGAGGAATAGAAAATCATAAGTATGATATTAACTAATATACTTATTAGAGTATATTATAATGTAGAGCAGAATATAGAGTATAATATCAATGGAAATACTGTACACTGTTGTGATATTTATGCAGCTATCCCAGGCTTTTGTAAAATTTTACCTTGAATGAACATATTGTTTTAACAAAACAGAATAACAGAGTTGGAAGGGATCTTGGAGATCTTCTAGTCCAGCGGTTCTCAACTTGTGGGTCGCAACCCCTATGGGGGTCCAACGACCCTTTCACAGGAGTCGCATAAGACCATCAGAAAACACATATTTCCAATGGTCTTAGGAACCGAGACACTGCTCCTCTATCTCCTTGCACTCCTCTTCCTCCTCCCCTTCTTCCTCCTGCTGCCCCTCAGGCTGCTTGGGCGGGCGCCAGGACAAGAGGGGTGCCTGGAGGGAGCAGCTGGGCTGGTGGAGGGGCTGGCAGGGGCCACGCGGCACCAGCCCCCACCGCACCTTCGTTGGATGGACGAAGGGTGAGGGCGGGCAGTGCAGAGTCCCGGCTGGGCAGCGGCAGCTGCTTCCTCGCCCTCCTCCTCTCCTTCTTTCTCCTGATGCCCCCCGGGTGGCTCAGGCAGGTGCCATGGCATGAGGGGTACCTGGGGGGGAGCAACCGGGCTGGTGGAGGGTCTGGCAGGGGCCATGTGGCACCAGCCCCCACCGCAGCTCCATTAGATGGATGGAGGGTGAGGCCGGGCAGCATGGAGTCCTGGCTGGGGCGGCGGTGGCTGCTTCCTTGCCCTCCTCCTCTCCTTCTTCCTCCTGGTGCCCCCAGGCAGCTCGGGTGAGTGCCGGGACAAGAAGAGTACCTGGGGGGAGCAGCCAGGCTGGCGGAGGGGCTGGCAGGGGCTGCACAGCACCAGCCCCTACCGTGGCTCCATCAATGGGTGGATGGCAAGGCGGGCAGCGCGGAGTCCTGGCTGGGGCGGCTGCTTCCTCGCCCTCCTCTCCTTCTTTCTCCTGCTACCCCCAGGCATCTCAGGTGGGCGCTGTCCCCACCGTGGCTCCATCGATGGGCAGAGGGCGAGGCCAGGTACCGTGGATGCCCGGTGAGGGCGGCGGCCGGACCGGGGGTGGTGGGGACCCCCGACGATGCAACCATGCTGCCGCCGCTGCCATCAGAGCCACTGCCTCCTGTCCTGCTCCTCCTCCCTGCCCATTCGGCTGAGGACGTGGAGGAGACCGGGCAGGGGGCGGCGGGGACCCCCGATGATGCTGCCATAAGAGAGAGAGAGAGAAAGAGAAAGAGGGAGGAAACAGAGAAAGAGAGAGAGGAAAGAGAAAGAGAGTAAAGAGAGAGAAGAGAGAGAGGAAAGAGAAAGAGGAAACAGAGAAAGAGAGAGGAAAGAGAGAGAAAGAGAGAAGAAAGAGAGAAAGAGGGGGAGAGGAAAGAGAAAAAGAGAGGAAAGGGAAAGAGAGAGGAAAGAGGGAGAGAGAAGAGAGAGGAAAGAGAGAGGAAGAGAAGAGAGAGGAAAGAGAAAGAGAGGAAAAAGAGAAAGAGAGAGGAAAGAGAGAAAGAGGAAAGAAAGAGGGGAAAGAGAAACAGGAAAAGAGAAAGGAAAGAGAAAGAGAGGAAAGAGAGAAAGAGAGAGAGGAAAGAGAAAGAGGAAACAGAGAAAGAGAGAGGAAAGAGAGAGAAAGAGAGAAGAAAGAGAGAAAGAGGGGGAGATGAAAGAGAAAAAGAGAGGAAAGGGAAAGAGAGAGGAAAGAGGGAGAGAGAAGAGAGAGGAAAGAGAGAGGAAGAGAAGAGAGAGGAAAGAGAAAGAGAGGAAAAAGAGAAAGAGAGAGGAAAGAGAGAAAGAGGAAAGAAAGAGGGGAAAGAGAAACAGGAAAAGAGAAAGGAAAGAGAAAGAGAGGAAAGAGAGAAAGAGAGAGAGGAAAGAGAGAGAGAAAGAAAGAGGGAGAGGAAAGAGAAAGAGAGAGGAAAAAGAGAAAGAAGTGGAGAGGAAAGAGAAAAAGAGAGGAAAGAGGGAAAGAGAGAAAGAGGGAGAGGAAAGAGAAAGAGAAAGGGGGAGAGGAAAGAGAAAAAGAGGAAAGAGAGAGAGGGAGAGGAAAGAGAAAAAAGGGAGGAAAGAGAGAGAGGGGGAGAGGAAAGAGAGAGAGAGGAAAGAGGAAGGGGAGAGAGGAAAGAGAGAGACAGAGACCGTTTTGACATGTAAAATGAAGATAATACTGCATGTATCCTTGTTTACCTTTATTTTATATATACACACACAAACTCAGATACATATATACATATATACATGCATACATACATACCTACATACATACATACATACATTAAAGGTAAAAAAAGATATATGCTGTGTTATCTTCATTTTAGATATCAAAAGGGTTCGGCTCCCAGGGTTAAGGGTTGGGGGTTAAGGGTTGGGGGTTAAGGGTTGGGGGTCACCACAACATGAGGAACTGTATTAAAGGGTCATGGCATTAGGAAGATTGTTCTAGTCCAACCTGCTCAGGCAGGAAACCCTATACCATTTCAGAGAAATATCATTTCAGACAAATGGTTATCCAATATTTTCTTAAAAACTTCCAGTGTTGGAGCACTCACAACTTCTGGAGGCAAGTTATTTCAATGATTAATTGTTCTAATAGTCAGGAAATTTCTTCTCAGTTCTAGGTTGCTTCTCTCTTTGATTAGTTTCTATGCATTGCTTCTTGTCCTGCCTTCAGGTGCTTTGGAGAATAGCTTGACTCACTCTTCTTTGTGGCAGCTCCTAAGATATTGAAACACTGCTATCATGTTACCCCTAGTCCTTCTTTTCATTAAACTAGACATACCCAGTTCCAGCAACTGTTTTTTATATGCCAGTAGGTATTATCACCAGTAAATGGTCTTGCATTATGATTATTTTCATGAAAAAACCCTTCCTAACACTTGTTGTAACTGTACTTAGTAAAGTTTGTGGATAACTTTAATTATCTGTGCAGAGTACAACTGTGCATTTTGTGGCTCCAGAAGAACCCTGGCAGTATTTTATACAGTATTTGTACACTGTATAAAGCTTCACAGCAGGTGTTCTCTTTTCACCTGCTATGCTACAAGATTATCTCCTGCTCTTGATGATACCTTGAATCTCTGTTCCTTAGACAGGGATACTTTTGAAGTATTATTGTTGACTTTATGGAATTGGATATTGGAAATCCAAGATCCATGGACAGAATGAAAATTAAATCCAGCTTGTTTAAGCTAGACTTTTCAAAGCATGTTCAATATTTCCTTTAATATGCAAAGGGTGGGCCTAGGGTTTTTTTTCCACACATCTGGATCCAGTGAACTAAAAAATTGTTTGATTGCATATAACCCAATGATGAGTAACAATACCTTAAGTAATTGTGCCAATATTTGTCCCCTGTGCCAATAATTGTGCCAATATTTCAATACTTGAAATTAGAAGGGCAGATAGTATTTTTGAATATACATTCAACAAGAATTTGTCCTATTCTTTTAAAACTGCTCTCAAATTGCAAGACTGAAATCCAGGAAAGAAATAGGGATAAGGCTACCCCAAGTACTGCCAAGTCACCAAAACTGAGTTGCAGTGATTTTTAAATCATGCAAATTTTAAATACAGTCATAATAAATGCTGTAAGAAATCATAGAAGCAAAATAAATGGTTTGAACATCTTCAGAATATCAATAACTCTGAAATCAGAACAAGTTTTCTTTTTCTTTTTAGATCTAGGTTAGAATGATAAAATGTTAATACTCTTGAAAGCTGAATATATATTTTTTCTAAATAATCTTTAAGAAAATCAAAAGAGTTTAAAAATCTAAAGAGTCTTAGCACCAATATTTATTATAATTTCCATAATTTGGGCAAGGATACATTAGCATCTATAAGACAGAGTAATACTCATTACAACATTATGACAAAGAACTCTGTCTTTTAAGTATCTGCATGTGTGGAGGTAAACAATACTCCCACATGTGAATTGCATTCACTACCACATGCCCCCTCCCACCATACATCAGAACTGCTTAACATGCCCTTGTAAAAAAAAACTTTCACAGCAAGGTGAACTGACCCTGAGTGATGACAGAGAGAAGAATCAGTCAGGAACCTGTAGCTCAGTAAACCAAATAGTGCATATTTACCAACCATATTTCAAAGACAGTATGGCTAGCAAGCTGACCTAGTAGGAAGAGATAAATAACAATATGGACATGTGGGTGGTTTATCTAAACCACTCCAATATCATGCTGTAATTTCCATTGTGTCTGCCTTTTTTGTTATCTTTGCAACGCAGCACACTAAAGGTATATAAGCTCTGATTCTGCCTTTTCTCAAGGCTGCTCAGCTAAGTGCCAAACCTTTGCTAGGAGATTACACACAGAGAGAGAGAGAGAGAGGGGGGGGGGAGGGAGGGAGGGAGGGAGGGAGGGACAGAGGGAGAGAGAGAGAGTTTGATTAAATGCTAATAACATTATTTTTTATTTTCAAAGTGATTTGGTTGCTTTAATGAAAGTGAGAAGGTGACGCTTGTGTCATGGCATCATGAGACATGTTTCAATATACTGGTAGCAAGATGGCTGGGAAGCAGAGGGAGTTACAGCAATTAAATAAAGAAGAAACTGCAGACATCTGTAATCGATTCTAGCAGATCTTAATTTTCCCTCTTCTATTTTTTTTAATCTATTTGATATAACTATATAATTACCATTTTCAGAGGGTTTCTTCCAACAGACACTTTATTGCACAGGTAGACTGCACAAAATCAACCTACTAGTCAAGGCTATTATTCATCAACAGAAGATAGATAGATAAGTAGGTAGGTAGGTAGGTAGGTAGGTAGATTAGATAGATAGATAGATAGATAGATAGATAGATAGATAGATAGATAGATAGATAGATAGATAGATAGATAGATAGATAGACAGACAGACAGATTCAAGTAATTAAGATTGGACTATAAAAAATATCAAGTGCAGTTCTTTCTCATCTAAAAGCAGCTTTATAGGACAGTTGTGTCAGTTAGCTTTTTCCAGAAACATGTAGATTTTGATATCTTTATCTCACTTTTTGAACAGAAACATATCCAAAGGGATTATCATGAATATATAAAGTATGTATAAATGTTGTGAATCAAAAAATTAAAACAACAAAGGAAAATTTAAATGATTTGTTAAAAAAAACATTGTTAAATAAAAATTACACAGAAAAACACATCTTCACTGAAACTGTTGCAAAGAATTCATAGCTGGTGTTTTTTACAAAATATATTAACACCACTTGAGTCTAAATAGTCTATGCTATAAACCTCTCTTTGGACAGTTAATTAAAATCCATCTTTTTAAAAACTCAGAGGAATTTCAGCATTTTCAAATCTCATGGGAAATATTAAGTGGGGGAAAAAAATCACAGAATGCCACAATACTTAACATTCAGAAAATGAGTCACTTTAAAATAGTTTGCATGGAATAAATATTCCAAGATATTTGAAATCCTTGGGGGCGTGGGGGGAAATGTAACAGGGTTTAACCACAGTGTGAAATTGCTATTGGAGTGGTGAATACCAATTATTTGTGATTTACAGTAATTTACTTGCAAACCCAAGGGCTTAACCTAAAGCAGTTGATATATGTATTAAATGAAGCATCAAGGGGTAGGGAAGGGAAATAAACTGGAATATTATAAAGTCAAATATTTCCTCCATTTAACCAGATGCTATATGGAATCTAGCATATACTATTACTAAAAGACAAGCATAAAAAATAAATTGGCTTAGAGAATGCATTTACTTTGATCCAAGAGACTTTAGGTTGGCCACTGTACTAGAAAATATAAATTATTTCAAAGAACTGAAAAGGAAGAGAAATGCCAAGCAGCTGATCTGGGGGCCAACTTAGACATGGCACAGATATTTATGAATAATATCTTAGATGCATTTTAGACACATTTATAACTTTTATTGGTCAGGAACTGAGCACTCTTCCACCTTCTAGTTGTGGGCTTGCAAACTATGCCCAACAGAGAGCAAAACCAGTCAAATGGTTTTCCCTGTCACTTGCATTGTTGCAATCCATAGATTAGAAGGCAAGACATGTAGGCAATCAGTTTTCTAACTGGAAAGCAAAAATCATAGATAAATCAGAATTCTTAAGTTCTGAATCTTTGGGGGGGAGAGAGAGATGCCTAACTCTAAACTAGGAAATAAATATATATCATTCTGAACATTCATTCATTTATCTATTCATCTATCAAATTTCAAGCTGCTGTGGAAGATTGGCTGGTAAAAAGAAAGGCGTGGATCATTTTTTCCCCTTTGCACATACAGTATAAGAAGTACCTGTGTAGGAATAATTATTTAGCCATATTGTTTGTACTTTAGCAAGCTTTGTATTGCAAATTTCTTCACATTTGCACTTAGAAGTTACTTAGCAATCTTTGTGGATTTATCATTGTATTGTTAATTACTCTTAGCTGTATTTCTACTACAATGTTTATATTACAATTATATTTCTACTGTTAAGACAATTAAGATTCTTATTTTTATTGGGGGGAGGCAAAATTTCACTTTGGTTTGATCCTATTGACTCTGAATCCTAAAAACCATATTGACTTCTGAATGATCACCAGGATGCCAACACACATAGTCAAAATATTCAGCTCGAGAATGATTCATGGCATTTTTGTAGTACTGTAGTGATGGTATAAAATGTAACAAATAAACATCACAAACCAGAGTGGCATATGGCACTCACTATACAATGAAAACATTTAAGATTGCAGCTAGTTTCTCTTTGAAAATATTCAGCTTTGGAGGACACTTGAGCATTGTTCAATATATAGAGTAAGAACTGAGGCAAATAATAAAATTTTCCATTTTTTTTTAACCTATTAGTTGTCATGAATGTTCCAGGTTTTTGAGGTGAAAAATAAATTTCTATCCATTATGGTTGTAGAGACAAACTTGAAAATACAATAGAAAGAACTCTTGCTGAGCCAGTTTTCTCATTTGCGGTCTGACGAAAAAATACTTTTTGAAAATCTAACCTTAAAAGAATACAAATGCAGCTTTGTAAATAGAAATTGTATAATAAATGCACTGAAATTTTAATAAATGCTAGGCTTCAAATAAACCTCTGCTTTATATTCAAAGTGATGTGTGGAAGAATATAGCAGCACTAATATGTATATGAATATCAGGAATATAAATGCTTAAGCAAAATAAGAGTAATTAGATGCACATCATTGATAGGTCTTTGTTTTCCCTGTTTATAATGTCTTTATGGTAATTGGAAGCTTTTATGGGAAGGCAAGGAAAATTGTGCTAATTACAGAAAAAGAAATGCAGAATAGAAATTTAAACAAGGTTACAAAAAAGGCTATTTAAGCATAGTCACAGGTGGAACTGTGGTATAATTTGCCAATGATCTATTCTTCTTGGTTCTATTGAAACTCATTGTAACTCAGGATGGATTGGAGATTAAATAGGTCAGATAAGTAGAAATAGTTTTATTGTATATAATATTGATGTTTTAATTTGGAGAGAGGAATTGCTCGGGCATTTCCCCTGGACTGCATCTGGAGTGAGAAGATAGGAGGAAGGGGAGAAGTAAGTAGGAAGGTTGAGGAGAAGGAGGAGAGGGGGAGCGTGAGGAAGAAGAGGGAAAGAGGGAAGTGAGAGAAGAGGTTAGAGGGTGGATGCGTTTTGGGGGGAAATGGGTGAGCAATACTGAAAGTTGTGTGTATAAATTTATTCTATTCTTAATCTGAAGTACTCTTTATGAATGTAATGAAAAATTGAAAATAAAAAAAAAATACAAAAAAAATGCAAAGTTTTGTCCTATTTTGTATGTGCCACTACAAAAAGACATAAAGCACATCTGCACACAAATAAAAATGCAAAAACAGACAATTAAAGAGTAAAAGCGTCTAGGATTTCAGCTTACAGTGCACTCAGATTTGCATGTATTCAACACTAAATCCACAATAATTAGTGGAATTGGCTATCATAAGGTGAGAATAGAACTTCAGTCCCCTAATAAAAAAAGATGTAAGAGGGACAGGTTCAAATTTCTGTACCAGTTGCAAAGGAATAATTATTTATAGAAAGCTCCATTGAGAAACAAAGGATATGCTTCCATATAGTATTCTCAACTTTCGCAGTTTTAATACAAGTGGACTTCAACTGTCAGAATTTCCCAGCCAGTTTCCATGTAAAGATAAGCAGAATTTTTCAACTGGCCCATGCTATTTAGATGTTCTTTCTAGCTCTATCTGAAATTTTTTGCTATAAACAAACTAAAAAGACCTGGGAGATTTAGCTGTCATCTGGAAATTCACACATGAGCATCATAACTTGTGGTTGGGTTTTCCAAGCTTCAGAAGATCAATACTTCAGTATAAATCAGAATTTGGGAGTGTTGTTGTCTCCATTTTTCCTGTTTCCTGTGACAGTTGAAGCAGTTAAGCAGCATGGTCCATGGTGACTATACACTCTACATTTTATTTGATCTGTATGGCTATGTAATCATCCTCTACTATTATTTCTATAGAATAAAATAGAATTTCTAACAGTCAGAGATGCTTTCTCAGGTTACAGTTCTCTCCCAGACTCAGGTTTCTTTTATCTGACTGTTGTCTTGATAATGGTTTTTCTTCCTGTTTCTCAAGGACAATTTTTCTACCTATCTGTAATATACAATTTCAACATTTTTTCCCAAAACTATTTTTGTAAAGGGAGAAATAGACTAAAATATTTCAGCCCTGTCCCCAGTGATGCCATTATCTTTTGGATCCTTGGAAGACAACAGATAAACTTCTTTTTTTAAAAAAAACTATAAGTCAGAAAGCTGTCCACCATAGACAAGACTTTCATGCTTTGATTTTCTTTGGAATCCACTCTTTGATTTCTAATAATTAACAAGCTTGGTCTTAACAGAAATTGTAAGCATTGCTTGTCTCTTTTTATGTAATGTTTGAGCCTCTATTTTCTAAACTAAAATATTTTATTATTATGGATCGTTGTACAGTCAGCCAGATGTTCAGACTGGATTTGGCATTTTGTCTACCTATTGAGTCCTTACCCAGGACTGGGATAGGCAGATGTGGATGTTTGATGGTATTACAAATATTGTCGCAGGATGGAAGCAGTTCCTAGTAAGGCCGCCTTTTGCAATTGACTAATAGCGAATTTGTTAATGCCGATGGTGTTCAAGTGGTGCTCCAGTTGTTTTGGGATTGCACCCAAGGCGCCTATTACTATTGGTACTACCCTTGCTTGCTTTTGCCACAGTCTTTCTATTTCTATTTGTAGGTCTTTGTGTTTTGTTATCTTCTCCAGTTCTTTCTCGTCTATTCTGCTGTCTCCAGGCACTGTCACGTCCACTATCCAGACTTTTTTGCCTTTCTTATCGACAATTGTTAAGTCCAGGGTGTTATGTTGCAGGTGCTTGTCTGTTTGAATTCTGAAGTCCCAGAGCAGTTTAATTTTATCATTTTCTATGACTTTCTCTATTTTATGATCCCACCAGTTTGTAGACAGTCTGTGCGATCTTCTTGCAGCAGCTTACCAGGTGGTCCACTGTAGTATTATTATTATTATTATTATTATTATTATTATTATTATTATTGCCAAGTATTTTGTTCAATCTTAATATTTATTGGATAGGTCTTAAAAGACATAGTTTTGATGGACTCAATGTGTATTAAACTTGTTACAGTCTACGCTAAGGGTGTCAAACTCAATTTCACTAAGGGCCGCATCAGCATTGCGGTTGCTTTCTGGGGGCCAGGTGGGTGTGGCCAAAGTGGGTATGGCCTATTGAGTGGGCGTGGATGGAGTGAGTGTGGCCTACTGGGTGGGCGTGGGCAGCTCTACATCGTTCGCGTCAAGGGGGCCTGTGGGGGCCTGGGCAGGAGTGGGACAGATCTGAGGGTCTCTGGTAGAAGGGGGTGGGACCAGGGCAATTGCCAAGGCATTGTCCACTGGAGGAGCCTCACCATTCTTCTCAGGCCGTGGGGGGGCTAGTGGTGGTGCGGGCTGCCCGGGGCCTTGGGCAGCAGAGGTCAAATGCCCAGCCTGGCCCTCGAGCACCCACGGCACCAAGCCCAGCCCCACTTCCCCAAAGGGGTGGCCAGCTGCACTTACCTCCTCCTCAAGGCTGCTGCTGCTGTGCTTGCTCTCCTTAGCCAGGTTGCTCATGATGGATACGAGGGAAAAGTCAGAGGGAGGCCCATTCCCTTTTCATGGGAGGAGACACAGCTTTGTATCCAAAGCTTTCTTAGCAATAGGATGGGAGACTACCAGAATAGGCCAGGAGGAGGAGTCAAGGGAATGGTGAAAAGGCAGCAGGGCAGGACTAAGGCAGGACTTCCCTCAAACCCTCCCTCTCCTTCTTTCCTTTCTTCCTTCCTTTAGAATGGTGGGAAAATATTTGAGATGAGGGAGAAAAACAGGCAAGAAACACAGCTAGGGAGGTGTCACCTTTTGTGAGGAATGAAGAAATGCACCATTGCCTGGAAGTGGCCAGCATATGGCCCTCACCTTCTTCACATATCTGGCTTGGTGGGCTCTGGAGGAGGGGATGCCATGAGCAGCATGAGAGTCAGGCAGTGGGGCACTTTCCTCACAGGCCAAGAGACTGAGCCGGGTGGTGCAAAGCTTGCCAGCTTTGCACCTTGCTGCCTGCTGAAACTGGGCAGGCTGGGGGCTAGGCAGCATTGCATCAGTTTTGCACCACCCAGCTCAGCTCTTGGCACTGTGAAGAGATCACCTCACTGCCTGCCGAAACTGGGCAGGCTGGGGGCTGGGCAGTGTCATGCTTTTTTTTGGATTCGTGCTGCCCAGCTCACCTTCTCAGCACTGTGGGGAGAGCGCCCCGCTGCCTGCCAAAATCCCTCCCCCAGAGCCCATCAAGCCGTATATGTGAAGTAGGCGAGGACCATTTGCTGGCTACTTCCAGGCGATGGTGCATTTCTTCATTCCTCACAAAGGGTGACACCTCTCCAGCATTCACCCAGGGGGTGGGGCTGATGCAGCAGGGGCTGGTCCCTCGCTGTTTCCAGATGACCTTGTGGAGCTAAGACTGAATGTGTTTCAGCATAGATGGCCACCACAAAATTGAACATTGGCTCCCAGCCGGCCTGGGCCAGGGCCAAGGCAGAGGGGGCCGTTCCCTCACTGTTTCCAGGATGGCTTCATGGGCTGCGTGAAACCACTTTGCAGGCTGCATCCAGGCCCTGGGCCTTGTGTTTGACATGTCTGGTCTACGTGTTTATTGTTTGCTTCCATTTGAATGGGCTTATTGTTTGCTCCTACAGCTCTTTGTATTCAACTTGTTTTGAGATATCTGCTTTATTTTCCTTGAATTTGCTTTATTTTCTGCCTGAAATGATCAGCAACTTTTCTGATTGCTTTCCAATTTTGCATTCAGTTTCCACAATGTGCAGCAATTTCTTTGTTGATCTGCAAGCCTCCAGATTTTTAATGTTTTCGCTTTTCTTGACTTGATTTCTCTTTGTAATTAGGTTTGGATTTTTGAATGTTTTTATTGTTTTCTAATTATTTCTATTTCCTCTCCTTCAAGATTGGCAATATGCCCTACTGTAGCTGATGGATACCTTCGCTGGGATATCTTCCAGTTTGTTCTTTTCCATTTATAATGTTAAGTGTTAATTCCATCAATCTTTGTAGAAGATCTTTACACTCTGCTGAAAAGGATTTATTCATTGAGATTTGTCTAATTAGATCCTATAGTTGTTTGCTAAATATGTTTGTTAAAATTAGCAAACTCAATCTTAATGATTAATTAGAATTTCCAGTTAAGCCTGGAGTTGGATTCATTCATATCCTCAATCTCTTCACCTCCCAGCATAACTCAGTTCCTCTTTATGGGAGTGTCATTTGTTGTCTGTACATATAATTGTTAGTTTACGAGGGCAAATTTTTTAGTTAGGTTTGCTTCATTTTCAACCAGCTTTATTGTAAACAGAGCTGGTTGTGGGGCCTGAATGACCACTCATGAGATGACTTCACTATAAGGCCTTCATCTGCAATAATTGAGCCATTATCTAATGAGGTGAGGGTCTGGTTGGAAGGAAAAAATCTGTAATTTGGCTTGGCTTACATTTCTTTATAGTGTCCTAGTACTCTAGTTTCTGGGTCTAAGCCTAATCAATATAATCACCTCTTGTGAGGACTATTTTAAGTATTTAAATAATAATAATAGCCTCTTACTCACTCTGTTCTTACTCACTCTTCCATCCACCTGCAGCATATACTCTCAGCTTTACTAAATGGCTGCAATATAGCTGGGAGAGCTAAAATAAGTTTTTTGAGATAAGACACTTGAGAGTTTCATGTTTCGTTTACATTCTTTGTTATCGGCCTGCCATACTTCTGCAGTGAATTTAGCTGTTGCAGTCCAACCACAGCTGATAATGATGCTATGTGCTTCAATTAAAAAAAGCTCTTATCAAATATTTATGGAATAAAATTTAAAATTATCACATGGAGCTGACTACATGCCTCACCATCTCATTGGAAATCCTGAAAGCCCATCAAAATCATATGCAATACCTAATTTCTTATATCTAAAGATATTTTGTTAACATAAAATGCCTCCTTTAAAATCTGAGTAGTATGAATCTTTTTAGTTACAAAATCTATATAGCAACACTGCATATGTTGTTGAAAAAATATAGTACTATAGACTCAGTTCATAGATTTTATTCCAGAGAAGATGACAAAGAATTGCAGGCTATAAAATATAAATGTCTTAATTCAGTATAGACAATATCACCAAGCATGGAATTCTTGTGGACTGGATGTATTATATTTCGGGTTTCAGAAATATTTTTGTTGCTTTTTATGTTTTTTATTGTTTTTCCCCTTTTTACTACTCTTGAACGCCCAGAGTTATGTTAAATAGGATGGCCAGCTATATAATTTTTTAAAATAAATATTTCTGCACAAACAGAAACTTTAGAATTCTAATATAAAAATATAAGAATTAAACAAATATGGGAAAGATAAAATATAACAATTACATTTTTCTGCTTGCAGTACTTCAGATTTTTAAATTCCTTTTTAACTGATAGTTCCATAAACCATATCCAAAATTACTCGGAAGATAGGAGAAGGTTCATAAGACAAAGGTAACTGGAATGGAATGAGTGATATAATAAGAGGTGGGGGACTGAACAAATTCACCTAGTACATCTATTCTCCAGTACAGGAGATGGAGAATCCACCAACGGGTTTTCACTGTCTGCCTCCTCTTGAGACCAAGTAGCCAAACTTGACACACACCCTCTTGCTAGGAGACCCAGTCTTGACTTGGTCTCAAGCTCTTGAAGACGGATCAAGGTTGGCTCTCAGGTTTAGAGATCTTCAATTCATTAGCAGGTCAGATACCATTGTTGGATTCTCCTTGCCTTTAAAATTTATATTCCCTAATTAGTGATTCTCTCTCAAAAGCAGGTTAATTTCCCAATTTTTTTTCCCTAAGACGCTGGACTCAGTGCAGCCTCTAATCGGCTGATTCGAGGCTCCTGTGTGTGTGTGGGGGGGGGAAACACTTCTCCACTCTTTTCCCAGGACTCTGGGGAGGGGGAGGAAAACATTTTTCCACTTCCCTGTGGGCTTTTCTGCGACATTCAGCTCTGCAGCCACTATCAGCCCCAGAGTTTTTTCCCCTTCGGAGGCCATTTTTAAACGGCTGAAAGTCGCGGCCGCCATTTTGGATGGCCCAGGAGCTCAGAAACCTGAATGGAGGTTTTTTCCTTCACTTGGCAAGCAGCTTCTGGAAGATTTTAATTGGAGCCCTGTTTTCTCTCCACAGCGCTTTGCGCTGCGGTCAGCCTTCCACCAAGAGTAATATTACCTGGCCAAGCCTCTGGAGGCCGTTTCAAATGGCCTGAAATTTGCGGCCGCCATTTTGGATGGCCGACGAGTCCAGAATTCAAATGGAGGTTTCCTTCCCTTTGCAATAAGTTTCTGAAGCAAAACTATTAGGGTCCTGCCTTTCGAGACAGGGGTCTTCACAGCAGTCCCCTAATTGATCTCAGGAAGCCTTAAAAGAATTTGCTGTGGCCGCCATTTTGGGCACACTACGCAGTCAGCCTTGCATTGCCATCAGCCAAATAATTAACCAAAGGCCTCAGCACTTTACAGGCCGTTTCCAACAGACCTTCTGACCATTAATTTCAGCATAGCTGAGAAACCATTCTAGCCCTACACAGCGACTACCATTAGGCCTTATCAACTGTAACATTATTTACAGCCAGTAATTAACTGACTAGGCCCAATTCTCAGGCTACTACCTTGTTTTGGAATCGCCATTTTGAATTCACATTGCCTCTGCCAGGCCTCATCTCAGGCCTCTGTGCCCTTCATTAGGGCCTTTTTTTGCTGGTACACCTTGCCTGCCCACCTAAGGCCTCCGGGCGGGGCCCAGAGAGTGGTCCCAAACGTGCCTTTGGCATCTGACTCAATTGCCATGACCGAAGCCCAGAGAGAATTTTTTTGCTGGTCGGGTGGTCAGGGGAACAGTCTTGTTACTTGTTCCAATTTTGCTCCTGCCAACGGCTTGTCTGCCAGAGCTTCAATCTCAGATTCTCTGAGACTGCTCAACTTGGATGGAGGACTTCATGTTGCCTCACCCAGTGGGCACTGTCCCTCCATCCAGTTACAGCTGCCACAAATCCTCTGAACAGGAGGCGGCAGGCAAGCCCAAATCTAAGGCCAAGACGGCATTCAAGAAGCCTTCCAAGTTGGCGGAAAAGCAAGTCAGCCGTAGGCACCAGGCTCTGGAGAAGGAGTTCTCCAGAGTGCAGAGACAGACTGGATTGGAAGAAGGATCAATTGGTGGCCTCAGAATTTGAGGACTCTTACACTGCACTTCCCATCAGGGGAAGGCTGGTCCACTTCTTCCATCAGTGGCAACTCACATCTAGGGATGCCTGAGTCCTACAAACCATCTGGTGGTTTGTCCCTGGGGTTCCTAGCCAGCACCCTGGACCGCTTCATCTCTTATCCCATTTCCCGGAATCCACTCACACAGAGACTCATGTAGGAAGCCATTCAGCATCTTCTAGAGGGTCAGGCCATAAAGCCGGTACCTCCGAATCACATGGGAAGGGGATTCTACTCCATCCTTTTTGTGATTCCCCATCCTTAGGAGGATGGAGAGCAATTCTGGACCTCAGAGTCTGATTCATTACATCACATGCATGACGCAATCACTCCAGTCCATCCTGGACGGCATCAGTCAGGGAGACTCCCTGGCATCAATAGACCCCACGGAGGCGTACAAGGCCTGTTGGTTTGGCCTCTCCTTGGCTCCCAGGATATTCATCAAGATCCCAGTTGTACTGGCCGCCCACGTACGGAAAGTACTGGTACGCGTCCAAGTGTTGACTGGACCAAATCTTGACCCAAGTGTCGTCCTTCCGGGCAGCTCAGTAGGACCTGTTACTAACTATTCAGGTCCTCCAACAGTGCGGGTTCTCGGTCAATTTCCAGAAAAGCCAGACAGTTCCCTCATCCAGTTTTCTGCACTGGGGAGCCATCATAGACACACGAACTGTAGGGTCTATCCCCCCCAGGTGCGGTTGGTCAGCATCAGGGTTCTGGCTTGCCGGGTGTACAAGGGCTGCACCGTTTCACTGGTCTGGATCTCCCAGCTTCTGGGAAGATGATCTCCAGCATAGCCATAGTTCCCTGGGCCGGATTCAACTTGCGGGAGCCTTTATGGTTCCTCCGGTCGTTCCAACGAGCGAATGCCAGCGCATCCGACCGCCAGGTCAGGCTTCTGATCCTCACCCTCAGGTATCTACGAGGGTGGCTCTCACAAGTGGTGTCCAAAGGGTAACCTTTTAAGGAGCCAGACCACACCACCATCAAGACGGTCGCACATCCATTTGGTTGGGGTGCCCTTCTACGGTCTCAGTTTGCACTGGGCCATTGGTTCCATGCAGACTTGAGACACAACAGCAATTGACTGGAGCTCAAGGCCATCAATTCAGATCTTTGCCTATTCCGGCTCTAGATCAGGGACTGTCACGTACGGGTCCTCACAGTCAAAGTGGAGCCCAAGGTCCACGTGAACCGGCAGGGGGACACCAAGTCAAAGTTCTTTATGTCCAAGACACGGCTACTAGGGCCCTGGACAGAGCCCAACCTGGCTCCTCTCAGGACCAAACACATCTTGGGAAGGGGATTGCATCTGGATCTCTTTGCCGAGATTTTCAGTAGGTCTGGCCATCTGATCCTCGGCATGTTTGCATCATCAAACAATGCCCAATTCCCCACGTACTTCTCCCGTTATTATATTCCAGGGGCGGAGGGAACGCCTGCCCTGTGGATTCTGTTGCTGCAGGCTTTCCTGTGGGCCTTCCCTCCCCTCCAGCTGATTCCGGCGATCTTCCGCAAACTGCTACAGGAACAGATGGAAGCGAGCCTTGTGGCCTCGTACGGATCACAGAGGATCTGAATTGCTGATCTGATAAATCCCTACTGGTTTCCCTCAAGGGAGATTCCCCCGCATCGGGTGTCCTTCCACCAGGGGGTCCTCCAATACCCGGACCCTCAGGGGCCGCAATTGAACATTTAGCGCCTGAGCGCAACATCAGGACACAAAGTTATTCTCATTGCAGGCAATCACTATGATTCGGGCCTCTCGTCGCTCGGCGACCAATCGCATTTATGATTCCACTTGGAAGAATTTTTTGCCATTGATGTATAAAGCGACAACTAAATATCTACAAATTGACCATTCCTCAGATCATAGATTATCTCCTGGACGGTCGGGACAGCGGCCTGGCCCCTGTGACTATTTGCAGACAGGTGGCGGCCGTGTCAACATTACTCACTTGTACTGATTCAGTTCCCTTAGCTCACCATCCCAGAATACGAACCTTTATCAAGGGTGCATGCAACACCAGGCCTCCCGTGGTACACAGGTACCCCTCTTGGGAATTGCCCCTCGTCCTTCGTGCGCGGACAAAGACTCCTTTTGAGCCCATAGCTACTGTTCCATTGCAAAACCTGTCTCTTAAAATTGCGTTCTTGATTGCCATCATGTCAGCCAGACCTATCTCTGAGCTGGCTGCTTTCTCGGTCAGAAATGACCTTTGTATCTTTCATAGCGATCGGGTGGTCCTCCGCCTGGACTCCGCCTTTGTGCCTAAGGTAAACTCGGTCTTCCATAGAGCATAGGAAATCATCTTGCAAAATTTTTGCCCCAATCCTTCCCATGACTTGGAGCGGCAGTGGCACACACTGGACATCTGCAGGGCACTGCTGCATTACATGAAGTGCACAGAGCCTTTTCGTAGGTCCGAGGCCCTATTGTCTCCTTCCGTCTGGCTTCTCAGGGAAAGAAAGTTTCCGCTGGCACTATTGGCAGATGGATCAGGGCCTGTATTGCGGAGGCATTCCAGTCCTCTTCCCTGCCAGCTCCAACTCATCTTACTGCCCATTCCAGTCGCATTGCTGTGACCTCAGCAGCATGGGCCACTCAGGCGTCCATCAAGGACATTTGCAGGGCTACGACATGGTCCTTGCCCTCCCCGTTTGTCCATCATTACATGAGCTACCGCTTCGCTGCGACGGACGCCTCCTTTGGTCAGAGGGTCCTTCAGCAGGTGGTCTCCGGGGACACTATTCTGGCCTTATCTGTTTCCCACCCATCAGGACAGTGAGGCTTTGGTATGTCCCATTGGTGGATTCTCCATCTCTTGTACTGGAGAAGGGGTGTTTTCTTACCTGAACACCTTTTCTCAGTATGGAGATGGAGAATCCACACCGACCCTTTAGGTCAGTTAGGCCAAATTTAAGGGTTTGAGAGCCAACACCTCATCCACCTTCAGCCACTTTCGCCCTTGTCAAGACTGGATCTCCTAGCAAGAGGGGGTGTGTCAAGTTTGGCTACTTGGTCTCAAGAGCAGGCAGACAGTGAAAACCCATTGGTGGATTCTCCATCTCCATACTGAGAAAAGGTGTTCAGATAAGACAACGCCTTTTCTCAACCACTCAAACGTAATAGGTGTGAACCAGATTTTTCTCCCTCTTCATCTATTTCAAAATCATCATTTACCTAACATTTAATAAACACACTCAAAATGAATTCCAGCTATTGTTGGCAATGTGGCAGTGGTGTCATATCTATTCTTAGTTGGAACATATCAACATTTCAGAACATATCAAGCAACACCAATATTTCTCAGTCTGTTACTTTTTTTTCCCTCTTGTATTTCAGGTAGCTTCTGTTTCCTCATCTGTCACATTCTAGGCCTCTTCCTTCCCATAACCTGTCAACTGTTATTACTACTTCCGGGTCAGAAGCACCAAGGCGCTTCCATGGTGAAAGGATTAGCCAGTGACATCACTGTTGCCCAGGGGATGCCCAATTGGGAGCTCCTTTCATGTCCCTGCCAACTGCTAACAGCAATAGATGGGATCCATCCGCCTTGATGCCCTACCACTGAATTATAGTGTTACCTCGTCCTGACTCCAACTCCAGGTATCACCACACAAGCACCACGCCAGGTACGAGAAACAACGCTTTAATATAATTCTCACACAGGCTGCACAAAGTTAGCACTAGGGATCAGTTCTCCCCTGTGTGTTTATATACAAATTTTGTGGCCATTCCATCACCTTTCCCACACCCACTCCAACGCCCATGCGGCACCACCCATATTTCCTACCACACCCTCTTCCCTTGTAAGTGGCTAATTGGTCTTCCAGACGGTTCCTCCGATCAGCTGTAGTGTGGATACTTGATCGGCTTCGGCTCTGTGGCCACACATGCGCAGGCAATGTATTAGGCTGTCAGAGTCCTCTGCGCATGCGTGGCTTTGCCCTACATCGTTCCAGGCACTAACTGCGCATGCGCGGCAATCGGACTGCACATGCTCGTCATTATCAGCTGAATGTCGGGCCTCACAGGAGGAAGTCGTCAACGCAGGAAGTTTTCTGGCCGTTAGGTAAGTATCCACATCGTCTGGAGCTAGTAGCGAGATATCGGACCACCCTCCTCTAAGGCCCGACATATAGTTCTTAGAATCTTCAGGCCAAGCTGGCCTATGATACTGAACACCTTTAAGATAGTTCTTGCAAGAGTTGTTTGTCTACAATGGTACCAACACCATTGTTTTTGTTGGTTTGTTCACTACAGCAGATTTATAAGAAACCTGCCAAAGAAATTATTTTCCAAACACAATTCTTAAATAAGATGTCTTGAAAAGGAAGACTGAGGTTGCAAGAATTCTGGCAACTGAACTATTTTCCAGCTACAACTGGTCATCTCAAAGAATATCAGGATGGGTATTTATTTTCTAACTGTTTTCTTCTAAAACAGGAACTGGCTGACTTTTCACTGATAACAAAGGATCCTGCAACTGTTTTCCAAATAGACCCCTGAATGTTTATCAGTCTGGGAGCAACAATATAACTGTACACAAGTAATTAAAATAAATATTACCCTTGTGGGCATTGCTGGGTAACTGCTGGTACAGCCCTGTAAGGTGAAAGGGAGACAAGATGGGAGAGACAAAAGATAACTACACACTTGCTTCTCAACCGATACTGTTCCTGATTCGAACAGACTGATGCTGCTTTTTTCTGTTCAGCAACTAACCTGGTGCTAGCTGGCAATCGCCAAAACTTCCCTGCCAACCACAAAATGAAATTTGGGCTTCTTTCATTTGCTGTAATAAAAATCACAAATTTTGATAGTTCCTGAGTTCCCAATGTGGTATTCTACAACATGCTCAGGGCCATCTCCTTTGAAGCTTGCCAGATTTCTAAGGATTTCTGAAAGGAGACCTGCTCTGTTATGCCCCAGATGATCTGAAAGCTATCCTTGCATTTGAGCAAATATAGCTTCCCCTTGCATCCATAGACTGTCTCCTCTTTAATATGCCTTCCATTATGCATCCTGTCCCCTCTATACAAGAGTCAGAACTGTAACTATTTCAGTTTAAGGCCAATACAAAAAAAAAAAAAAAGTCCTGGGTTTTTCACATAAATACACACCTCAAAAACTGAAAAGTAGATTTGCCCGAAGTGTTGTATTTTCGTTGGCTTGTAGATTTTTTTTAGAACCATATTCTCTTTATTAATCTCAGGTACAGTATTTTGATGAACAATTCATTAAACCTGGTCAGATGATTCAAGATAAACAGTTCTATAGTGAAAAGACAATTGACAGATTTTTACCTATGACTAGTTTCATGTTCAGTTCCACCCAGGAATTATATTGTGTTTGTTATTTCCACATTGCATTTTACTTTGCACATTTAATTTCATTTCCTTCTGGGGAAAATCTTTTATTTACCTTCCAAATTCAACCCATCTGTCACTCGGGAGCAAATAACTATTCAAAATTGACAGGGTCACTTTTCTTTTAGTCTAAAAGCTATGCAGGGTCCTAGGAATGTGTTCTATCTGCTTTCTACTGAAGATTGCTCTAGCTATTAGTTCCTCCCCAAAATGATATTAACGTGTTTTCCCCAAAATAAGACCCAATAGGAAAATAAGCATGATTTTTCACAACACTTATAATATAAGCCCCACCCCCAAAATAAGCCCCAATTAAGATCATCAGCCAGACAGATGCATTTAGTACCATATTTTCCCAAATATAAGCCCTAACAGGAAAATAAGCCCTAATGTGTCTTTTGGAGCAAAAATTGATATAAAACCCGGTATCAAAAAGTAGATCAGGCTCCACGGCTATTTTACTCAGCAAACTAGTTTGAACATGATAATTTTATTTTGTCCTGAGTATACAAGGCTATGATCATAACACTGAAGAAGTTACCTAAGTGGCTAGTGAAGTATCTGAAAATAAAAAATCAAACTCAGAAGATTCATGTAACACAACACTTCAACCTTTATATATTATCTACAATCATTTACCTATCATTGTGCAGGAATCTACATTAAAACATTCCAGGCTTTCATGCCTCCTCTTGAATAAATCCGGTAATGGAAAACCATTACCTCTTAAGTAAGTGGTCCCACTATCAAGCTGATATTTCCACTAAGTAACATTTTTATAAGCTTCTGTGATTTAAATGCATGATTCTGTGAGCTACACTCTAGAATGAGAGAGAAGAGTTTCTGACCTTTTATGTGACATCCTTTCAGGTGATTGAAAAGTACCTTTGCCTCACCTCTCAGTTTCCATTTTTTAAAATCAAATGCACTCAGCTTCTTCGACCTTTTCTCACAGGACTTGGTTTCCAGTCCCATGAACAACTTTATTGCCATCTCTAAACCTATTCCATTTTTTCTGAATCCTTTTTAACGTGTAATATCCAGAACTGGACACAGTACTCAAGATGAAGTTCAACCAAAGCTGAACAAAATGTAATTATGACTTTTTACAATTTGAATATTATAATTACTATAATTGTATTTAACTTATTTATAAAGCTTGCATACTTCAGAAAGGCAGAGAATTTATTAATGAAAAAAGTACATAGACGTCACATTGTTGATTTATTGTCTGCAATCAGCTACATACCCACTATCTTTTTTTATTTATTTATTAAATTTATATGCCGCCCATCTTGCAGTTCAAGGCAACTCTGAGCAAATAATGTAAGTAGTATTAGAAAGTCAGGTGTCCTGTATCTGTGCATCTGATTTTTCTCTCCTAAATGAAGAAGCACCAAGTAGTACCACATAAAACTGCAAAAACAGCTATAATCATATGAATATAGGCTTGAAAATCGTGAAAGGAACCTCAACATTAACAATAAATAAATGATTTTATATGTTTCCATATGCATCATCAGGATAGTATAATTGTCACTAGTTTGGATGGCCCTGTATGTCACTGGATGGAAAGTGACATCCATTGGACTTGATGGAACTGAAAGTCACTGGATTTGGAATCCTTGCTCTAGGAGGACACCAAACTTCATGAACCAGTGAATCTAACTAACATAATATTTGTTTCAATTCTCCTAACAGTAGATCACAAAACTCTTTGAATTTATTCTTTGTCTTCTGAAAGGACATAGTTACATTCCTTTTCTTTTTTTGGGATTTATCAAATGGTCTTCTGTTCTGCAGTGTCTTTTTCTTCTCCTAAATGCTCAGAAACTGTTTCAGAATGTCAAAACCATATGCGTTCCAGTGGTGCAGAATACAGTATGTGCTATATTCCCCTTTATGGAAAGTTATTTTCACTGTATGTTTCGGTTGAATAATTTCCTTTTTCTAAAAAAAACACCCCCGATCTTACTTTATTCTGCCTTATTAACAAACAGGAGGTCATTTACTGATTCAGTTATTAGACTTTTCTTTAAGTACTGCTACAACTTTGAATTTGCTAGAAATATAACCCAGGTATTGTATTAGAAAATAAACACACCGTAAGTTAATAAGGCAGGATAAAGTTGTGGTGGCGCAGTGGTTAGAATGCAGAACCGCAGGCTACTTCTGCTGACTGCTGGCTGCCAGCAGTTTGGCAGTTCAAGTCTTACTGGCTCAAGGTTGACTCAGCCTTCCATCCTTCTGAGGTCGGTAAAATGAGGACTCAGATTGTTGAGGGCAATATGCTGACTCTGTAAAGAGGGCTGTAAAGCACTGTGAAGTGGTATATAAGTGCTATTGCTATAAGTACTGCAGATCACAAATGCCAATTCCTTGACATTCATCTTCATTTTTTTTCTTTTTAGAGCACCACCAGCAAGAAGGTTTTTTTTTTTATTTCTTTTGTTGTTGTTACTTTCTCCAACACTCAGGTTAGCAAAGTCTACATTTTTTATTTATAGAATTCCACACAAACCTCCCAGGCAAAATCCTATTAGCTCTTCTATTTTATTTGAAGTATGACTATTGTATCATATATAGATTTTATTTTACTGAAATGATTATTCCAGTAATGTACTGTGCTGGAAAAAAAAAACCTAATGCCAGCAATTTACCACAAGGTGGCACTGCAATATTACAATTGTTAAGTGACAGAGAATGAAACCAACCAAACTTTCAAAATGTGGTGTTATCAAGAGAAGTAGCACTATATATTTCCAATAAAAACATATTTAACATACTTATTTAAACAAGTAAGCTGCATATGGCTATTTTATTGTTTAGTAGATATTTACTATAAAAATAAATGTCCCATATAGGCAAATTCAATTCTTGCTTACTACACGGAAATAATCATGCAGTTTTCACGGCAACAATACAAGTGTCTTGCCACTGCCTTCTTTTAGGATGTTTTTTGGACTTTTGGTTAGCCTATAGTCCTGACAGTTTTAAGTTGTCTCCCATCAAAGTATCAAGCAGGAACAAACCTGATTAGCCAGTTCGCCAGATGTATCTACCAAACTAAAAGTTTAATCTTTTCTTGGAAATGAGCAACATGGTTTGGGCAGTGGTGGCGAACCTATGGCACGGGTGCCAGAGGTGGCACTCAGAGCCCTCCCTTTGGACACGTGCGCCATCACCCCAATCCTAGGCCTTCAACTGGATTTTATAAAACCTTTTTGCTTTAGGCCTCCGCTGCCGTGTGCAAAAAAAAAAAAGGTTCAATCAGTCAATTTCAACTTTTTGCGGGGGAAAAAAAGATCTTGCAAAGTTGGGATTGATTGAACTTTTTAGTCCCACCCAGTCTGCTGTTACCATCGCAGCCATGCCCACCCAATGGGCCACACCCACCTGGCATCCAATGATGCATGTGGGTTTTGGTTGCAGTTTGGGCACTCGGTCTCTAAAAGGTTTGCTATCACTGGTTTAGGGCAATGCTAAAGAATGTCTGGATTATTTAACACCAACATATTCATGTGATACTGCTGTTAAGATTTTGCAATCTGGCCTTCAACTGTGGAGAAGAAGTAAGAAGGGCAAGTTGGATTCAAAAGAGGCAGAACCTGATCATATTGTTAATATTTGCTAAATGACAGAAAACACACAAGAGTTCCAGAAAAACATTTAATTTTGCTTCATTGATTATAAAGGAATTTGACCCAAAACCACAATAAACAGTAAATAGCTCTTAAAAATATTTGACTGCAAAAGAATTTGTATGATGAACAGGAAATAACAGAATGAAATGATGAAGTTTATATTTGTTAAATGAATATGGTTATTTTAGGACTCTGGACCATTTTGCACTGAATATTTTGCTTACGTCTGGATTGGAAGAGAAGTTATTTACTGGAATTACCTATACAGTAACTATACAGTAACTAAGATTTGTGTTATGGGGTGAAGAGCTCTACATATTTGTTAATGAACCCCATGGTTGAGGGCAGTGCTAAAGAATATTTGGATTATTTAACACCAATGTATTAATGTGATAGTGCTGTTAAGATTTTGCAAACTGGCCTTCAACTCTGCAGAAGAACTAAGAACTGCCAGAAGGGCAAGTTGGATTCAAACGAGGAAGTGAAAAAATAGCGAAATTGTTTATATTCGTTGTGATGAGGATGGGAAGTTGGTTTCTTAGAATTTTTTCTTTTGTATTCCCTAATCTTTTTTTCACTTTTATTTAATCTAGTTTTAGTTTGTATTGTCTTGAATTATTGTACTTAAAATGTCAATAAAAATATCATTTAAAAAGCAGCAGTAACTACTCACCTAAAATAGGAAAAACAGACAGTGAAGTAGCAACAGACCTTACTTTTCTACATTCAAGCATTTACAACAGGAGTATCAAACTCGCAATGTCAAGTGACGTGTCGCGACATATCACGACTTTTTTTCCATTGTCAGCAATGGGGTGGGTGCGGTTTCAGTTTGATGCATCTGGCCATCCACATAGCTGTTAAAGGGAGACTTCTGCTATTTGGAAGGACTGTGACAAATATAAACAAAAAATTAAAGTACAAGGATACCACATTAACCACAAAAATATGTATTAATAAGGTGATAACTTTCCCAGCTATAACAAAGAGCTGTAAAAGTTGGACCATAAGAAAAGTTAAACAACCTCCCAAAATGATGCATTTGAATTATACAGGAGGGACATGTTAAGAATATTTTGGATAAAAAGAATGAATAATTCAATGCAGATAGCTCTCGACTCATGGCCATAATAGTCTCTTCCCTTTACAGTTACAAGCCGTGAGAGTCATTAAGTGAAGTGACATTTTCATCTCACATAACCCCACCTCTGTTCTCACAGATGAGGTTGATGAATGACCATGCAGATCTTTAAGCAGGGCATGCGGTGTCTCAGGGTTGGGGAGGTCCTGGGAGGCTTAGTGCAGGACCAGACCCATCTGCCCAAGGACTCCTCCAACTACAAGATGACCTGCTGCTTGGATGACTTCAAAGAAGTTTAGGCAAATTCTTGTAATATAACATTTACGTTAGCTAGCATAAACTACTTCCAGAATAATTGGAAGCTCCTCTTGGAATCCCAGTTAGTAAAACAATCAAGGAAATAAATTATTGTTCTATTTCTGTAAGTAACACTCTTTAAGTGTAAGAAGCATCTAATTGGACACAGTAAAACAAACTGCGAATTGGGTAAGCTTTGATCTGATTCAGCTTTAAGGTTCAAAAAAGCCATGTTTGTACTTCCTTGCTTTGTAATCTAACCTATTTGTGCTTTAAAATTTATAAATTCCACCAGTTCCGTGGATAGAATGTTATGCATTCTAAAACTGAAATGTGCATGTTTTATATTAGCCACAAGATGGCACAAAAAGACAAAATATTAGTATACATACCAGAATTTACACTAGGTGTCAACTAAAACAAGAATGACCTTTTTGACTAGATAATTATATGCACATATTATAACTCAAACTTTTTTTTACACATTTCTTATTAAATTCAATGAAATTTGCTTCCTCATTTGTATAATTAGAATTTCAGATTTGCAGAAATTTGCATTTCTGCATATTTATTCATAGACATTCACAAATAGTTATTTTTTGAATAAGCTCAATGAATTCAGTGACATTTGATCAGAGTAAATACTCAATTAATTTTTCACTGGAACCAGAATTGTCAGTTTCTTGGCCAATATTAATTTGTATTCCTAGACCCCAGCCACCCCCGCTTTATAATCTTACATATTACAGCTTATGATCTTACAAAACCTGCACTAGACATTTACTTACATATTTAGTAAATTTTAGTACCATTAGTAACTCTTGAGATTCACAATTTTACAAGAAATGACATATGAAAAGCAAATGCCTTCAGTAAACCAAAAATCTTAATTTTAAAATTAATGACTCAATAATTCAACATAAGCCCTTTTCAATAAAGGCCAGTACTTCTCCTTGTAGCTAATGGGCCATTGTTAACAAATATTAACAAATTGATGTCTCTTTTGAGATAATCACTATTAAGAGAGCTCTATCCTACCTGAACTCCATATAAAGATTTTTTTTAAAGGATATGCAAAACCACAAGAATAATGTTCTTTTACTAGGTCCATAGGTAGCCAATTGGTCTGCTATTTAAACAGTTTATTTTTTACAGTTTGGGGATAGTAGAAATTCATGAATGAAGGTGAATATACATGTCCCTGGATAATGTTGCAGAATCCATTGGTCCATTAGTGGGTGAAAGTGGCAAGAAGGTGACAAGCAACAGGGAGAAAGCAGAACTATTTAACTCATTTTTCGCATCTGTCTTTACACAAAGGGAAAAAACAGACCAACCTATCAAAAATAGTGCCATAAAAAGCAGAATAGAAACACAAGTTAAGATAGGCAAGAAAATGGTAAGTGAGCACCTGTCCAGCCTAGATGAGTTCAAATCACCAGGACCAAATGGATTACACCCCAAGGTTCTCAAGGAACTGGCAGATGTGATCTCAGAACCACTGAACTATATTTTTCAAAAATCCTGGAGCACTGGGAAACTACCGGAGGACTGGAAAAGAGCTGATGTAGTTCCCATCTTCAAAAAAAGGGGAAAAAAAAGGATCCAGGAAATTACAGACCTATCAGCCAGACCTCAATACCTGGGAAGATTCTGGAAAAGATAATCAAACAATGAATCAGCAAACACCTGCAGGCAAAGAAAGTCATTACTAAAAGCCAACACGGGTTTGTCAAAAACAGATCATGCCAGACAAATCTTATTGCATTCTCTGACCAAGTGACAAAATTAGTGGATCTCTTGAAGTCCAAGACTCTAGTATGACTATGTTCTATTGCTTGTGCTTCCATAATGTTGAATTCCAATATTGCATGATCACTACCTGCCAAGGTTCCTGTGGCTTCAACACCTTCTATCATTTCAGCTCTGTTAGTGAGAATTAGATCCAAAATGGCTAATCCCCTAGTTTCCTTCTCTACTTTTTGGGAGACAAAGTTGTCTGCTAGGTTTGTCAGGAATCTGTTTGATCTTCTTGGACTTCAATAAGACATTTGAGAAAGTAGATCACAACCTACTACTTGATAAGATAGAAAAATGTGGTTTAGACAGCATCACCACCAGATGGATCCGTAGCTGGCTGACGGTCCGTACTCAGCGTGTGGTCCTCAATGGAACCACATCTACATGGACGGAAGTGTGTAATGGGGTGCCCCAGGGCTCTGTTCTGGGCCCAGTGCTCTTCAACATCTTCATCGATTTGGACGAGGGGATAGATGGGGAACTCATCAAATTTGCAGACGACACCAAACTGGCAGGAATAGCCAACACTCCAGAAGACAGGCTTAGGATACAGGAGGACCTGGACAGACTTGAACACTGGGCGCTATCTAACAAAATGAAATTCAATGATGAAAAAAGTAAGGTTCTACATTTAGGCAACAAAAACCAAGTGTACAGGTATAGTATAGAGGGTACCTTGCTCAATAGTAGTAACTGTGAGAGGGATCTCGGAGTCCTAGTGGACAATCATTTAAATATGAGCCAGCAGTGTGCTGCAGCTGTCAAAAAAGCCAACACAGTGCTAGGCTGCATTAACAGAGAGATAGAATCAAGATCACATGAAGTATTAATACCACTTTACAATGCCTTCGAAAGGCCACACTTGGAATACTGCATCCAGTTTTGGTCACCACGATGTAAAAAAGATGTTGAGACTCTAGAAAGAGTGCAGAGAAGAGCAACAAAGATGATTAGGGGACTGGAGGCTAAAGCATATAAGGAATGTTTGCTGGAATTGGGTATGTCTAGTTTAATGAAGAGAAGGACGAGGGGGGACATGATAGCAGTGTTCCAATATCTCAGGGGCTGCTGGCAGAAATTTGGGGTTTTGGCACTAACCATATTCTAATTATCTATAGTTGTGAATTAGTTTTCTCTAAATTATGAATCTACACATACCTTATCAAGTCAGAGAATTTATACTGCCTTAACGTTACTTCTATTTGACTCCAGTAAATCTCGCAATACAGCATAGCAAGGAAATACATTTCCTAAATATTTTCAAGCAAGAGCTATAGTTCAGTCATTTTTTTCTACTTATCCTAACAGGATTACACCTGGTTCCAGTAAATTGCAAATGCCTCTCCCCATTCTGACAGTACATACCTTAATCCCAGTAAAACAATACTGCAATAAATTTCAACAAGCAAGTTTAAATTCCAATCCACAAAACCTGTAAAACTATTTGTAAATATCCTGAGTAGATACATGTCTTAACTGGACAAAGGAAAATAAACTGTGATAAAATGATAAAGTAGTTAATGTTCAGTCATGAAGCTAAAAATCCTGACAATGAATAGAAGTTTCTTTCTTGAAAGTGGCAATGAGAAATTGTGTACAAATATACATGAAACAATGTTCCTTAATACATTTAACCATTTTAAATAGGGCCATCAGAATTGGGCTACAAACACCAAGCAGTCACTAGATGGCAGCAAACAGATACAGAAAATTGTGTTTAGTGCCATCCCATAGACTTCTGCATTTTTGCAGTCTATATCTGGAAGGCAATCATACTTGAAAACAATCTTACTTCCTGAACTGTGCAGAGGACAGATTATGGTAACTCTGAAATCCCTTCCACCTGATTTTACTTCAGTGAGGATTTACTTTGAGTAGACTTGCTTGAGTTTTCATTGTAACAAAACAAAACCTAAGTGAACTTGACACTTCTTTTCATCAGGAAAAAACTATATCAGCTACATCTAAGGTATTCATGTTTTTAAGATGGCATGGGCCACAACCAATCGATTACTAAGTGTAGGCAGAATGATTCCTGCTACCAAATCCCTCAGTCAGAAGGCTTTCTCTAGATTCCCTCTATATATTACTGCCTATATATAACAATTCAAGGTAATGATAGGATCATGGTGGTGAATCTATGGCACACATGCCACAAGTGGCACGCAGAGCCCTCTCTGTGGGCACACACATCGTCGCCTCAGTCCTAGGACTTCAGCTGGGTTTTATAAAACTTTTTTGCTTTAGGCCTCCCCTGCCAGGTGCAAAAAAACAACAATGGTTCAATCAATTTCAACTTCTCACGGGGAAAAAAAAGATCTCGCAAAGCTGCAATTGATTGATTGAACTTTTTAGTCCAACCCAGTCTGCTGTTACCACGGCAGCCATGCCCACCCAATGGGCGATGGCCACAAAATTGGCCATACCCACACAATGGGCCACACCCACACAATGGGCCACGCCCAACCAGCACCCGATGATACATAAGTGGGTTTTGGGTTGCAGTTTGGGCACTCGGTCTCTAAAAGGTTCACCATCACTATGGTAGGGGAATCTGCAGTCTTTTTGATGTTGGTTAGGGCTATCAGAAGTCAATCACATCTGGAACAGCAGGATCCCCAGTCTCAATCAAGAAAGTAGCTGGCTTGGCTTCTGCCTACTTCTGCTTTTACTTTTTTACTTACACTTTTCTTTGCTTTATCCAAAAATGAAACAAAATTCATAATTTCCTTTAATCACGCTATAAAACTTTATGTCTAGTTCCCCTAACAGTTTGAGTGAAGGATTTGGAAATGGCAGAAGGAAAATATCTATCATGAATCATAATCCAGTAGATTTACCACTGGCCATTCAAGCTGGAGCTACCAAAAAGAGAAATACACCATCACCTGGATGGTTAGATTGCTCAGTCCTCTGTCTGTCAAGCCTTTAATCTTCTTGCTATTCATTCAGTCCTTGAGGCATTGCAGAGTAGAGCAGTTAACAGCATGCACTGTGGGATTGGAAATGGCCTGTCTCTCACTTCCAAATAGATTTTTGTTGTACAAGTCACCGAGAACAAGTGAGCCTTCTGTCAGAGTGTCAAAAAATCTCCACAAAAAACTGAGGTGAACTTTTAATGGAAGAAGCATTGGGAAAGATCATCATTTCATATCTTTAACTTGTTTATTTCAACAGGTATAATCATAGAATAATCATAGAGAGTAAAATCATAAAAGTAGTTCAGAGACCTTCTAGCATCTATATTTCTATTTTTTTTCATTTCCTTTTGGTTATATCCTACACTATCTTCTAAAACAACATAAAACACTTAATAGGGGCCAATTGTTATTTGAATCTCTTGTTGTATTCATTATTTTGATCTAGCTACGCATTTAATGAGTTAGTAGTGAAGTTATAAAATGTTAGTTCAAACTATTTGGGACCATTACACAGATCAGGTAAAATATCTGCCCCACCATCTCACTCTTGCCCACAGAGAATGATGAGGAAGCAAGAAAGTTAGGGATGGGAGAGATGAAGCAGTCTAAAATCAGCCTGAAGCAAGTGTTTCTACAATTATGGTTACTGGCTTCATAATGGTTAGTGTCACCAGATGCATGAAACTACACCCTTTTCTAACAGGAATCATACACATTAAAAGTAGTGGGGCTTCAATCCCCCAATGGTTCTCATCAGTAAGAAGCCAATGATTATCACTGCAGCTATCCTTGGCCTGCATATGTTTCTGCATGGCAGCACTAAAGTGTCACTATCCAGTATCAAAGCCAGCAGAAAACTGAGCTGCCTTAAGGAAGTGTTGGGTCCATGTTCAACACTTACTCTGTAATTCAGCAACAAAGCAAACTAGAGATGTATCTGCACTAGAAACTGGGGGATGGAGAAAAGCAGGGGCAGGGTATCTCTCTTCTGATGCCATTTAGTGGCAGCAGATCTGTCATCAAGTCTTCAGTCCCAGACAATTGCTCCTAGGAATCAAAGAACTGGTTGCACAGGAGCTATTTTCCTCAGTTTATTTCACCCCAATCTCCTGCCATCAATGACTGGCAGAAGCAGCCTGAAGAAAGAAGGGGAAGTAGACTGGGTAGACCGAGGACAATGTCATGCATTTGTTTTCTAGAAAAAAAGTTAAGTTGGACATCTTTCTGCTGGGACAAGGAGGAAGGGTTTATAGATCAAATAGATTTGATTTGCATTTTGGGAATAAAGATGACTATGCCTCTCTCTTTACACTGAAATCCTCCAAACTATCACTCTTATCATAGGTAAAATAGGTTTTGATTATTGATGAATCTCTTTCTAGTATTGATTCTTTCTTTCTAAACTCTATTCCTCTTATTTCCAGTTATTATAAATGAGCTTTACTCGTTGCTCTGTTGGAAATAAGCAAAACTGAAAAATGATACTTGGGACAGCTGAAATCACAGAGAATTAAATTTTAAAATTAGTACAAATTTGCAATGAATAGCACTTCTGGGATTGTTTAAAAGGACTCCTTCCAACAGTGGGGTGTTTTAACATTTATAAGTTTGGAGCTATACACTAAATAAATACAGGTTTGGGAATTAATAGCACCAGTAGAATAGAGAGAACAGTTCCTAATTTATCAGTCTTTTTTTTTCCTTTGAAATTCCAACCAAAGTTTGAACTAAGTGAACATCTAGCCATAGCTGGTTTATGCCTCCATCTGAACTGATGCATACTGTTAAATTCAATTCTTTCGTTGCTTTCCAGTTAATCTTAGTTAAATCGTCACGGAGGGGGGGACTACAAATGTTATACTCACTGCACCATGACACAATGTCCCCCAACTATTTCAGAAGAGCCTTTAGAAGATATTTTGTGCCTTTACGTTCTTCCTTTCCCCATCACCCAGTTTGACAAGGCTGAGGTTTTTAACACTACCACCTGTTTGGAGTTCAGACTGGCAACCGTGCTTTGATCAGTGACTGCTTTCACATTCTAGACTAGAGCAAACTGCGATTCTTCCCTAAGCATTATAAAAGGCAAGGCACCTACGCTGTGAATCATCTTCCTTCCTCCAAGGAACTAGGAGAACAGCAGCCCTGTTACGCTAAAGAAGCAAAGCGCCACGCATGCGCACTGTGGTTGTTTTCCACAAAGCTTAAAATGAGCTGGCAGCGGCAGACTACTTGTCTTTGTAGAGAGACCACAGAGCTGGCGAGCAGCAGCTGTGAGCAGCATCTGATGCTGGTACTTTTGAAGAAATCCCCGATGAAGTGCTCGTAGAGATCACACTGATCCTGCCTGCAACCTTTTTCGCAGAGCAGAGAAATTGATCAGTGTCAAGTGAAGATCGATTTTTATATGAGATCTTGACTTTCCTTCCCCTTTTTTTCTTATAGTGTATTTTTATAGACTTTTATTATTAAAAAAAAACTAACATGGTGCTGGGGAAGGTGAAGAGTTTGACAATAAGCTTTGACTGTCTTAATGACAGCAATGTCCCCGTCTATTCTAGCGGGGATACAGTCTCAGGAAGGGTGAATTTAGAAGTGACTGGAGAAATTAGAGTTAGATCACTTAAAATCCATGCAAGGGGACATGCGAAAGTACGCTGGACTGAATCTAGAAATGCTGGCTCCAACACTGCCTACACACAAAATTACACTGAAGAAGTAGAATACTTCAATCACAAGGATATCTTAATTGGGCACGAAAGAGGTAAGTCTATTTTTTTTAATTATTCTTGAAGGTGAAGTTCTGACAACCTTAGAATGTCTACTGTTTTATCCTGAGCGTAGTTATTCAAAAGGAGCTCCTTAATGCAAGGGAATTTATTCTCCTGCATCGAAGTTCAGAATTAAGCTTGATATAGAGCTGGGTAAAACGTCAAGGTTATATTAAGGAAGGAACCCCGAGATCGTGGTGCAGCTGTAAAGTGCTTCCATAAAGACTTTTTCCACCACCACCCCCATTTTCTTTTTATAGAGATCCTTTCACTGTAGATCAAGAGGGCTGGTGGGGTTTTTTTAATGAATTGATTTTGGAAAGATATACGTTGGGATTTGTTCTTAAGTATCTGATGACCCAAAAAAATGTGGAGACTGATTTATTAATCCACTTTTGAGAGCTTGCAAGCAGATCAGTGATGTCTTTAGGATAAGAGAAATGCTGATAGAGAAAGGGCTCCCTGCGGCTTATTTTGACACTTGCTTTCAGCACCCCACGTGTAGATCCGTGTTCCCTTTTACAGAGGCTGGAAAAGTTGGTAAATCCGCCGTATTCTTCTGTAATGCTTCAGCCGTCGAGGTGTAGGTAAAGCTATTTTGGGGAAGGGAACCCCACTCTTACATGACCCTCATATTGAATTAGGGCATCCTTTCTAAGTTCAGGAGTTCTGTGATGTATGAACCTGATTGTGCCAACGCAAAGAAGTCTGCAAAGGGAAAGATATTGGCAAGGGGAAAATACTTTATCGAAGGGTAAATTAGCCTCCAGATTGTTAATCTATTGTTTCAAATGGTGTCAGTCGAAGTATAGGGGAGTCTAAGGTTGTTTTTCTGAAGTTTCCACCCTTTGTTAAAAGCGGTTCAATCCTGTTTGGGACCGGTACTGGGGAGAAGGGAGGGGTGGTGCTCCTCACAGCAGATTGGTTAGGCGCGTCAGGTGGTGGCGATGACTTAATTCCTAGCACAAGAAAATGTTAAAGCAGGTTATGTAATTTTGGCTTGTTCTTTTTATATAAATATAGATAATATATATAGATATATATATGAAGAAAATTTGCTGCAGATAGGAGGAGAGGTTAGAAGATTCGCCTTAATTCAGTAGTATGATAGGATTTTTTAAAAAAATCTGAAAGAGATTCTATTAAATTCCTTCCAAATGTAAGTGGTGTGAGGAGGGCGCTTCGCTGAAAGGTACAGAAGGCAGAACTTGTATTGCGAATCATTTTAAGAATAAAATAGAGCTTTCATCCAGCGGTTGTGCAAAACGCAAGCCCTTCCATTAATAATGGCAGGCTTGAAAGTGCCCCCTTCCCAGTCACTGAACTGCACAAATACGTGTGCAGCGTTCCCGAGAAAAGTAAGAATTAGAACCCATGGGAAAACAATTTTCAGTTGCTTTTCAGATGTCCTTGTGATTGCACCTGGTTCTGTGGCAATTAAATAAGGGTGGATTTTCAATTCAGTATTTTTTTTATAAGAAACAAAAGACTGATGGTAATCTACGCTTCGCTGGGTCGGGACCCTTGACCCAAGCCCATACGTGTATCGAGTTACTCGGCTGAGTTGTTGATCTGTGGAGTGGCTGTTTTTCTTCATTCTTCACATTATCACTGTCCCGACGGCGAACGGTTCCGACGGCTGACCCCAGCCCAGAGCAGGGGAGTTCCAATGGCTTAGCTGAGAAAGCAGACAGGAAAGAACCCGGCAGCCTAGCATGCTCGCCGAAGCCACGCCCAGCGCTCATACAGTCATTGGCCCGGGGAGTTTGTTAGGCTGTTGCTAAGGCAATGCCACTTCTTGATTGGGAGGTGGGGAGCCCGTAAAGAGGGGCGGGACTAAGAGCTGAGGTTCTAGTTCGCGGAGCTTCTGCTGCTACGCGAGTGGAGTTGCGCGTGCTGTTGGAATGTGTATTCTGGATGGCTTTGGTGGAGGAGGGCGGTCCTTTGTCCTCGGCCACGCGAAGCTGCTGTTGGTGTGTGCGTGCGATCCGTGCAGCAATATAATAAACTGGCTGAGTACAGTAAAAGCCTGGCCTATTCTTGGGAGTTAGTAATAGTCTTCCTCAGACGCTACCTCTGCAGATTGCGACTTCAGTTTGTGGATAACACTTGAGTGGAGAGCTGTCCAGATTTCATTCTCTCGCGCCTCTACTATGCCGGCACGATGAGGTTTATTTTGGAGAAAGCATGCGTGCATAGATGTGCAGCAAGCGCTTGGTGCCACGTCGTTTCAGTTTGGCTGAAAACTGGATGGACTTTAAATGGGAATCCCATGCGTCTGAGCCTGTAGGAAAGGATTTGCATAACCTAAGTGGGATTTATTTTGGAGGGTGGGTTTCAAAGTTATAGCAAAGCTCATCTTATTTCACCAAGAAGCAAATTTGAGTTTATTAATACATTTACTGCAGCAATAATAATGAAAAATCCCCTACTTTTGCTTGGGCATTGACTCGGCAATCCTGAACCCACAATCTTGTGTCAACAGCGAGTCCTATCTGGGCATTAAAGCCTGTCGCTTCCGAAACGCTGATATATCTTAGTTTGCCAGCTTTCTTTTCCTGTTCCCTAAGATGGGAGACAGATTGGAAGATCGAGTCTCATTCCGCAGAATCGTGACTGTGGAGCCGAGTAGGGTGTGTGTGTGTGTGTGTGGATTCCTACATCCCATTTAATAGTCCCTCTGGGATCCGGATCAACTGCTCAGATTCCAAAGCAAAACATGGAAGTAGGCTTACAAAGATGAACCTCGGTTCTCTTCTTTTTCTCCCCAGTTCACGTTTTTGTGTAATTTACCAGGGGGAGAATAACCTCTGTCTTTGGTGGCGTTTTCACAAAACGGCCAAACCAGTCTTGCCAAATCCATGCCAACGCTGGAAACCAGAAGGCGAAGATGTCAGAGCAGTTCCCTTTTCCTTTGCTCCGTCCTTCATGACGCCTCCAGCTAGCAAGTGAGGCGGAGGGGCGGAGCTGCTGAGCAAGTAGGCTGGCCGGGCGACCAATGTATACTGTATGCATATGAGCGGCTGGCTGGGGTTCTGCTCGCACCGGTTTAGGCCGGTCCTCTCCTGCTCGAGACTAGTCTGTGATTGACAGCCCAGCAGTTGTTTACCTCAGTCTGGCGGCGGCGGCTGCTCCTACTCAGAAAGCTTAAGGGAAACTGCTGAGCTGGCAGAACGAAAGGGAGGAAAGCCGAAGGGGGGGTGGAATTTCAGTATAATAAATGGGGACAGGGTCAGTGTGAAACAAACGTCAAAAAACACGATTTTATGCAGCTGTATACTTGGTTTTTTAAAAAAACGAATGTATAATGAACGATGGTTTTGAAGATACCTGCGGCTATATACCAGAGTGAATGGTGTCGTGGTGGTGGTGGTGGTGGTGATGGTGATGGTGGTGGTGGTCCAGATTTTCACAGCTCAAATCTATAAACTTAAATTAGTGCCAAATCCTTTATGTATAATTTTTGAGAATGGCAAAAAAGCAGCTCTTCCTAAAACTAGAGGAGGAGCCCATTGTCACACATTTTATTCACTCCTTGCCTGAATAATTCAGTTCCAGGACATTAGTAACAGTACTCTCTGGCTTGTTAACCAGGAGGGCTTTTTTTTTCTCTTAAGTTATTTACCTGTCTTGCCAATGCTACTATTTTCTGCTAGGACATTTTCTCATCTTTTAGGACTACATTATATAGGTTTTGGACCCTGGCCTGAGAAAAACTATCAGAGGGTAGGATAGGGTCTGTATTTCAAGAAGGAAATAAATGGTAATGCTAAGGAATTCTAAGACGGAAAGAAGTTTTTTTTTTTAAAATGAACCTTGGATCTTCTTTTCTTTGTGAGAATCAAACTAAAAAAAAAAAGATTTTTTTTTAGATATTTATGTAGAATTTGCCAACTGTACTACTGTTAAATATCTATTTTCAGAGTCACCAGTGACAGGTGTATAGGATGATAGGAGAAAAATACTTAATGGTGAATTAGAATATTGAATGTTTCCTTTCTAGATGATGATAATTCTGAAGAAGGCCTCCATATCATTCATTCAGGACGGCATGAATATGCATTCAGCTTTGAGCTTCCACAGACGTAAGTATATGTAATACTCAGCCATGACTTTTGGGTCACCCTGCAATAAATCTATAAAAAGCAGCTTACAGAAAGAAATGAGATGGAGGGGAAAAAAACCCTTTTCAATGGTCACGTGGATTGCACTAAAATATGCTGCAGGGACATTGTCCTAATAAACAAGAAGTTACTTCGATTCAAAGTGGCAAAATCATGAAAAATCAGGATAACTACTGTCCTACCAATAATGACTTTAAAAACATGGTTCATTTATTCAGTCATTACATATTTACTTTCAAACAGGCTCACTATCACTAGGCTTTTAGAGACATTGGCATTGCTTCTGTTCACTTAAAACTGGCTATATTGCTGATTGTTTCCATTGAACATACCTGTTAAAAAGATGTAAAGCAGAACAAAATAGTATGAATGATATGGAAAATTTAAATGTTGGCAATGGCTGTCGATTTGTAAAGTAACAGATTATATAAAATGGATGGGAGGAGCCAGTTAGGTCAAAACAAGGAAAAAAAAGCCTTTATTTCAGCACATATGCATTATAAACATTCTAAAAGCATTTTTAATTAGTGATATACTGGAAAAGAAAAATACAATGAGAATGATATGGAAATACATTTTTAAAATAGAGTTATTAATAATTATATGTAATTATTTGTAATGAAAGCCAGAATGTGGAAAGAAAGAAAAAGACTTCTGTTAAAGAAGTTATACATTGTTATGAGATAGAAAACCTTTTAGCAATATGATACATCATTGTCACACATTGTAAAATTATGCAGTATGTCTAGCACTCTAATCGGTGTAGAATTTGCAGGCTGCATTGCTTCCTACTGGTTTTTTTCCCAAAGAGGCAATGTGACAAAATTTAATTACCCCAACTATGTGGAATTTGATTTAAAGATTATAATAATCACTAGCAAATATATTTAGTGAAAATATCTCAACTAAGACTATTTATGAATTAGAAGTTGTAGAAATATATATTTTTAAACTAAGTGTAAGCAGAATTTATTTAATTCGTATGTTTCTGAATTAGTTTGGAAATAATTGGAAACAAAATTCATCATTTCATAATATTTGTTTTTAAACATAATTATGAAAATAAATGGATGAAATGCATAAATGCATTAATGGAAGGTAACAGGGAATGCAAATAAATTATTTTGGACTGAGTACATATTTATTTTCAGTAAAGACCAGAATATAGAAAAGTCTGAATTTCTCTATAATGATCATCCTAGTAACTTTCCTTTAAGAATACTAACAGAAAGGAAGTAGGTAAAATAACTTTGTAAACCTAAACTGTTCTCTTGTCTGTAATGAAAGACAGAGATCTGGAATATTAAGAAATGCCAGACATTACATGAATTAAAAGAATATCTTTTGTACACTTTTATACATGTTGCCTTTAAAGTCAAAAGCATCTTTAAAAAGCATCTCATATATAAATTGAGACCTTTGGGAAGTAAGTCTGCAAACGCAATTTATAGACCTGCTTTATATTTCATGGTTTCCCTATTTCTAAATTTAAAAAGTGATCTCTTCTAAAATTAACATATTTCTTAACTTATATATTCAAGCTGGGGCACATTAAATTCAATTATAGTTCCCAGTCAGCCAAATGGGACTTAGAGTGAAAATGTAAGTCCTCCAGCATTAACCAAATTGTATTGGGCAGTTGTATTCTTGTAGCATATTTCAGTGCAATTCTAATACAAATATGGTCATATTTTATAGGTCTACATGGCAATCAGTTTAACTACAGAGATATTTCTCCCAAACAAATTTAACATGAAAATCTTAAAAATAAACATTTCATTATATACTATGATGCATTAACAGTACAGTACAACTTATTATTACTTTGACTGTATATTTAAGTTAAGCAACAACAGAGCTAAAGATTTATTTAGTTTTGACCTTTGTGTTCTGAACAGACCACTTGCTACCTCATTTGAAGGCAGACATGGCAGTGTGCGCTATTGGGTGAAAGCAGAATTGCACAGGCCTTGGCTTCTACCAGTAAAATTAAAGAAGGAATTTACAGTCTTTGAACATATAGATATCAACACTCCTTCATTACTGGTAAGAATTGACAGAATTACTAATTCTTTGTTAGCATTTTAAAAAATAACCACACATGGCCCTTGAATTATATATATATAGATATATATATATAAAAGTAACAATAATCAAATCAATGGAATACTTAAAGTATATGCAATGTAATAACCCAGAATATGGTAGCATATTGAATAATAATTTTTAAGCTGCTTGTTTTTAACATATTAAACTGTTCCAGTAAAGATTAACTGTATTTCTATATGGGACAGTTCTATTTATGAAACAAATTTTGCCTTAGAATTTGCAGCCTGGCAAAGCAATGGTTTTTTTAAATTGTACTGCAGTGCATTATTCTTTATTATACTACTGATAATTTACATATCGAGTGGGGAGAAATGATCATAATTCTGTATGTTATCTTAATATACTTATTTTAATGTATCAAGGATTTATGATTCTTTCAATCTGATCAAAAACCATTATTTGTTCTTTAAAAATATTTGAAAATGAAACACAGGGAGAAAATGTCCATTGAAACAGGGTTCTTTTGCTTTGGATAAAAATCATATTTGGGATGATAGAGGGCCTTGTCTAAAACCCAACACAATCAGCAGGAATATTTCTGTGGATTGTATAAGTTTTAGATAAGGCCCATTTCATATATGATTTTGAAAAAAATAGTATTTTGGAACCACTAACCACTATTAGATAATGCTACTAGTTTTGATGGATTTAGAGCAGGGACTACAACAACCTTAAATTAATAGTGTTAAAGAAAATGGACCATTTGGGGCATCTCTTCATATAAAGTAAATGCTTAAAAGAAGCCAACTACAATTAAATGATGTAAGTATTTCAGAACAAGTCTATGATTATAAGAAGTAAGTCCCGCTGAAATTTAACTTTAAGAAATATATTTGGAATTTGAAGCTAAAGATTCAATAAAAATTTAACTGACAATTTAAGATCAGTTAAACTGGTATATAGTTGTGACCCTAAACTTGACTGTTTAAAATGTAAATCGAAGAGATGTACTTTCATTATGTAACAGTATGATCCAAATGTTGTTAGTCCAAAGTCAAGTTCCACTTCTCAGTAAGTTTTTATTTGACTGGTAATGCAAACAGGCAGCCCATCCTTGTGTTTCTTTCTGTATAAGAAGCCCTTACTAAGTTTAGTGAAGCTTATTCTCAGGTAGCACAGCCTGATTTAGCACTGTGGAACTTACTTCTGGGTAGATATGAATAAGATCTGGCCCTGTTTAAAATGAAGTCCTTTAGCTGAACCACATTGCCAAACTGATTGTAAATCCTGATTTGTGGGATTTTCAGTGACCCTCCTGCTAAATCTACCTACTTGAAAACCGATCTTATTGAAGTCAGTGGAGTTTGCACCCAAATAAATATAGGTTAGGATCATGCTGCAATTGGTCTGTATCTGAACTGTTAGGCCAAATACATTCAATAAGACAGAGGAAGCTTCCTTATTCTGAGTCATACTACTAATTTATTAAGTTTTCTTCCATCTGTATAAAATGACAGTGGTTCTGTAGGATCCATCTGGGGATGACAGATGTTGAGCAGGGTAATTTTTTTCAGTTGCTAGTACACTACCTGACTGCAGAAACTTGAGATACTGAATAATTGAAAACTAGAATTTCAATTCTAATAATTGAATTTCGATAAAATTAAATGGTTGAAAAACTACTAATTCAGTAGTAATTTCCTGAAACAATTCCATAGTAGAATTAATAGTGACAAAGTTCATTTTATTTATATAAGTTAGTTTGTTAGCTTATTCATAAAAGAAAAAGGCCATAGAAAGTTGATACTTCTAGACAATGACTTTTCTGTTTATTGTACTGTTAATGATATAATAGCCAGGCAGATGACAGGTTTGTCCATCTTGTGCTGATAGCTGCTGATCTGGATCCAATAATAGAATCAGCAACTCAGATCACAGTGGAACCAAACTTTGATGATAGGTGTGTGTTTTTTTTCCTTTTGGATGTCTGAGTTTATATTATCTTAACTGGAAATTTGTTATGTTAAAAATCAACCTTCAAACTACTTCATTTTCACTAAGCTAAAAATGTAATTACTGTTTTGTTTTTCTTTCAGTCACCCCAAGCAGGCACAAAAGAAAAGACTCTCTGTTGCTGGTTTTGTACCTCAGGCCCAATATCCTTAAGTGCCAAAATTGAAAGGAAGGGCTATACCCCAGGTATGTAATGTGAGTTCTAAGGAATGTAGGGTTTATGATTTTTTTTCATTTAATTAATTTAAATCAATGTTTGGTTTATTCTGGGGTGTAAACAAAATGCAGTGGCTTACTAATGGGTGGTTTGCATGTTAACATCAAATGTTATGATTATCTGATTATAAAAGTACATATGGTATAGTTTGGATCCCTTGCAATGTGCAGAGTTTTTTAGTGATTAAAATATGAATGTACACATGTATTGTTGGCTTTGTCTTATTCACATTAAAATTATTGAGTTGTCTTAGACTCCAGTCAAATTGAGCTCCTGATGACGATGAAAATGTCCATATTTTTTCTTAGATACAATAAAGAAATATTTGCTCATTATCTCCTTCTGGAGAATTTTTTTTCAATTTCCCAGCCTGTAGCCCTAGGATTTTCATATGGAGTCCCATGTATTTACCAGATCTGTTTCTGGTTAGTTTTGGGTCAGCCTACATTAATTGGGTGCTGCCATTGCTATTGCTTCTTGTATTTCCTTAATTATTAAAAGTAGTATAATCAATGTGTAGTAATGCTTACATTTTAAAAGTTACATGATTTCCATTTGATGTGCTTATTCTTGATTTCATTCAAGGTGAACCAATTCAGATCTTTGCAGAGATTGAAAACTGCTCATCTCGAATGGTAGTGCCAAAGGCTGCCATTTATCAAACACAGGCATTCTATGCTAAAGGGAAAATGAAGGAAGTAAAGCAGCTGGTTGCCAACTTGCGTGGAGAATCTTTGTCATCAGGGAAGACAGAAACCTGGAATGGCAAACAGTTAAAAATTCCACCTGTGTCCCCATCCATCCTCGATTGTAGCATAATTCGTGTAGAATATTCTCTAATGGTAAGAACTTAATTCAATCTTCTAATATTTAACATAGAAGACAATATGTGTAAAGTAGATGACAAGGTTTGATTCAGCTTTGAATAATTTCTTGTTATTTATTTTCAAGGTATATGTGGATATTCCAGGTGCAATGGACTTGTTTCTTAATTTACCACTTGTCATTGGTACTATTCCTTTACATTCATTTGGCAGCAGAACATCAAGCGTGAGCAGCCAGTGTAGCATGAATATGAATTGGCTTGGTCTGCATGAAAGGCCAGAAGGTAATTTAACCATACATTCCATATTATTTGTGATTTTCTATAGGCCTGTTATTCTAGTAGTATCTAGTTAATAGAGTCCTAAATAATAATGTTGCATAAACAATATACAATATTTTTTTTCATTAGATAATTCCAGAATATTATTCCAGCTGAGTGAAAACGCAGAGTTTTCTGGGGATGGGGGGGGGGTAGGGTAGAACAAGGTCTCAGATCTATGTGTTAAGTTGTACAATTCTAGGAAACATTTACAAAACTTCAGTGGCATTGCAACATTGATTTTTGTTATGAATGCCACTAAAACTGATCAAACCTCGTATAACTTGATTTTATTAGTTTTTCTTACCTAATATTGATGATTTGACAAAGGCTCAGCACTTGTGGCAAGTAATTTGTTGGTTCTGATTACTTGGTTTTTGCAAACCAGCCAGTTATGGTTTAATCAGTAAGCTGTGGTAATACAAAACAAGGGTTTTGGCAATGTGGGAACACAACAACATCTGTAGGTAGTTTTCTTCTTGGAGAGCCCTCTAAATTATAAATGGTTATACTATTATAAAACATGATTTTTTAAAACCATAACCTAGTTATTACTTACCAAAACTACCAGATAACAGTTGAAATTGTTGTTATCTCTGCCTTGTACAAATCATATAAACAAAGTTTAATATTCCTGTCATGTTATATGTTCTGACATGCATAAGAACATAGTTCGAACTGCGTGTAATTTTCCCTTCAGCACCTCCTAGCTATGCAGAAGTGGTCACTGAGGAGCAAAGGCAATCCAGTCTGGCACCTGTAACTGCTTGCGATGACTTTGAGAGAGCACTTCAAGGACCATTATTTGCCTACATCCAAGAGTTCCGATTCCTGCCTCCTCCACTTTATTCTGAGGTGAGGTAACAAATAATTAAAGCTCCAGGATTCTATTTTTAAGTATGTTATTTTCTCTTTATTCTTAAATATGTCCCATACAATGAGCTAATGCAATCTACATATGAGGTGGTTTTATGTTATCTGTTTCAAATAGTTCTTGCACAGTTATATACTTGTTTCCCCTTGCTAGATTTATGCTAGATTTATGCCTATCTATCTGAAATTGCAACTTTTATTAAACGTAGAACATAATTTAAATCAATAGAAATTATTTCTAAAAAAGTGTACTTAAGATTTGGCTGTTTTTGATTACCAAGGGACTCTTTGTATTTAATCATTATATAATATACTACAAGAATTTATAAAATACCAAGCCTAATAAAATACCAAGCCCCATTAAAGTTTATTACAACTTCTGGCCTGGTAGATAACTCATTATGAAAAAAATCAAAGTAAATAAATGGTTCATGCTTGTTTTAAGTTCTTATTGTAATTGAATGCAAAATGCTATTTTAAATACTACTATATGTGCAGGTTAGTTAAGAATTAGCATTTTTAATGTCTCATTTATTGAAGAATCCAAAATGACAGTTGGACAGTACCTTTATTATACTATGCTAGTGATTCCTAATGAAGGTATTGACCAACCTAGGAATCTTAAGGAATCTTAATCTTTTAAAAAAGACAATTTTAAAAAACTGAAAAATGATTTGGGATTTTTTTTTAAGTTGCAACTGTCAGGAGAAAAAGAGTTGGGTAATAGTTTACTATTCAAAATGATCTTACTAAACATATTTCCTATCTATTTTGGATTGTTTTTTTTCCTGACAGAAGATCCTACTATATGGTTTATTGAAAAATGATTTTGTTTCTTTTTGCTTTAAAAATATGCATTCTTTCATTTAATTTCATTCCAAGAAATGTTATTGCCACTGTCTATAAAAATATAGAATTCAGTATTACTCGAAGTTCTTTGGAAAAGTTGCAATTACAGCATTAAGACACTTAATATTATAGATCCAAAGCACTGAAATGTGCTATTCTCTTTTACCCAACTGTTTCCCTGCTTGCTCTGTACAATGCAAAATGTTTTTGTGTTCTAAAGTACAAATAAGTTAAAAAAAAATAAAAGAACTCTGAATATTTTGAAATAAATTAAGGATTGCTGAGAGTCAGGCAGCATAAAAATTTAAATCATCATCATCATTCAGTCTTAACTTCTGTGCAACCAACTATAAAAAGTATTATAGTGTCTTCCTTGTTTTTAAAGATGTCTCCTTTTTTGTTCCTCTTTCACTTAGATTGACCCAAATCCGGATCAGACCTCAGATGACAGGCCATCCTGCCCCTCTCGCTGAAAGAATGTCTCCCAAAAATGTTGACGTGGGTCTGAATTATATTTTAACTGTGGTCAGGATAAAGATGTCCTATAGAAAACAGGCTTTGAAAGGAAGTTATTTGCCTAAAAGAAAAGGAGAAGTAATGGAACATCCTGTGATTATGCTTTTGGAGTCTACAGCAAACATCATAGGATTGCTCCACATGCTTGAAGACCTGGGCTTTCTCTTTCTGTTCTATACTGGCACATACTAAGAGCAGCCTTAATAGCCTACACATGTGTCAAAATACTTATCATGTTGCAAGAGGGATAACATTCTTTTATTTGAAAATTTGCACATACTCAATGCTTTTGTTGTGCAGTTCAGTGTCACTACAGCTTTTTCTCATTTATGTTGGACTGTTAACCTCTTCTAACTTGTTTGTGGTCCGCACAACAAGGAGCAAAAGAAAGCTTTGAAAACTTTGATACAAATGCACTGACTTTTTTATTTAGATAAACAATATAGTCTGGACTTCTTCTGCATATGCACATGCTCAGAATTGTCCCAATAAGACTGATCCATGCATCACCTCTTCGGCTTGGATCCTCTTGTGGATTTATTACCAACATCAAATGCCTTCAACCAATCCTTGCTGTATATTTCACAGCCTACTATAGTAGACAAGCAACAGATTTGAGGGGCGAAAAGTAACAAAAGAAAACAATAGGATTTTTTGTCAGGAGTGTGTATCTTAATTCCTTTTTAAGCATTTGTTGCCTTTCTACTATTACTGCAAAGAAGAATTTTGTTACAGACTGCCTAAAATCACATAATCTCAGGTGAACTCATCACTTGCCAAAATGTTGAAATGCTACTTGTGTTTATGTTGCACTGTTGAGTTCTTTTTCCCTCTTTTGTTTTTGTTACTTTGTTTTCTTTGAAAAGGAGGACTTGGAAAAGGGACATACATGTATAATGACATCCTCATTTCTTATTATCTAGCCAAAACATGAAACATAATTAAGAGTTTGGCCAAATTCCTAGAAGACCCATTTAGGCAATAGCACCAAACATACCAACAAGAGTTGAGGAGGAAAGTTGTACGTGATTTATAAAGTTACTCACAGAGGGGTTTCTTAGCTAGGAGGGATGGGTAGGGAAAGTGAATTTATTTTTATATATAGTTAGCCCAGAAACTTGTAAAAAATTTATAATGAAATTTTAATCAGATTATGGAGGGCATCTCAAGTGAGCAGTATATCTTTTAAGATATTTTAGAACATATTTTCTGGGGACTGCTATTTCAAATACATTCTCTACTAAAAATGAAAGTGACTCAGTAGTAAAATAGTTGATATAATTAGCAGGTTTGCTTTGCTTAATTTGGGGATGGGTAACATTACAAGGAATTGACTAGTAAGTGATTAGGATGGAATCTCAGCACAAATGCTAAAATATTTAATTTTTAAAAAATCACAACTGTCACCTGGAAAACTCAACTCATTTTTTTTATCAAAACAACTATTCTAATTTTCAAGTGGCAAGAATTGAGTTCAAGAATTGCTGGCCAAGTATTGATTTTATCAATAGATAGGCTTTGGATTGGTGCAGCTCATCGCAAAGCCTATCTTGAGGATTAGAGCAAGCAGGATAGGCTTGTCCACAAGTGGCCTTTAAGAAAACATTGACAACAATTCATGTTTGAATATTAACAGGGTGAAAAATGAACAGTATAAAATGAATCACGTTTTAAGTGATTCTTTTAAATGAGTTTGACCTTTAGCAAGCAAACTTCATATAATGAAATAATAAGAAAACTGAGTGATGGAACAAAAAATACATAAACAATTTTGTGAATGTCCCTTTTCCATAGAAGATTAAAATATACTTCAATGGGATAAAGGCATAAAAGGGCATTTGGTGGGCTTTTTGTTGTTGTTGTTTTTTTAATCAATGAGGGAACAATTGTTATGCATAGCATTACATTTATCACAGTATGATAGAAGGTTCTATATTGAAGTAGGATTGACCAATATTGTAATAATTGGCATTTCAACGTACCAATATTATGATGAGATTTAAACTTGCAAACACTAATTTTTTCACAAAATATTATTCTTGGCGGCATTACTATTGTCTCTGACTTCAGAAATATTGGTCAATGTCTGGACATTGTATAATATTGGAATTTGAGCTATAGTCCAGTATTCAAAATAACAATTAAAAAGAGGGGATAAGTCCAAAATGTTAAACAAAGTGCAATATTTAATGTTTGCTTTATAGATTATATTCAGTGGCTGTTTGTACTATATTTTCTTTCTTTTTTCTGTTTTTAGTTTGGTGCTGAATATGTCTCTGTAGATTCTGTTCAAGAACACAAATTGTGGAAAACAATTTAATTTTTCCTATTGCTCTTCCTTGTGGATAATAAACTTTTTTTATATAAAGCAAATTTATTTGATGGTTTTCATCTAACAAAACTAAAGGCACCTTCTCTTGAAATTATATGCTGCAATTGTAACACTCGCAGCAAAGAAATCACAGAGTTTAAACCTACTTAGCTTGGATATAGTAGACTGGTTAATACGTAACACTGGGCTTTTAAAGAATGTTAGGTTTATGTACACATTTATTTTATTTGACCAAGCTTCTGAGTACATACTAGTTTACATAACAAGAGCAATGGTCTAGCTCAGCGATCCCTAACCTTTCTGGCACCAGGGACTGATTTCATGGAAGACAATTTTTCCACAGCCTGGGGAGGGGGAATGGTTTTGTGCACAATCTAGCTCCCGTGCATGTGCAGATGAAGCTTCACTCACTTGCCACCACTTGTACAGCCCAGTTCCCAACAGGCCAGGGACCGGTCCACAGCCAGGGGTTGGAGATCCCTGGTCTAGCTCATAAATATCCAACATAATCCTCTTGATTCCTGTATAATTCCCATCATCCATCAGCTATGGAGCATTGAACTGAAAATGTTCTATGTTCCCAGTTTGGACTTAATGGGAGTTTGAAAAGTATATAAATACATACTAAGTGGCCTTGTAATGTCATTTAAGTTTGATTTTCTGTAAGTATTTTGCATTGCTATGAGAATGGAAAATAATCTGATGCGACTGTAGAAGGTCACATCAAAATAGTTTTAGCAAAATAAGAGCAAAACTACATATCTAATAAAAATGGTCCCACGCATACTTAAACAAGATCTCAGTAATTCAAAATTACAGTTTGTTTGGAAAACAATGTAAGAGTTTAAGAGGTAGAAGATTACTGAGAACAACATGGTCAAAAGTTAGCTAAAGGCTTGAAACAAATTCCTTAGTATTCTGGAAGCAGCTGTGTCTGACTGGCATAATGTACCTTAAATATTTTGTGGCAAGTTCCAGTTGTACTTCAGATTTATGATTCTTAGAAACTCTAAAAGTTGACAACTAAAAACTGATAGCACTGTTGCATGGTCATGTCAAAATTTCTGTATAAATGTGGCAGTTGTCAAACTATATAACATTCAGAAATGACAGCATTAAAGTTAGGGATATGTATATAGCTTATATAAAATACTGAGCACTTACAAACAAAACTGATGACGCTTTCTGTCCTTAAGATTTTAAAAGTGTCTTCATTTTGAACGATCTTTAGGTTAAACTGACCCCCATATTAAGCTGAAATGAACATTGTTCAGTGCAATATAAAATATATAAGACTTAAATGTGCTATTAGTTTTGATGCTAATATGCATTAGTGAATTGTATGGAAGTATATTCATTATTAGCCAGATATAATTATGCTATAGAGAATTTGGTTACAAATTTCAGGGTAATTTCATTTCTTTTTAGGATTCTTTATAATTAAGTTTCAGAGCTTAACAACGTTAACAGCAAGTAGAAAAAGGAATGACCTCTTCTTCCCTCCTTCCAATTTTCTATTCAATAAGTAACTAGGCAATATTATAAAGTCATCCATTGCCTAATAGGTCACGTGTCAAGAAAGCAGTTTTTGTATGCTAACCTAATTCTAAATGTAGGTGTAAATTAGTGCACTATATGCAGGGCTGGGAGCACAAGCAACTACATTAATGGAATGGTAGGAATTATGGTTCTGTATTGGTGCATTTAAATAAACAGGAGTTTGATATCAGACAAATCAGGTGGAGCTGATTGAAGATCATGCATCAGTGAAGTGATTCATTAAAGATAAAAAAGACCATGCATTAGTGCATATCCATCTCACTAAGTCTTGCATTAGCATTTCCCCATAAGTTCCCTCAATACCTATCCTTCATATAGCATTACTGCTTCCATTGACAAAGAGCACCAAACATCTCACCCAGAACATGTTACACAAATGCTATGCTAAGATATGTACCATCCAGGTTCCAATTTGACATGGCCTAATTCAAGTGCCACTCTAATGTAATGTTTTTCCATGAGGGAAGATTATTAGAGCCATTTTACACAAATAAGAAACCTCTCTATTTTTTTTTTGTGTGGCTGATAATAGTGAATATGCATTTTCTTGTAATAGAAGGATGAATCATATCTATTCATAACCTGATTTTAGAAGCCTGAATCTTTTGTTTCCCCTTTGACTATATTCCTTTGACTATATGATCTCACTGAGCCCAACTTTTGCATTTTCTAATATACTGACAATTTCACTAGCCTTAGTTATTAAAACTGTAGCAAAAGTTACAAGTGGAACTGATTTTTCTCCAGGAAGTCAAGAAGAAAATTAAGCTTAACTTCTTAGATGGAGCCATTTTGTTTAAGGCATGCTTTTAAAATTTCAGACTGCCAGTATTACAAATATACTGTAATAACTACTTGAACAAAGTAGATACAGCTATATAGTCACCAAAGGCTACATTAAATCATGTCTATGTATTTAAAACCTCATGTATTTCCTAACAGCAATGATAGCAATTGATAACTGAAAATTCCATAAAGAATACTGTTAGGAACACACTTAAATTTTATGGCATCTAAACTCAGCACTATTTTCAGTCATCCCAGCTGCTCATCTACTGTACTTCTTTTATTTAGCTTTGTTTACTTTTGCCACTCCATCCACTGTTCTTTTCAGATATAGATTGATATGTGATTTCCACTTACAATATAAAGAATTGAATGAGAAGGGCAGAAACTGGCTTCTAAGACAATCTGGGAGCTTTGACAAGGAAGTTGAAAGGAAAAACAAAATATCAGGGCAATGGCCGCAACTACATAGTGGAAGTCCCACCTCATTTCTACATGTGTCAAATGCTCCTTCTGTCAACAAGGGGGCTTATATGGTCTTTTTTATTATTTTCTGGAATATGGCACCATTCTGCCATTCCTAGGCCATTTTGCTTACTATCTAGACTACTTCCCAATGTTGTTGGCCATAATCATTATTGGCACTTCTATTCCCTTGCAGTACTAATAAAGAATGGAGCTTGTTTTCGGTCAGTTGCTCAGTTCTGCTTCACCTTTATTGCTCCTTCATGCTCATGATCAGTCGGCCATATTGTTTTTTTATATGAGGATAGCACGTTTTCAGAAGAATACTAAACCCATGATCAGCCTGATAGGTAACAGACATGAATCACCTCTGCATCTACAATCTGTTAGTTAGACAGAAATTGAATTGATAGTACACAGCCAGTGGTGGGATTCAGCCAATTTGCACCACTTTGGCAGAACCGGTAGCTAATGTTTTGTTGCCCAGGCCTAGAATGGACTTCCAGAAGCAGCATTCACATATTTGAATCCCACCACTGTACACAGCGTGTCATGATGAGGTATCTAATTCTCAAGTGGACCTATACAACGATTCCTGCTGTTATCACAACTAAACGTCAAATGGTCTGGGGAGGGAGCAGACCCTGAGGACCTACAAAACCTTCAGCACAGCCCCAAGTGATCCTCTAAAAATTGCAGTGCAATATCTCAGAAAGGGAAATGTACTGCTTTTGTGAGGAATAATCAGGTCAATTATATTTCATTAATATCATGTTTAAATGAAATGTAGTTCAGTTTATTTTGTCCTGGTTCCACTTACAAATTGGAATGAAAAATAGTACACATTCATTACCCTGTACTTACAAGAAGGCAAACTTTTCTGTTTAATATATAGATTCTTTTAGAGGCCATGTTAAATTCATCAGTGACAGACAGATCTTGATTTTCAGCCCTTCATTTAGCAACCATTTAGCAATTGTACAATGATGCTTAAAAAGGTGATTTAAGACTGGTCCTCACACTTAAGACCATTACAGCATCTCCAGTCATATGATCAAAATTGGGTACTTAGCAACCAGCAATGGTTGTATCATTCCAGGATCATATTTGACTTTCCCAGCTGGCTTCCGACAACCAAAGTCAATAGGGTAAACTGGATTGGCTTAGCAAACATGTGATTCACTTAACAACTGCAATGACTTGCTTAACAACTACGGCAAAAGTTATAAAATTGGCATGACTCACTTAACAACTGCCTTGCTTAGCAATGGAAATTCTGGTTCCATTTGGTAGTTGTAAGTCAAGGACTACCTGTACTCTTTGTTAAGAAGCAGAGTTGTGTTAACCAGTACACTGCCAATGTTACAATGTACAGTATTATTGTTTAACTGAATAATGAAACCAAGGTAAAAGTTTAAAAGTCCAAACTTCAATTGCACGTTAAACATACCATGTAATATGTTTTCTTTTTCTACTAAGCATAGTTTCCCACTTTCTTTTCTCCTGACAGAATTCCTGGACTTTTTCCAAGCATTCACATGCAACCCTCTATATGGTTTGTCCTCTGATGAATTTCTGTTTGCTGTAAAGCCCAAGAAAAGGAAAAAAAATAAACAAATAAAGTGTAACACAGAACAAAAGGGATGCAAAATACATGTTTCAGGTGTTCAAGAAATGAACATAAAAAGTGATGTACTGAATAAGAAGAAATAACCAATCAGTTGCCTCAAACAAAATATTTGCAATAGCCTTCTTCTATGGTTGTTTCCCAGGTAGTTGGCAGTTTAAGGTGGTCCTTTGGGTTCAAAGAAGACATTCTGTTATGCAGTTCATCTGTGGACACTGAGGTGCCTCTGCAGTCCCAGTCTGGAAGCAGAGTCTAGCACAGTGGAGACACTGGAAGTCCATTGTCGTAATAGTCGTGGGTGTCATTCTGAGATGTCATTCAGTCTTTTCTCCGTTTTTGAAGGAACCTGTTTTCAAAGCCAGTGGACAATTCATAGCACAGGGCTGATCAGTAAACTCTGTCAGCAGCTGCAGCTTCTAGTTTTCTATGCTGGATGTCACAGTGGCATAGGGTTTCTTTCAGTATCTTTGTACTGTTTGTGTGGCTGCTCTAATGCCTTTAAAAAAAAAACTATATTCAATGGAATCTTAGGGTGTCATGATTCAGTGACAAACTAAGTGGGAGAAAATGGTCATTAAGCCAACTTTCTACCACTACAGCTTTTCATCTGGGGTCTGGGATTTAAAACTAAACTAGACTAAAATGTTCTCCAGTGTGAAAACTTCTAGTCTAAGGAAACCAGGATTGTTTTTTCCCTTATAGTTATATAAGATTTGGGCTACTTGAATATTTTTCCTGATTTTTTTTAGATGGTAGCAAATCTTCTCCACATAACAGAGCAGGAAGAGGGTGGGGGCAAATAATACTAGCTTGCTTTTTACAAGGTACATTTAGTTCAAGCAAGAAAGATCAAACTGTAGCTATTCATTTTAATTTGGAAATACTGCGTCACTTCTTTCTTTTTATTTTACTCAACTGAGGAGGAAATAGATGCCTTCTATTATGCAAGAGGCAAGGCAAGGATAACTTTCTAAATCCCACTGGTTTCTTTGTAGCTGTCTCAGAGTTTACAAAAGCAGCAGATTCTGAAATGGGACCTTTTCAATATGGGGTAGTTATCCTAAGACAGGGATAGGCAACCTCTTCCAGAATTCCTGAGTCAGCACAGCTGACTCAGGAATTCTGGGAGTTAGTCCATGAGTCATAAAAGAGCAGAGGTTGCCTACCCCTGTCTTAAGACAAGTAAACTCTCCTTCTTTTTATAGGAGAAATCCCGGCAAAGAAAAAAACTTTCTGGTCACATTTCATCTGAAAAGGGCAAGCCATCTCTGATTCCTGAAACAGCTTTCTCCAATGACAAAAATGACCTCATCACAGTACAAACATTAGCTTCATTATTGGAGACCCCTTTCTTTATTGGGGATACAAAATATAGTTCTTGCAAGTTGAAACAGGGACTTCCTGGGCTTAGACGCTGTCTTCTTTTTTTAATCATATAAAAATTGTTTTGTTTCCACAGCTCATATGTCTTTCTAAATATTAGACAGTCTTGATCAGAAGTAACAATTATTATGATGGGATTATTCCAGAACACTGAATTTGACCAAATGACTTAACAAAGTTTTCTGAGTTTTATTTTGTCCTTGGCCTTCACTAATGTAACATAACCTGTTGACACCAGAAAAAGCAAACATCATAGTGAAGGGTGTTCATTTTAAAGCATGGGCTAGAAAAAGTGGTACAAAATAATTCTGCCTCTCTGGTGCCTAGTAAATGTCAACAGCTGAAGGTGTAAGAAGTAAAAGGGAATTTGTTGAGCAAACTAGCCAGAAAGAAAAGGGAAAAACAGGAGAAAATGACATTTGTATGCTGCAAGGAAATGGAGTGAATAATTGTTATCCATGATGGCATTTCACATGTTGAAAGGCAGCAAATGCCAGCTGTCAAGATTCAATGTCATTCAGGAAGGCCAAAAAGTTTGCAAGGACAGTTACATCAGAGCCAAGCAGGCCTCAATTTCATATCTCCTTCATCACTATTGTAGATTGGACTGATATTTGCTGAGTGTCAGCAAATGTGAAATGATGGACGTTAGAACAATACACATGCTCATAACCATGCACACACATACACATGGACACAAACATACACAAATGGAGGGAGGGAGGGAGGGAGACAGAGAGAGAGAGAGAGAGAGAGAGAGAGAGAGAGAGAGAGAGAGAGAGAGAGAGAGAGAGAGAGAATATTAATTACTATCCATGAATAGAAAAGGGGACTTAGGACTATAGCAGTGGTGGGATTCAGCCAGTTCACACCTGTCAGACCCAGCGTGATACTTACCTTCCAAAGTCCAGAATGTTCCAGTTAACCCTGTGTTCCAGCCGAGTCCGGTAGCTTCGTAAGCTACATCGCCAACAGTGGCGGCCGAACGGGTCACATGAACATCCTATGTTGCCAGCACATAACCGGACGGAGGCTACATAGAAATGGAATATGGAGAAGCCGACTGCTGTTAAAACTGTTATGGCTTATGTTGCTGGAACCGTGACTCTGTGAATGATGGGAACTGGGACGCTGGGTCTGACAACACTTGGATACCGGGAGGGGGTATTATAGGAAGAGGTTGAGTGGGACATTAGGGATGAGAATGGCGTGAACGGAACGCATGGACTCAATGCAAGGTTTGAACATAAGTACTAGCTGGATCGGGGCGTGGACTCAATGCAAGGTTTGAACATAAGTACTAGCTGGATCGGGGCGTGGACTCAATGTAAGGTTTGAACATAAGTACTAGCTGGATCGGGGCATAGGTAGGGTGGAGGACTATCACAAGGCAGGTATGGGGAGGGGGACAGGTGGATTCCAGATGACCAATTAACTGTCAATTGGGGTACGTACTCTGGGTGTGGTGGAGGAATGTATTTAGGGCAATGAATGGAGCTTCGTTCCAGTGCTAACTTAGTTTCAACATAGTGAATAAAGCTTGTTGAATACTGCAACGTTCCTGTTTCCTGGCTTTTGCGAAGCGCGGTTAGGACGTTCTGTTAGTAAGTTAGCACTGGAACGAAGCTCCATTCATTGCCCTAAAGTCCATCCCAATGTCCTGCCATGGCCGAGTTGGATTAGATACTGACTGGAGTAATCCCATTCGTTTTTTAGGAATTACCTTCGCCTGTGCACAAATATGACACTCTTTCACATAGCTTTCAATGTCCTTCTGCAAACTCGGCCACCAGAACTGCCGTCTCGCCAAATGTAATGTTTTCAAAGCAGGCCCATTTCATACCATGTAAGGGACTACCATCGGCGAGGAAATTGGCTAAAATGTTCATACACCAAGTGTTCCGACTGCATGGGGCGCCTCGCCGGATTATTTCGGACCGAGGTGTCCAATTTACAGCTCATTTTTGGCGGCAATTTCTGAGGTTTATTGGTGCCACACAAGGGCTGAGTTCTGCATATCACCCTTGTACTAATGGGGCGGCGGAGCAGGCCAATGCGGCTATAGAGTGATATCTCCGATGTTACGTGTCTTACCAACAGTCCAATTGGGTAGATTTGGTACCATTTGCGGAGATTGCGTATAACAATGCGGTACATAAAAGTACTGGCCTAACCCATTCCAAGTGGTATATGGACATGATATTACTCCACTACCGGAAAGTAGAAACCGGGAAACCCAGGTCGGTCAACCAAATGAGTGGTTGTTGCGAGTAGGTAAGGTTTGGAGTACAGTAAGACACGCTCTGTAGCGGGCAGCTCAGACATCAAAGTATCAGGCAGATAAAGGTCGCAGAATGCCATTTCAATTACGGATAGGCGACCTGATATATTTGTCAACCAAGTATATTAAGTTGCAGGTGCCATGCAGAAAATTAGCATCAAAATACATCGGACCATTTCGTATACTCCAGATCCTCAATCCTGTGACGGTGAAGCTCCACTTACCGAAACTACTTGGTAAGATACACCCGGTTTTTCATGTAAGTTTGTTGAAACTCATGGGAGGACCGTCCCATGAGACACCCCCAGGACCTGTTACGCCAGGACGATATGAAATACAGGACATAATTGATTCGCGAGTAAGGGGGGTAGACTCTATTATCTGATATTGTGGAAGGGATACCCTCTGTCCGAAGCCTCTTGGGTGGAAAAACATGATATATCCGCCCCTGATCTAATCCGTCGGTATCACAGAGCACTACCACACAAACCAAGGGGTGACTGGAAAGGTTATTGTATGTGAACATTGGCATGATTAATCAATTTCCCATTTCTCACCTTCAGGGGGCCCTGTGGTGAGGGGGCCGAATGTCAGACCCAGCGTGATACTTACCTTCCAAAGTCCAGAATGTTCCAGTTAACCCTGTGTTCCAGCCGAGTCCGGTAGCTTCGTGAGCTACATCGCCAACAGCGGCGGCCGAACGGGTCACATGAACATCCTATGTTGCCAGCACATAACCGGACGGAGGCTACATAGAAATGGAATATGGAGAAGCCGACTGCTGTTAAAACTGTTATGGCTTATATTGCTGGAACCGTGACTCTGTGAATGATGGGAACTTCCCGCTGGGTCTGACAACACTTGGATACCGGGAGGGGGTATTATAGGAAGAGATTGAGTGGGACATTAGGGATGAGAATGGCGTGAACGGAACGCATGGACTCAATGCAAGGTTTGAACATAAGTACTAGCTGGATCGGGGCGTGGAGTCAATGTAAGGTTTGAACATAAGTACTAGCTGGATTGGGGCGTAGGTAGGGTGGAGGACTATCACAAGGCAGGTATGGGGAGGGGGACAGGTGGATTCCAGATGACCAATTAACCGTCAATTGGGGTGTGTACTCTGGGTGTGGTGGAGGAATGTATTTAGGGCAATGAATGGAGCTTCGTTCCAGTGCTAACTTAGTTTCAACATAGTGAATAAAGCTTGTTGAATACTGCAACGTTCCTTTTTCCTGGCTTTTGCGAAGCGCGGTTAGGACGTTCTGTTAACACCACTTCAGCAGAACCGTTAGCTATTTTTTTGTTGCCCAGGCCTAGAATGGACTTCTGGAAGTGGCATCCACACAGAGAACTGGTTGTTTACATATTTGAATCCCACTACTGACTATAGCTGATAAAAGACATCAACTATATGCTACCAGTTTTTAATAGTTGGTGTCTTCCCTTATCAGGAAAAATTACCAAAAAAGAAAAAAGAAACAAAAACAATAAAATGAATAATAAAAGATGAATGAAACTCTGCAATGAATTTAAATGGTGGAAAATTCAGTATAGACAGAAGTGTAATTTCCATATTATTATTATTATTATCGATCATTGCACAGTCAGCCAGATGTTCAGACTGAATTTGGCATTTTGTCTACCTATGGAGTTCTTACCCAGGACCTGGGATAGGCAGATGTGGATGTTTGATGGTATTACAGATATCGTCTCAGGATGGAAGCAGTTCCTAATAAGGCCGCCTTTTGCAATTGACTAATAGCAAATTTGTCAATGCCAATTGTGTTCAAGTGGTGCTCCAGTTGTTTTGGGATTGCACCCAAGGAGCCTATGACTATTGGTACTACCCTTGCTTGCTTTTGCCACAGTCTTTCTATTTCTATTTGTAGGTCTTTCTATTTTGTTATCTTCTCCAGTTCTTTCTATTATTATTATTATTATTATTATTATTATTATTATTGCTGCCATATTACTTTTTTTTCACTAGGAGATAATTACATACTTGGTGATCTGCAAGTATTTGAAGCCAAAGTAGTATCACAGCCGTCCTACGGCTTCCAAATACAGGTAGTCCTCAACTCACGACCACAATTGAGCCCAAAATTTCTGTTGTTAAGTGAGACATTTGTTAAGTGAGTTGGCCTCATTTTACAACCTTTCTTGCCACAGTTAAGTGAATCACTGCAGTTAATAAGATAGTAACCTGATTGTTAGGTGTATTGGGCTTCCCCATTGACTTTGCTTGTGAAAAGGTTGCAAAAGATGACCACATGACTTTGGGACACAGCAATGGTCATGAGTATGAACCAGTTGCCAAGCATCTGAATTTTAATCCAATGATCATGGGGAATGCTACAAATGTAACTGTGAAAAAAGGTCATAAGTCACTTTTTTCAGTGCCGTTGTAACTTTGAACTGTCCCTAAATGAACTGCTGTAAGTCAAGGACTGCCTGTAAGTGCATATAAGCCCTAGAAGCATTTGAAGCAGTACAATCTAGCTTCTTAAGGAATATGAGCAGAAGGCAGATATGGGGTGGGGTGGAGAAGTACATTTATAGAGATTATAAATTATAATATAGCATTATTTGATAGTAATGATAATCAGATCATTACTATCAAATAATGCTATATTATAATTCTTTGAAAGGTAAGGGAAATGTGTTAAATTGTGGATCTGCATTTCTTCAAGGTCAATATAATATCTTCTTTCAGTCCATCTACATTTTTTCTCTGAAAATCTTGACTCAGAACACATGATTAGTAATGACTAAGTGAAGTCATTTCATTGTTTTAGCATATATATATATATATATATATATATATATATATATATATATATCTATCTATCTATCTATCTATCTATCTATCTATCTATCTATCTATCTATCTATCTATCTATCTTTGGTTGTTTGGGTTTTCTCCCGCGTAAAATTGGAAGTGTCTTAGCGACGTTTCGACGAAGTCCCATTCGTCATCTTCAGGTTGGTGTTCGAGCTTCTCGAAGCACGAAGCTGAAAACACCAGCCTGAAGATGACGAATGGGACTTCGTCAAAACGTCGCCAAGACACTTCCAATTTTATGTGGGAGAAAACCCGAACAACCAAAGACCTACATACAAACACCCGCGAAAACCTCAGAAAACATATATATACGTACATATATATACATACATACATACACATACATATGTTTTCTGAGGTTTTCGCGGGTGTTTGTATGTAGGTCTTTGGTTATTTGGGTTTTCTCCCACATCAAATTGGAAGTGTCTTGGCGACGTTTCGACGAAGTCTCATTCGTCATCTTCAGGCTGGTGTTTTTGGCTTCGTGCTCCTAGAAGCACGAAGCCGAAACCCGCCCTTATTGACAAACGACTCCCAAACTCAAAAAATGACACCAGACCCACATTCACAAAAACCACAAAGGATGTCGCCACCACACATCCATGCAAAAAGCAAACCCAAAGCCACACTAATGATGAGACACGACCACAAACCAGAAGCCAGACCACAGCTGCATCATTAGCCACTTTAAACCCCTCCAATCCATACATGAAGCAAACTGACACCCTCCATGAAGATGAGGCACGACCACAAATGCGAAGCCAAAAAATAGCAAGGCAGCCCACCATCTTAAATCCCCCTGCAACTCAGACTAACCTGAGCACAACAAAGCCCCCACCCAAACAGAACACTCCCCCAGCCAATCAGAGCACAGCCAACCCCCCAACCAATCAGAGCACAGCCGACCCCCCAGCCAATCAGAGCACAGCCAAGCCTCTAACCAATCAGAACACACCTCCACCCAATCAGAACACAGCCAAGCTCCCACCCAATCAGTTGATACCCCCACTGGCAGTTAAAAGGAAGAAACAGCTAAGACCACACATTGCTCCTCGAAGCACGAAGCTGAAAACACCAGCCTGAAGATGACGAATGGGACTTCGTCGAAACGTCGCCAAGACTCTTCCAATTTTATGCGGGAGAAAACCCGAACAACCATAGACCTACATACAAACACCCGCAAAAACCTCAGAAAACAAATATGTATGTATGTATGTATGTATGTATGTATGTACATACATACATACATACATAATGTTTGATTTATTTTCTCATGTTAAAATTAGATTTCTTTCTACGTTCTTCCTATGTTTCATATTTAAAGTTATCAACTCAACCTTTACACATAAACAGGAAGAATTAAATATTCAGATTAACAATTTAATAACTTCCTTGAACAATGATATATTTCATGAGAGCTTTTAGACATGTTTAAGCAAGAACGCACTTGACTTTAACATCAGGTTACTAAAGATAATGTAACACAATCATTCTTGAAAATTGGAATGATATTGGGACTTATGCTGGTAGCTACATTCAGGGCAACATTATGATTTCAAATATGATCTACAACTTGAACCAAGCAATCATTGCTCCCATTCTTCCAGATTCAGCTAGGCACAAATATTGTACATTGTGAAGTACAATATTCTTTAAAAATTGAATAATATTAATGGAAAGATTATGTGTAGATGTCCTCTTGTAATCAGAGGATTATTGGCCACCAGTTGTCTTCTTGTCTCATTGAATCATGGTTGTAACTAGCAAGAGTTGTTGTCTTAGATAACTAGTACCATAGTTGTTCTCCTACAAACTGTTAGTTCTCAAGAATTATAGAGAGAGTTGGCTTGTTGATTGATTAAAATACTGGACTGAAAACCTAGAGACCATGGGTTTTAGTCTGCCCTTGGCCTGAAAGCTGCCTGGTGTCTTTCATCCATCATCATTCACACTGAGTTTAACTCATCTCAAAAGTGTGTTGCTGTGGGGAAAACAGGAGCAGGGAGCATTATATACACTGTCGTGAGTTGTGCACAATAAAGGCAGGATATACATCTAATAAAGTAAATAAGTAAGAAGGAATCCTTGAAACACTATTCCATATTCAACACAGTCAGTTTTTGACAAAGTAAAGCAACTATCTCAGGCTCAAGTGCCACAAGATACCAGGAGTAGTCCCATCTGAATTCCTTCTGCTGGAGAAGAAAAATGTACATCCTACACATCCCTTAAAATGGCCTCTAGGAGGCTGCTATTTCATCTGCAATATTTTTTTAAAAAAAATTAACTCACACTCTGGTCATATGAAGACAGGAAATATGCTATTGCTTTTTACTTCAGGCCATAAAAGTCTCTTGGTATATCCAGACTTAATCTATCTAGTGTGGATGAATCCACTGCAGGACAATGTGACTGCCTTTGTAGTGTGTTCAAAATTCAAGTGCTAATCAAAACTGATGCTCAGTTAAAAGGCTTTCCTATTGAATATTGAATCTCAGAAGTGTGCTTCACTCCAATGCATGTTTTCCCATTAACGAACAGGTAATATGTTTCTATTATAACTGGATAAGGCAGAAACAGACAGACAATCTCAATGTTTAATATAGTGCAATAGTGAAACAGAGCTGCTGCAATAAACCAAGGAATATAGAATGCAACAAAGTGTGCTACCACTTTTTATTGTATTTTGGGCTGTAGAAACTAAAGATTGCAGCTCAAATCAGTTGTAGCACTGGACACAAGTTTAGAAAAACTTGATCACACCTTTACTGATGAATGATCACACCTTTACTGATGAATGGATAGAAAATCTTTCAAAATAACAAGCAGTTTCAAGCTTGTTTTAAATTTCTCAACATTATGGGCTATTCAAAATCTGATCTTTCCGCCATCAGTATGCATGCTATGTTCAACTATCTATGCAGACTCAAAAATGATGTACTGTAGGTGAACAGTAACATCCAGGTTGACCTTCAGCTGCAAAATCCATTTACTAGAGTTTAATAGAATTATTGGGCATGAAGCAAATTCAAGTGTTTGGATGTGGGCAGATTGCTTTCCAAGCCTTTAGGAATAAATTAAAGAGAAGCTTTTTTCTAGGAACGTTTTAACTGAGTATGAATAGCACTTTAGTCTATTGTTTTATTAAGCATGGTTTGCTGATTAAACTACAAATGATATTTGCTTTAAAGTCCACATTTCAAACCTAGGCTGAACATTTATTTTAAAAATTATTTATTGAAATTTATATACTGCTTACTCTTTCAATATTGTATAGTATGAGGTATCAGCAATCCCTTGTAAATGAAAATTGATTTGACCTACTAACTCTCAGAGTTAAATGTCATACTGACTTAAATGTATGGCTGCATTTAGGCAACACACTCAAGTCAGCCAGTTCTAGTACAACATGATTAACATATCCAGTCTGCCTGGCTAGTCTATGATTCAGAGTCTCATGCATACAAAGAACTGGGTTAAATGTGTAGACCATAGCTAATTGAACCATGGTTAAATATCTTATATGCATACAGCTTTTGAGATGCCATCCAATATAATGCAGAGAAAGCCACAGCTGGATCAAATGAATACTTAAGATCAATGAAAACACTTGGAAGAAACATTTTCAACCTCAGATGTAGTCACTCTATAAATCCCATCCATATACAATTTCCTCTGTGAAATTGCATTTCTTTTTAAATTTTTCTTGTAGCTTACAGAATTATTTATTTAGTCTTAAGTACAGCAGTCCAAGGATTTTGTACAGTCTATTTCTGTACACTTGAACTGACATTTACTAGTCCCCAAGGAAGAGAAATACAGGATCTGCATTTGGATAAAATTCATAGATTATATGTTTATTTTTTAATTACTGTAACCATGAAATTACAGACCAGGGAGAATGACCAAAAGCTGTGTTTTGATGGAGATGGGGGTGGTGGCAATGAATAAATTCAGGACCTTGAAATGTAAAGAAAAAAGCATGTATTTCCAGGTTTTGTTGAAGACTGTGGTGTTTGAAGAACAATGTCAATATATACAAACATTCCACTTTTATATGGCATGGTTTTTGAAGATTGGCTTCTACCTTTAAATTCCCCCCATCCCCATTATCTTCTTAGAAGAAGCGCTAGGATTTTTATAATGGATAGAATTTCAAATAGCAAATTAGTATGACAGTTTCCATTCAATTGTAAAATATATTCACCATTAAGTGAACTTTGATACATTTGGAAATGTGAGAGAAGTAGCATACTTGGCTAAAGTATTATAATGGTTTCATTATTTTTTAAAAGTTCTTTTTAAGTAAAGGGAAACTGGACAGTTATAAGCAAGGTAACACATATCCAGGTACAGTCTGAAATGGCTTATACAATATTCAACTGGACAGATGTTTGCTTGGCCTGCTTTTTTAAGGAACCCAAACTGTCAGAGATTATTAAAGCAGAATTGTGATCTTCTATGTTTTAAAGCAGAAAACAGGAAACACAACTTACATAGCCTGCTTTCCTCCTGACTTTTACTAGATCAGCGGTTCTCAACCTGTGGGTCGGGACCCCATTTGGGGTCGAACGACCATTTCACGGGGGTCGCCAAACAACGCAGTCCGCCATTTTTTCCCCCTTTTTCCTTAGCTGTGCTACTCCCTTTTATTCTATTGGCTTTTGAAAGCCAATAGAATAGACTCTCTTGAATAGACTCTCTTTCAAAAGCCAATAGGAATTGTCCAGGCTGTCTCTGCCCTGCTGAGCCCGCCAAAAGTCCCATTCTGCAAACGGTGCTGCACCAGTTGAGTAGTCCTCGACTTACGACCTGTTGAGTAGTCCTCAACTTATGACCAGTTGGGGGGTCGCGGCATTAAAAAGGTTGAGAACCACTGTACTAGATCATTGACAAAAGGCATCTTTGCTCTGTTGTTTTCAGTTGCCTTCTTCTCCTTGCTTGCCAAGGCAATGATGCAGCTTGCCCTTATAATTGATAATAATATACCTCTGCCTTACCTAATTAAAATTGTGCCATCAGATAGGGGCTGTAGCAGGATGCTGTGCCATACTAGGTATGCTTCTCATATGTTTCTATTAGGAAAACACATGGCTTGCCAACATGAGCAAATGAGAAAGGTATTAGAAAGATGGAATATGAGGAGACCTACACTCAAGTTCACCTTCAGCCCCAAAGCTTCCTGAGCTAGTTACTCCCTCTCAGACCCACTTGGCTTACTGAGGTGTTACTGTGGAAGAAGGAAATACTCTATGTGCACCTTGAACTCCTAAAGGAAAAACAAGATATAAACCCAGTGCAGAAATGTGAGATATCATCCTCCTGAGTGGAATGTTTCCATTACTGTGGATTTCTTCTTCGTATCAAAAACTGGTCTTCAAGCAACAGTCTTGTCATTTTGTAATAACTGTCCTTAAGGTAGTGATGGCGAACCTTTTAGAGACTGAGTGCCCAAAAACTGGCCCCGCTCCTGCTCCACCCCCTGCCCTGCCCCTGCCCCACCCCCATCCATCACCCTGCCTGCCCGCAGGGCCACTCACTGCCTCCAGGGCCCACCGCAGATCCCCCAGGCAGCCCAGCAGCGCTATGGCAGTCACGCCCCCTGCCCGCGCCCTGCAGCATCAACTGTGCACAATGGGGTGTGAGAGCAAAGTCTTGTCTATGCTGCCTGGTTGCCATGTCCTTGACTGTGCTGCTCCGCGTGGGCCATGCTCAGGGGTGACTCTCCTTCAGGGGGGCTGCTGGAGAGGAGGGGGTCGCTGGGGGATGCAAGGCTGGGCAATGGCATGTGTGTCCACAGAGAGGGCTCCGAGTGTCATTATTTCTCTTAAGTTCTTTCAAGAATACAGTGCTCCAATAGCAAAAGCCATGGAAAGAAAAGGAAGGAATGTGAAAGCTACCCTAGCTACCCTCATTTATTCATTCAATTTTTATCCTGCCTTTATTTTTGTTTAGTTATGATTAATTAGTTCTGAATCCAGAGCCTCAAAATTTCAGTTAACAGATAGCTGAGAACACATTATTTACTGCAAGCTTCAGCTTTCATCTTTCAAGCCAGCCAGCCAGCCAGCCAGCCAAAACATTTCACCTGCTGTTTTTCTATTTTCAAGCTATCTATTAATTTCTTAGAATTTATCAATCCAGCAGGCTTCAGAGATTTCTAGTTAATGAACTTGATTTGCTCTGATTAATCAGACTTTATTCCTGAATGGGCAAAGCTGCCAGGGAAAGGTGATTTTCCCCAACTTACTTTTGATAGTTCTAACAGATTTTGCATAATACCATATATGCCAGCTTATAAGTATACTTCCGGAAGCGCTAAACTCGGCACCAAAGACGGGGGTTGTCTTATACGCCGAGTCGTCTTATACGCCGGAAATACTGGTAGTTTCTGGCATATAAGACGACGTTCTAGGAATGCGGCTCGGCGATAAAGACGGGGGTCATCTTATACGCCGGGTCGCCTAATACGCCGGCATATACGGTAACTGGGATTATGCTGAATGAGTAAAAGCAAAGTGATAAGTCTAATTTTTCAGCTGAGAGAAAGAGAAAAGGAGACTTGGTAAAGACAATCACTTATGAAGACTAATGAATGGGATTCTTTCTTAGTACTAGAACTTAACACTTCATCCTTAAATGTCATATTCCTAAGCATTCAGTATTTGCTAGTTCCTCGTTCTAAAACTTCTCATGGTTCCATATAATTAATGGAATGGTGGAATCAACTGATAGAGAAGATGCAGATTCCAGGTTATAGAAATCCCATTTATCACTAAGCAAAATAATATCTAACTCATGATCAGCTCTTGATGTCTTCATGGACATGCCCACAATGCATTCTTGGCACTAGTACACAAGTGGCTTATCATTTTCTTCTGGGATTTTTCTGATTAGTTTAGCCTACAGTCCTAGTGGCTGTCAGGGGCCCCTCTGATCTTGTACCCCCACTGTATGATATGACAATACAAAATAATTTTATTTTCTTCAAAAAAAATTACATGCATACTTTGGATGTAATTTATTTCAGTTTGAACACTACATCACTCCAACTGAACACTGAGTGGTTGACAAATAGTAAAATAAAAATCCAAAACAAACCAAAACCAAGATGACTTATAATATCAATATTGTAATATAATTGTGATATACAAACATAAAACAATAATGACAAACACATTCAAGGAACCCTATTAATGTTACCTCAAGGCCTGGAAGAAGAACCAGTGTTCAAGACTTTAAGGAACACCAACAGGATGGGAGCCATATAGATTTTTAGGAGGGATCTCTTCCCCAAGGACAGATATTAAAACAAAGAGGACATGCTTCCTAGAACCAGATAGATGAGATTGTTTAATTGAAGAGACTCAGAGTTTGCCATTTCTGCCAAAATATATGGGCGTGGCAGAAAGCCATCTAGAGCTTTATAGGTTATAAACCAGCATCTTGAATTATAATTGGAGGTAAACTGGCTACAGACATGTCACCTGGGCATACTGAGGTCATTACTTCTGACATTGCTGGACCACCTGAAGCTTCTGTGTGATTTTCAAGGGCAGTCTCATATACAGTGCATTGTAGCAGCCATAAGATGACTAGGTCATGAGTAACTATATTATTGTATTTATATTATCATCTTTTCTTTGAAAGATCAGGACAACATATATGTGTGTGTGATTAGGACAATGTTACTAAATATGCCCTACTTCTTGAATTTGGGCCTCCCAATTCTTGCTCAAAACCTTAACTGCTATATGATAAATATAAATGCTTTATTAAATTTAAAATAATTAAGTAAAAAATATTGTGAATACTTCATAGGTAGGAAACTATGTACTACAGGCAGTCTTCAACTTACGATCACAATTGAGCCCAAAATTTCTGTGCTAAGCAAGACAGTCATTAAGTGAGTTTTGCCCCATTTTACAACCTTTTTTGCCACAGTGTTAAGTGAATCACTGGAGTTAAATTAGTTACATAGTTATTAAGTGAATCTGGTTTCCCCATTGACTTTGCTTGTCAGAAGTTCACAAATGGTGATCACATGACCCTTGGATACTATAATCGTCATAATTATGAACCAGTTGCCAAGTATCCGAATTTTGATCAAATGACTATGGGGATACTGCGATGATCATAAGTGTGAAAAACAGCCATGTGTTTGTAACTTTGAATGACATTGTAACTTTGAATTGTCGCTAAATGAATATATTTTGTATTCATTTTATCAGGACTACCCATGCAATATGTCATTGCCTATAGGAACAACTAAGAAGATCATTGCATTTGATGGCTGAAATAGCCAATTCTAACTTTACGATTTTATAATTCAGTAATTATGTTTTCCTATTCCTACATGCAGCACTATGTAAAGGATGAAGAGGTACAGAGATTTATATACCGATATCAACAGCTCCAAATCAAAGTGCCATCACCAACTCTGACAACTTTTCTTCTAAACAGATCAAAATGGAATCAAATGCTATGTTGCCATGTTGTGTAATGGTGTTTCACAAGGGCTTGCTGAAGAAAGCAGAGTGATATTTACTTGAACTAGTTTCCACTCCTTCCCTCCCTTTTTTTTTCTGAGTCATCTTAATTGTTATCTGCTCACTGCCAGGAGAGGCAAAACCAGCTGGGCACAGCCATCATCCAGATACCACACAAGGCAAGGATTCATACATCTTCAAGAAAGAAAAGCAGAATAGCTGCTTTCATAGAAAGTGTCTGGTTTTATGTATACGTGTGTGTTTGTGTGTAACATATTCCTTTTTAAGCAATCACTTACAGTTAACTTCTGCATGTTGATAAATTTCCCTTAAAATGTGCTCATGGTACAATATTGCAATATTTGGCCTTATGAAGTGGCTTAAAATGTTATCAGGCAAGGAATGATTTCCTTGAAAATAACTTGACAGATCTAAACATTTAAACAATGTCAAGAAACAAGTTCAGATGTACTCTAGTATGAACCCACTAAGAAGTCTACATGGGATTGTCCTTGAAGACCACTTGGAAACTTCAATGCATTGGGACAAGCCTCACACATCCATATAACACCCTCCCCCATGAGCTGCACTGGCTGCTGGTTTGCTCTTGGATGTGATTTGAGTTGTTGGTTGTGACCTACAAAGCCCTTTATGATATAGGGTGATTATTTCCCATGATGTCTGCTTGGCCAATATGACTGTATCAGCATGCTCTGGATTTTTTTCAGTTAAACAGTGAGCTCTATCATCTAGGGCAGTGGTTCTCAGCCTGTGGGTCAGGACCCCATTTGGGGTCGAACGACCATTTTACAGGGGTCGCCAAACAACGCAGTCCGCCATTTTTTCCCCCTTTTCCTTAGCTGTGCTACTCCCTTTTATTCTATTGGCTTTTGAAAGCCAATAGAATAGACTCTCTTGAATAGAGTCTAATTCTATTGGCTTTCAAAAGCCAATAGGAATTGTCCAGGCTGTCTCTGCCCTGCTGAGCCCGCCAAAAGTCCCATTCTGCAAACGGTGCTGCAAGTTGTCTGCAGCGAAGGCGAGCTGTCTGGAAGTTTCCACCCCTCCCTGCTGAGCAACTACTAAAAATGAACTAAAAGAGGGCCAGGGGTGGGAGGTGGGAGGCCGGTGGGCGCAGGGAGGGTTGCTGGCATGCGTGGGGCCCGGCGGGTGCCTTACCTCCCTTGGGCTGGGCCAACTGGTGGCCCAGGTGGTGGTCGGCCTGCGCCGTCTCTGCCGCTTGCCAGCTACGCCTCGGCTGGTGCAGGGGGCGGCACCATGCATGCGCGGCGCTCCCGGGCAGGGAAAGTCCTGACCGGTTGGGTAGTCCTCATCTTACGACCGATTGGGTAGTCCTCAACTTACGACCGGTTGGGGGTCGTGGCATTAAAAAGGTTGAGAACCACTGATCTAGGGCTTCTCTGTTGCGGCGCCTGCCTTTTGGAATGAGCTCTCCCCTGAGATCTGTGTGGTTCGCATCCTACTGACATTGCAGAGGGCCATGAAGACCTGACTACTGTCCCAGGGATTAAGGGTCAGATCCGACTGAATGGCTGACACAGCTGCCCCAGGGCTTTTGGGTAAGGCACAGAAAGCCCTGGCTGAATGTTCTTCCCAGCCAGATTTACCATCTTGTTCTTTCCTTTGCTTTTTATTCAGTGTTACCTTCTTAATTACCTTTTTGTTTTAATTCTGTTTATTATATTGGGAGCACACATACTCATTCCGGAGTCAGGTGGAACTAAAATCAAATCAAATCAAACAAACAATTAAAAAATCAAAAGCTGATTGGTTATTTTAATGTTCGTTTTGATAGAGGAGAATATATGTAGCTCAAGGTTGAAGTGAAGGTTCCTTGGTGTTCTCTTGAGCTTGGTAGTTTTCTTCCAGTCATTTCATTACCCAAACTAGGTAACATAATCAGTGTGTTTGTTGCCTAGTTTGAGTAATAAAACATCTGCAAGAAAACTACCAAGCTCAGAAAGCATCAAGGACCCCTGATGTTGATTTAACCTAATTCTATTCATTGGCATATTCTATTTTATGCTTTTATTGATCATAGTACTATATTGTACAAATGATATTTTAAGTTCTTCTGAGTGTCAAACTACATAATAATACTTTGCACAGCATTCTGCTTCAGGTTGTGACCTTAAGTATTTTTGAATATTCTAGTCTATTTCTTCCCATTAAAACTTGTTTGAAGCAAGTGGTGCATTTAATTTAATTAACTATAAGTGCAAAACAACCCAGTCTCCCCTGGTAATAATGGAAGATTATAGTTGGCTTTAAACCTTTATCCACACAGGGAAGGTGTTTTTTAAAAAAAAAATACAAAAAGGAATAGATATCTTCCAATTTAAGCGCAATGGTTACAATCCTTATTAGGCCAGTATGTAGATAAAATTAAATAAAATTATCCATTGGAATAGGACAAGCCTAACATTTGTATATCTTTTATGATCATTCTAAATTGGTACCCACCACACTTGGAGTAGCAAACTCCATATATATGTGGAGAAAAAGTCATTTTTATTCAGGAGAGGAGAGTCTTGATATTATTGAAATGTAACTCACAAGATCCTTACCATTATTCAGAGGCTGAAAATACTGACTTATGAAAGCCAGGGTGATCTGGACATCCACAGGAGCATTGGATATAAAAAGCCTACACATCCCTGTAAAAATATCAAAGTTTTGAGATGTAAAAAAAAAAAAACCAGACCAAGATAAATCACTTTAGAATTGTTTCCACCTTTAATACATAAGCTGTACAATTCAATTGAAAAACAATCTGAAACCTTTTAGGGGAAAAATAAAAATAAAAAGCTTACAATAACATAGTTGCACAAAGATGCACACCCTTAAACTGATACTTTGTTGAAGACAACATTCATTCTCTAAAGATAGGAGCCTATCATCATGGCACAATCTTGCCTTGGGAAACTTTGCCTGATCTTCCTTGCAAAATCGTTCTAAATCTGTCAGATTGCGAGGGTATGTCCTGTGCATAGCCCTCTTCAGGTCACTCCACAGATTCTCAAATGAATTCAGGTCTAGGCTTTGGTTGGGCCATTCCAAAACTTTGATCTTCTTCTGGTGAAGCCATTCTTCCATTGATTTGGAGGTATGCTTTGGGTCATTGTTATGTTGAAAGGTGAAATTCCTCTTGATCTGCACATTTTAGCAGGGGGCCGAAGGTTTTGTGCCAAAACTGACTGATATTTGACTGTTCATAATTTCTCCACTTGATTAAAGCCCCAGTTCCAGCTGAAGAAAAGCAGCCCTAAAGCATAATGCTGTAACCACTATGCTTCACTGTAGGTATGCTGTACTTCTGGTGATGGGTTTTTTCATCAATTTTTGACAGGCATCAAGTTTTTGGTAATGTCACTGTTGTGCCATATTTTATCCACTCATTGATGATTGTCTTTACTGGGTTCCATGGTATAGCATTCCAACAATGAAATTGCTTTGATGCTTTGTAAACCAGAGATGTCAAACTGCCGGCCAATAGGCCGGATGCATCATGGCGAAACCGCGCCCACCCCATTGCCGGCAATGGAAAAAAAAGTTATGATACACCGTGACACGTCACATGATGTTGTGAGTTTGACACCCCTGTTATAAGCTTTTCGTAGCTCTTGGTTTTTGCTATGAGAGGCAACTGAATAAATGTCAGAAAAATCCTACTAAGACAGCTGAACTTTATATGGTGTTGATCAGAGTAATTTTAATTGATGGTAGGTATGCACTACCATTAAACATCAGTTTGAATGTGATTGGTTAATTCTGAACACAGCCATATCCTTGCTTACAAGAGGATACAAAACACTTATAAAAATATGTAATTGTACATTTTTGTTATTTTTCTCCACTAAACAATTTCATACCAGACACTTTAACATTTTTATATCCACTGTACCTCTCTTCCATTGGTACAGTTACTTCAGCTACTTACTCATATTCATTTTGTTCCAGTTTTAGGAAAAGAAGAAAAAAAATCTCCCATTCATTTATCCAGTTTATGCATATTTTAAAAAAGTCCTTTGACATGTTGCCACTTCACTCATTTTTTAATATTTATTCTTGTCTCCTAATCATAAGCAAATTACCTTTCCAGGTCTAAGACCATTGCCTGGAGGATATGACTGCCTTTCTCTAATTAATTCAACATCCTACACTACCAGGATTATAATTATTTGCTCAAACTATTAATAAGTGCTGTCAGGGTATGCTATTTTCCTTCTGTCATTGAGAAACATGGAAATCAATGCAATTACTGCAGGAGAATATCGCAGCTTCAAACATATATGGCCTCTTGTTTCATATCACTGAAAACCTTTTGATTAAAATTTACACTTTATGAACTAATTCAGCCTGTTCTTAAACACAAATATTTTCTTTCTGTTTGTTTGTTCTTCTCATAGAGCATATTACTAAATGAGCTTTCAAACAATTTCCCTTTTAAAAATGGTGAGGAAAATCTAGCACTGTACCAAAAAACAAGAGATATTTGAGTAAAATCTTGAACAATATAGTCCCTTAGAAGTATGCAAAATCTTTACATGTGTAACACAATTACAGCTTGTATTATGATGGGAGTCATCAGCAACAGAGAACCAGCTTGGTATAGTGGCTAAGGCGCTGAATTAGAAACCAGGAGACCATGAGTTCTGGTATGATTGCTGGTTAGTGACTTTGGATCAGTCCTGCTCTCTCAGTCCAACATACCTTGCAAGGTGATTGTGAAGAAAATAAGAGGCAGGAGCATGAAGTATGAATACTGCCTTGAGTTAACCAAAAATAAAGGTGGGATAAACATCAAACAAATACATAAACCACTAGAGGGCCACAGGGTTTCCCATTACATATGTAGATAATCATTTACTCTAAATTAACATTTGGTAATTTAGAAGTTTGCAAATAGATTTGCACTTTGGTAAATAAATATGTTACTGGTCTTCTATTAATGTGGTCAATTGATTAGGAGAAGGTAAGAACTAATGTAAATTTTCTACCTTTGTCCTTCAATTTGCCTCAAGGCCACTGCATCACACTTCAGTGAACTCTGATGACATCCCAGTTATTAGTGCAGTATATTGCACAAGTGTCTTGCCCAAAGCACCTAATATTCTGTGGAACAGATGTTGTCTTGAAATAAAGAAATAGAATTTACTGTACACAAGCTTTGCTAAAAATCATGGTTTGTGAGCACAATTGTTTCATCACAGTTTGAATAACAGACCCCATGTTAATTAATGCAGTCAATCAGAGTGCCAACACACTTCCTCACTACCCCATTTACAAACCAAGGTCAAAATTCTTCTGAGTTTCTCTCCACAAAACAGTGCAATCTCTCATTAGCATCAATCTGAGTGTGGTGCTCACAGAAGAAACAGCACATTGATAAAGATACTACTTTGCTACTTACAATGTGCCTCTTTTCATATCTGTGTAATACTGATCCAGTGGATTCAATTTCAGTATTACTGGCTATGAGATCACACACACAGGGAGTTTCTGCAAGAGCAAAATTAAATTAATGGATTATTTGGACTCTTGAATGTATAAGAATTCACTGACTAAAAAGACAGTGAGTATTGCATTCTTTTGAAGGGAGGGAGACCTAAGAAAAAGCAACAAGTTTCAGGAAATAGTGCTGGTGATTCAAGAAATGCTTAAAACTTTCTTCCATGGCTTTGACTAAGAACTGACTCAAAGTGCTTAGCAGCTGAAAAAAAAGTTACTCATTAAAAACTGCTGTCTTTCATTTCTAAGAATATTAAAGTCTTCTTTCCAGTTGCAGCCAAATTTCTGTGCATATTATAATATTCTGCTAGAGATTCTCTGACTGAAGCTTTGGCTTCTAAACTTCTTTCACTATGGCCCACAAAATAATTGCATATGTTGTGTGTGTTATATAGTGCTGTATATTTCAAACAGGAACACTTTTCCACAGATCAAGCCTAAACCAAATAGCTTTCATAAGAATGACATTTCCATACTGCTTATTAACACTTAAACAATTGCTCATTTGGATTAGAATATTGAAAATATTACAAAAACTTTTAAATGTAGATTATTTATTTCACTGCTCAATGGCTTTGCCCGCATAAGGGCTCAGTAAAATATTTTAGCTTCTGCCATCACTACTCAAAATATTCTCCATCATTGATTTGGGGACCTTGCAACCATGGACCTGTTTACAAATACCAATGGCTCTGAAAACATTTTTTAAAACCATAAACACTTTAATACTTATACTAAAAAAATTTAAGTAGCTAGATCTCTTTTCCCAAACTTAACTTCCCTTAGCATTACTTTTGTCTGTTGAAAAAAAAGATCTTGCTTTTGTTTAAAATAGAAGCTAGGAGAACAGAAATCTGCAAAGAGGAAGTGGTTAAGCAGGTTATGTCTTCTTTTATAAAAAAAATATGTTGAAATGTTTGCCAATGTAAATAAAGGCACAGAAAGAGCAGCATCAGAATTATAGGTTATCTATCTTAAAAGTATGTCTGGAGATATAGGTAGAAAGTTACATACTGTAGCTATCTACCAATCTTTTCAAAGAACAAGCTATTGATTATAGAAAGTCAGAACACAGTGCTCTACTTAAATTTCTTCTGTTTCAAAAATTATCTGAGTTTAATTTAAAGGTAAAGAATCAAACCAAACTACAATCAAGAGAAGAAAAAAATATCTTAAAACTACCCATCCACAGCACATTTTGGAGTAGACAAATAGCTAACTATTTGCTATGGAGAAAATAATAATTCTATTTAAATTTAGTAATTCATTTGTATATATACACTCATATTTGTAGCATATGAATTGAAAAAAAACATCTTTCCATTCTTAGTGGATATTTGGGGATTACATTTATAATAGAACTGGTGCTACTACTTTTAGCCACCTTTGGTGGGTTTACATTTTTAAGGCAGTTCCAGGAGTGCTTCATAATTGGGTAGGCCTAAGAATAACTGATGCCTCATCCTGTATAACAAAGTATTTAGTTGGTACTTGAAGAATATCCTGAATGAGGCAATTCCTAGTTAAAGGTGGAAAGGTGAGAAATGAGAGTTTCACAAATTTATCAAAGGGAAAAGAGAAAATTCTAACCTTGATCAACAACCAATTAGGTTTTCAATGACATGCGAACCTCAATCTCCACTCCCAATCTAATATTTATAATAATTAAAGAGGGGCTGGGGGGATTTCAACAAATAGAAACTTTACTTTCACAATGTCCCACTAATTTAGTGGAATTCATATTGAATATTAATATTTGGGGTGAGTTTATATTTAAACCTGTATAGAATGAACTAGAAGGACTGAGATCTAGGCTTAAGTCCATGTATATACATGGAAGTTCATTGGATTCATTTGGGCCAGCCCTACCAAACCACTTGTAAAGCATTCTAAGAGATACCTTCCCCATTCAGGGAACAGCTCACAACTATTGGAGACTTTGATAAAGGAATGATTTTCCAAGACAATGATCTTTTTATAAGAAAAAGACTGTATTTCAAAAAACTGGGAAGAATTTATTTCTAAGTTTCCCTGAATACCTGATCTCAAAGCTTTAAACTAAAGTCCTCCTATGAGGGGGGGGGGGAATAATCAGAAAACAGTGAAATACTCCAGTTACAAATAACAAAAAAAAACTCACAAAAAGAAATATCAACTCACATGACCCAAGGATTCCAATATTTCTATACCAGTGATGGCGAACCTTTTAGAGACCGAGTGCCAAAACTGCAACCCAAAACCCACTTATTTGTCGCCGGGTGCCTGGTGGGTGTGGCCCACTGGGTGGGCATGGCTGTGGTGATCGTGACAGATTGGTGGGTGTGGCCAAGGTGGACGTGATCACCTCGATGTTGCTCGTGGGGAGGTATGCCTGTGGGGGGCCAGGCAGGGTTGGGGAAGATCCAGAGGGTCTCTGGCAGGTGAGTGGTGGGCAGGAGGCTCATCCTGAGGGGTGAAGCGAGGCAAGGCAAGGTAGGGTGGGGGTGCCATTGTTGCAGAGCAAGGTGAGGCAGGGGCCGGGGCAGCTGCTGCCTGACACCATCGGCCCCTGCACACAGAGGCCAGCAAGTGCATGGGGGCTGACATTTCCATCAGCAGCCACAGCCTGCCGGCCCCTCGACCAGCCCACTCTGGGGCTCCACAGCCTGCCCCCAGCAGTTCAGAGAAGCTGCCTCTGAGCTGGACGGCCGGCCGACAGCTGAGGAGGCAATGCAGTGAGTCGTGCCTGGGAAAAGGAGAGCATGTGAGGCCAGCAGGGATGGGACGGGGGGAGGGAAACCAGCCATGCTGCGATGCATCCGGCCACGTGGGACCTCGGCGACTTAGCAGGCAGCTGGTTGAAGAGGGAAGTTGCCATCTCCAGGGCATGGTACGCGTGCCCACAGAGAGGGCTCTGAGTGCCACCTCTGTCACGCGTACCATAGGTTCACCACCACTGTTCTATACCTTTAGATTTATTTATTTATTTAGGAAAAAATCAGCTTGGGTAATGGAGAACTACTCTTTGCTTGAAGATTTGAAACAGAGGGAATCTGTCATAGTTCTATAGTTATAGATTTCCTGCTCCAGTTAGGATCAGATTAGATTACCTTTAAAACCACTTCAGTCTCTATTCTGTTGGCATTTTCCTTTTAAACAAGTGACCCCAAACTGCAATCTGTTAGTCTACCATGAAGGAATATTTCTTTGATATCTCCTTCAGTCAAAATATAGCTTAGATATATTGTACAGGCTACAGGCGACATACTCTGCAAAATCTTCCTGGAATTCTAAAGCATTCTTATTTTCCTTTTAAAATTAAGGGTAGTCAGTCCCCTATATACAGCTGCCCTGAGTAAATAGGCATTATATCAAGCTGCATATAATCCACAGGCCTGTGAAACAAACTTAAGAAAAACCTCAGTTAATAAATGATATATAATAAGATACAGTAGCAAACAAATATTTCTTCAAGCATTCTTGTCATGAAATGGTTAATAGCTTCCTGTTCCTCTGTCTCACTTAAATGTCAACTTTCTCATGCTAATGACGTCTTCAGAAGTTAGGAAATCTCTAAAGGCTAAGAGGGGAAGCCAATTATGCAGTACTGCTTCAGCCAAGTTAAAATTCATAAATTGCTTTTCTTTGCTTTTTTTGAATTCAGGACAAAAAAAAAAATCTATGTACTTCATCTTACCCAAAGGTTCAAGTTCTGGGAACCAAGAATTTGATCTCCAAAGGGATAGAACGGTGGAGGTTGCTACTGATAAATATTTTTCAATTTTCTAGTGTACATGTTTTTAACCAACCAGTTGATTTTTGCTGTTGTTTCTCTTGTCTTGCTTTTAGGTATGCTGAAACAATTTGTCCTTAAGATGATTTATACCTTAATACAACTTGCATGTTTTTGGAACATATAAAACCAATGTTGGATATTCAGCTAGGGACATATGGAGACTTTCACTATCCTAATGAAACTCCCCCCCCCCGTTTTTATGATAGTTTTAAATGTGAGTCTGTAACTTGTAGAAGACATGATTTGTTCTCATCAGCAATCCTTAGCAGAAGGCATACAGCAGCATTCTCTACCAGTGAAGCTTCTGGCTTCTTCAAGGACAATCCCATGTGGGATCCATTTCAACTGCCTGGCCATTCCTGCTAAAGTTGTCCCTTGCCTTTCAAAATGCTGTATTCACAAATAAAACATTAAATGCTTTGGAATACCTTTTCTCAAATACTTTCTCCGAAACATCTGATTAGTATGTACACAAATTCATTTGAGACCAGTGTTTCAACAGTATACACTCTGCCCAAAGAACACAATTGTGGGCTGATTTGTATATGTTAATTCACACAGGGCTTGTCAGCCATTACCCTGGAAGGAAGTCAGATAACTGGAGTGACTGCGAGCACAGGCAAAATAGGGATCAGAGTAGAACAGCAAATGTCACGCTGATATAGTTTTCTGCCCACTCAAGGGTGGATGAGAATATTTCAGCAATAGAAAGGGTCTTTGTTGTATGATGGCTTAATCACTTCCCCAATTGGTTTTCTGTCTTAAATACGCTTAAGAATCTTACATATTTTTAATCATATGCTCCGCAAATTCATTCATTCATTCTTTCCTCCCCCTCCTCGTCCTCCTCCTTCCTCTCCTTCTCCCCCTCCTCCTTTGGCATTCCCTACTATCATCATCATACATTTCTTCTGCCAGAGTTTGTGTTCTATTTTGCTCTTCTCATTAGGACAGACTTTCAGGAAATGAAGGAAGTTTTCCAACTTTTAAAGCTTGTTGGAAACCACTACAGCAGGGATGTCAAACTGCCGGCCTGCGGGCTGGATGCATTATGGCTGTTGCCATGGCCCACCCCATTGCCGGCAATGGAAAAAAAGTCACGGTACGTTGCAACACATCACATGACGTTGCAAGTTTGACACCCCTGCATTAGACAGTCATCCTGGGTCTTCTTGGCCCCAGATGACCATTTCTTAGACTGTATATTCTAAGTCTAAGAAATATATTCTACAATCTAAGAAATTCTACACTCTTGTGGTTTTAAGTAATCTTCGGACATACTGAGATTTGTTCCATCTAACTTTTTTTTCAATGTCTTTTCCACCAGTTCTCTCTCTCCAATATAACTGTTGGATCTTGCTTACATTCTCCCATTTGCATGTATGCTAACATTAATAGCATTCTGAGCATTATTTCCCATTGTTTCCAGAATACTTATATCTTTTTTTACTTGATTCATTTTGCAGTAAAACACAATTGCAGCTTAGGATTCAACAATGTCCCTAGATACTGGATTATAATGACTATAAAATAATATACCTATGGTGATGTCATCATTCAAATATGATTACATTCAGGCATCAGGATACATGATGTAAATACATAACTGGCATTTGTGTTATGACATCCTAATGAATGGGTCATAATTTGCCCTCTTTGTCCCTACAGTTGCCACTTGTATGGTCAATTAGCAATAGCACTTAGACTTATATTCCACTCTATAGTGCTTTATAGCCCTTTCTGAACAGTTTACAAATGTCAGCATATTGTTCCCAATAATCTGGGTCCTCATTTTACTGACCTCAGAAGGATGGAAGACTGAGTGAACCTTAAGCTGGTCAGAATCGAACTCCTGGCTGTGGGCAGTTTGCTGCATTCTAACCACTGCGCCACTGCAGCTCCATTACAGAATTGTTTTAAAACAGTTCCTCTCTTTGTGAGGATAGTTCCCATCAGGGGAATCAGCAAGTAGAGGATCAAAGCAGTCAAAATAGTGGTCATGACCTTTCATTTGAAGCCTTGCTCTTTTTTCATATGCATTCTGTGGGTAATGCACATAAAAGGGGGTGGGGTGGGACTTTAATCATACGATCATACCTACCATATTGACTTTTTAAAATTATACCTTTTTCCCTTCAGTGAACACCTTAGTTTGCTTTTTTTTCATTTTTTCTCCATATTACAGGTGATCATAAAAGTTTATGCTGCATCCAGTTGCCATAGTGGATGCAATATCCCCCTAAAGAAATGCAATATATTTGAGGTATCTCTACATCTATACAGAACCTAGTTTAGCAATTAAATTTTCCTTTATCTCTTTTTCCCCAGAACATCATAGCTTTTGGACTGTAAGAAAGTAACATACTGCATAGGAAGTCAGCACCCTGCCCCCAGAGAATGAAATATTTTGGAGGATATTAAAACAGGGCTTTTCAATCAGTGGTACGGGTACCACCTGTGGTACATTGGCATCTGGCAGGTGGTACGTGACCATCCTAGAAACGTGGTAGTGGGGGAGAGGAATGAACTGAACCGGTGGTAGCACCGCACAAGCCTGAGCAAGAGATGGCTGGAGCTGCAGGGCTGTCAGGGCTCAGCGGAAGCGCCAGGATCAGTGCCGCTTTCAACTGATCGGCACTTCTTTGGGGCTGTCAGGGCTCAGTGGAAGCGCCAGGATCAGTGCCAGGCTCCAGCTGGAGCTCAGCGCTGATTCTGGTGCTTCTGCTGAGCCCTGAAGAGCACCAATCAGCTGGAAAGCAGCACTGATCCTCATGCTTCTGCTGAGCCCAGAAGAAGCACTGATCAGCTGGAATGCTGCAGCATCTCCAGGGTCTTGTGAGTTACATTCAGATGCTTGGCAATTGATTCATATTTATGACGGTCACAGTGTCCCAGGGTCATGTGAAGTGACCAAAACCTGCTGCAACCACCCAGCAGATGGGGGGAATAACAACCAAAACCCTCCCACTCCACCTCCGCTGCCAATCCTCAACAGAAATGCTTTATAACAATGAAAACCTTGGACAGGAGGAAGAGCACCACAGGCAGGTGTCTTGCTCGGCTGTGCCTTGGGGGGGGCACTTTTTCCAGTGCTATTGTAACTTCAGTCACTAAGCGAACTGTTGTAAGTCAAGGACTACCTGTACTTTATCACTTTTTTCCTTTTTTTGGGGGGGGGTCATCAAGTTTTGCTTGCTTGCTTGCTTTTACCTTGCTAGACGACTGGTGGTAATCGGATATTTCCATATCCTAAAAGTAGTACAGTGGGTGAAAAGGTTGAAAAGCCCTGTATTAAAAGAGGCAGAATATTATATTTCCCTAAAGGAATAATGAAGAAATATTTTAAAAGGCAGAAACCAGTCTCCCTGCCCCAAGCAGAAACTTGGAGGCCAGCTCTTTAGAAATGCAGATTTGGGGACCACCATTCATAAGTAAAACTCCTTCAGTCTCCATAGCTGATGAGATTAAGAATTTACATTCCCCCACTCAAAAATCTAAAGAACATGACTTTTAGGATATAATAGGATTAATCCTATATCCTCTTCAGACTAGCAAAAGACACAAAAGCCACCTCATTGCACAACCCAGAAACATTTCCACTTTAAAGTCTCAGAACCCTATAAAGATCCATCCACTCTCAACTCCATTTGGTCAGCTATTCCAGAACCACATGTTGCTGATGGTTCTGCTCATCAATAAACTGGAAACTTCTTTCTAAGCAGCCTCCATTTTGTTGACTCCCAGCTTGGAACTGGACCTGGTTTTTCTTCCCACAATACTATTTTTGCTAGTAAACACAGGAAATCACTAAGGATTGTTACAATGCTGATGAAGAGTACCATCGAAGACTAGTGGCAAGGGAGCCAAAACTAGATATATAGACAGACAGACAGACAGACAGACAGACAGACAGATAGATAGATAGATTTGTACATTTTTAGTATATAGAGAAGGGGAAATAAAAAAATACATGAAATAATTTGTGTGCTGTTGGTGAAATAACATTAAATGAAAAGAAATTGATTCACTGATCCATTTATTGAAAACATACTAGAGGAACACTGAAAGAAAGGAAAAGAACAAAATGTCACTGCCAAGAGAGAAAATTTCTCTCCAAAATGTGCTAGTTTTGTGGTGGTTGAAAAAGTTTTTTTCAGATTATTTGAGTCTGTACTTAAGGATTTTTTTCCAAAATTGACCTCCTCCCCATATCACAAAAAATCTGTCAACTGGCTTTTTATGGGATAACTGTTGCATTAAATTTAAGGTAATTTATATTTAAAACACTCAAAGTCAAGTCTTATCATGCCAAGATAGGAGCATAAACATCTACAAATATTTGTTCAACTCCAAGTACTGATAGCAGCTGTTGAGGATTTTTTTTGCCCTCTTGTTTTAAAGACTGGATTCTTTAAAATCAAAATTAAAACCAGTAAACAGAACCTGAATTTTGAAAGTACACTATGGCGAAGTATGTATTTTAGAAATTACTGATTTTTCTGCAGCGATCAAGACAAGTGCTAATGATGTGAACACAACATAAAAGCTTTTTATCTTGGTACCTGACTGTAGTCTGTGTGCATCCACTTTTCCAACCAATTTAGTTAATTTAAAAAAAAAATTATGCAAGCTTTTAGTGTAAAAATAGCACTTAGGCCAGCTAATAACCATTTTTTAAAAAAATCATACTATCATTACAAATTGCAGCATAAGAAAATAACCAGGGAGATATCATCATTAATTAAAAGATCTGCCACATGCATAAAGCCCATCCTAAAAGAAAGGGCAAAAAGGGGAGAAGAGGTTTAAATGCTTTAAAAAAATTAAATATACAAAAGCAATAACTCTACAACTACACAGAATCAAACCCGGTTTGGAAGAATTTATGAATACATTTGTAATCTTATAGTGAGAGCTAACTTTACAAGATCTATACTAAATATTACAATCCAGTTATCTAGTAGTAATAACTAATCTCTGCTAGATTGCCCCTATCTTATATGAAACGCTTTGCGTTCAATTGCGCTTCATTCTTTAGTTTAGTTCAGGGTCAGGCAATCTTCTGGTGTGAATGCAGGGTGATTGGTGGTGGTGATGGTTATGAACGCGTGTTGGGGGAAGACAGGAAGTGAACAAAAGATGTATTGTACACGTGAGGGAGTTGGCGGGGAGGAGGAGCGAGTAGTAATTAAGCCTGCTTTGGAACTGACGCTGCCATTTTAATCTTTCTCCACACTTTTAACACCGCAATTCCAAGCTTTTTAAAAAAAAAACTGAGTTAAAATTCAATGGCGACCGCCTGTCGTTGCGTTCGAGTCCGTAAGCCCCTTTTCCTGCCATTTCATTTAGAAATGAAAAGAATGGAAATAAGCGACGAACACAAGAAGGGAAACTTGTGCACGCTCACCGCGGGGGCGACCGCGACCGCCTCCGAATGTCCAAGATCCACGTGGAGGCCCTGATCAGTGAGGCCTCGCTCCTCCCTCCCCCCCTCCGCTTTCGCATTCCCGAGCATTCAATTGGCCTCGCGCCTGCCGGAGCTTCTGAAGCCCCGCCTTCTAACGCCGCGCAAGCCCATTAAGCGCGGCCGTGTGCTTTCCGCTGTCACGTAGGGAAAGGTGACTCAGTGCTGACTCACTGAATTCTCTGCCAATGGAATTCCCAGCCTCTCAGCTGTTCCCGGGCAGCCTATCTCGAGCGGCCGAGAGGCACTCCTCAGCCGCAGTAAACCGGTCTCTCCCAAATCCACCTCAATCCAGTTTGCTGTTCCGCGCGTCAGAAGCTTTTCTCAATAAGGTGGGACTTTGTTCTCTTGCAGACAGAGAGCAGCCCAGTTTTGCAGAAATGAAGCTAAGAGCTTGAAGTGTTCCGCCGATCATCGGCGAGGATTTTCTTATATCAATTTGCAAGATTGTGTCGTTAATGCTTTTATGTGCCAGGCGAAAACGCCTCCTCCCTTTCCTGCCTTAGGCGCTCTCCGAAAACCGCCTCCCTGCTTTAGAAGGCTGGCTGTTCGTCAGTTTCAGAACTAATCTCTCTATGAGGCCAATCAGTAGAACATAGAATAACTTGGAAGAGACCTTGGAGGTCTTCTAGTCCAACCCCGTTACCTATGGCAGAAGATTCTATGGTTTGGATCTTATAGAGAACTAAAGAATGTCTGACAGAAGCATTTCCACATGAACATGCTCTCTTCAGTGTCACCTTTAGTCAATACTGATATACTACTAAGTCTTAGATTTGGAGGTAATATAAAGGGAATGCAACTCTCAAGGGCAGGGTTACAGACATCTCTCCTGCAGGCTGAACCCTGTAAATATTCTTTCTGTTCTCATTCATACATGGCCTGCAATGTCTAAATCAGTTCAGTGCCTTTTCTGCATTCAAAAGAAGGCACTGGGAATCTAATTTCATTCAGCACAGGTATAAATACAGAGGAGGATAGTTGAATCTTGGCCTGCAGGAACCAACATCCTCTCCAAAGCACCCAATAGGAGACAGTAAAAACAATCTTCTGTTGCTTCAGATCATGAGTCGTGACAGACTACTATTGTCCATTCTACAAATACTCTGTTTGCTTATGAGAGGCCTTTCAATTCATTTTCACAAGCTATTGACTGTTTGATGCATGAGGGTATAATAAAGCAGAATATACAGGCCATAGTTGTGAGGGAACAGGCTGAGATTGCTGTTTCATAACTGGCAAATAAGTTGTACTCTTTTTCTTTTCAAAAGATTATTATATTTTCCCTTCTCCAAAAGAAGGGAATCTTTGCCCAGATCCTGCATTTCATTTTTAGGCTAACAATAACATTGGGAGATTGTTTAGACCAGTGGTTCTCAACCTGTGGGTCAGGACCCCATTTGGGGTCGAATGACCATTTCATGGGGGTCGCCAAACCATGCTGTCCGCCATTTTTTTCCCTTTTCCCTAGCTGTCCTACTCCCTCTTATTGGTGGCCACACCCACTTGGGGGTCACCACAACATGGGGAACTGTATTATGGGGTCACGGCATTAGAAAGGTTGAGAATCACTGGTTTAGATTGGGAGAGAGTGAGTGATCCTAGATCACCCGAGGATTCTTTTCCTAGGCTTGGTAGCATTCTATTTGCTACCAGTTAAAGTGTATGGAGTTGCTAAAACCCTGAATTGGGTGCCTCATGTGGCAAGCCTCTGAATTGAATATTAAGCTATGCTATATAAACCACGATCGTCCCAGTCAATAAATCTGAGCTGTTATTATAGAACATAACAAAGGGTGTCCTGATGCAGTTAAGCTTCCCTTGTGAAACAGTCTTATGAGTCTGAATTTGAGTATATTCCTATAGCCTTTGTTTCAATCCTGGCTTGTTTTTCAATTCTTTATCATTTATTTGATCCTAATTTATTTGTTCACCTTACAGTGCTTCTTAGTCAGGCCCTGTCTACTCAATATATTCCTTACTAGCTCTGATGTACCTATCTTCTAGCATCTTTAAATCAGTAGTTGGGAACCACTGGCTCTCCATATTCTGTTAAACTTTAATTCTCAGCAATTCCAGACCTTACTCTTAGTTGCAGCAAAGCAAATGTTTTAGTTGACAGACTGGAATGGGCAACCAATTAAGGCTAAGTCGTACCTGCTTCATTCTCAAAGTCCACTACCTAGAACAGCTATTTCGTTTCACAAAGGGATCTCATAATTTGTTGTTCTGAGAACCTCCTGGGAGTGTATAATGGTACAATATCGCCATCCAGAATATGCAGAAGAGTATGGATAGCGACAAATAATTTCCAAACAATATTAGTACATTTTCATGGACAATTTTTAATGTAGTATGCATGCAAGTTTGTGTTTCAACCATTGATGCAAAAAAAGAGGAGACCGATGAGGTTTATAATCAAGTTTAATCTGAAATCAACAGAACATTCAAGCAAATGATGCTGCTTGTGATTGAAGACTGGAATGTCAGTTACAATTATTGAGCAAACTGTAATTCGATTGTAAAGTCTAGAAAACTGAAGTGAAGCAGGGCATTAATTTTTGCCAAACAATAAGTTTGTTGTTGTTGCTAATGCAGTTTTCAAATAACCAGAATGACATATATATATATATATATATATATATATATATATATATATATATATATATAGGAGAAGTATATAGATGTAGTCAGGGATTAACTGTGGAACAGACTACAATTTGAGAATGCAATGGCAATTTTTCACTTCTTTGCTATAGCACTATCTACTATTTTTAAACTAATAGAGAACTATTCTGGCATGCAATCTTTGTCTACCTATGTTTTCTTTGTTTAAGCTTATTGTGGTCACCTGACTTCCCTCCAAGGTGACTAAGGGCTCTTTTGCACGTTGAGTTCAGAAGGATTTCTTCAGTGTTTCAGTTAGCAGAAAAAGTATGCTGAAATAATTTATGCTACCCCACATACTGGTGTTTTCATCTGTTTCAGTTATAGCCATTTCCTGTCATGAAGGGTGAGTGATCTCGTCCTTATAGCTTACTGCAAGACAATTTCAAGGAAGCAATGGGTAGATTTCTTTGGCTTTGCTTCCTTTCCTCTCACATATTGTGAGCAGCTGGTGGGAAAAATCATCACTAATCACTTGTGCTAAAGAGTGAAAAAGTACGACCATGCAAAAACCCCTTGTCTGCAGAAGCAGCAGAAAGCATTGAATGTGCTCATTTGAAATAGAAATAGCAATATATATCTTTCCCAGCTTTAAATAGATCTACTCCCCCCCCCCTTTAAAAAAAAGGCAGTTCTATTGGTCTTTTGAATCTCTACTGAACCTATCTTTAGTAATAGGGCTAGTAGTTTTCTAGAATAAGTGTACATAAGGATTATTTCAATTGCTTAAACAGCATTTTGTAAATAAGAATAAGATACTATATGGATAGATACCTCTGCAGAAATCAGATGTTCATTTTTTTTTTAATTCAGCCAAAGCCCAAGTGGCGATGCAAAGCAGTACATGGTGACCCTTGGAGGAGGATGTGTGCTGTCAGTAGCTTCAACAAGCTAAATAGGAGTTAAGCAGATGCTAATCCCGGCTGCATCAGCATCAAGATTATGAATGAATCATTTGTCAGGAGAAAATGGAAAATGCTACTTTAAAAATGGATGGATTTAGCTTGCTTCTAAATATCTGGACATTCTCAGTCATGCAGGTCATAGTTGTCTCAAAGGTGCTTTTTCAAAAGGCAACTCGACTGCTTTTTTCCTTGAGGAAGAAAAATAAGACGGTTCTTCTTCCTCAAGGAAAATTGCCTTTTGAAAAGACAGTAGTTTGCTTCTACTGTTTCATGTGCTACTCACCAGAGAAAGGTTCTGTCAGGAGGACATGTTCTCTACAATTGGTAGTGGGGCACTTCCAAGCCATGGTTAGTAGCAGTGAATTATGCAGAACAGCTGAAAATCTAATAGAAGTTGGATGTGGCGTCAGAAAACAAGGGAAATTACAGCTTTAAGTCCAGTATAACTAAAGATGGTTGACATGAAGGCAACTTCAAGGGATATAGCAGGAAAAAAAAATATTTCCATGGCATGTTTGTACTGTGGGTTAGGTAAAATAAGGTAAGACTTTGAGATGTAGTATTAAAAAAAAATAATCTCTGCCTCAAAATTCCTACTCATGGTGGATTGTGTATGAGGAAAGAAAGTTATAAGATATTTATACCAAATTTTAAAGTATCCCAGAAAAAGTAGAAAATATAAACAGTACAAAAGTTTGGGCAGTTTTGAATTAAATAGCCACATGCTTTACAGAAAACAAGATTCTGAGAACTGGTTGATTCCAGTCAGATCTTCTGAAAAAGCACATTTATGCAATCTTCAAAATTGCATAATATTATAAATGTATTAGGATGTCTGTGGCATTTTAATGAGTAGATACTTCTACGGTGACCCTTTTGCCATTCAGTACAGAATCTAATTTGAAAAACAGTTTGGTCTAGAAAATCAGTCATTTGGGTTTTCAGCAAGAGCCCAGAGAAAATTTGCTCTCAGTGAAATCATCCTACAGGCTTTGAAAATCCAGATAGGACCAGTTGAGACTGTTTACCAGCTTGGCCTGAAGTTTTCTCTATCAGACAGTGAGTCACCCTGTTTGCTCATAGTATCTCTGCTTCACATTAGACATTTGAAGCTCAAATTGCCAGAGGGTATCGAAACTGGGAAACAGTGTACTTTGTTGTGATTACATGATGTACCAGGATGCCCCTTACAAGAAAACAGCACCTGCATTTAACAGAAAAAGAAATGCTCATTAAGAGGTGTGAGGAGCCTTCTATTTTATTCACCCGGATGAGTAGAATGTAGAATTCTCCCTCTTGCCTGACATGGGGTCAAGTGCTCTTATTGAATCAGGTCAACTGCCTGCGTAATAATACAGATGGAAGGTATGCAAACATGACTTAGAGCCAAACTCCAAGTCACATTAAGCTTACTTAAAATGGCCCACTTGATTACTGCAAAAAGAGTAATTGTGGGAAAGGGCACTATATGACATAAAAAAGAAAGTGGAGGAGGAGGAGATTTTTGTTTCCATTTTTTTCATTAATTTCTGATCAGCAGGGTCAAAAGTATATAACAATATTAATACTAAGTCCAAAACTCTGGCATTAAAAAGAAGAAATAAACTGACAAATCAATGCTGCAGCCCTGCAGATCTGTCAGTTAATAAAAGAGGTGGGAAAGTTCGCTTCTAGTCTTTTCATTTGTCTCTTTCCCCATTACACCCTTCCCCTACCCTTTCCTGTGGGTGCAAAGGACTTACCAGGGCAGGAAATGAAATCACAGTGCAGGTAGTAAAAATACCATTTCATTAAAAAAGGAAGGAACTGAAATATTGAATTTCCAACATTTCAGGCAAAAAGTGACATTATTTTTTCTGGGAAGTTCTACTAGGGACCTGAAATTCTCTACTATATCCAGTGTTGGGGAAAATCTGGTTAGTTCAGATGTAACTCATTCAAAAGAGTTGGGATAAATGTTCTGCAGGCTTGTTAAATTATAATTAAGTAGTCTAATTGAGGATGTGTGGATCTCTCTGGGGCAAGGGCCATGTTCAATCTGAATCAGATGCCGGAGATTGTATTGCCAAAAGTATTGGGTGAGGCCATCACAAAAATGTTGATTTCATTTCATTTACCTCTATTATAATTAAACATTTCTAGTATGATTATTCTTTAGTTGTCCAAATATTTTTTTTTTCTTTCAGTTTAAAAACTACCATTTGGTAACTCATCCTGGAGATCACTTTCATGGTTTTCTGGGGCTGGCTACCTGACGTTTTGGAGCCTGAATATATTCTGGAGCCCATCTGCTCAGTGGTAGGATTCAAATATGTGAACAACTGGTTCTTGTGTGGATGCCACTTCCGGAAATCCATTCTGGGCCTGGGCAACAAAAAAATAGCTATCAGTTCTGCCGAAGTATCCCTCCACTGCTTCTGCTTTAAAAGAGAGTTTCTCCAATGTAGTCATAATTTTCTTTTTTTGTTTGAAAGGAGAAGGGAAGGTCCTTGATGGTCTCTAAGCTTGGTTGTTTTCTTGCAGATGTTTCATTACCCAGCACATGTTACCTAGTTTGGGTAATTAAACACGTGCAGGAAAACAATCAAGCTCAGAAAGCACCAAGGACCCCTCATTTCAATCCTGAGGCACAAATATTCTCCTTTATTGAAAGAAGACACACTGAGAGAGGGAAGAATTCTATGAACTGAACACTTGTCCTGTTTTTGCTTATAATCTCTCGGTATCATTATGGGAATGTAATGTGTAGTGAATAGACATTAGATTTTTGGGTTTTTGGTCCAAACTATCCACTTCAACTTGTATCCATCAATAATTTCAGCAGTGTATCTTATAACAATGTGGCCCAGATATTGATGGTTGTGATGGTGTTACCGCTATTCAGTTTTGTCTTTAGCACTTTTCTCACGTTTTGGATATATTCTTTACTAATCACATTTTAAACTTATCCATGCTTTAATTATCCAACTCTAAAATGCCCAGATACTTGTAGGTTTCATCCTGTTGAGGTGGGTTGAGGTAAGAAAAAATGACAGGCTTAAAGTCCCCCAGCCAGTGTTCATATCTAAGGAAGGACTAGAACTCAGTGTCTTGCTTTCTAGGCCAGCATATTCACCTCTACACCATACTAGCTCTCATTAATTTAATTTAATTTAATTTAATTGCAGTGTTTCCTGATGCATCGCTTGTATTGTAATACAGTACCACAAAAATATCTATGCCTCATTTTAAGTAGGAATAAATGCTCTAATTGTTTTTAAAACTCTTTTCTTTCAACAATGTCTGCTAGGTGTCTCTGTGATCTCTCAGAGTTTGTTTCTTTGGTTTTATGATATGTTTATTCACTTACAGGAACAAGAACTTCTGGGGACCAAGTGGTTTCATGGTTATAGCCAAGTTGTGTTACATGACCATCTGTCTAGTATGCAATTGGCAGGCTCTGGATTCTCTCAGTGGAAGACTAAGCACAGTAAGCAGCCAGCCTCCGGTAGGAAAGTTTGATCTGTTCCACTGCAGTTTGCAAAACAAATGTCTAATAATAACTTTGCAGTAGCTTTTATGGATGGGAATTCTGAATTTTCCATCAGCATATATATTGACTCCAAGAGTGATGTAAGATTATTACAGGTAGTCTTTCTTTAGTGGCTGCTTTGTTTAGTGACAGTTCATAGTTATAGCGCTGATGAAAAGGTAATTTTGCAACAAGTCTTTTCATTTTTGTCCTTTGCAGATCAGTAAAGCAAAGGAAAGCTGAAGTAAGATAGTAAGCAAACCTGTGGTTTTACTTAATGATCACTTTGCTTAATGACTGAATTATTGGTCCCAATTGTGGTCACTAAGCAAGGACTACCTATATACAGATTACTAGTTATACCATTAGGATTACCGGGCATAAACCTGGAGCTCGGCCCCTAAAATCAGCACTGTGACTCTTTGAAATGCATCTTTGAAATAAAATGGCAGAGGCTTGTCTTGCAGTTATATTTGCCTCCTTACCTTAAAGAAGCTGAGGACAAATGAAAAAAAAATCTCTTAAGTGCAACATTGTTCTGTAATACATCCAAACTTTTAGAAGTTCAGAGAGAAAAAGAAAAGAAAAAGTGTAAATTAAGGAAAGTAAGATAGAACTAATGAATAGAACTGTCTCCAAAACTATGAAGTTTGTAGTCAACATGACTAAAGACAATACTAAATAGGAATGCTAGTAAGTGTAATTGCAACAAATATCAAGGACATCTGAATGGGGCAAGCTAGAAGAGAGGACCTATACAGATATGGTATACTCATATGCTCCCACTTTATGGAATAATCTCACCCCCAGAGGTGTGGTGGCCAGCTAGCACTCTGTGAGCCCTGCCTTTGCCTTTTTAACTAATTTTTCAAGCGGGTTCAATCATCCTTGAACTGTTAGTTCTTTAAAATTTTTATATGCTGTTTTTATATTTTAACATTTTATTGTAGAACGCCCAGAGTCCCTCTTGGTGTTGGGCGGTTCAAAAAAATGTGAAAAATAAATAAAAATAAAAATGGGTAGGGAAAAGGCGAGAAGCGCCAAAGAATGCCAAGAGAGAAGTAGGATGGAACATTAAGGAGTGCAAATGTGACTTCTCCAGATCACCTCCTAACCAGGATTTCCAGCCCAGATTGCATCACTGCAGACCTTTTCATATTTCATAGCAGAGCATAGCTCATATGCAATAGCAGATACTGTATTGCATACTATCCCAGATACTATCTCCTCAAATATAATAATGCATTGATCTCTATGGTTTTTAGTTAAGAACCTGATTTCACTTCAAAGCGTGAGATAAGTAGCTTCTTTTGGATGCTATCCCAGCTCTTAATTCATGAGTGAATTATCAGAAGGTGAACCCTAACTCTCCTCCTTGAGGCATTATGCCAGTGGGAAAAAAAAATGACCTGAGCAGATCTCATTGACCATGCAATGATGAAAATCTAATGTGGGCAGCTGTTCTTCTGGGAACTGTCACTCAACACAATTTTATTTCACAGCTTTGAATTAATCTTTTCTAAATAAAGCACTAAGGGAAACAGAGATAGCTTTTGCTTTCATTGCAAAGGACTTGGAAGTGAAATGAGGCAGAATATTTATAGATTGCATTTTGTTTTTGAGGAAGGTGATTGTTTAATGCAGGAACACCACAGTCCTTGTTATGGAGCAACAGGACTGGGAGAGTTGGCAGCAGCAGAAAAGTTTGATTAAATATTTGTGCCTGAACTTGTGCAAAATAATCTAATCAATAGCAAGAGGTTAGTGAGTGCAAGACTGAACTCTACACTCTAAAAAAAAACTTTATGAGCAAAAAAGAAAGAAGAACTTTCCCTGTTAAGAGTACAGTCCAACTTAAGATAATATTCATTGTTAATGCTTCTTGATTTCAGTGAGAGAATTAACATTTTGCTTAAATGTTCCTTATAAAAATAAATGAATTTACACTGTACTTATCTCTAGTGAATTGTACCCCAAATATTTATCCAGGCAAGCTGTGTAAAAGTGACAATTAATATGCAGTATGGAAAAGTAAATATTAAAAATAAAGACAATATAATAATCACATTAATATTGGTAAAGGTTATATGGATTATTGCAGAATAAGAGTTCAGCTATTTTTACAAAAAAGTACCTAACCTTTGTATTTTTTACAAATATGTATAATTTCTTTTCTAGTGCTTTGTGATTTCTTTTAGTCATAATAATAATAATAATAATAATAATAATAATAATTATTATTATTATTATTATTTGGCACTAAATTTACAAGATGATTTGGATGATTTTCAGATGAAAATTTAAATTTCATCCCTGTTTGCATAGACAATTGACACCTTGCAATCATTCCTGTTTAAAAATTAGCAATAAGTACATTTTTTGAATATTTGGATACAAAATAGTATTAATTAAAGCAACTTAATGTTTCAAAATATTTGATATAGACAGTGTTAAATATGTTTCTTATGATATTAAAATGAGACAATTTGATCAAAAGACTCATTTTTTTTCAGCAAAAGGATTGCATGTCAATCTTTTTATGCTTGAAATATTTGAGAGGCCTCTGATATTCAGGTTTGTGCTTTAAAAAAATAAGTTTCAAAGTTGCTAATACCGTATGAAATAATGTATTCAAAAATTATCTGTTTATAAAGAACTTTGGACTTGACATATACCTGAAATGATAACCTTAAGTTGTTGGAAAGATATCACAACTTCTAACTAGGGTTACCTTATGTCGGGCAAAAGGAAGAAATGACCTTTTTTTTTGTTTGTTTTTGTTCTTAAATTCTCTATTCATCAGGCATAGTCTTAAAATCATTGCCTGCCTGTTTTAGTATCTTATCTTTACCTGAGCAACTTTCATCTATGGTTCAAAGTTTCTCTAATAAGTGATGATTCTTAATTAGTTGATTAAAATCCTGATTTGACTTTCACATCTATCTGAAATTGACAAGACCGTAATCAGTTACATGCAGAATACTCTGATCAGCTCTAGCACATTTCTGCTATTGAAAAACCAGATTTTCTCATGCTAGAAAGAATAACTTCACATACACATAGGCCTAAAATCTTCTTTGTTTTGATATTTTTCACTGTAATTTTTGTCACGTATGCCAGGAAAGTTTAACAGTTAGTATGTTCTCCTTTTCCCCTATCTGTCCTCCTTTCCAATTGCCTATATCCTCCTTTGTGTGATTTAAAAATCCTGGATAGAAGAAATGTCTTCACTGTCAACATCCAAAGTGATTGCAGTGGAAAGACCATTCAGTATCATTTCTCTTGATCAAGGTTTAGTATTTTTTTTAAAAAAAATTATCTCACTTTATTATTTTTTAATAAGTAACTCAAGGCAGCAAACATACCCAATACTTCTTCCTCCTCCTATTTTCTCCACAACAACCCTGTGAGGTGGATGGGCTGAGAGAAAGTTGCCGGCCCAAAGTCATTCAGTTGGCTTTCATGCTTAAGATGAGACTAGAATTCACATTCTCCCGGTTTCTAGTCTGATGCCTTTTACGTACTAGACCAAACTGGCTCTTATTTAAAAAACTTCATGTATATGTATACATGCACACATGTGCTTGGAACTGGTTTTCCTTTTTTTTAAAAAAAACTATTTTCTGTATCTCGTAGTTTTTTTTTCTTTTTCTCTTCTCTTGGATGTTATGACAATTAAAATCAATACACCTGAAGAATGAGTCCTTTCTCCCAAGTAAACAGAAGCAAGGAACTGTTTTTCCTGGCTTTCTATATGGGGCAGATAGCTGTGTTTTGAATGCTGCTAATGAACGGAGAGTAGTGCACCTTTTAAGATAGAGACATTGTATAAATGTAGCTTTTGCTTTTTTTTCTTGGCTATTTATTAATTTATTAAATTTATCTTGCCACCTATTCTATGTGTATGATTCTGCCTGGTGCACCCAATTCAGACAAAACCATTAAAACAAGAACTATAAACATGTCCTACATAGAATACAACCAGTTTGTGGGACCCCTATTTCTAAGGTGACCAACTTTTACAGTGAAAAGGAGGACACAAATAAATTGAAGAAAAAATATCGTAAATAAAAGAAATATTTTATTCATTGCAACAATAATACAGACAACTTGCATGTGCAAAGTTTGCCAGCTGGGTGTTTTGGGGTGCTCAGCAGCAATTCCTATTGGCTTTCGAAAGCCAACAGGGGGAGTAGCACAACTCATGCAAAATTTGGGAAAAAAAAAACATCAAAAAAAGGTGCCGGAACCCCGTTCTGAGCGTTCTATGAGAGAGAAAAAAAGCCCTGCAGATTAGTCTTCAAATATCGAAAAGGAGGACATTTAGGAGGACACTTTTCGAGGAAGGACAGAACTCACAAAAGGAGGACTGTCCTCCCTAAAGGAGGACAGTTGGTCACCTTACTATTTCTATGGGATGCCCAAGTTCACTGACAGAACCAAGTTTTAAGGGCTCTCTGGAAGGGGCCAATCACATCACAAGGAGAATGGTGTTCCAAAGGGTGGGGGGTGCTCTTCCTGAATCCCATCAGATGGGACTCCTTAGCAGATGGGATCCTCCTGCTGGTCCTGATAAAATGGGTAGATTTTAATAGGGATCGGTGGTACCACAAAGACCTATCCCCATGCCATCTAGGTTTTTAAAGATCAAGACCAGCACCTTGAATTGAATCTAGAAGTAAGCTGGCAATCAACGCAACTTGCAGAGCACATTTGTAATGTGTACATACATAGCTGGCCACTGTACCATATTTTGCACCAGCTGAAGCTTCTGGATGTTCTTTAAGGGCAGCCCCATGCAGACCACATTACAATAGTCCATTGGAAGCTGACCAGGACATGTATGACTAGAAGTAGAGGAATGGGAGTAACTGGCACACAACATGAAGCTATATAAAGGCCCTCCTTCTTTGAGCAGGAGTAGTGAGTCCAGAAAGACCCCCTGATTTCACATAGGTCTGTTTGAGGTAATGCAGCCCCACCCAGCACCAAAGATAGTAAATTTCCTGAGCTGGAAGGTCTGAAACACAAAACACTCCATCATGCCAGCTGATGGTTCCCCATCTAGGCCTCCACCACCGAAGCATGTAAAAGTGGACATCAAAATCATTGGTTAGTTCACTAAGGAGTGGAGATATATAGTTGGGTATGATCAGCTTACTGATGATACTTCATCCCATGGTAATGGATGACCTCACCCAGTGGCTTCATGCAGATGTTAAACAGGAATGGGGAGAATACCAAACCCTGAAGCACTCCACATAATATGGGTGGAAACTGATTACATGAAAATAGTACACTTCACCCAGGAAGGCATTATGGGTATTGAGAAAACAAAATCTGCTTTCAATATATTATTTCACAATACCCATGCCTTAGAGCAGTAGTTCTCAGCCTTGGCAACTTGGAGATGTGTGAACGTCAACTCCTAGAATTCCCCAGCCAGCATGAAGTCCACACATCTTAAAGCTGAGAAAGTTGAGAAACATTGTCTCAGAGGCATCTTGGCAACAAGCAATAAACAAGCAAAGTCTCACACTACTAATAACAATATTCAAAATTCAGAGAAGCAGCATTTTAACTCCCCAAGACAAACTGTCACTGACATCAGAGTGAGAAAAGGAGATTAAAGACCAGTTCCATCCCAAAACTGCTGAGCTAGAATTGTTCAGGAGATTTAATACCATTTTTCAGGATTAAACAAAGGCCAAGGTTTCTTACTAAACAACAAGTATTAAGTAGAATTTCAGTTCAAGATTGTCTGTCTCCCACCTAGTGTTCTGTCATATTTGGTTACTTTTGAATACATGTTATTACACTTTTTTTCTTCCTCATTTTCCATTATCTCCATACACCTCATAAAGTGAATTGGGATCCACAAAAGTGTTTGAGATAATACATATATAAAGGTGTATTTAATGTCTTTATAAATTGTTATAAGAATCTTTGTTCTTTTATTGAGAAAGAAGGTTCTAAATAAGCATCAGCTCTTTCCTTTTTTTTTTTTTAACATGGCTGCTTTTTGTACTATTACACCACAAGACAAAATTTATTTTCAGCAATCTTTAGTATGTAAGAAATCCACTTTATTTCATCTTGTAGATTTAGAAAAAAATAGAAAAGAAAGAAAAACCTTTTAATTACTTTCACTGCTCTTCTACTATTTTCTTCTGGCAGCTGTTTTAGAAGCAATTGTCCTATATGCAGAGAACGCTCACAATTATCATTGTCACCTCTGCTTCTTATCACAAGAATGGACAATCTTTTCATATTGAAGACTGCATTCAGTTTTGTGTCATGTGCTAAGATCAGACTACAAAAACAGGTTTGGTCATTGAAAAACGCCAAGGGCAAAAGAAAACAAGTAAAGCTTGAGAGTACCCAAGCAAGCAAAATGCTGAGATAAATACTTTTCATTAGTTGAATTAATATTTTGCCAGGAAGCTACTTCAAAGGAAGGATGCAAAATGGATATTTTCATAGTTACTGCACTCTACCTAATGGTAATAATAATAATAATAATAATAATAATAATAATAATAATAATAATGACCTTGGAGGTCATCTAGTCCAGTGGTTCTTAACCTTTTTGAATGAATCGCCCCCTTGAGCCAATGAGGAAGTTGTCATTGCCTCCCCTCCCCCAACATAACATCTCAATCACAACATAGGAAATAATTCTTCAATTTATGCAAACACTTTTTTGTTTTCTTTAAAATTGCCATCAGACATATCGATGCAAATAATTTATTTCCAGTCTTTTTCCCATATCTCAACTGTGTGAAAAATTTTGGTGCCACCCATCACTTTATTCCCAAACTTTGTGATACATGTATTTCATTATTATCTTATTTATTCAAGACACTTAAATGTAATAACAAAATTCAATTGCAAGAAAGTGAAATGCCTGAAAAGAAAAACAGTAACATTTAATGATTGAATTACAAGTGAAATTTAAGATGCAAAAAGAAATATAAAAAGGGCATAAGAACAAACCTCAATGCAGGAACTAAGATGAAACGGACATAAGCCAATAACAAGGCTTCATTTTCATGAATCGTTGACTCGTCAATCTGCATCACGAATTCTGTATTTTTCAAGGTGTCAATAAGCCTTTCTTCCACATCAGCAGCCATTTCATCAATTCTTTTTGATACGGTGTCATTGCTCAAAGGAATCGATTGCATGATAATGCTTGTGCTGGGCCCCAACGTGGTGGCAACAATCTGTTTCACTGCTGGTAAAATCAGCATTTCTCCAATAGTGTGAGGTTTGCCACATTTTGCTATGAACAAAGATACTTCATAGGAACAAATAAGCCCCTTGTCGGCGTTGCGTGATGATTTTCCAAATAACTTCCCAACAGTGCTGCAACCCTCAAACTTGACCTTTAAGGATTGGAAAAACGATGCCGGCTTATCGGCTTTATCCTAATGAATTCTTACCAAATGGTCTTTCAGTCAGGAAGTCTTCATCGCTTCATTTGAAAATGTTTTCTCACAAAGAAGACAAAATGGAAGCTATACATTGGAAGGAGATGTAATGAATCCCAATTTTAGGTATTCCATTGAATATTGGCAATACTTCCTCTTCTCGGCTATGTTGAGAGATCTTCAAAATGAAAGGCACTATCTGCAAATTAAATTTTTGACTCCACTGGAACACTAGAAAAACACACATGGACATTGATAAACCTAGTTTCAACAGTTACATTGACATTACAGCTGATGTCACAGGGGACAGCCACTCAGCATGTGATGTTTTGAAAGAAGTGCTCCCCCCTCCATTACTGCCCATTCTGACCAATGGCACGCCACTCTATGGGTAGAGGCTGCTGCGCAACGCGCATGAAGATAAGCGATGCATATTCACATATGTACGGCATTCTTAGTGAAGCTAGCTGGAGGAACATTTGAAAACACAATTCAATCCACTAATAGCGAGTGATCTGATATCTTTGTATGACAGATACACAGCGATTCACTGTACGAAAAAGTCTCAAAAGTGTCCCCAAAACTTCTTGCTCCATCGTCCCCATATCGTCCCCTTTTTGTTCCATCGCCCCCCTGAAAAATGAAATTGCCCCCTGGGGGGCAATATCGCCCAGGTTAAGAACCACTGATAGTCCAACCCCCTGCTCAGGCAAGAAACCCTATGCCATTTCGGACAAATGGCTGTCCAGTTTCTTCTTAAAAACTTCCAGTGTTGGCGCATTCACCACTTCTGGGTGTTCCACTGGTTAATCGTTCTGTCTGGAAGTTTCTCCTTAGTTCTAGGTTGCTTCTCTCTTTGGTTAGTTTCCACCCGTTGCTTCTTGTCCTGCCTTCAGGCGCTTTGGAAAATAGTCTGACTCCCTCTTCTTTGTAGCAGCTCCTGAGATATTGGAACACTGCTATCATGTCCCCCCTCGTCCTTCTCTTCATTAAACTAGACATACCCAATTCCAGCAACCGTTCCTTATATGTTTTAGCCTCCAGTCCCCTAATCATCTTTGTTGCTCTTCTCTGTACTCTTTCTAGAGTCTCAACATCTTTTTTACATCGTGGTGACCAAAACTGGATGATGTATTCCAAGTGTGGAAAGCCTATGTATTCATCCCCCATTAGGTTTTGTGATACATAATCATGCCCAATTTTTTTCAGTCAAGATATGTACCAGTGACAATATATGAGAAGCACCAATGAAACAAGATTAATGTCCTGTGTGCATATTAAGTCCTATATATTAGGCCCTGTTAATGTTCCAAAATGCATTGAAACTGTGGCTGTTCTCCCAAATGCTGTGGCAGAATTGTGGGTGGATCTTGGTAAGAATTTTTGTTTACTCTTATGGTTGTATGTTTCTAATAGTAAGAGATAAACATAGTCATCCATATTAGATAGCTTGATAGACATTCTCCATGAAACAATAAAGATATACATACTCTTTCTGGGGCATTTGATAACCATTTCATGCATGCAAGTTAGCATTTAGCCCTGGAATCATTATGTAGACTTGTTTTTGGTAGCCTCTCTTGGCCCAAAAATAAGTAATGAAGAATTAGCTGTGTGGCCTGAATTATACGGGTTACAAGACAAAGTCATTATTTTTCACAGAAAATCAATATGGATATATTCTCAATCCCTATTCATATCCAAGTCCAAAGTAGGAGGGCTCCTAAAAACACTGCTAAGGGAGGGTCGTCTTAAGGCTGGCAAAGTTTCAACAATAGAAAATTAATCTGGCTTACTGAACTGCTTTCTCATTGCATTATTTGTCAGTATATTTTTTAAATTCCTTTAGATAGGGCATTAATTGAAAATGAGAATGCAGAAATGCACAAAATACTGAAGTAACTCTAATAATTTTATTTAACAGTGTCTTGAATGAAAAAGCATTGGTCCAATTGACAATTTCTATTCTTGAACTCTTCTAGTACAATGGAAGAGACCTTTCCTAATATAAAGGTTCAGGTGATTGCCAATTAGGCTTTCTAAAATGACATACCATAATACCAGATTTGCTCAAATTCAAAGTTCAAATGCAAGAGATGTTTCAACATGTGCTGGTCTTCACAGATCAAAACATACTGCTAGAGGATGACTTAGGACATTGTACAACCTGTGCAGATTGCATAGTCAATTGCAAAAAGATTCTTGAATTTTCTAAGATATTTCCTATTGTGTCCTGAGCCGGCAAAAGCTACGGTCCCAGGCTGTTGCAAGCTGCCTGGGACCAGACTAAGCAGCACCAGCCTGCGCATATACGCAAGGTGCGAAAGCGCGCCATTTTATCATTGTAACCTTTTTGCCCAGGATTCCATATATTAGGAAGAGGCCTGCGAGCCTCTGAGTTGTTGTTGCTGTTGTTAGAGTGAGCAAAGAAGAATAAAGAACTGTTGGCTACAGAATGCGTGCTCTTCTTTCGCCATTAACTCGAGGACTTAACATTTCCAGACCTGTAGACAGTGCTACAAAACTCAGACAGAAAGACAGAGATTGCATCTTAGATGGAACCCTCTATCCTGTCCCAAGGCTCTGTTATATAGGAAACACAAAAAATGTGGCAGCGTTGATTATTTATAATGCAGCAGACATACAGTATTTGCAGCATTACACAAAAACACAAGTTATGAACTTGCAGTTGGTCTTAATTTCCTGGCACATGCATGTTTTTTTGGAGTGAATGAATGTACCATTGTAACTTAACAGCAGACATGCATAATATGAGGAGTATCTCATAGTTTTTATTCCAGAACCAGCACTGAAAGATGCCTGAATTAAATCCTGTGTCATATATTATCAATGACATGATTTAGGAGAGAGTTGGGCAATCTCCATTTCTAGAGCTGTAACTGGCCTTCAACAAAATGTCTAAAGCCCTCTGTCATAGCTCAGAAAAGAGCTCTGACAAAAGTGGTCGGTCTTGCCTGTGGAGAAGATGACAAAGGAAAGACACACACAGAGAGAAGAGAAAAATGGCCAGCAGAAAATGAGCAGGGGACTTTTCTTTATCAGCTTCTCCACTAAATTTCCCATATTTTTAGTTTTAATTTTATTTTTTTTATTTTATGAAATTTAGATGCTGCCCATATCTCCAGTAAGGCAACTCTGGGTGGCTTACAAAGAGCAAAAAGATAAATATAAAAACATTTAAAAATTTAAAAGCTATATAAAAACTAGAACCAAGAAAATAGATGGCACAAAATGAGACCTTCTTACCCTATCAACCACCTCCAGCAGTGAGTGTCTCCTCATGTTAGCCTGACTTTATTATTTTTATAGATAACTGAAGGTGGAAAACATACCTTCCTTCTCCTATTTTCCCCACAACAACCCTGTGAGGTGGGTTGTGCTGAGAGACAGGGACTGACCCAAAGTCACCCAGCCAGCTTTCATACCTAAGGTAGGACTAGAACTCACAGTCTCCTGGTGCCTTAATCACTAGACCAAACTGGCTCTCATTTTCCCTCAGCTGCTTGCAGATTCTTTCTGTTTCAACAATTGTTCAGTTTAACCTGATGCCACTGTTATTTTCCTTGGTAGTGAGAATAGTTATGTGAGCTTTAAATAGTAGAATCTCCAAAATGAGCTTTTATAAGAAAGTACTATTTATTGTTTCCAAATTAAAAAAGGAAAGAAATTGTTTGCTTTTTATGTTCATTTTTTTAAAAAAACAAGTATGGCTGTAGTATCCTTTACTGACAAATAACAAGGACATCTCATTTACAGTCTTTGATTTTTCCTTCAGTAATATCATGTTCCCTTTCCTGTTCCTCTTTTTCTCTGAATTTTCCTGTCATTTCTCTCCCAATGTGTTTTTCCAGGGCTGAAATATATGTATTTAGAAAATGGACCCATTCCTCACCACTTTCCGAACTACGTAACTCTGAATAACTATGATCAGATCTTTGCATACAGCTGCATAGTGTTAACTGACAGAAATAAATCATGTGTGTAGGAGATGTATAAAAGCTGTGAAATGGACAACTTTGCCCATTTAAATGAAAAGATGAGCAAGTCAGCTTACACCTTGCACTTCATCTAAATCTGCTCCTGGTCACAGTATAACAACTTGGGTATTTGGAATACCTGGGAAGATCTTGGAAAAGATAATCAAGCAACGAATCAGCGAAGACCTAGAGGCAAACAAAGTCATTACCAAAAGTCAACATGGGTTTTTCAAAAACAGATCATACCAGACAAATCTTATTGTATTTTTTGACTAGGTGACAAAATTAGTGGACCAGAGGAATGCTGTGGATATAATTTACTTGGACTTCAGTAAGGCACTTGATAAAGTAGACCACAACCTGATAAGATAGAAAAATGTGGGTTAGACAGCATCACCACCAGATGGATTCGTAGCTGGCTGACCGGCCGTACTGACCATGTGGTCCTCAATGAAACTACATCTACATGGAGGGAAGTGTGTAGTGGGGTGCCCCAGGGCTCTGTTCTGGGCCCAGTGCTGTTCAACAATTTCATCGATGATTTGGATGAGGGGATAGATGAGGAACCCATCAAATTTGCAGATGACACTAAGCTGGCAGGAATAGCCAGCACTCCAGAAGATAGGCTTAAGATACAGAAGAATCTTGACAGACTTAAACATTGGGTGCTGTCTAATAAAATGAAATTCAATGAAGAAAAAAGTAAGGTTCTACATTTAGGCAAGAAAAACCAAATGCACAGGTATAGTATAGGTATAGTATAGCAACTGTGAGAGGGATCTTGGAATACTAATGGACAATCACAGTGTGCTGCAGCTGCCAAAAAAGCCAACACAGTGCTAGGCTGCATTAACAGAGATAGAATCAAGATCATGTGAAGTGTTAATATCACTTTACAATGCCTTGGTAAGGCCACACTTGGAATATTGCATCCAGTTTTGGTCACCGTGATGTAAAAAAGATGTTGAAACTCTAGAAAGAGTAGAGAGAAGAGCAACAAAGATGATTAGGGGACTGGAGGCTAAAACATATAAGGAACGTTTGCTGGAATTGGGTATGTTTAGTTTAATGAAGAGAAGGACGAGGGGGAACATGATAGCAGTGTTCCAATATCTCAGGAGTTACCACAAAGAAGAGGGAGTCAAGCTATTCTCCAAAGTGCCTGAAGGCAAAACAAGAAGCAATGTATGGAAATTAACCAAAGAGAGAAGCAATCTAGAACTAAGGAGAAATTTTCTGACAGTTAGAACAATTAATCAGTGGAACAACCTGCCTCCAGAAGCTGTGAATGCTCTAACACTGGAAGTTTTTAAGAAGAGACTGGACAGCCATTTGTCTGAAATGGTATAGGGTTTCCTGCCTGAGCAGGGGGTTGGACTAGATGACCTCCAAAGTCCCTTCCAACTTTATTATTATTATTATTATTATCGATCATCGCACAGTCAGCCAGATGTTCAGACTGGATTTGGCATTTTGTCTACGTATCGAGTCCTTACTCAGGACCTGGGATAGGCAGATGTGGATGTTTGATGGTATTACAGATATCGTCGCAGGATGGAAGCAGTTCCTAATAAGGCCGCCTTTTGCAATTGACTAATAGCAAATTTGTCAATGCCAATTGTGTTCAAGTGGTGCTCCAGTTGTTTTGAGATTGCACCCAAGGAGCCTATGACTATTGGTACTACCCTTGCTTGCTTTTGCAACAGTCTTTCTATTTCTATTTGTAGGTCTTTGTATTTTGTTATCTTCTCCAGTTCTTTCTCTTCTATTCTGCTATCTCCAGGCACTGCCACATCCACTATCCAGACTTTTTTGTCTTTCTTATCGACCATTGTTAAGTCTGGGGTGTTATGTTGCAGGTGCTTGTCTGTTTGAATTCTGAAGTCCCAGAGCAGTTTAATTTTATCATTTTCTATGGCTTTCTCTATTTTATGATCCCACCAGTTTTTGCTTACAGGCAAATGATATTTTTTGCAGATCTTCCAATGCACCATTGTTGCTACTTTGTCATGCCGCTGCTTGTAATCAGTCTGTGCAATCTTCTTGCAACAGCTTACCAAGTGGTCCACTGTTTCTTCATCTTCTTTGCATAGGCGGCACTTACTGTCTGTTGCTGTCTTCTCAATTTTGACTTAGTATGCATTTGTCCTTAAGGCTTGGTCTTGTGCAGCCAGAATTAGTCCCTCGGTCTGTTTCTTCAATTTTCCTGCTCTTAGCCATTGCCAGGTTTTATTATTATCTGCTTTCCCAGCTATTTTTTTCATATATTGGCCATGTAGAGCTTTGTCTTCCCATGCCTCTATTCTGTTCTTCATTTGGTCTTTCTTGTAGGCCAGTTTGGTCTTTCCAGTAATTAGTAAGCCTTCCTGAAATACTAATTTCAGTGCATCTTCATCATTGTTCTTCAGATATTCTTCCAAAGCCATTTTTTCTTCTTCAACCATCTGATGTACTTGTAGCATTCCACGCCCACCTATTTGCCTTGGTAGATAAAGTCTATCAATGTCACTGCGTGGATGAAGGGCGTGATTCATTGTCATTATTTTTCTGGTCTGCCTATCCATTGCTTTTAGTTCTGCTTGAGTCCAGTCCACTATTCCAGCTGTGTACCTAATGACTGGGATTGCCCAGGTGTTGATTGCCTTTATGGTATTTCCTCCATTGAGTTTGGACTTTAAGATCTTCTTCACTCTCTTGATGTATTCACCTCTAATCTTTTTCTTGACTTCAGTGTGCTTGATGTTGTCAGCTTGAAGGATACCCAAGTATTTGTAGTACTCTTCCTCATCCAGACTCTTAATGTTATTTTCGTGGGGCATCTTGATTCCTTCAGTTTTCATTATTTTTCCTTGTTTGATAGTAAGTGTGGCACATTTGTCCAAGCCAAACTCCATTACAATATCTTGGCTATATATACGGACAGTGTTGAGCAGCGATTCTATTTCAGATGATGTTTTTCCATACAGCTTCAGATCATCCATGTAAAGGAGGTGGGATAGTCTGGCAGATGTTTTTGATGTTTGATAGCCATGTCCTGAGTTATTCAGTATTGTTGACAGAGGAAACAGTGCAATAACAAATAGTAATGGTGATAATGAATCTCCTTGAAATATTCCTCTCTTGATATTAACCTCTCCCAGCCTCTCACCATTGATCTGCAACTGTGTCTTCCATTGTGCCATCGATCTTTGCACAAATTTTCTGATGTTTCTACTGACTCCTGTTATTTCTAGGCACTTTATTATCCAATCATGTGGCAGAGAGTCAAATGCCTTTTTGTAGTCAATCCATGCCACATTCAGGTTGGTCTTCCTTCTCTTGCAGTTTTCCAAGATCATTTTGTCTATTAGGAGTTGATCTTTTGTTCCTCTGCTATTGGGGCGGTTTCCTTTCTGCTCAGGTGGAAAGAGATTGTTTTCAACTAGATGCTGTTGCACTGCATCAGCTACTACACCAGTTAGTAATTTGAAAGTTGTTGGTAAGCAGATAATTGGCCTGTAGTTACCTGGTGTTGCCCCTTTTGCTGGATTTTTCATTATTAGGTAGGTTTTCCCAGTTGTTAGCCACTTTTCAATTTCTCCTCCTTGTAGTATATTGTTGAACTGCTTGGCAATGAGTGGGTGTATAACAGTTAGATGTTTCAACCAAAACCCATGCAGTTCATCTTCACCTGGTGCTGACCAATTTTTGATTTTCTTTGCTCTTTTTTCTACCATTTTTGTTGTTATTACTAGTTCTTTCATTTCAACTTCTGTTTTATTTGCATCCACCTCTTTTAACCAAGCCGCATCCTTGTTGTATTTCTTTGGGTTATCCCATATCTGCTTCCAGAACTGCACTGTTTCTTCCTTGTCAGGTACTGACTGATTCCTTGCAGTTTCTCCATTGATGGATTGGTAGAAACGTTTCTGATTGGATTGAAATTGGAGGTTCTGCCTATAGTTTGCAATTCGAGCTTCATATCTACTGATTTTCCTGGCTATAGCTGTTATTTGTTGCTTTATTATTTCCAGTGCTTCCTTGATCTTCCTTGTTTCTAAGTGGTATTTCTTGATTAGGTATTCTTTGGTCTTCTTGTTCTTCAGCTTCTTTTCTTTCATCTGTTCTAGCTTGCTTGCATGTGATCTTAACTTGCTGATCTTACTTTCTAGTCTAACCTTCCATTTTTGTGGTGCACTGTTTGTTTGTTTTTCTTCTTTGTTGATTTTGCATCCCAGGTATTCTGTTATAACTGCAGCTGTGCTGTACATTAGTTGGTTTGTTTCTTGCAGTGAATTGGTGCTTATACTTGATATTGCAGTATTTGCATTTTTAATGCTTGTGCTAGCTGTTTCTTTGGAACAAGCTTCAATGCAGGCAGCCTTATTCTGTTGTTTTTGTGCTGTTCTAGATGCTCAGTTATTCTTTGTTTCAATTCTTTTATTTCTTTAGTTAGAGGGTTTTGTTCTTCCTGAGGAAGAGGTGCCTGGTTTCCAAATGAGAACAGTTGTATATCTCTACTGGATTCTTTCACTGCCAACTCCCCCTGGTTTGCCTCTACATTCTGAATTACTTCTGGTAAGGCTTTGATTTCTTTGCCCTGGGTAAACCTTTGCAGTTCGTCCAATTCTGTTTCTGTGAATACTTTATTTCGTGTTATAAATCGGCGTTGATCTGCTAGTCTCTGTTCTGTTATTTCTGATTCTGGATGTTGTTCTTTCCAGAACTGGTGCATTCGTTTTAGATATCCTCTTCTTGTTGGACTTGATCTGTAGTAACAGATCATTATTTCTTTGTTTTCCATCACTGTGTATCTGCAACGGGTAAACATCTTTTCTTCCAGTAGTTCTGCAGCTGCTGGCCCTGGTTGCTCAGCCAACAGTCCTGAGTCCTGTAACCCATTTTTCACCAGATATCCAGGAACTCCGATATCTAGCGCGGACCTTGTTAACCCGGGCGACGTCTGAGCCGGTATGGCATTCTGCAATTTACGTCTCACCATATTTTTTATGGGAGAGACACTCTTTGTCTGACTCCTCTGATGAGACCTGTCCAGTATGGTTGAACCTCTGGCATAGCTCTCATCTTCCTCAGAGTATTATTATTATTATTATTATTATTATTATTATTATTATTATTATTATTATTATTATTATTATTATTTGTTCTTGGCTAAAGTTTATCTAGCAGTTGACTTGCTCTGAGGAGAAGAGGAATCCATTCCATTTCAACCATGAACATATTGGCTATCTGTAGACAAATCACTTAATTTCAACTAAGCCTGGAAGCTAGACATAATTACTGACACTTATTGTTATGTAGAATAAGAAGACCAGAAATGATTTGCATGTTGAAAATTATTCTAGTATTATTTTGCAGTACGTGACATTGTGAATGTCTTGGTCTATGGATTGGATATTATTGGCTTGATCTAATCCAAATTCACAGAGAGAGATATATACAGCTCAGGTCTCTTAACTGTGCCAGACCGGGATCTCGGGCAGCTGTACTCTTGTCTAGACTTGGAGGGTGTGTCATATTCCCAAGGCTCGGGGTTTTTGAGGTCAGTGGTTGGACCTGGAACAAAATGAAATCAGAGAAGGTAAAGCCTAAGCAGGAGGTATGACTCTGTTGACAGGCAAAAGGCTGAAGGCCAGTTCCTTGTATTTATACCAGGTCAGACTACATCGCGCGCGCGCGTGTGTGTGTGTGTGTGTGTGTGTGTGTGTGTGTGTCCATGCATGCATGTGTGCATGCACCCCATCTAGTCAGAAAGCAATGAGTTTATCATATTCCTACCTACATCTGGCGTCATCCATATAGCCCTAATCAAAGGCTGAGATGTTTTACAGTAAACCTAATATAACCTCTCTAGACCCAGTTTAGCTTCTGATGGTCAACTAATGATAACTACTTCTGTTGTCATTTTTGCCTGAAAATCTTTGGAAAAGACATATAGATAGGTGGCCGGTCAGGGGACAGCTACAGATGCATGTTGTAATAATATAAAAAGCATGATCTGCTGAGAAGATTTTCCAGATTAGTTGCTTTTTTTCCAAGGTCTAGCACAGTGGTTCTCAACCTGTGGGTCGGGACCCCATTTGGGGTTGAACGACCATTTCACGGGGGTCGCCAAACAAGGCTGTCCGCCATTTTTTTTCCCTTTTCCCTTGCTGTCCTACTCCCTCTTATTGGTGGCCACACCCACTTGGGGGTCACCACAACATGGGGAACTGTATTATGGGGTCACGGCATTAGAAAGGTTGAGAACCACTGGTCTAGCATGTCCATCACCATCTCTGCTATGATAAGGAAATTATAATACCCTGAGTGTGATATAAGTAATATTTCAGTAATATAAGTAAGTACTAACTGCAAACCAGGAAGACTTTGATTTCACTTGTTCACTTTGATAGCCTTCTCCCAATTAAACCTGCAACCATTAAAGCTGGCCTTGGAGATTCCATGGTTTTTTTTCAGCTGATTCAGCACTATCATTTACATATAGTTATTCTCCACTCACTAATGGAAGCCTTAACAAGTTAGAGAAGCTGTTCCCATGTTCAGTTGTCCAGACTCAATGTAATCTAACTGCCCAAGATTTATAAACATAGATACAGCCTTTAACACATTGATTTTTCAGTGTGCTTAAAAGTCAGCTAACAGTCACTTCATTAACTAGCCTTTGTTCACCTTTTAATGTATTATTATTAATTCCTGAATAGCGATCTACTGAAACATGTACAGAATCTTTCACAAAAGGCATCTAAAGAAAGACCGGTGCCTCAGGACGACATGCAGCGATAGAAGTAACCTGTGTATATTCCTGTATTTTTATAACTCATCTTCCTAGTTCAATCAGTGGACATGACGTGCCCCTGCACAGTATCAGGTTGTGGTTTTCTAAGCAAAAAGCACTTCATAGAGACTTTCAGGACAGAACTGGTGTCTGATGACTCACGCATTTCTGCTATTGAATTAGGAACAGGAGCAAGGAGGCTAAGAGTCAAAACCAATATTTATCTATCACTGGGAGTTTTATATACATAATTTTCTAAGGAAATCATGCCTTTGAGGGAAATGCTGGTTATTCTTGTAAAAACATGTTATGCCCAAATGCTAATAACTAAATCAAAAATATTCTGCTGCTTGAAATCAGTGAAATAAGTGTAAGAGAGAGAGAGAGCAACAGTGTGATAACTGGGCCCAAGATCCACTGGCTGTGTCAGAGTTTCTTTCAAGGATCATAAGGAGATCTCTGACACCACATATATCTCTGGGTCATATAGGGAAAAAATAAGACATTTTTCATATAAGTAGCAGATTACACTTCCTGTACTTGGCCATGCTACTCAGAATTCAACAATATTTGAATCAGTGGTTCTCAACCTGTGGGTCGGGACCCCATTTGGGGTCGAACGACCATTTCACGGGGGTCGCCAAACAACGCAGTCCGCCATTTTTTCCCCCCTTTTCCTTAGCTGTGCTACTCCCTTTTATTCTATTGGCTTTTGAAAGCCAATAGAATAGACTCTCTTGAATAGAGTCTAATTCTATTGGCTTTCAAAAGCCAATAGGAATTGTCTAGGCTGTCCCAGTCTACAAACGGTGCTGCACCAGTTGAGTAGTCCTCGACTTACGACTGGTTGAGTAGTCCTCGACTTACGATCGATTGGGGGTCGCGGCATTAAAAAGGTTGAGAACCACTGATTTGAATGAACACAGCTCTGCCTCTTTCCCCTTTAACCACATATCGGAGTGTAAAGAGAACCAGGTCTTCAAATATGCCTTATACAAATATTGCTCTGATGTACCATTTTCTATACTTTTTAGACTCATAAAAAAGAGGGCTTTGTTTTTAATACCCAAAGGTGCTTTTTCAAAAGACAACTGGATTTTGTTTGTTGAAAAACAAAGTCAACTAGCATATTGAAAAAAAACAATCTCCATAGACATTTGTTTTTAATAGTTTTCCCATATCTTTCTTATATTGAATAAAGGAGTGCTAGTGACACCTCTTTTAAAAAGCAGATTATCTACTTTGTGCTTGTTCAGCTCTGGAAAAAAAACCACTCTCTCCTAAATATTCACATCCTTTTTTTCAATCAGCAACCAATGGAATGGATCCATCAGTTATACTGCTTGCCAGAGTAACACTGAAATATTTGCATCTCTTCCTCTATTGGCTCAAAAGCTTCCAAGAGACAGAATTCTTGATGGAGGCCTGGCCAGATGTTTGTTTATTTATTTGTTTGACTGATTGATTGATTGATTAATTAATTAATTTGTATTCTGCCTTTATTATTTTTACAAATAACTGAAGGTAGCAAACATATCTAACATACTTTTCTCCTCCTATTTTCTCCACAGCAACAACCCTGTGTGGTGAGTTGGACTGAGAGAGTGACTGGCCCAAAGTCACCCAGCTGCCTTTCATGGCTAAGGCGGGACTTGAACTCAGGATCTCCTGCTTTCTAGCATGGTGCTTACATCTCTAGACCAAACTGGCTTTTAGTATATACTGAGTAAATACAGACACACATACTGTATATTGTTCAGGGAGGGTTTTTCAGTAGAATTATATTTACCAAATTATTGTTGGCTTAATGCAGTGATAGAAACTCATTCATACATTAGTCATGTTATTTATAAAGATTACTCAGCTTACTCTGATATTTGTTTATGCTCTAGACATGACTCCAGTTTGCTGCAAAACATTCTGAAGACTTGAGCAACAGTATGGATGAAAACAAAACCTGAGTTAATAAATATCCAAACAGCACATTAAGGTATCTTATCATGGGGCAAATCAAACCCATCTACCTTTAAAAAATGGATCAAAAGCAAACCATCATATTCTGAAATGAGTCAATAAGAAACACTAGATATAGACCCTTCAGGAATGGTATTCATGCATTGCCGGCTATAAGTTTGTGTCTGGGAAACATAAGATTTATAAGGATACACATGAATTTACTCACATAGAATGCCCCCAGGACTTCTTAGCAAGCAGGATTGTAAATAAATTTATTCCCTCTCGAATGTAACTGCAGTTGTAGGAACAAAGTGTTATTTTAAAATAAATTATGTTAAAAAACAATTGAAAAAATAAAAGACTGATTATGTGTTCAGCACATAATGATAGTATATTGTATTTAAATACAATAGCATTTAGGCTTATATACAGCCCCCATAGCACTTTACAGCATTCTCTGGATGGTTTACAGTGTCGAAGCATTATTTGCATATTGCTTCCAGCAGTCTGGGTCTTCATTTTACTGATTCCAGAATGATGGAAGGCTGAGTCAACCATGAGCCCTATTCACACTTTGAACCACTTTCCTCAACTGCTTTACAAAATAATTAATGGATAAGCGGCAAATAAATCAGTAAAGAGGTGGAAAATCTATGTTTTGTAATGCTTCTTGGAAACTCCAAGCACGGAAACTTTCTCTTAGTAAACATAATTCCACAGCCTTGGAATTAAGTTACACTGGTGGGAATAGAATAGAATAGAATAGAATAGAATAGAATAGAATAGAATAGAATAGAATAGAATAGAATAGAATAGAATAGAATAGAATAGTTGGAAGGGACCTTGGAGATCTTCTAGTCTAACCCCCTGCCCAGGCAGGAAACCCCAGAGCTTTTTTTTCATAGAATGCCCAGAACGGAGTTCTGGCACCTTTTTTGGATGGAACCTTGTAAGGTAGGCAAGGAGGGTTGTATGACGTGTGTGAGTTCCGGCACCTTTTTTTTTTTTATAGCACTGGGAAACCCTATTCCATTTCAGACAAATGGTTGTCCAATTTCTTCTTAAAAACTTCCAGTATTGGAGCATTCACAACTTCGGGAAGAAAGTTGTTCCACTGATTAATCATGGAAATAATCCTATAAGGAATAGGATTGGATCAATAATGTCTTGGGCCCCAATTTTATGGAATTCTGTTCTACAGAATAACTTCAGCTGGCAATAACTTGTGAGTTCTAGGTTCTAGAATGTGGGACAGGTGCCTTGGTTATAGATTTGCATTTAGCTTAATAAAATGGATTCCAATAGGCTTTATTATTACAAATGTCATCAATATTCTGTACTATTTTTCAGGCTCAACTGGCCAAAGTCAAGTGTTTGTAGTTTTGGGATCTCCTGAATCCTAGAGATTTTTGGTTCTAGATAGATTGCGTTTCTCTATTAGTACAGAATTTGGGGATCTTCCTGAACTCACAGCTCCTCCTTGAAGAGCAGGTGGCAGCTTGCTTTTGCAGAACTTTGTCCTGTGTGCTACTTGTGTCTGTTCCTGGATTAGGAGGCTCTGCTCACTGTCACTCACACCCTAGTTCAGGGCTTTTCAATCTTTTCACCCATTGTACTACTTTCAGGATATGGCAATATCTGAGTACCACCAGTCGCCTAGCAAGGTGTCAAAAACTTGATGACACAAAAAAGAAAAGAAAAGAAAAAAGTGATAAAGTACAGGTAGTCCTCGACTTACAACAGTTCACTTAGTGACTGTTTGAAGTTACAATGGCACTGAAAAAGTGCCCCCCAAGCCACAGCCGAACAAAACACCCGCCTGGCCGCCTGGCCGCGCTTTTCCTCCTGTTCGAGGTTTTCATTGTTATGAGCATGTCTCTAGAGGATTGGCAGCGGGGGTGGGGTAGGGGAGTGTTTGGTTTTTATTCCCCCCATCTGCTGGGTGGTTGCAGAAGGTTTTGGTCACTTCACATGACCCTGGGACACTGTGACCATCATAAATATGAATCAGTTGCCAAGCATCTGAATGTAAATCACAAGAACCTGGAGATGCTTCAACATTCCAGCTGATCGGTGCTTCTTCTGGGCTCAGCAGAAGCGCCAAGATCAGCGCTGAGCTCCAGCTGGAGTCTGGCGCTGATCCTGGCACTTCCACTGAGCCCTGACAGCCCTGCAGCTCCAGCCATCTCTTGCTCAGGCTTGTGCAGTGCTGCCACCAGTTCAGCTCATTCCCTTCCCCCGCTACCACTTTTCTAGGATGGTCGCTGTTGAGTCCTTGGCGAAAAAGCAGACACGAGAAGCAGTTGTAGTTCTCAGTTTTCTTTATTCTGTGTTCAGCTCACAAGTAGATGGCTTCAGCAGCTCCCAAAACCTCCCAGCTTCTTATATAGGCATTTCCCGGATCAATGCGATACTTTTCCCACGCCAGCACCCGCGCATGTGCACGGCGCTGGCGACAGCCTGTCTGGTCCCGGGCAGCTTTGCACCTGCCCGGGACCGCCTGCAAACGCCCCGAGCCGTTTGCAAGGCTCGGGACATAACACCCCTTTCCCCCGGGCTAAAACTACTACCAACATATAATCATTATTTTATGCAGTGTTCTGCTTCTCAGTGCTCCTATCGTTACCTGGCTTTTGTTTAGCCAGCAATGTTATGTAATCCTCTAAGTATTCAGGAGACTTCCTTGCTCTCTGTGACCTTCTCAGCTCTGGGTTTCTGACAGGTGTTCCCTGACTGAGGGGTGACAAGAGCCTGTTCCCCTTATCATGCCTTGGTCCCTTCCAAGGACTTTGCCCCGATGCCTGGCCTGCTTGCTCGCCCACTGGGCTCGTCAGGCCAGGGCTTCTGTCACTTTGTGACCTGGTTGACCTGCCTAGCTGTAGGCCCTCGGGCCCCTTGAAGTGATAGCCACTGCTGGGCGTCTCTATAGAACCTCCTAGGTCCATCCAAGACCTGTCAGGAGGCTGTCCAATCCCTAAGCCCCGTTCTGTGTCCGGGCTCGTGTGGGTCTCTGTACCTTCCCAAAACTCAGTTACTCCCTGATTTGGGCTAGAGGTGTTGCGGTCGGGACTTGGTTCCTCGACCACCTCCCTGTAAGTTTGACCCCTTGTAGGATTAGGGGTAAGGTCAGGCCAACTCTGGGGATTGTGTGCCAGCTCTCTTGCGGGGAATGATTTGTTGGGATGCTCCCGGGTATCCTCCGTGACTGGAGTGCTGTGTGATGTGTGTGGAAAGTGAGTATGCCCCCGGGGCGACTCCCTGGCTGGAGTAGGAGTGAGTGCCTGTTGTGTGGGTAAGCTCCATGAATTCCTTTTTGGAGCACTTGCGGAAGCTTGAAATGGGCCGTCAGTGGCTCCATCAGTGGAGATGGGCAGCAGCTCGTGCCCTTCGCTTTGCTCCAAAGGGTCCCCCTCCCCCCCGGAAAAGACCCAGGAGTCTCAGCTGGAAGATGCCGCCTAGGGCGGAGTTGGTCGATGTGCCTGCGCAGGACACGACTGTTGTCCAGGGCTACCTTGTAGGATAGAGGACCCGTGACCCTGGAAACAGAAGCGGGGACCCATGTATGACCAGGCCCGTAATTGCGAGTCCAGACCGGGGCACCCTCAAGTAGTTGTCTAGGTGCCCTAGGATGTGAGGTAGATGAAGGCAATCTGTCCGGATGCAACCGGTCAAGTTTAGTAGTAAGTTGATGCCCCCAACGAAGTTCAGCTGGGCTTCTCCCTGTAGAAGTGGACGGTGTGGTGCGATAAGAAAGGAGAAAGTCAGCCAACCTGTGATGCCAGTCCCCGTAGGTGAGTCTTTTCAAGGTGTCCTTTGTGATGCGCACCATACGTTCAGCCATACCGTTGGTGGACGGGTGGAAGGGTGCAGACGTGGCATGACGAATCATGTTAGCCTGTAAGAAAGCTTGGAATTCGGAGGAAGTGAATTGAGGGCCGTTGTCAGACACAATGACATCTGGAAGCCGGTGTGCAGCAAAAATCCCCCTCAGTACCTGAATAGTCTTTGCAGTGGTGATGGATGAGACAGGTACAACCTCAAGCCATTCCAAGAAGAACTGGCCCTGAAAGGGCCCAGCGTAGTCAATGTGCACCCTAGACCATGGGGACTCTGTTTCCTCCCATCTATGCACGGGAGCTTGGGGCATCTCTGGGCGAGATCGTTGGCACAGGTGGCATGCATGCACCTTAGCCTCAATATCTTTATCTAAACCAGGCCACCACAAGTGGCTGCGCGCAAGAGCCTTCATACAAACAATGCCAGGATGACCCTCGTGGAGGGATTCTAAAACCCTAGTCCTCATTGAGGTGGGAATGACAACTCTGTTTCCCCAAAGCAGACAACCCTGAGAAAGGGACAGCTCGTTCCTTTTGGACCAGAAATTCTGAAACTCAGGACTAGGGCAGTGCTCAGGCCAACCAGACAAAACCCAGGAACGGACACATGAAAGTGTGTGATCTGTACCTGTTTCAGCGGCAACATCCCTGGCACTAAGAGGGAGCTCGGGCAAGGCTTGGATTGATAGAATGTTGACAGCTGGTGCAGGGTCAGCTTCTACTACTGGCAGAGGCAATCTACTGAGGCCATCAGCATGGCCCATTTCTTTCCCAGGCTTGTGGAGTAAAGAAAAATCATATGCAGACAAAAAAATAGACCACCTAAGCATTCTGGGGGAAATGATCTGGGGAGTCTGCTTACGTGTGGTAAACAGTCCCAGCAGAGGCTTATGGTCAGTGAAGACCGTGAAATGCCTGCCATATAGAAAATCATGGAATTTTTTAATTCCAGCAACAATAGCCAGAGCCTCCCTGTCTGTCTGAGCGTAGTTGCGCTCAGCAGAAGACAATGTTCTGGAGTAATATGCAACAGGAACCTGAGTTCCATCAGACCTGAGGTGGCTCAGGATAGCTCCTACCCCGTAAGGGGACGCATCACAAGCGATGCACACAGGAAGGGACTCGTTGAACTGTGCAAGTACACTGTTAGAAGTGAGCAAGGCCTTGACTTTGTTAAAACAAGCCTCATGTGTTTGTGACCAGTGCCACACTGCTTGCTTGTCTAGTAGCCTGTGAAGAGGCTCAGCCACACTGGCTTTATGTGGAAGGAAGGAATTGTAGAAATTCAGGAGGCCCAGGAAGGCCTGAAGTTCGGCCTTAGACTTCGGCCTAGGTGCTTCCAAAATAGCAGTTAGTTTGGATTCAGCAGGGTGAATCCCAGCAGCATCAATTTTGAACCCCAGAAATTCAGTAGAAGGCACCCCAATCTTGCATTTGTCTTTTTTGAGCTTGAGGCCTGTTTTCCTGAATCTTAACAGGACAGCCCTTAGCCTTTCAGCTAGAATGTGTGTGGAGTCTCCTGCAATTAAGACATCATCAAAGTAGGGGCAAACCCCCGGTATGCCCCGTAGTGTGTTTTCCATTACGCTTTGGAAAATCCCAGGAGCGACATTCACTCCAAACTGTAGCCTTTTTACCTTAAAGGCTCCCCTGTGGGTCACAATAGTCTGAGCTATAGCAGCAGCATCATCAACAGGCAGCTGTTGATACACTTGAGCTAGGTCAAGCTTTGCAAAAACACGCCCCCCCTTGAGGGAGGCCAGAATATGACTGACCACAGGAACAGGATAGGCATGTTGCTGCAATGCCTTATTAAGAGTGCATTTGTAATCAGCACAAATGCGAACGTCCCCATTTGCCTTTAGAGGCGTGACAATGGGGGTCTCCCAAGGACTGGAATCAACAGGTTCTAGAATTCCCTGTTGGATCAGTTTGTCTAACTCAGTGTCAATTTTACTCTTTAAAGCAAAAGGGACCCTTCTTGCTTTAATTCTAATGGGAGTGACAGTGGGGTCTAGCTTTAAGGACACAGGGGGTCCTTTGAATGTGCCCAGCTGGGGGCTGAAAACATCTGCAAATTCTTTGCAGACTTCCTGTAGGTCAAGTGTTTGTAAGCTGTTGAGTCCTGTGACGTGTATCCCCAGGGCCTCAAACCAATCGAGTCCTATGAGACTCGTTCGTTCACCCCCTACTACTAATAAGTCTAGTGGACCTTCAAAATTCTTGTATTGCACGTTAAGGGTGGCCTCCCCCTTAACACACATTCTTGAATTTTGAAAATCTGTTAACACAATGTCAGAAGGCCTTAACTTGGCCTGAGTTCCACTACCGGAACAAATCTTCCTAAATGTATGCAAGGACATGATTGAAAGGGCAGACTCTGTGTCTAGTTCCATAGTTAATGGAACCCCTTGTAGCTTCACCTTGAGTGACAGCTTTTTCTTGATGGGCTTGTGTGTGCAAAAACCTACCCTATTCTGGCTGGGAACCCTGGTACCTTTCAGGCGCATTCTTCCTGAGGTTGTACCTTTCGTCGCCCCAGACACACAGCTGCAATGTGTCCTTGTTTGCCGCATGCCCGGCAGGTAGCGGAGCGGAACTTGCAGTCGGTTCTCCTGTGGCGACCTCCACAGCCAATGCACTTGAGTGGAGCTGAAGAGCTTCCCTTCTGATTTCCTTCCTTCGTGGGGTGGAGACGGTTGACTTCCTCGTCCGGATCCTCCTCGGAGTTTCCTTGGACGTCTTCCTGGTGCACGGATGCAACTTCTGGACTGTTCCTGATTGGCCGCATGTTTTTGACGGCGCCGCCTGCTGCTTCTTCTGCGGTGACCTCTCTTAAGGCATCTTGGAAGGACAGTTCTTCTTTGGCGAAAAGCCTCTGTTGTAGATTTCGATGCCTTAAGCCGCACACGAATTGGTCCCTCAGTCGTTCTTCGAGGTCCTTGAACTCGCAGTGCTTGGTGGCCTTCCTCAATGCGGCGATGTATTCTTTGGCTGACTCTCCGGATCGTTGATCCCTCTGCTCGAAGGTATGGCACCATGCGATGACGGACATCTTAGGCTGGAAGTGCTCCTTCAGTAGCTTCTTTAGATCTGCGTAGCTAACAGACTCTACTGGAACAGGTGCTGCAAGGTTTTCTGCGATTTCGAAGGCGTCTTGACTGCAAACACAAAGGAGGGTGGCAGCCTTCAAGCTCTCTTTTCTCACTTGGTTTGCCTTGAAGTAGTTCTCCACCCTGGCTACGTAGGACTCCCACCGCTCTGGATGTGAGACGTTGAACTTCGAAAGCCTTCCAACCTTTGCCATCTTCAGGAGACGGGTCTATCAGCCAGCCTACCCCCGAATGCGCACTGGATTGGCGAGTAGCTGCCGAGTCAACGCCGTTCCGCCGCTCAGGACTCACTTGGGTAAGCTTACACTTCTTCCTTTCCAGGTGATGTAAGGCATCCCACCTTCGTCGCCAGTGTTGAGTCCTTGGCGAAAAAGCAAACACGAGAAGCAGTTGTAGTTCTCAGTTTTCTTTATTCTGTGTTCAGCTCACAAGTAGATGGCTTCAGCAGCTCCCAAAACCTCCCAGCTTCTTATATAGGCATTTCCCGGGTCAATGCGATACTTTTCCCGCGCCAGCACCCGCGCATGCGCACGGCGCTGGCGACAGCCTGTCTGGTCCCGGGCAGCTTTGCACCTGCCCGGGACCGCCTGCAAACGCCCCGAGCCGTTTGCAAGGCTCGGGACATAATAGTCGCGTACCACCTGCCAGGTGCCAATGTACCACAGGTGGTACCTGTACCACTGGTTGAAAAGCCCTGTCCTAGTTAACTCCTTATTGGACTACACAATGTGCTATACAATGGGGCTATCTAGGAAGACTATCCAGAAGCTACAATTGGTTTAGAACACTGCAGCATAGGTGATATCACTACTGTGAGAGCAGCAATGGCTTTCTGTAGGCTTCTGGCTCCAGTTCAAGGTCTTGGTTATCACTTAATTAGCTCTACATGAAAGAGGATTGAGTTGTTTGTTGGACTGTATCTGCCCAATGTTATCTGTCTGTCCCACATATTTCAGTAGGATGGACATGCTTCAGGTTCCTTCTCTGCCATGTGATGTAACCCTGGAGATATGTATTTTGCATTGTGCTATCTGCCCTTTCAAACAGTACCCTGATATATGGCTGGCCCTCACCATGTTGGCCTCCTGAAAGGCAGTCAAAAACTGACTTTTTCCTCAGATATTTTTTTGGCCAAAATGATTGGGATTCTGAATAGAGAGGATATGAATATCTGGCTGATTTTAGTTGGAATTGTTTATCTTGTTCTGTTTTTTGTTTATTTTTTAGTTGCCCAGAATTGCAACATCTGCAATGAGTAACATATAACTCTAATAATTATAATAGTAAATATTAATAAATTAATAATAAATCTAATCTAATAACAGATAGTCACCACTATTGCATCAATCTAACAAATCAATACAAAAATAAAAACATGTATACTGTTTTAGTTGTAAATTGTTTGAGAAAATGATTTTTACTGTTGAAGGAAGGATGAAAATGTTTTTAAGCAAATACACCGGTAAGAGTTACCTATATCCAAGCGATGATTTGGGGATCTAGTAGCAAACCAGATGCAAAGGAGATAGAATACCATCCTAATCCTGTGGAGCCACTGCTTTAACTCTTTGGTCAGACTGCTCTGCTCTAGTTCTTCAAGGAGAATTCTTTGAACTGGACTTGTTGGAGTCATCTATTGCACTAAAATATTTCATCATTTTCTGGCAAAATTTTTTTTAGAGTGATATAAATGCTTGCCCAACTATATATGTCTACAGCTGCCTTTCTCAGCAGGGCTTCTGTGGAACCGTAGGATTCTGTGAGACGTCCTAGAGTTTTTGTGAGAATTGTGTGTGTGGGGGGGGGGAAGCATCCTTATTTTTGAAATTTTCAGCATGATAGCACTTGTCATATCCTGTGCATTGCTACTCAGCTGTAGCCTACTGCTCCACTAAGGGTTCCTGGAAAGAGCATAAATCACAAACCAAAAACAAAATCACTTTTTGAACTTTGTGCACTGTGCAATGCTACCTGTAAAGATAATTTTTATGCAATGGTTTCCCAAGAATAGAAGGTTTCCTCCAGGATGAAAAAGTTGAGAAAGCTTGGTTTAGAATATATTTCACATAATTGGATAGAGGTGGGGTGGGAAGACCGCCCGTGTACTTAGGATCATGGATAAGCTTGAGCTAAATATTTTAACTGAAACTGATTAGGTCAGACCTCTGGGAAGAAAGCAACAATGCAAACCTCTGTGGGTTAGAAGCAAAAAAAAAAGGTAGTATGAAAAGGAGGGAGAATGAGATAAAAAGAGGTGTCAGAAGAAGAAAGAAATGCATGTATCAGAAAGAGCATTCCACGGTTTTTTTAAACTCCCCAATAATGCCTATGAGATTATATAGAACAGTGTTTCTCAACCTTGACAATTTTAAGGCACGTGGACTTCAACTCCCAGAATTCCACAGCCAGCAATGCTGGCTGTGGAATTCTGGGAGTTGAAGTCCACGTGCCTTAAAATTGTCAAGGTTGAGAAACACTGATATAGAAGAAGGTGGCCCACCTCTCTTTTTCTTTCTTACTTTCTCCATTTTATTCATTCTTTTATTTCCTCCTTACACACACAAGGACTTTTGCTTCTCTCAGAGTGAAGGGAAAGCTTTTTCAACTTGTACATGTGAAAATGTGATTTGCTTATCACATATCTGTGAAGAGCACAACCAGAGAATAAATATGACAACTTGTTGAATTGGCAGGAGGTATCACTTCTTTGTTAAAAAGGGGGGTATATGAACAACCTATCTCTTAATGGTAAACATCAAAGGTGTACACTTTTAAATGCATCACCTATAAATAAATTGTAAAATTGATAACTTCTTTTCCTACATAAGTATGTGGCATGTTAGCATAATTTTGTGAGTATAAAATATTACTCAAACGTTACCTCACACTAATGTGTAGATCTCCATACAATGGTGGTTAATCAATCCCATTATCCCATCTAACAGGGATAGGAACTGTAGTCCAATATACAGAGCCATTAACTTGTTTGTTTTGTTAAAAACAACTATATTAAAATGTCTTTCAACAGCCTCCTGCAATGTCCATGATGAGCTTTCATGAGAACAGACTCACTTGTTATGTAATGCAGCTGTTTGCACAGAACAAAACTTCAGGCAGGGCAAGGTCAAATTAATGTGATCATCCACTCCTTTTAACTCAAATAAGTACCCTAATGTTATGTGTGAAATAAATGATACATTTGAGTCTCAAGTAAATAAATTTATTATATGCTGCCGAGAGTCACTTTGGGTGAGATGGGCACTATATAAATTTGATAGGTAAATAAATAAATAAATATCAATAGCTCTATATTTTATAAATCAAAATATAGGAATACCTTGTGCACTTTACTTTATTGCATTTCCCAGATATTGTGATTTTTTTTTTTTTTACAAATTGGGGATTTATGGTAGCCTTGTGTCGAGCATGCCTATTGGTGCTATAATTTTCATTTCTCTGTAATTTTGATAATTCTTGCAATATTTCATTTTTTTCTTTTTTATTAATCAGATAATAATTAGCATTTTTAGCAACAAAGTATTTGAATTAAGATATGTACATTTCTTTTAGACAAAATACTATTGCCCACTTAATAGACCACAGTGGGGTAAACATAATTTTTATATGTACTGGGAAAGTCAAAAAATTGTGCGAGCCACTTTATTGTGATATCTGTTTTATTTCGGTGGTCTGGAACTGAACCCAAAATATCTCCAAGGTATGCCTATGTTTATAAAAACAATACCAATGTGTTTCATTATTTATACTAGTTTAGTCTAGAGTGAGGTATAGCTGGAAAAAGTTTAATTGCATTGCCGGATTTGTCCTCTCAGAATACTGAATTAACAAAACAGGAAATGGTCTCAAAAAGGACTGTTAATAGTTTTACTTGAAGCAACATGAATATGACTCATAGTAAACTGTGCAATGTTAATTTTCACTATCTGCTTCTGGATCTTCTGGACTAAACATTTTGCATATGAATAAGAAATCTGTTCCACATAAGGATAGAGTCCCAACAGTAAAACTACTTCATTATATTTTACCCTATATTGGGTTTATAACAAAAGAGCCATAATAAACGGAGAATAGAATCCTTAATATTGGTCAACAGCTTGACAGCAAGTTCAACAGATATCTGAATTATCTTGACAGGATCTACACTGGAAGCCCTTTCATCTGAGAAATACTAAGATAATGATAATTTTTCAAAATGCAGTTCCTATTCAGGAACCATGTGACAAATAATACATAATTTAGAAATTAAGCTTGAAGCACATCACTACAAGAAAAGTTGGAAGTGCTAGAAAAACCATCTGTTAGGACAATCAGTAGCATTAAAGTTGTAAGCTCCAGTAGCTACCATGTGAGTTTCTGACCCAGCTGTCCTTGAGAATGGAAAGATCTTAGTATCTTTCTTTACCTTCTTGTCTCTTATCAACTTCACAATCCTAATTTACCAGCAAACTCAATCTTAACCCTTTCTAATTATCTTCACAATGTTTATGGAAAAAGTCTCAAGTTGACTTTCCTTGCTTATCTAAATAACATTCATCTTCCTCTACCAACATGCCACAAGTGCAATGGCCAGTAGAAAAATGTTTGCTAAAAGCAGTCAGGGTTGTTTTCAGTGGGGGTGGATGACATCAAGCAGATTAGCATGTGTTCCTAAAGTGAGGAAGTTGACACAGTTTGTAGACAGTTTCTTGGTTACTATTTTCCTTAGTATAATATTTATATTTAATGTATGCTTACTGTTTCTAAAAAATATGACTCTTTAAACTCAAATCAATCTTCTCTTTGATGATCTGTAAGCAGCCATAGTCACACATAGAGCCAATTCTGTGGCAGCAATAGAGTGAATTTGCTCCATCACCAACACACCTACTGGGCTCCCGCCAATGATTTTCAGAATATTTAACATGCACAAGGAAAGTTCCCTGAAGCTTCTACTTTAGGTATTTTGGGTGGAGAGGGGTTTTTTTTTTTTCATGCAAAGTAGTTGTTGAAGTTACAGGAACAAAGTGAGTGAGAGCATCAGAACTGATTATTAATTGGACTTTTCATCTCCTTTGTTATACTACTCAAGAATACTCTTCTCTGCAGTTATTTTACTGATGTTATGAAATAGCCCAGTGGCAGTACTTTATATTTGTTTCTAAGCAAGAAAAAAATAATAAGAAAGCCCAGAGCAGTAGAGAATAAAATCAAACTGGTAACAAGCAAGTGACTCATTAATGATTTGCTAGTTAAGACAAAATAAATCCTTATGGCTGATATTCCCCTTTTGTTTTGCTTATTTTGCAAGAAAAGTGAAGCAAATCCTTTTGTTATTTTTAATAGGTTTTTGGAAAATTAGTTGTGCTAAAAAATTGCCAGAAAAGAATTTGCATGTTGTTACCCTTATGATAATGAACATATTTAGATTAATCCTTAGGCTGCCCCAAGACTTTTTTTTTTAATTTAAAAAATAAATTGCTTAATATTATAGCTCAGTAAAATCAGCCTGTAGTTCAGAAACTAAGGACAACATCAAAATACATGAAAAAGCATAAAGGGACAATAATTGCTAATTTGCTCGGTATGCCTTGCCATTGTAAAACAGATCTGACCCAAAATGCCACATCACAGCCTTCTTTAACCTTGTAATTTTAGAATAGATATATTGAGTAGAAATTCAGAAAGGCTGAAGATCAGAATAGTTGACTAAAACTAGATTAGAGAACTTTTGTTCGTACTATTCCCTGGGGTGCTTGGGGAATTCTGCAAGTTGAAGTTCATACATCTTAAAGCTGTTGAGGTTGAGAAATATGATATATGTATATAGATTCTGAAACAGCAAAGGTATTTCTGGTGTGTGTGTGTTTGTTTGCTTTGTTTTGTTTTTCTGACTGGAAAATTTAGCCATGTCACGTTTCTTCCTTCTGTTTTTTGTTTCTGTGTGAGATCTGAAAAGATGGGGTATTTAAAAATACTGGTGGTCTTTTATTATGCTTAAGGGAACTATTGCATGGAATCTGTTTACTTACTATTGTATCACTATTTGGTCAGTTTTCAATATGAAATAAACTTCAAGGCAGTTTATATTAAAATTGTGCAAAACAGAATTAAGTAGGCTAACATGAAAATATATCCCACACATTCCAATTTTCCAAAATATATTTTAGCAAGAATTTATAACAATTTGAAAGATATAGAGTATAAACCAGTTTGTGTGTTTGTACAGTACATTCCCTGGACTTCAATAGGATCTTCCATATAGATGAATATATGTCTGCAACTTTCTAGGTATATGTGGACCTATAAGATAACTATATTTGAAGCCAATCATATGCAACTGCTCTTTCCCAGAGGTCAGATTTTATTAACAACTTTATTGTTGGCCAATCCCCAATTCATTGTCAGCATTTTGAATGCCGTTGTGAAGAAATCATCTGGTGCCCTCAAATAACCTCTTGTTTTTATTACCCGGTGGTTTCAAAATTCAGGAAATGTGTCAGTCTGACTTTTTTTTTCTTTCCTGAACACAAGACATGAAATGTTGATAATGTTTATATTTGGTGGCTTCAGAAAATCATTCTTCTCCAGAGGAGACAAGCCACCTTTAAAAGTAAACTGATAAAATATGGAAATATTTGTTTAAGGTACTGCTGTCCCAAAGCTCAGTTGGAGTGCCACTTATGGGTCATTTGGTCTTAGGCATCATTCTGGTCCCAGTTTTGAAAATTATCCAAGTTTATGACATTTTCTAACTATCATGAAAAAGAAAGTATTTTTTAGTTAAAATAAAATAATCAGCAAGACTTTAGAAAGACTAGCATTTAGGGCTTACCAAGCTAACTACAGTTGACAAGGCCTTTGAATTTCTCCAGAAAAGATTATAAAGGTGCTCTTCTTTTCCATTCACCTGGACCTACAAAAGTAGACTTTGTGTCTGTCAGACGTCTGCTAGGACAGGCTACTTGACTTATAGGTGAATCCTTTGTACTTGATTAGAGTTATACATAGTAACACAGGCAAAGAGGACATGAGAAATTTGAAAAGTGGGGAAAGAGAAGGAGGACACACTTTCTTGGAATCTGCTATAAAATTTACAGTGAAAAACTGCAAAAATACACCCCTCCAAATAAATAAATAAAAGCATTTAGACTTATGTGTATTCTGAATTATTTTTTCTATCACCAGAAAGTCTGTTTTTTTCAACTGCAATATTTTTCCAGGAAATCTTTAAGAACATATGCTAGCAATAATATAGAAGTGATGATGACCAGCTTTTTCAAATCTCATCATAGAAACATAAGGATGGGTCATATAATCATATGACCTGTACTGGTCATATGATCTACAGCAGTGGTTCTTAACCTTTTTGAACAAATCACCCCCTTGAGCCAATAAGGAAGTTGTCATCGCCTTCCTCCCCCAACATAACCTCTCAATCACAATATAGGAAATAATTCTTCGATTTATGCAAACACTTTTTTTGTTTTCTTTAAAATTGTTATCAGGACATATCAATGCAAATAATTTATTTCCAGTCTTTTTCCTATATCTCAACTGTTTGAAAAATTTTGATGCCACCTGTCTCTTTATTCCCAAATTTCGTGATACAAGTATTTCATTATTATCTTATTTATTCAAGACACTTAAATGTAATAACCACTGAAAACAAAATTTAATTGCAAGAAAGTGAAATGCCCGAAAAGAAAAACAGTAACATTTAATGATTGAGTTACAAGTGAAATTTAAGACTCAAAAAGAAATATAAAAAAGGTAGAGGCTGCTGTGCAACGCGCATGAAGATAAGCCAGGGGTCCTCAACCTTGGCCACTTTAAGACTTGTGGACTTCAATTCCCGGAATTCCTCAGCTAACAAAGCTGGCTGAGGAATTCTGGGTGTTGAAGTCCACAAGTCTTAAAGTGGCCAAGGTTGAGGGCCCCTGAGATAAGCGATGCATATTCACATATGTACGGCATTCTGTACTGAAGCGAGCTGGAGGAACATTTGAAAATACAATTCAATCCACTAATAGCGAGTGATTTGATGTTTTTGTATGACAGATATGCAGCGATTCACTGTATGAAAAAGTCTCAAAAGTGTCCCCAAAACTTCTTGCTCCATCGCCCCCATATCGCCCCCTTTTTGGTCCTTTGCCCCCGCATTTCCCCTTTTTGTTCCATCGCCCCCCTGAAAAATGAAATCGCCCCCTGGGGGGTGATATTGCCTAGGTTAAGAACCACTGATCTAGAGGATACAGTTATCATAGATTTGAAAGGTCTGGCTGAAGCTGATTGTTGGGATCAAGAAATAAATGACATAAATCTAACCTATTGAATCTGTCAACAGATGACGGAAAGAAAGTAGCAGACTACAACGTCACAATGTATGAAAGTTTGAATTGACTACCGTTTTGAAAAGAGTCCCTGCAAAAAAAAGACATTCAGAAAGCCAGACAATATTTAATTTTAAAATTGTGCCTGGCAGATGAAGGACACAAAGACAAAAAGGAGGACATATCCTTCTTTTGCTGGATCTCTGTAGCCCTATTCTGTCAACTATAAGGCAAATGCCTCATTTTCTTGGCAAACATTTTGGAAGTGGTTTGCCATTATCTTCTTCCTAGGGCTGAGAGAGAAGAACTGCCTCCAAAACTGACCAGCTAGCTTTTGTGGAAAGCTCAGAGTCATGCAATTTTTAGCCCAAAACCACTACACCAGCTGTCTCTTCTACTTTACTTAGCTCATTATAAATGAGGCTGGCAAATTCCTGTTTCAGTTTCCAAGATTCTACCCCAACTAGCATTAAATATATCTTCCTAAATTTCATGTAATTATTGCTTCCCTGAACTAACCCAACTGGGGTTTGTAAGATGGACGTGACATTAAGAAAGGCAATACCCTTAATCTCCCAGCTTTTAAAATTATTGTGCAACTTTACCCCATACTTTAAGGACAAAAGCTGTCATAAATACCCAACTCACGGGTTTATTGTTATTCATATTGTTATATTTACACCTAAACTGTTTGATTCTTTCCTAACTGTTTTTCATGATTTTCCACCCATTAGAATAAAGTGCTCTTGGTATGAAACATTTTGCTGCTTCTCAAAGTAGCTTCTTCAATCTGACATAATACTTCATCAACATAATACTTTCATTTATTCACTATTTTCCTTTGAGAACTGGAATATATTAGTCACAGAATTATTTTGTTCAGAAAGTTCAAAGATAAAATGGGAAAGAAATTGTTGATTTGTCTGGAAGTAACTATTGGTCATTACACTATTCAATACCCATTCATAATATCAATGTCGAACCTTTACTTGAGGAAAAATAACTGTCAGTAACTGGCTGACCGGCCATACTCAGCGTGTGATCCTCTATGGAACTGCATCTACATGAAGGGAAGTGTGTAGTGGGGTGCCCCAGGGCTCTGTTCTGGGCTGAGTACTCTTCAATATCCATCAATGATTTGGATGAGGGGATAGATGGGGAACCCATCAAATTTGCAGATGACACTAAACTGGCAGGAATAGCCAACACTCCAAAAGATAGCCTTAAGATACAGAAGAAACTTGACAGACTTGAACATTGGGAACTACCTAACAAAATGAAATTCAATGGTGAAAAAAGTAAGGTTCTATATTTAGGCAAGAAAAAGCAAATGCACGGATATAGTATAAGCAGTAACTTGCTCAATAGTAGTATCTCGGAGTCCTAGTGAACAATCACTTAAATATGAGCCAGCAGTGTGCTGCAGCTGCCAAAAAAGCCAACACAGTGCTAGGCTGCATTAACAGAGGGATAAAATCAAGATCACATGAAGTATTAATACCACTTTATGATGCCTTGGTAAGGCCACACTTGGAATACTGCATCCAGTTTTGGTCACCATGATGTAAAAAAGATATTGAGACTCTAGAAAGAGTACAGAGAAGATCAACAAAGATGATTAGGGGACTGGAAGCTAAAACATATAGGAAATGGTTGCTGAAATTGGGTATGTCTAGTTTAATGAAGAGAAAGACAAGGGATGACATGATAGCAGTGTTCCAATATCTCAGGGATTGCCACAAAGAAGAGGGAGTCAAGCTATTCTCCAGAGCACTTGAAGGCAGGACAAGAAGCAGTGGATGGAAACTAATCAAAGAGAGAAGCAGCCTAGAACTAAGGAGAAACTTCCTGACAGTGAGAACAATTAATCAGTGGAACACCCTGCCTCCAGAAGCTGTGAATGCTCCAACACTAGAAATTTTTAAGAAGAGACTGGACAGCCATTTGTCTGAAATGGTATAGGGTTTCCTGCTTGAGCAGGGGTTTGGACTAGATCAGTGGTTCTTAACCTGGGCGATATTGCCCTCCCAGCGGGCGATTTCATTTTTCAGGGGGGCGATGGAACAAAAAGGGGTGACGCGGGGACAAAGGAACAAAAAGGGGGTGATATGGGGGCAATGGAGCAAGAAGTTTTGGGGACACTTTTGAGACTTTTTCGTACAGTGAATCGCTGCATATATGTCATACAAAAACATCACATCGCTTGCTATTAGTGGATTGAATTGTGTTTTCAAATGTTCTTCCAGCTTGCTTCAGTACAGAATGCCGTACATATGTGAATATGCATCACTTATCTCAGGGGTTCTCAACCTTGGCCACTTTAAGACTTGTGGACTTCAACACCCAGAATTCCTCAGCCAGCTTTGTTGGCTGAGGAATTCCGGGAATTGAAGTCCACAAGTCTTAAAGTGGCCAAGGTTGAGGACCCCTGGCTTATCTTCATGTGCGTTGCGCAGCAGCCTCTACCTTTTTTATATTTCTTTTTGCGTCTTAAATTTCACTTGTAACTCAATCATTAAATGTTACTGTTTTTCTTTTCGGGCATTTCACTTTCTTGCAATTAAATTTTGTTTTCAGTGATCATTACATTTAAGTGTCTTGAATAAATAAGATAATAATGAAATACATGTATCACGAAGTTTGGGAATAAAGTGACGGGTGGCATCAAAATTTTTCAAACAGTTGAGATATAGGAAAAAGACTGGAAATAAATTATTTGCATTGATATGTCCTGATAACAATTTTAAAGAAAACAAAAAAAGTGTTTGCATAAATCGAAGAATTATTTCGTATATTTTGATTGAGAGGTTATGTTGGGGGAGTGGGGTGATGACAACTTCCTTATTGGCTCAAGGGGGCGATTCGTTCAAAAAGGTTAAGAACCACTGGATAGATGATCTCCAAGGTCCCTTCCAACTTATTATTATTATTATTATTATTATTATTGATCATCGCATGGTCAGCCAGATGTTCAGACTGGATTTGGCATTTTGTCTACCTATCGAGTCCTTACCCTGGACCTGGGATAGGCAGATATGGATGTTTGATGGTATTACAGATATCGTTACAGGATGGAAGTAGTTCCTAATAAGGCCGCCTTTTGCAATTGATTAATAGCGAATTTGTCAATGCCAATGGTGTTCAAGTGGTGCTCCAATTATTATTATTATTATTATTATTATTATTATTATTATTATTATTATTTGTTCTTGGCTAAAGTTTATCTAGCAGTTGACTTGCTCTGAGGAGAAGAGGAATCCATTCCATTTCAACCATGAACACATTGGCTATCTGTAGACAAATCACTTAATTTCAACTAAGCCTGGAAGCTAGATGTAATTACTGACACTTATTGTTATGTTGAGACTTTGGGAAAAGTGCAGAGAAGAGCAACTAAGATGATTAAAGGCCTGGAGACTAAAACATATGAAGAACGGCTGCAGAATTTGGGTATGACCAGTCTAGAGAAAAGGAGGACTGGGGGTGGGGGGGACATGATAGCAGTATTCCAGTATTTGACAGTCTGTCACAAGGAAGAGGGGGTCAATTTATTTTCCAAAGCACCAGAAGGCAAGACAAGAAACAATGGATGGAAACTAATCAAGAAGAGAAGTAACCTGGAATTAAGGAGCAAGTTCCTAACAGTGAGGACAATTAACCAATGGAACAGCTTGCCTTCAGATATCGTAGGTGCTTCATCACTAGAGGTTTTTAAGAAGAGACTGGACAGCCATTTGTCTGAAATGGTATAGGGTTTCGTGCCTGAGCAGGGGGTTGGACTAGATGACCTCCAAGGCCCCTTCCAACTCTATTATTATAGTTGTTGTTGTTGTTATTTTTATTATTATTATTACATTATATTAATCTTTCTAAAGTTTCTGAGCAAGAGCATCCACGTGGTGACTATCTATGTTTCAAATAAATCATAATAGTGGCCACTTGATCAAAAGTCTCTCTTTTACATATGTTGCACCGGCAATGCACATACAAATGATGGGTGGGGCTTTAATCATATGGTCATGGCTGCCATTTTCCTTTTTTCAATCCCCTCCCGGAGATTCTCCTCTTGATCTAGGTGGCATTTGCTGCAGATCTGAATCGATTCCCCTAGTAGTTGATTCTAACTAGATCTATTCATAACATTTTTTTCTAAATTTAGTATTGTTTAGTTTTTAATAAACTTTTATACAATTTTGGCATTATTAAATTTGGTATTACCACATTAAAATTCTGTATAAAAGTTCCTAATTGTTCAATCGACTGATCAAGAACCATTTGTTGCATTTTGAAAATCTTCAAAATATGAATTTCTTGTTCTAAATAATTCCATTTATTCTGTTCATTTTCTGTTTCAAAATCCAGGCTGAAAGTTTCAATAAAATTATGTTTTTCTCAGTTTTCTGCAATCAGCTATCTGGATATGATTCTACTTAAGTGATTAGAGTTCAAAACCAAAATGAAACTCCTCTGATGCAATAAATACAATTTTATTAATCCAATTAAAAATAATTACAAGGCTAATCTATGCTTTTCAAAATGTCATCTTTAAAGGGCCAAGGGTGTACTTATTGAGGGCAACGATAAGCATATCACCTGGGTGCAGCCAATTGTCATACAAGGCTAATATTTGCTTGTGACAGCCCAGTCATACCGTATGCCCTGATTTCACAGCTCTGAAGAAGCTTTTTGGAACTGCCTGCCTTAGGATTTGGTGTGAGGCCATCTAATGGTCATCTTATTAAAGCTAACATGGCCTGGTCAGATTGTGATAATTTGGGCACTCTACATACATAATTTGGGCACTCTACATTGCTCCCTAGTCCAGCAATGGAAGAAAAATGGGGTGCAAACAATTTCTACATAAAGATCATGGTAAAGTTAACTGAATATACTGTGGTATATTTAAATTTAAACCTTGACAGTGAACTTCTTTAATGAGTTAATACTGTGGTTGCCTATGCAAGCCATGTGAATAGTTTACCCTATTCTCCTGATCTGCAGCCCATGATGTAAAATGAAAGATATAAAAATGATGATCTATTTCTGTTGCCCATTTGTAAGAATTAATCCAAGAGAATTTAGCATTTCCAGATAACAGTATCAGGAACCCTTGCAGCCAATTAGTATGTATCAGATACTAGACTAAAACTATGGATGTTGGCTAATACTATAAAGATAAAAGTGCTGCATTTCTTTCTGCAGTTGGCAGCTACAGCTAAGGATATTAGTTAGAAAGGGAAAGAATCTTAGCTATAACCTTCCCAGTTCTGCTTGCTTCCCACTCTAAGTAAACACCTTTATTTCTGTATCAGCATTTCCTCCTTATGTCTGCATGCAAATAAAAGTATGCAGTGAGGGAAACTCTTTTTAAATCACAAAAACAAAAATCTCATTACGAGGCCTATGAAACCCAAAAGAGCTTTATGTCCTTGAGTTTCTTTTTATCATTGATTGACAGTACAGTTACCGTTTCTGCAAACCATTGAATGTCAGCGATCCCACATACATGAGGGCTGTCTCACTATAGCATGGCAGAGTCTGAAGTACTCAAACTGGGTATCTCTTACAGTGACCTGATGATCCAAAACATGAGCTGTTCTCGCACAAGACCTAAAACTAGATAAAGAAAACCCAATTAAACAAATGAGTCAAAAACATTCTTTCAATTTATTGAGGAAAATAATCCAAAGCTACATATTTAGGAATTCAGGATAACTGCAGAAAACAAAATTCGTGCATAGCCATACAGTATACGGATACTAGATTAAAGGAGGTTTAATTTCAACAGGTTTAGAGAAGTACCAGGTGTAAATCCTGAAGTGAAAAGGGACATAGGTTAGGGAAGTTCTCAAAAATAAGATATCAGAAATACATCTGAATCGTATTCTAATGAGACAAAGTAAAAATCAGCTTAGAATAATAGTTATGGATGCATAGATGATTTTCAATTGAGGTAGGAGTTAAATAAGACAAATTATATCAACAAATACCTATGATCATGTTGAAAGAAAAATCTTCATCACGGTCCAGTCCAAGCTGGGAATAAACAAAATGGAGACTGCTTTAGAAAGAATGTTGTTGTTTATTAAAGAGCAGAGCCAGGCAGCAATGTGACTCTGGGAAAGCTGACCACATGTGGCTGGGAGTGGTGGGTTTTTATACCTTCTGGGGCTCTTGAGGTTGGTTCCTGTTCCTGTTTGAGGCTTTGAATTTCCTGTGTCATGTACTTTGACCTGAATCTGAGTGTGTCCTTTTGGTAATGGTGGGTTAATCCTATTGTGTCCCCAAAAGTCATGTCTTTAAGAGTTTGGGTGGTATATGTAGATTTTAGAGGTCTTTGTCTTCCTAATGTCATAGTTTCTAGCTTCTTGGCCCCAACCTTCCTGAATGGATTATTACATCTGCATTTCTAAAAGCTGGTTTCTGCTGAATTTTCTGGCTGGGGGGAAGGAGAAGTTTCTGTCTTTTAAAGATCTTTTCCATTATTCCTTTGGAGAAATATATTCTGCCTTTTTAATATTTCCCAAAATATTTATTTCTTCCCACAGTTGATTTTTGCAAAAAAAAAGAAAATCAAAAGGGTAATACAGCAAAATATCTTTGGCTTGCAAGTGAGAGTAAAAGCAGAAAAAAAAATGATAGCTATGTCAATTATGCAATGAAGAAAAGGAAGTGGTAGATCTGCTACTTAGAGAAGATAGCATTACAGTAGGTGATGAGAGGAAGGCAGACCACTTCTACTTATTTTCAGCCTTCTGCCCAAAGTTGAACAATTGACAAAGGGAGGGACTGACAATCTAAAGTAAGTAAAGAGATGGTTAGGTTGAACTGCTACTATGAACAAATTTAATTAGTCCCCAGTAGCAGACTAATTATTGCCAAGAACAATTCTGGGCAAGTATGACAACTTTATGACCTGTGGACTTCAACTTCCAGAATTCCTGACCAATAAAGGTAGTTGCCCACCTCTGCCAAAAAAACTTAAAAGACTCCCACATGTTATCTTTTGAGAACATTCCCTTCTGAAAATCCATTCAGAAGACATTGAAGATGAGCATGATGAAGGGGGAATGGGAAAACACAAATGTTCTTCCTGTCTTCAAAAAGAAAGAAAGAAGAAAAGATCCAGATAATACTACTATTTGAAATAGGTGATTTTGCACTTGGTTTGTGAGCATTACTTGGCAGTGGATTTGTTATGAATAGATCATGCCAAGCCACTCTGAATGCCTTTTTTTTGATACCGTGATCATTTCAATTGACTGTAATAATATAGCAGCTTGCATAGCATGTCTTGACTTCACAAAATATTAAACGAAAACTGCCATATGATCCTAGTTGACAAGACAGCAAAATGTGAGCTGGATTATGCTACTATTAGATGAACCTTAGGAAAAAGATTGCTTGGAAATCAGGAAAAAAAAACAAAGTAAAAACTGTTTGGATGGAAAGCTGAAAGCTGGATTGCCATCTCTTGGAATACTGTAGTTAGCAGATCCTGGAACAGGGCAAGAGATAACAGGGCATTAAATAACCTCCAAAGTCTTCCAGTCCTGCATGTGACTCATATTTACCATTTAAATTCTTTTATTGCTTAGTTTTTCAGACCAGAGTTATTTCTGCTGAAGCTTTAAACCAAAAGTTTACTTAGTAAATTGAGGTGATGTGTGTGTGTGTAGTAACATATTAAAGTTAAGCACAAACATGGGGGTGATATACTTCCTCATTTTTTATCATACATAACAAGAAACATCATACAGCAATAAATGACAAAGAGAAAAGGTAAATAGATTACATGGAGGCTCTGAATGTTGCATCGTTTAATCTCTGTCTCTTGGTCTCGCACAATATACTATCACTAATGTTAGCTTCTGTTTTTTACCTATTTCTAACATAACCTATTACAGCATTTGTTGCGTCCTTGGCGGGAAAACAGACACGAGAAGCAGCTGGAGTTCTCAGTTTCTTTTATTCAGCGTTCAGCTTACAGGAAGATGGCTTCAGCCTCAGCCCAAACGCCTCGCAGCCTCTTATATAGGCAACTCCCGGGTAAATGGGTTACTTTTCCCGCGCCAGCACCCGCGCATGCGCACGGCGCTGGCGACAGCCTGTCTGGTCCCGGGCAGCTTTGCACCTGCCCGGGACTGCCTGCAAACGCCCGAGCCGTTTGCAAAGGCTCGGGACATAACACCCCTTTCCCCCGGGCTAAAACTACTACCAACATACAACATTTATTTTATATGACATTTTGCTCCCCAGTGCTCCCACTGTTTACTGGCCTTTGCCTTGCCAGCAATGTTATGTAGTCTTCTAGGTACTTGGGAGATTTCTTTGCTCTCTGTGACCTTCTTAGCTGTGGATTACTGGCATAAGTCCCCTGACTGGAGGGAGGCGTGAGCCTGTTCTCTCTATTGTGTCCTGGTGTCTTCCAAGGACTGTGCCCCGATGCCTGGCCTGCTTGCTTGCCCACCGGGCTCGTCAGGCCAGGGCTTCTGTTACTTTGTGACCTGGTTGACCTACCTAGCTGTAGACCCTCAGGCCCCTTGAAGTGATAGCCGCTGCTGGGCGTCTCTGTAGAACCTCCTAGGTCAGTCCAAGACCTGTCAGGAGGCTGTCCATTCCCTGAACCCCATTCTGTGTTCGGGCTCGTGTGGGTTTCTGTACTTTCCCAAAACTCAGGTGTTCCCTGATTTGTGCTAGGGTTGTTGTAGTCGGGACTTGGTTCCTCGACTAACTCTGTGTATGTTTGACCCCCTGTAGGATTTGGGGTAAGGTCAGGCCAACCTTGGGGATTGTGTGCCAGCTCTCTTGCGGGGAATGATTTGTTGGGATGCCCCCGGGTATCCTCCGTGACTGGAGTGCTGTGTGATGTGTGTGGAACGTGAGTATGCCCCCGGGGTGACTCCCTGGCTGGAGTAGGCGTGGATGCCTGGTAGTTAGGTAAGCTCATGGAATTCCTGTTCGGAGCTCTCGCGGAACCCTGGGATGGGCCGTTTGTGGCTCCCTCAGTGGAGATGGGCAGTAGCTCTTGCCCTTCCCTTTGCTCCAAAGGGTCCCCCTCCCCCCCTGGAAAAGACCCAGGAGTCTCAGCAGAAAAGTCTCGCCTAGAGCGAAGTTGGTCGATGTGCCGACGCAGGACACGACCGTTGTCCAGGGCAACCTCGTAGGAGAGAGGACCTGTGATCCTGGACACAGAAGCGGGGACCCATGTATGACCAGGCCCGTAATTGCGAGCCCAAACCGGGGCACCCACAAGTAGTTGTCTAGGTGCCCTAGGATGTGAGGTAGATGAAGGCAGTCTGTCCGGATGCAACCGGTCAAGTCTAGTAGTAAGTTGGCGCCCCCAACGAAGTTCAGCTGGACTTCTCCCTGTAGAAGTGGACGGTGTGGTGCGATAAGAAAGGAGAAAGTCAGCCAACCTGTGATGCCAGTCCCCGTAGGTGAGTCTCTTCAAGGCGTCCTTTGCGATGCGCACCATGCGTTCAGCCATACCGTTGGTGGACGGGTGAAAAGGCGCAGACGTGGCATGACGAATCAGGTTTGCCTGTAAGAAAGCTTGGAATTCGGAGGAGGTGAATTGAGGGCCGTTGTCGGACACGATGACATCTGGCAGCCCGTGTGCAGCAAAAATCCCCCTCAGTACCTGAATAGTCTTTGCAGTGGTGGTGGATGAGACAGGCACAACCTCAAGCCATTTTGAATGGCTGTCAACAAGGACCAAGAAGAACTGGCCCTGAAAGGGCCCAGCGTAGTCAATGTGCACCCTGGACCATGGGGACTGTGTTTCCTCCCATCTATGCACAGGAGCTTGGGGCATCTCTGGGCGAGATCGTTGGCACAGGTGGCATGCGTGTACCTTAGCTTCAATATCTTTATCTAAACCAGGCCACCACAAGTGGCTTCGTGCAAGAGCCTTCATACGAACAATGCCAGGATGACCCTCGTGGAGGGATTCTAAGACCCTAGTCCTCATTGAGGTGGGAATGACAACTCTGTTTCCCCAAAGCAGACAACCCTGAGAAAGGGACAGTTCGTTCCTTTTGGACCAGAAACTCTGAAACTCAGGACTAGGGCAGTGCTCAGGCCACCCGGACAGGACCCAGGAGCGGACACGTGAAAGTGTGTGATCTGTACCTGTTTCAGCGGACCGTTGATCCCTCTGCTCGAAGGTGTGGCGCCATGAGATAACGGACACCTTGGGGTGGAAGTGCTCTTTCAGCAGCTTCTTCAGGTCTGCGTAGCTTACAGACTCTACTGGAACAGGTGCTACAAGATTTTCTGCGATTTCGAAGGCGTCTTGGCCGCAAACGCAAAGCAGGGTGGCGGCCTTCAAGCTATCTTCCCTCACTTGGTTTGCCTTGAAGTAGTTCTCCATTCTGGATACGTAGGACTCCCACCGCTCTGGATGTGAGACGTCGAATTCCGAAAGCCTTCCGATTTTCGCCATCTTCGGATCTTCAGGAGACGGGTCTATCAGCCAGCCTACCCCCGAATGCGCACCGGATTGGCGGGTAGCTGCCGAGTCGACGCCGTTCCTCTTCCGCCGCTCAGGACTCCTCGGGTAAGCTTACACTTCTTCCTTTCCAGGTAGTGCAAGGCATCCCACCTCGTCGCCAGTGTTGCGTCCTTGGCGGGAAAACAGACACGAGAAGCAGCTGGAGTTCTCAGTTTCTTTTATTCAGCGTTCAGCTTACAGGAAGATGGCTTCAGCCTCGCCCAAACGCCTCGCAGCCTCTTATATAGGCAACTCCCGGGTAAATGGGTTACTTTTCCCGCGCCAGCACCCGCGCATGCGCACGGCGCTGGCGACAGCCTGTCTGGTCCCGGGCAGCTTTGCACCTGCCCGGGACTGCCTGCAAACGCCCGAGCCGTTTGCAAAGGCTCGGGACATAACAGCATTACATACCTTTCTTGTTTGTTATAGTAAGAACTTCATGCTGGTTAGGCATAGATACTGGCAAAAACACTATTTTTTTCTTTTTTATCCTAAGTAATGGCAAGATATTGTAATTCCTAGAATATTGGTGTGTCCCAAGATATTGTTGAGAAGAGCATCTATTAAATAAATGCCAGGGCAAATGAGAGCAGAAGCAAAAAGAAACTACTAGATATTGTAATCGGTTTGCAATGTTATATAGCATGCATGCAATATTTTTGATCCATATTGCTACTAAAAACATGTGTGCATTTTTTAACAAATGCACAGTTAACATAAACCAATCAGAGAGTGAGTGCAAGAGATCCTACCATTCTAGATTCACATTAATGGTAAATATCTATGGGAGAAACTTCGGCTTTGTTTCTTATAGTTCTAGATCTGAATTTCTAATTTACATACCTGTAGAAAGCTATGTTAAAAATAATCTCTGCTTTTTTTTTGAAGGATGGAGAGCCTGACCAATCCTCCCACATTCCAGAACTCTGAGAACAAGTAAACTATCCAATTTTTTTAAATCCAATAATCCAAAAATATTTTAAAAGCTAGTAATAGGTTAAGGAACTGGATTCAGATCCCAAAGGTGCTTTTTCATGAGGCAATTGGACTTCCTTTTTTTCCTCTTTGAAGATGTTTCATCTTCTCATCCAAGAAGCTTCTTCAGCTCTGACTGGATGGTGGTGAATGGAAGGATTTATATTCCTTGCAGAATTTGCATTCTTTTAGAGAGTCATTGATGCCACCTGCAGGCTTATCTGTGTCACCAGGGTCACTTGAGTAGTGCAAATGGGTGTGGAACCTTCTTGGAATTGCTGAAAGGACTGTGTTATAGACTGAAGATAGAGGATGTCATATCCCTCCCCCTCTGGTGAGAGAAGGTGGTTTAGCTTTGACATAGATGGTCTCTCTTCCAAATCAACAGTCCTCTCTGCCCAAAATGTGGACTTTGGATTCAGAAGACTCTCGTTCTAGTCTGTCCTCAGGAAGATCCAGGTTCAAGTTCATCTTCAGTCAGGGATACCCCTTGAGTAAATCTGAGTCCATCAATTATCTCTCAACCTAACCTGGGAGATAACTTATCTTATCATGAGGAAAATTAAAGGCTTTCTCTATTTGTCAAGGAACTGAGGCTACAGAGATAATCACATTGTTGGAAGAATAGATAATATGGTTTCTTCTATAAAACAAAGTTTCAGGTAGTCAATTAGTGAAATGGTAGATGATATTCATCATGTACCACTGACCATCTTGTTCTATGCTTTGACACAAACTTATTATAAGGAATCAAAGAAATGGTTGAGGCAGACCCTATATAAAGGTATGACTGAAGTTGTTAGCAGTCCAACTGGTATTTTATTGAAATAACAAAATTCTCATTTGTTGTTAAGTTTTGAGACAGCATTTTTGCAACTACAGTGAAATGGCTGTTGGTTCTGCTGTTGGTGTCATATCCCTCTGGTGTCACAGGACCTTGTTCAGGTCCAACCTTAAAGGAAAGTACTATTGAATGAGATGTTGTAGGAAACCTTGTACATAGACCAGGCAGAAGAAGAACAGCAGCACCTATTTGTCTATCAGAGATAATCAAATATCTTAGATCCTGGCCAAGGCATAATACCACATGCACAAACTTATTACCCAAGAGGCTTGGGGCTGCTGATACTGTATATCTGCTTAGCAGCTGAGAAATCACAACATATTTTTCCAGGTCTATGTACTTTTTCCCCATAATAGCTTACTGTTTGTTTGTTTATATCCCACTTTTATTTTTCCAACTAATTCAAGGCGGCGAACATTTCCAATACACCTGCCTGCTCTTGTTTTCCCCACAACAGCAACCCTGTAAAGGGAATTGGGCTGAGAGAGAATGACTGGTCCAGGGTTATCCAGCTGGCTTTCATGGCAAAGGTGGGATTGGAACTCATGGTCTCCCACTGTCTAGCCTGGTGACAGAACCACTAGGTCAAACTGGCTCTCTAATATATCTAATAATTATAGGACTGTTTCTTTGCAAAATAAATAATACATTGATAATACATTTGGCAAGAGGAGGAAATTCTGGTTAGGATTGTACATTTTTAACTAGTCCTAACCCAATAAACGGGATTAGTAAGGAACCTGTAAATTTTCTATTAGCAATATGTTTAAAAAAAACATGAATAAATCTTCAAAAGTATGGGAAAGCTGTTCTGTTTGATATTTTTGAACATGTTGCTCATCTCTAAATTTGATTGCCATGTTCCTGCTTTCTATAACTGATTTGATTTGTATTTTTGTAGTCCAATACTACAAAACATTGTTCAATAATTCTTTAAGAGTTAAGTCTGACAGCTGTCACATATCATTTATTCGCTCTTGAGTAATACTATGGCAGCGTCAATAATATATGGGCAGTGAACCTTTATAAAAGGAAAAAGAGTGATATCTTAAAAATGCAGAATCTCTTCAGTAGAATTTATTGTTAAAAAGCAATACATTCTGAGAATTCTCCCTTGTTTGAAGTTTACAATAAATCGAGAGAACTGTACTTTGTATTTGCTAGTTTCATTTTGAAATTTAATTAGATATTTGTTTTTCCTGTGTCCTGAATCTTTTGGATTGTCCTTTTTTTGTTGTTGTAATTTTTGTCTCAAGCCTCAGTGGGTGGATGTTGAGGGAAAAATTCTCAATGTCAGTTTCCAAAGCAGATGTTTTTCTTCAACCAACAGTTTGTTGAGACAATCATGCAACATGGAGACTTTTTCTCTTAAAGAGCAACATATAAATAGTGCCTGTCTTTCCTCCACTGGAACTGCTGAGTAATCCTAACAGCCAGACTAAAGTTAATCATTATAGAAATTCAGATCAAACCTGGCCCTAGCTCTAAGTTTGTTCCATTTTTTTTAGGAATCAGATGAGCTAGAGTTCATAAGAACAAAGAGGATGAATAACTATGTCATTCCCCTCTGCTAGCCCCGTGCAAAACCATGTTTTTTACTGTTTCTGTTTGTAGAAAATACTTGGCATATACATGAGGAACATTCAAGTTAAGTAATCTTAAACTAAATTACATGGGTTGTTTTTTTCATGTAAAGGCAATAATTAACTCTGTGTAGTTCCCTAATGCTTGAAGTGATGACTGATTATAGCCAGGTGCTGTCAATTCCTTACCTGACTTTTTTTACATGCTTGATAAATGAAGCACGCAGCAGTGATGTATAAACCTCTAGATTCTGCACTGTGAGAAAGCACATAAATGAGGAAGTGTGCAAACATCTGGCTGCTGTTACAGGAACATCATCTATAACCAGTGCAGAGGCATAAGGTGCAATTCTGCAGAACAGTGGAAGGCTAAATCTTAAAGCACCAGTGACAAGGTAAATCCGATTTCCTTTCTTCCATGAATCCACTGCAGGCATCTTTCTTGGTAGATGAAGAGATTTTCTGGAAAATAACAGCCCAAATCCATAAAAAAAGTAATAGCCTTCCTAATGCCATGGACATTAACATCCAAAGCCAGTCAAGAGATTGATGTTTGCTGAGTCCTCAAGAACCTCAAGTCTGTTCACCTACAGAAAGTCTCCAACCAGTTTCCAAAAACAGTTATCTGGGTACCTCAGAAAACAGCCCTCACAATGTTACTTTTCCACGGTGTGGGCTAGGCACAGGCAAAATGTCTATAACCATAAAGATCCCATGGGCAGTTCTATCTAATTCTATCTATTCCATTCAAAACTCCATGATTTTTAGCTGTTATCACCATTGGTGCAAAATGCAAATTTGTTATATGAAGAAGAATTTTCTTTGAAGCATGCAAAGGACATGGTTTGCCCATTCACTTACATAAGGGACAGATAATCTTTCAGCGATTAGAAACATTGTTTGACGTGCATTTCAGGCAAAGAGTTTGCAAGTAGGGAAGTGGTAATGCAAAGAGAGAGATTGTGATTTTTGTTCCTCTCCCCTCTACCACCTTTGGTTGTGGGAGGAGTTTTCTGTTGTTCTTTTATATCATGTCAAACTTGTTCAACCCTTAAACTACTGTTGTTTTAGGTTTCCTGCATTATAACAGCAGGAAACCAAACTTTTCAGAAGGTCGTGTGGCCCCAGTCCAATTTACATCTCCAGCTTAGGGTTATGAAAGAGTATATAATAATATTTCCTGAAGATTTGCTTCTGAGGGCTGTCAGCTAGAGATATGTTCTCAAATGAAAAACAAATATCTCTCAGACAAACCATTTTGTTTTTTAAATTGAAAAATAGTATAAAAATAAACGTATGTAAATGAGTGTCACCGAAGTAACATGAGATAGGTATATCCATCTGCCATCTGCACTTGAAAATCATATGAACAATAATAGCACTAACTGCAGATGTTGCTCCCAACAGATAAGGGCAGATTTATTTTTATTATTTGCATCAAACAGATACAGAATGAAGGTCTCTTCCTATGTCTCTCAAGTAGAAGGCTTAAAGAAGATGTGGTGAGCCTTCAGGTCCACTCAAGTTGCATAAAAGTGCCTTGCGTGAGTTATATTCAACTCCATATTAGTGCCACCTTGACAAATGGAAATTATATCCATGGACTAATATAAACTTTAAGAATGTCTGGTGAATTCAGAAGTTTCCAGTGAAAGAAAGGAGGGAATCTCCTGTCAGGGTTGCGTGGCAAAATTTCACTCTGTATTGCTTATCTGCAAAGGCAAAAGCAATTACAATTTGAGTTGGAGAATGAGGGATAGAATCACACAAATGACCCAAATGGTGTCATTTGTACAATGAAGCTCCAATGTATTTCTTCATGGTTTGTATCAGGTAGCTATGAGCTATAAATTAGTTGTTGGGATGGTACTGTCTTTTATTTGTGAAACTTTGAAGGACTTCTCTGAAAATTGCTCTTTGAAACACCATTCTTGTGGCTAATAGCATGTTTAATTCAAAGTTAAAGCTGGTAATGATTCAGAAAGGAGAGAAAACATCTTCCAGTTTGGGTCAGATATCCAGATATGAACAATACTGAAGAATTAAACTTAGGCATTTATTTATTTACAAATATTTATATGCCACCCAATCCCAAAGGACTCATTTATTTCAAAACCACTCCCCTCTCCCCCAAAAATATATTCTATCTGTTCAGGCTTTGTAATTCCAACATAAAGTAGAAACGAGTATAACTCAAAGACAGTCATTTCATAATAAATATCAGAATAAATAAAATAGAACTATACTAGTGTAGAAAGGATGCTATATCATCCAACTGGAAAGATTTGTTTACCAGTTTCATGCTGACAGTACATAACATCTGCTTATCTGGATTCTGTTATGTACAGATTGTCTTTTACTTTTTTTACATTTAGCCTTAACAAAGAATTTTCTTTTCATCTCTTTCATTCTGAAAGTTTAGATTAACCAGACATTGTTTTGTCCTATTTTTTTTAACATGATGGACGATGAATGCATGTGTTCATTATTTAGCCATTGCTCTGGAGGCTACCAACGTATATACCAGATAGTACAGAGTGAATTAAAAACAAACAAACCTGTCAGTCACTTGTTCCTATCAAACTACAGTATTTTCCAAATTCAAAGAAAGAGAAGCTAGGAACAATGGTTTTTGAAAGTATGGGAGAGGCAAATATTGGAAAAGCAGTATCTCTTGTCCAATTCTGATTTTAAGAGCTTGAAAAACGTCCTTCTCATGACTGCTATGAACAAACAGGTGTTCAGTTAAGTATATATGAGGTAAATATGCATATTTTAAATGACAGCATATTAAAAAATAAACAAATTATTACTCAAGGATCAAAAGTTTTCTCAGTAACTTTCATATGGGTATTTCCATATGTCTATGGACTAATACAAAAAGGACATGAAAGGACATGAAAATGTCATTGAAAATGTCATTATGTTTGACAGGCAATTGATTCTAATTATTGATGTGGATGGAAAAGTGTACAAAAGAACTCAGGAGACTTCTGGACTGTCTCAAATTATGAATGATACATATCTAAAGCAGTGGTAGGTAATGGCATGCCTTCCAGATGGTTTGATCATTAACTCCCATCATCTACAATCAGAATGACCATTGTTAAGGGATAATGAGACCAAATGTAGCACATCTGGAAGACTTTGGGTAACACATCTGGAAGGTTTTAGGTTGTCAGTTTGATCTAAGCAGATGCATGAATAGTTAGAATCATCATCTTAATCCTTCCAGTCTTGTAGCTGCTTCTCCTTGTTGCCACTGTTTTATGACTTGCCCCTTTGAATTTTACCTCAAACGTGTGTTTGTTTAGAAATCTAGAAGTATTGCAAATGCCTCGTTTACTTGGGAAATGTCACAAAAAGCTATGTGTGTAACAATTATAGAAACACCATTTTTGAGCTATTGTGTTGCAAGCAGTCAAGATTTCCAGTGATTTGATTGACTTTGATCTGCATGCAATTTTCTGGATTATTTGTTATGCATGCCTGAAATGTGATTGCATAAACTTTTTATTAAAGATTAATAAAATATATTTTAAAATATCCCCTGAGGATTCTTTGGAGAAGTATTTGTTTTTGAGAAAGCCAGCAGCAGAAGGCACCACTAAACCTACTCGTATGACAATGTTTTATTGTGGATTTTTTCCCTGTTAGGTTCGTGACCCAACATTTGTAGTGTTGTTATGTAATTCTTCCTTTGTTCTTTATGTCTTTATGCAGCTTGTGGCATTTTAGTATAGCAGGAAATCAATTTTTACTTGATGGATCGACTCATTTAAGGAGGTTAGAGAAATTAAAAGCTGAGTGCCAGCTATTCAGCTAATCTCGGCAAAATTACCAGCATGTACTACTAGCAGTAACATGCTCCTACCAGGGGCAAAGCCTGGTAGTGATCTTTTAACCAATCCAATTGTGCAACATGACAAAATATCAGTTTGTACTCTGTCTTTTGACTGAAAATGATATCAGTTTTTTGTTTGTTAATAATAATGATGAGTTCATGTTATAGCACAAATTTCAGGCCACTCAATTATCTGGCCAATGTTCCTTCCACAGCTATTGAGAAAGAGAACTGAATTGTGTCAAAATGTTCCACCAGACGAGCCCTAGATGCATTGACAAATGCCAAAGAATTCAATCTGATTTCATAGAAGTACCTTTAAGTCTAGGTCATTGAAGCTATTTCATACAGAAGAGAGATTTTCAAGTGCATGCAAATTACAAGTGGATTTCATTGTCTCCTCTCCCCCCCCCCCAAGGGCTGATCATTGCTAGTACACATGACAGGGCAACAACCTTCAGCAATACATTGACTATGGCACAAAGTTCCTGCTAAACGTGTTTGATTGTACAGGCAGTACTCTCACTTCATTCATGCTTCACTATGACAGTGCTAAAACAGTTTTGGAAGGCCCTGACATCTTGATAAAGCTTTGCCAGCCAATGCCAAAGAACAATTGGTGATAGTACATACTCCCTTTCTGTCTCTCTTTTCTTCCTCTCATTTGTGTGGGGCAATCAGCAGAACATTATTACACCAATGTCTCAGGATGTGTATCATGGCAGCAGTAGAGAAGAAGCAAAAATGGAAAGGAATAGATGGATCTGCATTTAGTTGTAACAGCTACACTCAGAAGCAGACCAGGGACAATAGTTGGAATGGGGGCACTGCAAGGAAAGAGGGGAGAATAATTCAGCTTCAGATATTCTAAAATGTGCTCTCACTGCTGTGACTCTGGGTCTGTGGGAGAACATATTAGACAGGGTTATTTTTCCTGGTCCAGCAGGTGACAGTTTAAAAGCAGGACTTTTGAGGAAAGTATTTTCAACACCACTAATAGCTTCGCAATTGCTTGCCCCTCCTTTTTCCCTTTGACATGGGGATATTGATCTCTCAAGGCCCTGAAAGTTAAGGCTTGAACTTTTTAAAAAACATTATTCTTGAAGACTCTGTATGTGATTACTGAAATTTTGAGAGAATGATGAGTCTACCCAAAGATTTGTTTGTTTGTTTCACTGGTGTGTGTGTGTGTGTGTGTGTGTGTGTGTGTGTGTGAGAGAGAGAGAGAGAGAGAGAGAGAGAGATATTAATAATAATAATAATAATAATAATAATAATAATAATAATAATAATAATAATAATAATAATAGTAAAGTTGGAAGGGACCTTGGAGGTCATCTAGTCCAACCCCCGGCTCGGGCAGGAAACCCTACACCATTTCGGACAAATGGCTGTCCAGTCTCTTCTTAAAAACTTCCAGTGTTGGAGCATTTACTGCTTCTGGAGGCAAGCTGTTCCACTGATTAATTGTTCTCACTGTCAGGAAGTTTCTCCTTAGTTCTAGGTTGCTTCTCTCCTTGATTAGTTTCCACCCGTTGCTTCTTGTCCTGCCTTCAGGTGCTTTGGAAAATAGCTTAATTCCCTCTTCTTTATGGCAGCCCCTGAGATATTGGAATACTGCTATCATGTCCCCCCTTGTCCTTCTCTTCGTTAAACTAGACATACCCAATTCTAGCAACCGTTCCTTATATGTTTTAGCCTCCAGTCCCCTAATCATCTTTGTTGCTCTTCTCTGTACTCTTTCTAGAGTCTCAACATCTTTTTTACATCGTGGTGACCAAAACTGGATGCAGTATTCCAAGTGTGGCCTTACCAAGGCATTAAAGAGTGGTATTAATACTTCACGTGATCTTGATTCTATCCCTCTGTTAATGCAGCCTAGCACTGTGTTGGCCTTTTTGGCAGCTGCAGCACACTGCTGGCTCATATTTAAGTGATTGTCTACTAGGACTCCGAGGTCCCTCTCACAGTTACTACTATTGAGCATGGTGCCACCTATGCTGTACTTGTGCATTTGGTTTTTCTTGCCTAAATGTAGAACCTTGCTTTTTTCACCATTGAATTTCATTTTGTTAGTTAGTGCCCAGTGTTCAAGTCTGTCCAGATCCTTCTGTATCTTAAGCCTGTCTTCTGGAGTGTTGGCTATTCCTGCCAGCTTGGTGTCGTCTGCAAATTTGATGAGTTCCCCATCTATCCCTTCATCCAAATCGTTGATGAAGATGTTGAAGAGTACTGGGCCCAGAACAGAGCCCTGGGGCACCCCACTACACACTTCCCTCCATATAGATGCAGTTCCATTGAGGACCACTCGCTGAGTACGGCCGGTCAGCCAGCTACGGATCCATCTGGTGGTGGTTCTGTCTACCCCACATTTTTCTATCTTGTCAAGTAGTAGGTTGTGATCTACTTTATCAAATGCCTTACTGAAGTCCAAGTAAATTATGTCCACAGCATTCCTCTGATCCACTAATTTTGTCACTTGGTCAAAGAATGCAATAAGATTTGTCTGGCATGATCTATTTTTGACAAACCCATGTTGGCTTTTAGTAATGACTTTGTTTGCCTCTAGGTGTTCGTTGATTCGTTGTTTGATTATCTTTTCCAGGATCTTCCCAGGTATTGAGGTCAGGCTGATAGGTCTGTAATTTCCTGGATCCATTTTTTTTCCTTTTTTGAGGATGGGAACTACATCAGCTCTTTTCCAGTCCTCTGGTAGTTCCCCTGTGTTCCAGGATCTTTGAAAAATATAGTTCAGTGGCTCCAATATTACATCTGCCAGTTCCTTGAGAACTCTGGGGTGTAATCCATCTGGTCCTGGCGATTTGAACTCATCTAGGCTGGACAGGTGCTCCCTAACCATTTTCTTGCCTATCTTAACTTGTGTTTCTGTTTTGTTTTTTATGGCAGTATTTTTAATAGGTTGGTCTGTTTTTTCCCTTTGTGTAAAGACAGATGCAAAACACGAGTTAAATAGTTCTGCTTTCTCCCTGTTGTTTGTCACCTTCTTGCCACTTCCACCCACTAATGGACCAATCGTTTCCTTCACTTTTTTCTTGTTTTTTACATGTTGAAAGAAGCTTTTTTTGTTATTTTTGACTTTGGTCGCAAGCCTTAGTTCATTTTGAGCCTTGGCTTTCTTCACTTCATCTTTGCAGGCTCGGGCTATTTGCTGATATTCTGACTTAGTTATGTTCCCCTCTTTCCACTTTCTATACTTGTCCTTTTTATCTTTCAATTTGTCAGAGAGTTCTTTATGCAGCCATGCTGGTTTCTTTTGAGAGCTGTTGTTTTTCCTCTTTGTTGGTATTGTGCTAGACTGTGCTTTTATTATCTCATTTTTCAAAATTTCCCAAGCTTCTTGAGTTGTTTTCCCCTTGAGGATTCTCATCCATGGAATCCTTCCCAAGCCCTCTCTAAGTTTATTGAAATTAGCTCTCTTGAAGTCCAAGACTCTAGTTTGACTGTGTTCTATTGGTTGTGCTTCTATAATGTTGAATTCTAATATTGCATGATCACTTCCTCCCAGGGTTCCTATGGCTTCAACACCGTCTATCATTTCATCTCTGTTAGTGAGAATTAGATCCAAGATGGCTAATCCCCTAGTTCCCTTCTCTACTTTTTGGGAGACAAAGTTGTCTGCTAGGTTTGCCAGGAACCTGTTTGATCTTCCACTTGGTGCGGAGTTTGTCTCCCAGTTGATGTCAGGGTAGTTAAAGTCCCCCATTACTATTGTGATGTGCTTCCTACATACCTTAGTTAGCTGACTGGCAAAAAGTTCATCTATTTCCTCTGTTTGGTTGGGTGGTCTGTAGTATACACCTATGGCAATGTCATTTCCCCCCCCCCTTTTATATTGACCCAAATGCATTCAAGACAGTTTTTATCATTGTTGTACTCTATTTCTGTGGAGATGTAGTTATTTCTTATATAGAGAGCAACTCCACCTCCTCTTTTATTTGGTCTGTTTCTTTTAAATAATTTAAATCCCTCTAGCTGTGTGTTCCATGTGTGAGTTTCATCCCACCATGTTTCCATAATGGCAACAATATCGTATCTGCCCTCATTAACCTGAATTTCTAGTTCACCCTGTTTGCTGTTCATACTCTGTGCATTGGTGTATAAACATTTGAGTCCTTTGTGGGTGGCCCTGTGTTTCCTTTCTACATAGCCTGTGTGGTGCCTGAGTTCCCCTATTGTCTTACCATCTATTTGGTTAGTGCACTTTATGTGGCACTCGCTATTAGAGGCTTCATTTTGATTGATAGCAAGGTTGGTATTCTTGTCCACACACACATCTATGCTACATGCACTGATAGCCCTATAGTTTTTAAATTGCCGGGGACAGAGAGAGAGAGAGAGAGAGAGAGAGAGAGAGAGAGAGAGAGATGGAATTATCAATCTCCCAGGAGATGATAGACTTTACCCTTCACCAAATCCAGATGTTCAGTAGGGCATAAGAGGATAATGGTATGATGTGTGAGATTTTACCCACTTCCCAACCATTCCCCACCATACCATTCAAGGAACAATTGGTGGTTATTTTTCTTGCATGCTAGGCACTAAGTAAGAGAGGAAAGAAAATTAGGGCATTCATGAATTGTTGTCCTGAATCTCCACTTATTACATGTGTATGGACAATGCCACTCCCTGGCCTCCTTATTGTGTATCTAAAGCTTGGCCATGAGAGCAGTGCAAATTAGGTTGACCTACTTTTCTGCTGCCTCAAGGATGGGAGGAATACATGTTAACATGTCTGTGGGAAAGTGCTCAAAGTGTGAAGAACAGTGAACAAAAGAAAAAAAATTCCATATATAATAAAAAAGCAAAGGGAAACTAACTCAACCCAGTTTATAGAAATATCATTCATTGTACTTCTCTCTATCTAGTCTTATAAACCTCTTCTTGCTTCCACCATGTCTGCATGCTGATTCATATATTGCCTTTTCTCTTTAAACCTATTATCTTTTGTTGTTTGATGATCTCATCAGCCCAATCCAACCATGATTTTCTTGGTTTTTCCCTGAATCTTTCCCACTCTTTTTTCATATAATTAATTAACACTAATTAATTATCTTTTCCAATGTGACCAAGGTGCCTGAGAACACTTCTTTTGTAGTAATTACTCACTTAAGTATTTGTTACACATTCATTCATTAACCATTCATTCTTGACTCTATAGTATCATCTTTTACTACATAAACACACCTTAAGTGTCCCAGTTCAACTGTATTTCTGAACTCTAATGGGCAGAAACACTTTCTTATACAGAATCATTTTCTATCAATACAGAAATGCATTTAGATCAGGGGCTTTGCTTAGCACCCTTGCCTCTCACAATTTATGATCCATGAAGTGGCTTGAGAATAATTCTGTATTCTCCTGGAGCTTTAAACTACACTGGGTCATATGTGAAGATTTTTCTTTTAAATGCAACAAATTTTTGGAAAACCTCAAATGCAAAAGACTATCATCTCTCTCTCTCTTTCTCTCTCTCTCTCTTTCTCTATCTATCTATCTATCTATCTATCTATCTATCTATCTATCTATCTATCATCTCTCTCTGTCATCTATCTATCTATCTATCTATCTATCTATCTATCTATCTATCTATCTATCTATCTATCTATCTATCTATCTATCTATCTCTATTTATTTTCCTATCTCTTAACCACCCATCTCCTTCAGAGAGGAGATTTTTAGTTCCTGTATTCAGGAAAGATCATGGATAGGATACTATAGGTTGGTTGTTGTTGTTTTTTAACTCCGGTCTTAGTTCATACTGTGGGATTTGTTTTCAAATTGTCTCTGGGCTTAGCATCTCTACATGTAAATTTCTGATATAATTTGTTCTGTCTTGCTTGGAATATGAGCAAAGGAAAAAAAGAAAAAGGGAAATATCTATACTGTAGGAATAAAATAAACTGAAGCTTATAACCGTCGAATCTTTCCTGGTGAAACATATATAGATATACACACCATCTCCATCAAACTAATTATTTCAATTTTTATTAAAACAGAAATACACATAGGAGTTAATTTTAAAAATTAGTTGACTTTATAGAATAGGTTCATCTAAATTAATGGCTTAAAACATGAGTTGTTTATAGCTTACTGTAAAAATTATTTCATTTAATAAACAAAACATGTTAATTCTTTAATCATATAATTCACAGCATTCTGTTACAGAGCTATATGTAGTGAGATTTTGTTGTTGCTGTTGTTCAAATAAAACACATGTATAAAAAGCAGAATGCATGTTAAAAAAATGAAAGGATTAGAGATGAGTGTCTGCTATAGGTATTCTTCTAAGTTCAACAATTTGGGAATTAGCTATTGTACTTCCATCCAGGCTGCCATGACATGACTCAGTATCACTGATGTTGAGGCCAGCACCTGGAACATAGAAAGAACGGCAGAATATTTGGGAGATCTGAAAATGAGGCTATATTTCTAGTTCACATCTGAATTCTCATTCTTTCTTAACTATCATTTACCTTACTGAATTTGATCCATAAACCACAGTTACAGATATTACAGTGTGTGCAATTTTAATTCTACTACTGCAATATTGCCTTCATTATATTTAAGGACTTAAGCAGAATATATTATGGTTAAGGTTTGCAAACCTCCAGAACTCTGTTAGATATTTTAATATATTTTTTACTGGTCATTCAGATTTTATAGCCTACTCCAATATTTATATGAATGTTCTCTCTCTCTCTCTCTCTCTCTCTCTCTCTTTCTCTCTCTCTCTCTCTCTCTCTCTCTCTCTCACACACACACACACACACACACACACACACACACACACACAGAGAGAGACACACATTTGGATATACTGCATTCTATTTCTTCATGTACCCTCTATGCTTCATGTCCCTTAAGAGTTATTTTTGTATATTTTCATGAAACTATGTCTTTAAAAGACTACACATTACTAAATATACATGCAAATCTCCAAGGTGTGGGAAGAAACTAAGCATGACAATTGTTTCTTTTGGTTCTTTCTGTGCACCTCTCCAATTGCTAGTGGAGTTCCTCACAAAGGTAGCATCTACATGATGAGGGACATGCATCAATGGCAATCACAGATTACAATTATGCTATTGTAGAAAGCTTGACTTTACTCTGTACTAGGTGGGCAGATTTCCTGAACCAACATTACATCAAGATGGGTAGGGATATCAGTGTAATGTCCCCATATTTTCTTCATAGAGGTACAGTTCTTCTGGCAAAGCTTTTTAGGATGATGAAGTAAGCTTTTTTAGTGAACAAAAAAAGGTGGAAAAGCTTCTCTTCCCCACCCCCACATTATCTCTTCTTCTAGTGGCACCAAATGATTGCTTTGCCTGAGTGAGCATACTGTGCTTTTGGTCTTAGGACAAATAAATAAAGCATTTAAAAACTGCCCAACCCCTACTTAGACATTTCAAGACTTGCAAATCCTATTTAGGCAGAAGTGCAGAAGTGCATGCAAGCATAATTAAACATGGTAATGTCAAAAGAGATTAATTCCAGACATTATTTGCCAGTAAAACCAGCTACAAATGAGCAAGGGCTGCAAAGATTCAATGGACTAGGCTAAATTATTTCTGCTGCAAATGCATATATTTCAAAGGAGCTATACCAGCAATAAACCTGGCTCACTGTATTTGGACTATGCTATATGCAGGAAACCAAATGCTACCACGTTTTAATAAATTAATAAATTAATAAAACACATAAAACAGAAAATGTGGCATATTAAGTTGCCTTGTTATACACGAACCTGGGTTATTTGTCTGTTTTTAATTCTAAAATACAGCAGATGACATGACCAAATTACAATATTCTCCATGCCATCAAATGACTTAAAGATGCTTTAAAAGATGGATTCCTACAGTTATTGTTAGTGTTCCTTTCTTCAATCTTTTCTTGCTTCACAGTTGTTTAATGAGAAGGAAAAGGTAGTTGGTGATTGAAGACCCAGGAAGATTAAAATGGAAGATGATTATGAAATTTGGATCCCTTCTAAAAATCTGTCAGTGAGGGAGGTTAATCCGGATATGTTCTAAACAGTAGTTTGAGGATAGGGAATAGAAATCCTGAAGCAGTGAATTAACTTCTAATTTCTAAAATCAAGTATCACTGCACACAAATCTTTCCTAAAGGATAGGTCCCTTCTGTTCTTTGACTCACTTTCACCATTAAAGAAATAGCACAAAAAGCCAAATGGATTGACCTGCTGTTTCCCATTTTATACATGTGTGGTTTTGTTGTGTTGCTGATTGTTTAAACAAATAACCTATTAAGATGATTGCTTTTCTAAAATCCAAATTACAACATGACTATACTTTTTCTTGCCGTGAATGAATTCTTAAGGATTTGATAATCTTCTTTTCGAATAAAACTAGAGTGTAAAGTCCTCTATGGAAAAACAACTTAAAACTGCACAGACCATTTAAACTTTTATCTAGAAGTGTTTACCACAAGATAGTTAAGAGTTCTTAGGGGCAGCATGTTCTCAAATTAAAGCAATGAGGCCCTGTAAGACTGTGTAATGACTTCACACTGGGACTGATTTTTGAGAAAATGTTGCCTGTACATTTTCAGCACTAATGCTAAAGTTGATATCTCAGCTACTTTGTCAACTGAGCCCAGCTTGCAGTCAAAAAAGAAAACTCTGAGATACATGTATAACATTGCTTCCCAGCCTAACCAGGAATTATAAATCTGAAGTATGTTTACGATCTTCTGGGCTTGCAAAATCAGTGTGGTGGTATCTACTACTGCAGAGGGTAAATGAATATTAAATCTCATGTCACCTTTTTTATAAGTTTAAAAACTTATATTATATTATTAGTAGTTTCTCACCTTTTTGATGTTTACACACACCCAACAAGTTTTTTTTTATGGCCAACATAAACAATTAACTGTTATTTTCATTTTAGTAGCTTTAGTAGAATTGAGAATTTCTCCTTTCATATAATATTTCTTTCAAACAGTAACTAATTTTATTTATTTATTTATTTTGGTCTAACAAGGGAATGAAACACTATAGTTCAGCTGTGAAAGTGTCATGAATAAACAAGGGCCTATCTGAATTTACTCTAAGAATGCCAATGAAACCAAATGCAGATTGTGGCTCAAAGGTCTCCCAGCTGCCTGTTTGCCTAAGAAACTCACAGTACCTGTAAAGCAAGTTTACAATCTAGTCTTTCTGCCTATGTGACACAAAGCATTTAGAAATATTTCTTCAGGACTCATAGTTTGACCTTAGAACTTTTTTAAAAAAATTACATAACTTGGCACTTCCCCTTTTCACACAATAAACACACATACATATATATTTGGGTCACTTTATGCCTTGCTAAGCAGTATTACAGTCATATCATTTGCTGCCATGTTTCATTATGCAACTATCGATCTTCCAAACAAATAAATCTGAGAAATTGTTATGCTACTGAGTGATCCATGCAAAACATAATCGGGCTTGACTTGTATTCTGTTACGTGTAACCAGGATGTATATAAACTAGAAATACAAGTGCTCTTTTGAAGTCAGTAATCATATTCATATTTGTAAACTTGAAAACCTGTCCTTCAAATTAAGACAGTTGTGAGGTTGGCAAATGATGTACCCTCCAAAAGTATTAGTGGTGGCAAAACATCTGATGAGTAGAATGCTGACTTGTCTCTATTCTAGGAGATCTATAGAAATCCATAAATTTCATTTTCTGCATATCCAAGAAATACCAATAGTGTCTTCTGTGACATACTTTCACATTCAGTGACTGGATTTTTTTCCATCTTTTACTTAGAATTAATCTTAATCTGGTTCTTGGACAACAGTTAAACTTCTTCATATAGCTATGGGGAGCCTAACTTAGCAAGATGGCATAATTGCACAGTCCAGACTGTATTTTTCATTCATCTACAATTGCTTCCATATAAATGTGAAATTAGATCCATATAAATTGGACATATTGAAGCATTTTTATATCTAAATAGTAGCTTGTGAATTATATAAGAATAATATTTACTTCTTCACCCTAAATTTTAAACACTTACAGTAAGAATACACATTCTGCTTCCCTGATACAGCTAAATGTGTTTTCATTCAATTTGTCTTTTTGTTCTTTAAATAAAATGCATATTAAGTTCAGCATAAGGCAGACTTTTAACTTTGATGTGAACAGTTAGCAGGAATACAAATGCAAAACAATCATATCTGATTATTTAGAAAGGAGGATACATTGTACTTACCAGTTTTTAAAGCAAATATTAGATCATCAAACTCTTGTGATTCTTCATCTGCCATCAAAGAACTGTTCCTAAATTCTCCAGCAGCTATGTAGGCACTGCCATTCTGTGGGCTTTGCTTAAAGACAGTCCTGGCCTCGGTGCCTGTTTTTGGGGATGTCCTTTCCCAGTCTGCTGGCATCTTTAGAAAAAGCATTAAGAAGTGTATAGTTTTTATACAGAGTGCCACAAAAATCTCTTTGCATTGTCTTCCTAATAATGTTATTGGTTCTCTAGACTAGAAGATCCCACAAATAGCAAACAATATCATCATCATTATTTACTTAGTTATTTTGGCAATTAAGAAAATATCTTGATTTAGACGCAATAGGCTCATCCCAAATATCCTGGCTCTAGTAATGTGCATGTAGTCAAAAGACTTAGAGCAACGGACGTTTTCTTATGCATTATGGCATTTCCCAATGCCAAAATAGGGATAGACAAAAGATTTTGCCATCTGATTCAAAGTAGCAAATGCCCATCTCCTTGTCTAAATGCAGTTGGTATCTCAGTTGGTCAAATTATGCTGGGACCTGAGTTACACAATTCCACTAAGCTTTCTTCTGTCCCCAGCAGTGAAAATCAGTTCAGCATTGAGAAATAAGAATTCTGGACTTTTAATGATACTTTACTTAATGGCTAGGTCAGGCCCACAAATTAAGTGGGATTAAGGTTTGATATTGCCAAAAATACCACTATCAAAGGAAGACTGTTTCTCTAAGTCTAGCCACGAATTCCTTCAGGATACACAGACTATTCTTGATAAAATAATAATGTAGTAGATATACAAGATGAAAGTTAGTTTCTTTGTGAAACAATAATTGGTAGAACTACAAACACAGAAAATATGGAATGAATAACTGATATCAAACTGGCCTTGGATTTATGTATATCTTACTGTGGACTCTGCAACACCACGACAAATGTTCAAAGAAAACGAGAGTTGTCAACATTACAGTAGCAGCAACTACAAGGCTCCCTTATAGTCTCTCTGGACATGTAAAGACTGGTTCTATTTCAGCCAACACTGATTGCCTGCTGAGGTGAAAGTCAAAGGCCCTCCTGCATCTCTGAACACCTCAGGAATGGTAATTAATGTGGAGCAAGAAGAGGCCCCTTTTCTGTGACAATAACCTTATGCTGGTTGTTGTCTAAGGAAGCCTTGTGTCATCTCCTCTTCAATGGCTTTTCAGAGGATGGGTAGATCTTGCTTTCTGCTATAATGACTACTTATTTCAGAAGGAAATAAGAAATGGTATCAAAAAACAAAATTGATCTAGGATAAATTATTCTTAACTTTTAGGATGATTTGGGATAGATAAGAGGCCATGGTAAATTTTCTATGAGTTGATTACAATAATAGTTTGTTAACAGAGGGTTTTCAAAATCTCATCTTGTCCTTTTCATTATTATTGTTCTTCGTGTTAAGTATTCTGTCATTAATATAGCATATAGATGACAGATCAATAATTTGCAAATAGATTTATTAGGGTTTTTTTTTTAAAAAATGGGCTCTTTTGTAAGCGGTGGAAACTCATACTCTAGCAATGTAATAATCAGTATTCAATGGGAGAGGTAATATGTGTAGATGTGTTCTTTTTTTGTTTTCATTTTTCATTTTTAATGCACTTTTTAAATGTCTCGTATGCTTTGTGTATCTTTTCTTTGCTTTTTGTTGTTTTAAATTTCTTGGAATTTTATATTTTAACTTTCTTTTGAATAAAATAAAAATTGCCAAGAAAAAAAGAAACATTTTTAAATAATTTTGAGTAGCTAAATTGTTCTTTGCTGCTGTATTACTTCATTAGAGCATTTGATGGATTTATTTAAAATAGAAAATAAATATGTTATGTTATTGATATTTAAGGAAAAAGGAGCTTGTTTGAGGAAAAACAGAGAACACATATTTAGCTAGGCAAAACTGGGGCACAAATGTTTAAATAGTCAATAAACACAATTTTTGCTAAACATGGCTTATGATTAACATCTACATACTGCTATTGTGACAGATCCTGCTATTATAAGTATAGAATAAATGTACAACAACTAAGCATGGAACATGGTCATCCCAAATTCAAATCTCTGCTAAACTATAAAGGCCATACAGAAGGAAGCTAAGTGATGTAATTGATTGAATTTTTTGCTGAAATAAAAAAAATCCATAAAGAAATGGTACTCAGCCCTTGTCGCATACACATACATACACTTAATAATAAAGGTGGGATAAAAAAACCAACCAACCAAACAAACAAACAAATAAATAAGCAATCCTAATTCAACCTCCAATTTCTAGCTGGGCAAAAAATATACCTGGATTTTTTTTAACCTGTCTTCATTCAATATGATGAAGGAACTTCTAAAAGCAAATTCTCTTTTAAGGGAGAAGGTTTTTTTGGGTGGAAGGTCATATACTTGCACTTATTTAATTATGAGGTAGCCAAGATGCATAGAGAATGTTCTGCCTCTCATGATATAATCATCTTTATGGTTTCCAGAACTTCAATTAAATTCAAGGAAGGTTGTCATTAGGAAATTCCTTTATTATTTTTTTTTATAGCGAGGCAACTATCAACAAGAAGGAACACTCAGTTCATTAAAAAAATGTTGAAGAATTTTTCTTTTCCTGAAGATGGTTAGAGAAATTTCCTATTCCAAGCTACTTTGCCAACAAATTTAGTGGAGAACTTTTGAAGGTCTGTTTGTGCCCAGCTGCAAAAAAGATTCCAGTTACTGGCATCTTGGAGTCTGGATCAGTTGGCTCCACAACATAAATGTTAGAAAATAAGCATGATGAGCTATGACAATGTGCAAATGCTGTATGTATATTATTTTATAGACCACTTGCTATTAGGGTGTCCTCTCAGATCCAACTTTCCATCATGACTAACATATTCTCTCCCCTTTGGCTGGCTCACAGCTAGATCCCTTTCTGTACTTTTAAAATGTCTTAATATGGCAGTTGTAATAAGGTGTAAGTGGGTTGCATTTGGAAAGGGAATGGACAATAGCATTTTGAAATAGAGCAGGATTGCTGAAAATAATACATATATGATGCTTCTGACATGTATACTTTACAGCTCTATTTTCTAGATAAATCCAATGACCTGTTTAGACAAAACCTGAAATGACCTGGAGACAGAAGGTGGCACCTTCTTTGTTTTGCTTACTCTCCTGACCTGTGAATTAAGATCAAATGGAAAATAATTGCTCAGGTTCATATGACAATCAGCATGGAGTTCGGCCAGTGTAAAGGCATCATTATAATAGAGCTGCCAAGAGAACCCAACACATTTTTCCAATGAAATTTTTTGTTGGCTTATAAAGGAGAAAGAAAAGCTGCTTTTGTTCTTTGCATTGTGATTTGAACTTCTTTCTTGTGCAGCTGTTAATGTTGATATTATATGCTGAGATACAAACCTCGCTCACTACAAAGGGGGCTCTTCTACCAAGCAGTTAAGTATATGACTGCAATCTAAATTAAAAACTTTGGGATAAGATCCACTGGATCCAGTGAGGTTTCTTAGAAATACGAATATTCATAAACTGCAATGAACTATTTAAAAAGGAGATATCTACAGAGCTGCATTGTTAATCTTTCATTATTTACAGTTGTGCTTTACTAAACATGTTATGTTTTGAGTGTCTGCCCTCATCCACAGAAGCTCACTGTGTGACTTTGGGCTTGCTACTCTCTCTGTGTGTGTCTAATTTACCTCTCAGAGAAAAAAATATGTGAGAATGCTTGCTGTATGCCACTCTTGAGTTCCTGACTGAAATGTAAGATGTAAAAACTTATCAATTAATAAAACCAATGGATCATGTAGAAACATACCTGTATATGAGTTGTTAGTATATTTATTTGTAAAGGTAAAATAATAAAGGTACCTCTTCCATAGCAGCAATAAGATTTTGAGTAGATTTGCTGATCTCTTCCCCTGCCAAAGGCATGCCACTTCCATGAGTGAAAAATGTAGACCCCGAGCTAGTATTTCCATTCATTTCAACTGTATAGCTGGCTTTCACGGGGCAGCAAAGTTGGTTATGTAAAATGAAATATACCACAAAGACATAAAGACCCTAAAAGACAGAAAAGGGAGGGAGGAAAATTCAGGCATCTATGAATGAAATGCATATATGTTTAATGCAAAACACATTTAAGAAACCTATATATCCAGGTTATGAAGATGCAGAACAAGATTTGTTTCCCAGAATCCCAACCAATGAGTGTCCATATGATTATAATGTAAATTAAAACACAAGAGAAGCTGTCAGAATAAATTATTGCCTTGGAAAAATAACCTCTACACACATAATAAGATAGTTCAGGTTAAGATGATGTGTTTCTTTTCAAACTCACTTATTGCTGAAAGCAAAGTAAAAGTAGAACAATGGTTCAGCTCCAACGTAACAGCAGAGAAATTGTTCATGGCTGGTACAAAGCCAAGCTTGCAATGATTTATTGTCAGATAATACCTCAAGTATTTTTACTGACCTGGTAGTTTCAAACCATAATTTCAACATCATGAAAACATTGGTTAGAGTTTAAAAAGCATATTTCAGCTTCAAATCAACTCTGACTATCTTAAAACTGTTTTGCCTTTATATTTATTACCTATTTAAAAATATTTCTGCGCCATCTTAACAGCAAACTGTTCCCAAACAGTTTACAGCCTAGGTTCATAATATAACAAAAACCTACAAGAAAATATAATGCATGCATTTAAAATTTTGCTTGTGCAGTTTATACCCTGCAAGCTTTTTAACATTCAGCAACTGTCATGAAGTTAAATTTAACATAACACTGAGGCTCTGGATTCTATATCCTTTCATTAAGCTTCTTCCTGATTGTCTTTTGGAGGGAGAAAGCTGTTAAGGGATAACAGAATTGGAAGAGACCTTGGAGGTCTTCTAGTCCACCCCCCTGCTCAAGTAGGAAACTCTATGCCATTTCAGACAAATGGTTGTCCGATCTTCTTAAAAACCTCCAGTGTTGGAGCACCCACAATTTCTGGTGGCAAGTCATTCCACTGATTAATTGTTCTGAAAGGAAATTTCTCATTAGTTTAGGTTGGTTCTCTCCCTGGTTAGTTTCTATCCATTGCTTTTTGTGCTGCCTTCAGATGCTTTTGAAAATAGGTTGACCTCTTCTTTATGGCAGCCCCTTAGATATTGGAACATTGCTATCATATCACCCCTAGTCCTTCTTTTCATTAAACTAGACAGGTAGGTAGGTCCCTTCCCAGCATCAACAACTTCTTTGCATGACTCTCTCACATAGGCAATACACCTTTACCAAGACCAATCCACTTCAGTGCTTTGAACATAGAAAAAGCACATCTAGGTCATGCTTGAATTCAGTCACACTGCTTACTTCCTCAGATATAATCACTTGCAGCTAGTCCCAAATTGCAAAATGTTACATTAACCTTTCCCATAGAAGAGATAGAAAATTAACATTATCATTTATGCTTTTTACAAAAAGCAGAAAAAAGTTTTAAAAAATCAATTAGTAATGATTTTGGCTCAGGAGTTCTTGAATATTCTGGCTCTATTTTGGATTTATTTATTAAATGTATTACATGTATTTTGTGGTTTTAAATGCTACAGATTAGGATACCATGCTATTATTGTAGTAATTACCAGTAATTAGCATTACAGCTGAAAAACACTATGTATGTTATGTTTCCAACTGTAAATATGTATTAACAGCATGGGAGAAAGAAAGAAAAAAATAATCTTAACAATCTGCTTAGAAACTGCCAGAATTTAGCCCAAACTTGTAAATCACAATTATTTACGATATAGTAAACCAAACCACAACTAAGTCTGTCTAGTTTTTCCAGCAGGTCCAATTCCTTTTTTACATGCAGCATGACCTTGTACAATTTATCATGACCAAAGAACAGGGATTGCATCACAGCTCTGCTTTTGTCATTCTAAAACTACATGGACATTGCTCTACCTAAATGCTACTCTACAGGCAACTGCATAATGTATAGATGACATGGCATGGGGTGCACAACATGGGACAAGTTCAGAAGGCTTTGTCTTTCTACCAGTCCCTGTGAATATAGTATAACTAATGTTATATGAAATTCTCAAAGGAATGAATTATTTCAGCATTTTGAGTAGAATCTTCAAAATGTATTTGGAAATCTTTAAAAAGTTTATTCATTTCAGAAATCTCATTTATTACCGGCCTTTCTAAACTCAAATCAGCCTTTAGCAATCAAAGCCTTAATAGGACATGCAGAGTACTTATTAAACGAGCAACATTTGTCCAATCTTCTGAAAGTTAACTTTCACTGAGAAAAAGAGCCAGCTCTGTTTTCCTGCTTTATTCTCAAAGTGCTTTGAAATTTCTTTTGGTAGCTTTTATGAGCTTTACTGTCTTATGGAAGATGAAAGACAATGCAGTAGTTTTCCTACAAAGCTCTAAATTTTCTTTGGCTGCTTATCTTTCTAGGTTGGATGCAACCAATAGAATGAATACCCTTTCTAATGTTTTTCTTTAGACTAGCATATATTCCTTGGCTACATATAGTAAATATAAGAACTCTACTTTTCACTCAAGAGAATTTCATCAAGCAATTATTTCCCCCTTTTTCTTTAATAAAAATATTTTCTTTTTTACCATACTGAAGGTGAATGGTTTTGGGGCTTTTTGCAGAGATCAAAATATCTGACTCATGGACTTAATAGTAAACAAAACATTTGTAGGCTGATCTGGCACATGGTCCTTCTTTGCAACTCTTATTCTCAGTAATGTTTTACTGTCATAAACAATTGCAGTAAAAAAGAGAGGTTGAGATCATAGATATGCAAGGGAAAGATGAAAGCATCCCTCTACAACAGTAGTTCTCAACCTTTTTAATGCTGCAATCCCCAACCGGTCGTAAGTCGAGGACTACTCAACTGGTGCAGCACCGTTGCAGAATGGGACTTTTGGCAGGCTCAGCAGGGCAGAGACAGCCTGGACAATTCCTATTGGCTTTTGAAAGCCAATAGAATTAGACTCTATTCAAGAGAGTCTATTCTATTGGCTTTCAAAGCCAATTGAATAAAAGGGAGTAGCATAGCTAAGGAAAAGGGGGAAAAAATGGCGGACTGCATTGTTTGGCGACCCCCGTGAAATGGTCGTTCGACCCCAAATGGGCTCCCGACCCACAGGTTGAGAACCACTGCTCTACAAGCAAGTAAAGGAGCATCCTACTATAGATTCTGTGTTAGCTGTGGCTCAGCTAAGTCTAATCTAAGTTGGCTGTATTTTCATCATACAGTGCTTTTCATGTTGTAGATGGTTCTCTGCAACATCTCCAGTTAAATGGCTTGCAGATAATGCAAAAAGTCCTATAAATGGGACTTTGGGAAAGAGCTGCTATTTAGAACATAATGCTAGAATAGGTGGATCAGTGGCCTTATTTAATTTAAGACAGCTTCATATATTTTTAAGCTTAAGTGACAGTGAAATATTTAAGGAATAAATTCTTCATGGTTTAATCATGAATAATGAACTAATTAATGTACAGCTGTCAACAATAGTGAACAATGGGCCCTCTCCAATAAAATGAATTTTAATGTGGAGAAAAGCAGGAAAAATCAAAGGTAAAAGTACAGATTAGGTGAGACCTGGCTCAAAAACAGTAACTATGAGAGGGACCTTGGAGTCCTAGTAGATGATCACTTGAACTATGAGCCAGCAGTATGCAGCAGCAGCCAGAAAAGCTAATACAATCCTGGGTTGTATAAACAGAGTCATAGAATCAAGATCATGCAAAGTATTAGTATCGCTTTATAAAACCCTAGTGAGATCACACCTGTAATAATTGCAACCAATTTTGGTCACCATACTACAAAAATGATGTTGAAACCTTGGAGGAAGTTCAGAGAAGAGCAACTAAAATTATCAAAGGCCTAGAGATTAAAACATATGGACAACGGCTGCAGGACTTGGGCTTGGCTAGTCTAAAGAAAAGAAGAAACAGGAGTGACATGATAGCAGTGTTCCAGTATTTGAGGGGCTGCCACAAAGAAGAGGGCATCAAACTATTCTCCAAAGCACCATAGGGCAAGACAAGAAACAATGGTTGGAAACTGACCAAAGAGAGAAACAAACTGGAATTAAGGAGAAACTTCCTAACAGTGAGGACAATTAATCAGTGGAACAGCTTGCCTTCAGAAATCGTAGGCACACCATCACTGGAGGTTTTAAGAAGAGACTAGACCAGGAGTAGGGAACCTTGGCTCTTTTATGACTTTTGGACTTCAACTCCCAGAATTCCTAAGTCAGCATGGTTGGTTCAGGAATTCTGGGTATTGAAGTCCACAAGTCATAAAAAAGCCAAGTTTCCCTACCCTGGACTAGACAGTCACTTGTCTGAAATAGTATAGATTCTCCTGCTCGAGCAGGGGGCTGGACTAGAAGACCTCCAAGGTCCCTTCCAGCTCTATTCTATTCTATTCTATTCTATTCTATTCTATTCTATTCTATTCTATTCTATTCTATTCTATTCTATTCTATTCTACTCTACTCTACTCTACTCTATTCTAATTTACACTCCTAATATTGTGATGCAGCTTACATTTTAAAAAAAATATTTCTTATTTCCTCTTTGTGATTGTCCAACTCCATAGTGACTCTAGGCAGCTTATAGATAAAAATGAAAAAAAAATCAAGAAAAAAGTAGATAACCGACTGCATATACATCACCCCAAAGGCAAACAGCAAAAAACAAAAACTAGTCTAGACCATGCCCTAGAAGAACAATCAGATCGTGAAAAGTGAAAAGGATGGCAGCAATATGAATCTTCATGGGATATCATTGCAGCCATCACCAAGAAGGCACACTTCCTAGATCCCACAACATGACACAGTTTAATTGATGGGACTTGAGGTGTCTTCATTCTAGCTGATCTCATGGGACAGGTGAAAACATAAGGAGAATGGCAGCCCTCAAATAACCAGGCTGTATGCCATGCACAGCTTTATAGGTGATTGCAAGCATCTTGAATTGCACCGAAAAGCCAACGGGCAACCAGTGCAGCTCGTGAAACAGTACTGTAACACATTCATCATTGCCTGCAATGCTGGATTCTGGATTGTCTTTAGCTTCTGAATTGGCTTCAGTCATAGCCCCATGTAGAATAAATTATAGTAATCCAATCATGAGATGACTATGGCATGAGTGACTGCCTGAAAATCCTCCTGGGCCAGAAACAGGTGCATATGATGGACAAGATGAATCTGTACAGAGACTCTCCTGACCACAACTGCTACATGCACTTTGAGCAGGAGCAGTGAGTTGAAGAGGACACCCAGACTGCAGTACAGTCTTGCATGGGGAAGTGCATTCCAATCAAAGACTAAAGAAGGAGAGTCCCTGGAACCAGAGGGATCAAACAAAACCACTCAGTTTTGTTGGGGTTATGCCCAAATCTGTTCTTCTCGATCCAGGCATGCATAGCTTCCAGGGACTTTGTCAGGACTTTGATAATATCATTAGGTCAGCCTTGAAATACAGCATATAATTGGGTATCATCAGCATATTGATGATATCTGACCACAAATCAACAGAAGATCTCATATAGCTGTTAGACAAAAGGAGTGCTAACCCTGCAGCACTCCACAAATGAGGGGTTGCAGGTGCAGCTTTTCACCCTTGTCAACACCAATTGGAACTGGACACAAAGAAAGAACTCCTGAAAAACAGTAACTCCCACTCCCAAACCCAAAGCTTGCATGAGAGGACCCCATGGTCAATCATAAACATACTGCTGGTAGATCAAGGAGCACTATGATGAATACTTTGACCCTATCTCAGCACTTCCACAGTTATCAGAAATTGTGTCGATTCTGCCTCCATGCTGAACTCTAGCCTGAAACCTAGTGAAATGACTCTAAGTAATTATACATAAATTAATATTTTGGAATAAAACACATTGAGAAAAATTTAAAAATTAAGATTTAAAAGACACATTTCATGCGAAAAGTAGATTCAAAATGCATTTCAATGTTACTTAAACATTTAGATCCATATTAAAAAACTTCTAGGAATAAAATGGATTTATAAGATTTATTTATTGTCAATTTATTCTTAGTTTGTAGTTATTATCTATGAAAGTAAAGCTAAAGAGAGAAAAAGCAGAATAGCTAAATATCATGTCAGAGAGAGTCATAAATCTTAGCACTATCTCACATTTCAACCTTTGAAAGTTAATTGGAGAAAATATTTTTTCTAAACAAGCATCTGAAGGTATTGTAATCTTTAAAAAAACAATTCTGGATTTCCCACCAAGCTGATAAAGTTCTCTGGATGGCATAAGAATATCAACGTTTTATCACTCAACAGTAGATAACCAATAAAGACTACTGATTTTCCTCCTAATTATTTTCTTTTATTTTGAAATGCATTACATTCAAATAATATCCAAGATAGCAATATATTCAGTGATTATTCAGATAGGAATTAAGCCCAATGAACTCATTAGAGCCTAATTTTGTAACGCCATGCACAACACTGCTGTCTGTCTGTCTGTCAGTCTTGTCCTATCTTTAATTAGATATTTGTGCATTTCCTTGAACATAAAGCAAATATATAAAAAGAAATTCTACATGCAGCTGAGTACATTACAACAATAAGAGTATTGATATTGTTTATTAAGGTATACAAGAAAAACAGCAAGAACCTGTTTTCCTGGGATAACAGGAAAGGTCCAGATTTAGACCTTTCCTGGGAAAAGAGAATAAGCCTATATTTAGCTTCCCAACTGAATTAATGTAGTAATTGCAGCTATTTAAATTCCATAATGGCACTGACCATTTCTAACTAAAGAGCTTTGAAAAGTGATGGCAGACAAAATTGTTCGGAATACTTTGGGGCATATAGAACAAGAACATATCAGTCAGTACTAGATGAAGTAAGACACTTGGTGGGGTGGGTTGTGTGGATTGTTGGCTACTTCAGGAAGTGGAAATTAGTTTATTGGATACCTTGAGGTGCTGAGATCAAAGGCTAAAGGCCTAAGATTTTAATCATTGCTCCCTTGGTATGTTGGTTAGAGTATGATGATATGTGAATCCCCTGTTTTGAATGCTGGAGGTTATGAAGGGGGTGGTGGGAGAGTAGATCTTGGGGTGGATCAAAATATACTGCTGTTGATCTTTATGGGGAAATATGACTGGAGACAGGATACAGGTCACTCATTAGGAATGCGTTCTTGATGCTTCGTTTCAATTTTGTGCTCTAGCCTACTGAAATCTACACCAGTACCTGGTCAATGGATGCTTGGAGGCCCAGGGTTTGGGGTGTTGCTCCTGAATGCCACTTTGGCCTGCAATAGGGTCACTGGTTCTGATGGAGTTTCATTTCCCCAGAAGACCCAGTACACAATATCGGGGCACTTCTGGACTCAGAACTCCTGCTCAGAGAACAGGTGGCAGTTATGGATAGGAGGTCTTTACACAATTTTGAATTGTGTACCAGCTGCACCCATTCTTGAATTAGGAGACTCTACACTCACTCACTCATGACCTGGTCACCTCCTGTAGGCATTACTGTAATGTGCTTTAAATGGTGGAGTGGAGTGGGATAGAATAGAATAGAATAGAATAGAATAGAATAGAATAGAATAGAATAGAATAGAATAGAATAGAATAGAATAGAAGGGATCTTGGAGGTCTTCTAGTCCAGCCCTCTGCTCAAGCAGGAGAACCTATACCATTTCAGACAAGTGCCTGTCTAGTCTCTTCTTAAAAAGTGCTGCCCTTGTGAGTTTTGGAAGCTTCAGGTGGTGGAAAATGAAGCAGATATGAAATGGGCATTTATATAAATTAACTAAAATAAATAAACTAGATTAGTCAATGGAAGCACAAAGGATGGAAGCTAAAGATTATTGAGACACGATGCAAAGGCAATAGTAAATTGAAGAAAGCCCCAATGGTTGAAAAAACTGAGAACTTTTAAAAAGAGCAAACAGATGACAAGGCAGATAGATACCACCACTGATACCACACAAATACAATTTTACAAGAACTCAAAGAATTAGGTGCTGTCTAACCATCCTGGATGATGGATTTTCAGTTCATGAAAAGGCAGAAGTGATTGAAGAACTCAACACATGGCAAAAAAAGTTTGAGAACAAAAAGAGTTGTGTTTGTCGCATTTACTGGTAACTCCCTGACTCTCTCCAGCTCTAAACTGCAGTTTTCCCCTGTCCTTTAACAAAAGTTATCAAAAATGTTCTTTCAGTTTTGCACTCTGCAGATTAATCTGTAAGAGCAACTAAGTAAAGGTAAATTCCACAGCTTTAATGATATGAGTATAAGCTGGTTTTTCTCACTTCTTAATATATCTCTGTGCTCAAACAAAGCTGGAACTAACTTTTCCGGTATTACTCAAACACTATCTATTCCTCAATGATTCAGAAAATGGGAAATAAATCCTTGGAAAATTTGAGAATGGCAAAACAGCTATCTAATTCTGTATCAATCTTTGCAAAGTCTGGACTAACACAAGTTCACTTACCTGCTGCTTCATGCAATTCATTGCATGAAATGAATAAGTATTTCTCTCCACTCAATTTACCTCATATGATTATTGTTGTAGGAGATTGTAATGTGGAATATAAATATTAATGCCTTCAGATTATAAAGAGTGATTTTTATGGCTACATTGGGACTCACTACTATAGAAACAACATCCATGTATGTTTGGAAGTTCTTACAAAGTCAGAAGAAAATAGCCTGAAACCAGGTTAATCCCTTACTTAAATAAAAACTAGGTTGAAATTGTGCTGTCACTCAAAAGAAAATAGTTTCAAGCCCATGAGAATGAATGAAAGAGGCATACATATTTATTTCATTGTATGTAGGATTCTTTCTTTCCTATTATGTTCTCCTATTGGTTACTTATGATTTATCAATTGTTGTTTGTAACTTATGATTAAGGATTATAACTATGACCTATGACCTATTAAGAAGAGATGGCAATTAAGATTAAGAAGAGATGGCAAATGGAGATGGATTAAGAAGAGATGGCAAAACTACACAGAAGAACTATACAAGAATGAGCTTAACATCCAAGATAACCACAATGAGATGGTCATTGACCTTGAACCAGACATCCTAGAATGTGAAGTGAAATGGGCCTTAGAAAATCTGAGCAACAACAAAGCTAGTGGAGGTGACAGTATTCCAGCTGAGCTATTCAAAATCTTAAAAGACGATGCAGTGAAAGTGCTACACTCAATTTGCCAGCAAACTTGGAAAACTCAACAGTGGCCACAGGATTGGAAAAGGTCAGTTTACATTCCAATTCCAAAGAAAGGCAATGCCAAACAATGTTCAAACTATCGCACCATTGCACTCATTTCACATGCTAGTAAAGTTATGCTTAAAATCCTACAAGCTAGACTCCAGCAGTATGTGGATCGAGAACTACCAGAAGTACAGGCAGGATTTCGAAGAGGCAGAGGAACTAGAGATCAAATTGCCAACATACGCTGGATCATGGAGAAAGCTAGGGAGTTCCAGAAAAACATCTACTTCTGCTTCATTGACTATGCAAAAGCCTTTGATTGTGTGGATCACAACAAATTGTGGCAAGTTCTTAAAGAGATGGGAGTACCAGACCATCTCATTTGCCTCTTGAGAAACCTATATGCGGGTCAAGAAGGAACAGTGAGAACCGAACATGGAACCACTGATTGGTTCAAAATTGGAAAAGGAGTCCGGGAAGGCTGTATACTGTCGCCCTGCCTATTTAACTTATATGCAGAGCACATCATGAGAAAGGCAGGGCTAGATGAATCAAAAGTTGGAATTAAGATTGTCGGGAGAAATATCAACAACCTAAGATATGCAGATGATACCACTCTAATGGCAGAAAGTGAAGAGGAACTAAAGAGCCTCTTGATGCGGGTGAAGAAGGAGAGTGCAAGAGTTGGCTTGAAACTCAACATTAAGAAAACCAAAATCATGGCATCCAGCCCTCTCAATTCCTGGCAAATAGATGGGGAAGAAGATGGTAGAGGACAGGAAGACCTGGAGGAACGCTGTCCATGGGGTCGCGATGGATCGGACACGACTTCGCAATTAACAACAACAACAACAACATGACCTATTACTTGCTATTTATATGTATATCATGAGCATATGCACCGGAGACAAATTCCTTGTGTGTCTGATCATACATGGCCAATAAAAATTCTATTCTGTTCCATTCCATTCTATTCTAGATATAGCAGCTGCTGGAATTCTTTCATAATTGTTTCATTAGCTTTTCTATGATAAATCTATTTATCAGAAGCTTAAAGCCTTAGTAAGGCCACACCTGGAATACTGCATCCAGTTTTGGTCACCACATGACAAAAAAGATGTTGAGACTTTGGAAAAAGTGCAAAGAAGAGCAGCTAAGATGATTAAAGGCCTGGAGACTAAAACATATGAAGAACGGTTGCAGAATTTGGGTATGGCCAGTCTAGAGAAAAGGAGGACTGGGGGGGGGGCATAATAGCAGTATTCCAGTATTTGAGAGTCTGCCACAAGGAAGAGGGGGTTAATTTATTTTCCAAAGCACCAGAAGGCAAGACAAGACACAATGGATGGAAACTAATCAAGAAGAGAAGTAACCTGGAATTAAGGAGCAAGTTCCTAACAGTAAGGACAATTAACCAATGGAACAGCTTGCATTCAGATATTGTAGGTGCTTCATCACTAGAGGTTTTTAAGAAGAGACTGGACAGTCACTTGTCTGAGATGGTATAGGTTCTCCTGCTTGAGCAGGGGGTTGGTCTAGAAGACCTCCAAGGTCCCTTCCAGCTCTATTCTGATTGATTGATTCTTGTGTCCTTTAATATCTGCTTCCAGTCTAGAGTTTAAGAAAATCTTGACACAGTGTTTTTAATGATAAGGATCTGTTGAACGATATATGTATCCCATTATATCCCTTTTTTTTCTGGAAATGCTTTAAGAATATAGATACATCCCACAGATATGTAAAAAATTTCAAAAGATCAGACATGATACAATAATAACTATTTTCTTTTAAAAAGGCATCACAAAGATAAAAAAAGGGGGGGGGTTCCTTTTAAGCTTATCACTTGGACTATCACTAACTAAAACTTTCCATGTCACTGTGGCAACAGAAAACAATATTTCTGAGATTTAAATCGCTGGTGAACTTATGGCACAATTTACTTTAGAGCTTTTTAAAAATTTAATCCAGCTGACCTTTGTCAAAGCAACAAGCAACACTTGACTTTTTTACTCAAAATAATGAAAACATAATGTCTCTCTATTGTGCTAAGTTCTAACCTCTTTGGTTGCACAACACTTTCCAAAGAAAAATTAAATTATTTTCAACCTCAGATGATGTATAAAGGAAACAGTTTCCTGACAATGCTATTATAAGTAGGTCCCTTTGGGACTTATACTTATTAACGATAATATCTAGATAGTGGTGGGAAACCTATTTTTAAAAAGGCTCAGTAACAATAGGCTTGAGTGAGGTAGGCAAATGCAAGGACATATTTCATACTTTCATAGCACTCATGTGCTCTGATAAAAAGGAAGTGCATCCACACTAGGTATATTTTACAAAAACCGAATTACTGTAAACACAAGATGTCCAGTCCATCTTAATTTTATATTTACTCTATTAGATTTGTTGGGCTGAAAAATAATGTGCATATGTTACCCAATGAATTTTGTGGCTGAGTAGAAGACTGAAATTTGCCTGTCCAACATCAAACTCTATACACAACATATTCTTAAATTGCTACCAACTTCATGACTTGATTGGGCAATCCAAATAGCATCTGCCAATCTTTATAGCTATAAACAGGATTAAAAAGTCTTGATTTGATCTAGCTAGACAATCTTTATATTTTTGTACATGTCTAGATACAAAAAGTGAACCTTTTTTCAATTTCCTTTCAGAAGAAAATTCAACTTAAAACAAAAACTGCAGTATAGGAGAATTAATTTTGTGAATTAATATTTTGTCTCTCTTGGATCATTTTATGATCAATGAAGATACTCTAGACATTAATGAAAATTTTCAAACACAGAAAGTGGTTCAGTTGGTTAAAATGGTGAAAAATGAGATAAGAGGAAAAAACAGTAATAATGTGATTAGATGAGAGTTGGTCAATGCTAAACTGAAAAATAAGATTCATCTTTTAATTAGGATGATTTTGGAAAACTGTCACACTAATATTAATAAGGTAACACTTTTATAACCCTGAGATAACATCACACTCACCACTAAATAACTTTACTGTAGCATGCAGAGTCCCTCTGTAGTTTATTTAACAATGTGTATGACACTGTGATTTAAATAAAATGAAACTCCTATTTGTTGAATCTCATCAAATGTAAATAAAGGTAGAAGAAACTTTAAGTTTGTGCACTGTTTTGGGATCCAAGGCAAAAAGGTGCTCCAGTGCACACAGGATTGCACATAGGGGCTCTCTAATCTTAGCCACTTCAAGGTATGGGGAACAATCTATTACTGATAACAGCCATGCAGACTGGGAAATTCTAGAAATAGAAATGGATATTTATACAAATTCCCATGGCTGGAAAACACTGCCTAAACCAAGCACATATTTTTGTCAGGTCATTACAGACTTCCTCTTATAACTGGGCACTGTGCAGGAATGGAAAAAGTGCTCATAAGGAGAGCTAAGCCAGTGACCTGCAGAAGGGACTTTATTTGCTTTTTCTTTATGATAAAATATTCCAACTGGGATTAGATCACAGTGTATTTAAATATAATAATGAGCATCAGTTTCTTTTATTTTTAATCCCTTTCTTAATTATTTTAATAATTATTTTTTTTGCTTGTTCACTGCCAATCTATCTATAATGGTATATAAGAATGACTTTGAGGGATAAGGGAAGCCTTAGAAATGACCAGAGTGGGGAGGGGAGTCCCCAGTTGATTAATGGTCAGAGGAAGAAACTTAAAAAGCCCTTCCCATTACTCAGATGGCTAAAAGTGATTTGTACCTTCAATCTTGCAAGATTCTGTTAAGGAAGCCTTAGAATAAAGTAGAATTAGCTTATCTAGTTATGTTTCCTGTCTGATTTACCTGGGAAGGCTGACAATAGTAGACCATTTTATGGATCTAGAATAAATAGATCTTAGCAACATCAAGAATTAAGGAAGCTATCATTTAGCTTCTTATATTAGCCAAATGGAAGTAGAGGAGAAAAAGGAAAAAAGCAAAAATGCAGAATAAATAATTTTGAAAAAAAATTACTTTTTTGAAAAAAAAAATAAAGAAACAGAAATTACCAGGACAGATTATCAGCTGTGGAAAATTACATGGTTCCCTCAAAACCTTTGAACATTATTATAATTTGTTTCTATTACATCCTGTAAATTTATTTCTTTGGCTCTTTGTAATAAAAAGAGTAAAGACTGAAATTAAATCTGTGAAAAATGCCCTAGAGACTGGATATTTCTGTCGTATTTCTTTTGCAGAGTATGATTTGCAGTATAGTAGAGACATTTTCATATGCTGATCATATCCCCCGAAGTTCACTCTACTTGCTGCTAATTAGTGAGATAAAAAATACATCAGTGTTCAAACACAAAAAGGCTGTTCAGTAAATTTATGTTATTTATGGTTAATTACCTAGATTGTTCACTTTTGCTTATAATACATTTGCTGCATTTGGATGTCATGGAAAACCAAGGATAACTCTTTGCCTTAATGCTAAATCCTCAGCTACAGATTGCTAAATCATAGTTTAGTTTCATGAGAAAATCTCTATCTTCACCATTTTTCTCCTTCCTCTTCTCCTCTGATGCGGTCAATGGAAGTCAGTAGCTTCTTTTTCCATTTTAAATGAAACACAATCTTTTGAACAGAAACTATGGTAAAACAGAAAATGGATAGCACAGAGCAAAAATCCTTCTCCTTGCATTCTCTTCTCATACTGTCCAATCAAAGTCCAACATATCAGCTTGTGAACCCAGCTGCATCTTTTCCTTCATGTTCTCTAACCACTAGTACTAAGGGACATGCTGCTAAACTGGAGTTCATATAGGAATTAGGAGTTCATTTCCAGAAATTTGTTGGATCTTCTTTTATAATCATGTCCATGGTGGATGTCATTATTACATCTTTTTTCATCTCTTTTCATCTTTTCTGAATTTTCCACTATTTAGCTTTGTTGAATTTAGCATCTAATTCTTTGAATCACCATACTACTGTAACTCTTTTTACTACTCTCCCAGCCCCCCAGTTGACAAAACCTTTCTTTGTAGGAGAATTCTTCTGAGTTTCTGTGATTTTGGTTGCCCTTTTTCAGTTTTGCAGGATTCTTTGTGAGATGCAACATAAAGAATTATTTCTAATATTCCATAAGAATATCCATGCAAGAATTCTGTATCAGTTTAAAAACAGCTCTAAATTTCAATGAATTAATTGTGTTTGAGACCTAGTGTAATTTACTTTTGGTTCTGCTGTGGAATGTTTGAGACCATGCCAAATCATATGCAGAAAAGTTTGGCTCATCATGCTGTTGTGCTTTAGGTTTTTGAAGGGTGCCTTTTCAGCTCTTCCTCACAGAAATTATTAGGACCTTATTTATTTAAGCACATGACCAGAAAATGAAGATAAAATAGAATGTGGCTGGATAGGAGTGGAGTACACACACAATTTTATCTGTCATTTGTATAAAGAAGAAGAAAAAATGAGATTTTGCTATTGCAGGATCTATGACAGCTCAGGTGGATTGTGATTTTTTGCTCTTTGTTTTTAACATTTTCAGGTCAACAGATTTGAAAAAATCATCTGCAAATTAAGGAGCTGGGGAGTAAAGGCAGTTGATGCTCTGGAAATTATTTTAGCATGGTTCAGCCATGTACTTATAATGGTATTACAATAGTATCAGTCCAGCTGCATATAGTTTGTCCTTTCAAATTTTGCCAGCAAATTTGTCAGCAGGGAAATTGAGTTGACTGCATCTCCAAATATTTCCAAGAAAAGGAAAAGTTTTCCAATAATTTCACAAGGGAAAAATGTCTCCTTAAGTAATAACCACACTGTGGCTACCAAAAAAGCCAGGGAAGGATTTCCCTTCTGTTGTTTTTCCTTGATATTGTAGTCTGAAGTATGAGATGCTACAGAAGCTGGAGTCCACTGCACAATCACAGCCATGTACAGGACATCCAAACATAAATCTTGGCCACCACAAGATTAAGTGCAATTCCATTCCAACTATTGACTAGTTAAAATATTGAACTAAGAATGTGGCTCCTGCCTTTTGGAATATCTTATTCCCTGAGGTGAGATCAGCTCCCACCCTTCTGACCTTCCACAAGAGTCTTAAGACCTGATGGCTTGCAGGTCCAATGGGAGAGCATCACACTGGAGGTGGTTAATTAATTAAGAGCCAATCCCATCTCCCCTCCCCTGCTCCCTTCTTCCCCACCTTGTAACTATGATTTTACTTTCATTGTATTTTCATTTCATTGTGTTAGGAATATTTATCTCTGATTATTTTAAGGTTTTTCTGCTATAAGCCACCCAGAGTCACTTCAAAATGAGATGGGCAGTGAAATAAATAAATAAATAAATAAAGAAAGAAAGAAAGAAAGAAAGAAAGAAAGAAAGAAAGAAAGAAAGAAAGGAAACTAGATTCTAGAAGCTCACTAATGATTTCAGATCAGTCATTCCCACTCAGCTTAACTCTTCTTGCAGGGCCATTGTTATGAGAAAAATAGAACAGAGGCCTATGCACTGTATACTGCTTTGAGCTCCTAAATGAAAAACAGGATATAATTGTAAATAAATAAACATTTCTCCAAAAGTTTTCTTCCTTTGAAAAAACATTCTAAAGGAAAGATACTTCGAACAAGTCAGAACTGGTAAAGAAAAAATATGAAAGGCTATTTATGTGCTCAGTAGTTTGATTGTTGATTCTCTACTGTATAATTCTAGATACATTTGTTTGCCACTACAGTTGCATACTGTGTTGATTATCTCATTAAGTTCTTCACTGTCCGCCAAAATCTGTTGCTGATCTATTTCAGCATTTCAATCCCAACTGATTTATATATAAAGTTAATATTTTCCCCTCTTTGGTGTTCTTACATTTATCATTTAACTTCCCATTCTTCTAATCAAAAGTGAATATAAAAATAATTCTACTCCTGATTTGCAGCAACAGACTACCGAAGTTTAATCTGTGTTATTAAATAAATTATTTAGTGTAATTTTATTTGAATTGCATTAAAAGTGTACATCTCAAAGGCTTCTATTATATTCCAAAGCTTTTGGAACTGTTCCTGCAAATCATCTGAAGTCCCTTTAAACGTAATTTGCTAAATAGTTGTAGTTCTGCCATTACAGTAGAGGCAAAAAACCCACTGTGCATATGTTTACTCTGTTGTTCCATACTTTACTTTTGTTATGCTTACACTTATTTTCATTTCTGTTTTTATTGTTGTAAGCTGCCTAAAGTAGCCCCATAGCAAAATAGGTGGCAGATAAATGTAACAAATAAAATAAACTGGGAGTGAACAAATGCAGCCAAGAACATAATGAACTGAATGATAGCAGGGTATGGTCTCAACATGCTTGTGTGGAACATATGCAGTTTAAAATAAATAATACTTACTCATGCCCACATTAAGAAAGAAACTTATTGTTCTATAATATGATTCCACAAATTGCTATATGATATCACTATAGCCAAAACCCAATGTTAATGCAGATGAACAAGTCAAGAGTCTTGTTAACACATCAATTCCAGCCATACCAATTCAGTGGTAACAGAGATTTTAGGCTGTAATCCTTAGACCTATAGTCTAATTTTATACACCTCTATTTTAAAATAAATTTAATTCACTTTAGGTGGGATTTAATTCTCCTAAAAGCATATGATTCCATTTTACTTAGAATAAGCACCATCAAAATCATTTGGACAAATTTGAACAAATGCACATAGGACAGCACCAAGGCTGATTTTTGCTAATTTGTTCAGCCTGGTGGCCTCAAGTTATGTTGAACAACATATCTCATAATGCTTATACAGGTGAGTTGTATAATAGTAGTTAAAGTCCAACAGATAGAAAGCACCTAGTTTAAGAGTGAAATGTAGTACATTTGATATGGCGGTTTCAATTATTCAATCCAATTAAGTATAACTTTCTCTTCAATTTATATAAATTTGATGATGGGAAAAATCTACATAATTTATTGTTATTAAATGAAGTCTTTAAATATAGCACTAAGTAATTTATTAGGAAACATGACAGCAAGAGGAAAATTCTTATTCTAAGATTATATTTGCCGTGTGTCAATTTTATAAATACTTATATTCAAAATAATTAAGACTTAAAAATGAGTTGGTTGTGTAATTAGAAAAGTCTTTTTGTTTAATTAAAATGTCTCCAATCTATAATCTATCCAATTAGTTGGTTAAATATGATTACAGTTCTAACATTTTCCCATTCACAGTTGCTAAAGAAGAAGCTACTTTTTTACTATTCCTTCTTCTTCGTTCTTGAGTTGAGTTCAAGACAGAGATCCAAACATTACAAGAAGTATTTTGGATTTTTTTTCTGCATGCACAAACTCATAATTTTTTTTTTCAAGTTAAATTTTTAACATGCAAGTTCTACCTAATTTTTTAATATTTCAATGAAATTTTTAAAATTATATTTCACATGCAGATTATTTTACACTGCTTCATACAGTATCTTCATTTTCAATTACTTTATACAAAAATACTTTGCTACTTCCCAGTTAAATTTAAGTTCAACTGCATCCTATTTCCAAGAATGAATATAGGTATATAAACATTTATGTTTTTTATTCCAATGCTATTGAAGTGTTTAGCATTTCATCAGAACTATATATTACATTAAGGAGTATGTACATGTAAGTGTTTCAAATTGAGTGACAATACGTACCAGCCTTATTCTTATTTTTTATTTATAGATAATAATAATAGTAAAGTTGGAAGGTACCTTGGAGGTCATCTAGTCCAACCCCCTGCTCAGGCAGGAAACCCTATACCATTTCAGACAAATGGCTGTCCAGTCTCTTCTTAAAAACCTCCAGTGTTGGGGCATTCACCGCTTCTGGAGTCAGATTGTTCCACTGGTTAATTGTTCTAACTGTCAGGAAGTTTCTCCTTAGTTCTAGGTTGCTTCTCTCCTTGCTTAGTTTCCACCTGTTGCTTCTTGTCCTGCCTTCAGGTGCTTTGGAAAATAGCTTGACACCCTCTTCTTTGTGGCAGCCCCCGAGATATTGAAACACTGCTATCATGTCCCCCCTCGTCCTTCTCTTCATTAAACTAGACATACCCAATTCCAGCAGCCATTCCTTATATGCTTTAACCTCCAGTCCCCTAATCATCTTTGTTGCTCTTCTCTGTACTCTTTCTAGAGTCTCAACATCTTTTTTACGTCGTGGTGATCAAAACTGGATGCAGTATTCCAAGTGTGGCCTTACCAAGGTATTGTAAATTGGTATAAACACTTCACATGATCTTGATTCTATCCCTCTGTTAATGCAGCCTAGCACTGTGTTGGCCTTTTTGGCAGCTGCAGCACACTGCCGGCTCATATTTAGGTGATTGTCCACTAGGACTTTTTCTTCTCACACACTTGCTCTTTTTTCAGGATTCACTAATTAAACATATAGTACTTTGATTTTGTTTAAAAAAGTAAATAATATATTAAGTACTTACTTGTAGGCTGTTGAAAATGACAAAGAAGACCAGCATCCATAGATGCCTGTAAGCCATGTGCAGTCCTCCCCATAGCCATGTCATGGAAATGAGCGCAAATAAGTACAAAACCAATGGGATCTCTAGAAATCATAAAAACATGAATTTATCAAATTGACATGCTTTGAAAAAATACCTTTGGGTGTTAACAGTCTATGAAGATATTTTAACTTATCAGTTCTTCTGTAACCATGAGTCCTATCTGTGATGACTAGGCACAGTCTTTCCCATCAGTACTCTGTTAGAGCTGAAGGCAGCTGACTGGGAATTGGAGAAGAAACACTTAAGCCATTTGGATGGATTATTCAGCAGATGAGCTTATCCAAAAAACTGAAGGCAAGGTCAATCAATCCATCAATCAATCAATCAATCAATCAAGCAATTCTGGTAGCAGATGATGAGGTTAATTTACTATTCTCTTAAAAAGAGTCCAGGCAAGGCATCATGTTTATTAATTGGATAAAGTATAGCTGGGCTATGTAAAACAATACTGGAATTTAAGCATTAAAACATGTTGAATGAGTAGATGAGCAATAAATAATCAATGATCTGATGAGAGGATATTAGGTTTCTATGCCCTGGATGGAGGGAGGGAGAAAAAGAAGGAAGGAAGGAAGGAAGGAAGGAAGGAAGGAAGGAAGGAAGGAAGGAAGGAAGGAAGGAAGGAAGGAAGGAAGGAAGGAAGGGTTTTAGATTGACAAACTAGATTCCTTCATTCCATGAAAAATGCAAAGTTAAATGATTGAGCTTTGGAGTTGACATTGCACTCAAAGTAGATGCCAAAGTTCTTATTTATTCAGCTATGTACATTTAAATTTGTACAGGTGTTTTGCAAAATGTCACTCTTTCTCTATAGTAACTAACACTATTTTAAAAAAAAAATCCTGAAAGGATTATTAAATATAGGAACTTCAAAACTTAATCAGTTTTCAAACATATCTATTCATAATAAATTATATATGGAAGTGAGTAACAAACAGCATAGGTGCCTTTCAGCAAGATAACAAAATATTGCTTCAAGGTTTTCAATACAACTGCCATAGTAAGAATGAAACATTGCAAATCAATGCTTATCTTTTTCACAAAACAAGGGCAGGTTGAAGTGAAATGTTGCTAAATCCTCTTGTACTGGTTCTTGCTTCCAATGTTTGCAGCATAAAATGTGAACAGTTACCTAGTTAAACCTTTATCTGTCTTGCTTCATAATGTCAATTCTGATTTAGCATCTCTCCAGGTTTCAGATAGATGTTTTTCAAGGTGCTGCCATCCAGATCATTTGACTGGAACTCTTTGAATCTGGTATTTTATACACTTCTTACACCATTTGAAATGTTAATCCCCATCTAGAAATGGGTCAATGCATATGCTTAATCCTTTTTTGAACAGCTGTTTGCATGCCGTTTTTAATTTTAACACTTTTTGAAAGGTTTGGCAGCTTTCTGTGACTCAAAAGCATTATTAAAACAAGCACTGAGTCTAAGAAATCAGATACTATCTTAAAATAATGTTTTCTTTAGGATGTTTTAAAAATTTAACTTCTTGGATTCTTGTCTAGGATAGGTACTTCTTCTGTACTGTACTGCAGCCATACAATATTTTAAGTTATTTCCTGAAGAAATCTTGGGGGAACCGGAATCTGTATTTTTAACTTTCTGCATTTAATTTTCAGTGTATTCTGAGATTATCCATCTATCAGGTGCAATACAAGAAAAGGAAAATAGAAAATAAAGATTCTGATATCTGCAGATCAACCTGAGAAAGAACATCTGAAGCCGTAGAGACTGTCTGTTGGCCAGCATAGAAAAGAGACCAGTGGCCTAATTCCTTACTAGGTAGCCTTCCTATGGCTCATTGCAAAAAAATAAGACAGGGGTTTTGATTGCATGGATGGTTGTACGTATCTTCAGTTAGAGTTCAGTTTAATAAGACAGCACATATACATGGTCCACCAAAATGAATTAGAGCATATGCTTATATACAAATCAAATTTATGCCAATAAAGCAAGTTAAAAGTTCCCATCAAATTTTGTCCTGTAGAATTATGACAATAATCAGTTACAGCAGTTTTCAAGTATTTTCAGTATAAATGTAAATGCAGCAAAATCCTAGGAGAAGGGTGGTGAGTCAGGGTAGAGTCGGTCTAATGAGACAGATTGATGAAAGCAACATTATGCTGTTTGTGATGAAGCCCTGGCCTTTTCAATGTGCATTGTAATGCATGTCCCAAAAGGGGAGGGAGGGCCTTGCAGCACAACAGCATAATACTACTTTCATCAACTTGGCAATAGACCTAGAGATGTCTATTTTTATACATATGTATTCTGTTTCAGTTTCTCATTTTAAGTATGAATCTTGTATAGCCTCTGTTGCATGAAGGAATTAAAGCCATTGTGCTTTGAAATAATAAACTAATCAATATCCTGAAATAAATTAGGAGACAATGCATAAAGTGTTCATACGTGTATGAAAGTTGGGCTGTATTCCACTGTAATGGTGAAATCTAAGAAATAAAATGTTATTGAAAAATTGAAAATATGTGGCCATGCCTTTCAGACTGTAGTGGGCCATAATTAATGGAGCAAAGATATTACAAGATTTTTACAACGCAATGTAAAACAGTTTTCTGTCAGCAACCTAGTCCTAGACTATCACTCTCTACTGGGTTTCTGAAAAGCAGTAGCTCTCAGTAAAGCTTTTGGGGATAAAAGAAGGATTAGTCTGCCCTTGAGGGTGGTAAATCAAGTTGGGATTATGTTACTTTGATTATAGTTATAGGGAGCTTTCAGGAACTGAGAAGCAAAGAAATCAAAGAAATAAATAAACAAATAAACAAGCAAACATGTAATGAAAACTAAAATATTAAGAATCAAAAGGGAGAAAAATATTTTCTGATATTTATTGAAATATAAATGTGCCAATAAATGAAATAAATGTGCAAATGAAAAACACAAGCAAGATTTAGTAACTTAGAGAACCTGCTCTGTTCTCTAGTCTAACAAAGGAAATATATGTTTTTCCCCTTGAAAATATATATTGATTAGCAATGAGTAGATTTGCAAACTAGAACTTTTCTGTGGAGTTCTTAGTGCTCTCTGATGTTACCTAGTTGATAATGAACTATCTGCAAGAATACCACCAAACTCAGAGAGCGCCAAGGACTGCACAATTCAACCCTGAACTACAAATATTCTCTTCCATTGGTAGTGCTTTTCCTTAAGATGGCCAGAATTATTATGAGGTGGATGAATCAGTCAATTTGTGACATATAAGAGTAATTTCAGTTTACAATGGCTGATCTCCCTGCAGAAACAAGCAGAATAAACATAAGGCTTTTTTCATTGAAGCAGATAGTATTAACATGTGGGGATATCCTTTAATATTTCTTAATGAGCCAGGCAGATACTGGAGTGTATAAGTAGTTTGTGTCACTATATGGGCAAACAACATTGTGCAGATCTAATGGACACCTGCACAAAGGCCTTTGAAAATTAGAGTCAATGGAGCTGCAAATAGTGGAAGACCACTAACTTAACTCCAAATATTATAGAGCTTTGAAAGGGAATGTTCTACATTAATTCAGCACACAAAACAGAGATTTTGTGAACAGTATAACATTTCACGGTCTGTCAGAATTGATATGTTTTTGGAAATGAACTTACCGATGGGCAGAAGAAAAGCAAGTACAGATATGATTCCCAATTAGTATAAGCTTGAAATTTCAATGTGAAAACTAGAATAAGATGGCGACAGGTAGTAGATGGAGTGACAACTATGGGCAGAAGCTGCAATTATCTGACATTCTTGTTATAGTAAAGTTTTAACAAACAACAAGAACTGAGGAAGAGAAAACAGATGAAGAAAAGAGAGAAAAGATTTGAGGGTAGTAGTGGAGTTTAGGCATAATAGAGTATGACAGAAAAAAGGAAAACAAATGAGAAGCAGTGAAGCTATTTTGAAAGTAGAAAAGTAATGCAGATAGGAGTTCTAATGCCCAGATGAATTTAACAGTGAGACATTAACAAAATAATGTGCTATGGCAGAAATGTCAAACACAAGGCCCGGGGGCCAGATGCGGCCTGCAAAGTGGTTTCATGTGGCCCGCGAAGCCATCCTGGAAACAGTGAGGGAATGGCCCCTGCTGCCTTGGCCCTGGTCCAGGGTGGCCGGAACCCAATGTACAATTTTGTGGTGGTCATCTTGGCACTTGCCCCGGTGGGCCATGCCTTGGCACTTGCCCCGGTCCCACCCCCTTCTGCCAGAGACCCTCAGACCAGTCCCACTCCTGCCCAGGTCCCAACAGGCACCCTTGACGCAAATGATGTAGGACTGGTCATGCCCACCCAGTAGGCCACACCCACTCCATCCATGCCCACCCAGTTGGCTGCACTCACTCTGGCCACACCCTCTCGCCCCCCCCAGGGCAACCGCAATACTGATGCGGCCCTCAGTGAAATTGAGTTTGACACCTCTGTGCTATGGTTTCTTCTTACGTGTGTACAGTGTTATTTGGCACGCCAACAAAACTACTTGAATGCAGTAGACATGTATATCTAAATAAGCTCAACTATACAATTAATACATAAGATGTCTGTATGAGTTTTTCTATTTAGACTGCAGAAATATATCCTATTTCTAGCCTTAACCAAACTTTAGAAGTTTTTTTGAATAACAAAAAAACAATGGAGGACAGCAACTTGGAGTAAAGGATGAAAATAATTGTGTTTTCCTTTTGGATCTACTACAAGTAGTGTAAATGATAAGAGAACACCTATCTGACCTTGATGAATATAAATCACCGGGAAGGACAAATTACATTCCAGAGTTCTGAAGGAGCTGGCAGATGTTATCTCAGAACCATTACAACATATCTTTCAAAAATCCTGGAGCACTGGGGAAGTAATTGAGGATTGGAAAAGGGCTGATGTGGTTCCCATCTTCAAGAAAGGGGAAAAAAACAGACCCAGGAAAATATAGAACAATCAGTCTAACATCAATACCTGGGAAGATTCTGGAAAAAATAATAATAAAAAAAACAGATCTGTGAACAACTACAACCAAACAAAGTTATAACTAGTAGCCAGCATGGGTTTGTTAAAAGCAGATCATGCCAAACCAATCTTATTTCATTCTTTGATAAAGTGACTAAATTAGTAGACCAGTGAAAAACTATGGACATAGTATACTTAGATTTCAGTAAGACATTTGACAAAGTAGAGCATAACATACTGCTTAGTAAGCTAGAAAAAGGTGGGATAGACAACGTCACCACTAGATGGATTGTAGCTGACTGACAAACTGTACTCAGCAAGTAGTCCTCAATGGTACTACGTCCACATGGAGAGAAGTAAGCAGTGGGGTACCACAAGGCTCCGTCTTAGGACCAGTACTCTCTAATATTTTCATAAATGACTTAGGTGAGGGAATAGAAGGGGAAGCCATCAAATTTGCAAATGACACTAAACTGGCAGGAATAGCCAACATCCCAGAAGATAAGCTCAGGATCCAAAAAGATATTGACAAATGGGCCCTATCCAGCAAAATGAATTTAATGTGGAGAAAAGCAAAGATTTATATTTAGGCAGGAAAAAACAAAGGTATAAGTACAGATTAGTGAGACCTGGCTCAAAAACAGTAAGTGTGAGGGGGACCTTGGAATCCTAGTGAATGATCACTTCACTATGAGCCAGCAATGTGCAGCAGCAGCCAAAACAGCTAATACAATCCTGGGTTATATAAACAGAGGCATAGAATCAAGATCACACAAAGTATCAGTACAACTTTATTAAACCCTAGTAAGACCACACCTGGAATACAGCAACCAATTTTGGCCATCATACAAAAAAAATGTTGAGACTTTGGAAAAAGTTCAGAGAAGACAACTAAAATGATCAAAGGCCTGGAGACTAAAACATCTGAAGAATGACTGCAGGACTTGGGTTTGGCTACTCTAAAGAAAAGAAGAAATAGGGGAGACATGATAGCAGTATTCCAGTATGTGAGGGGCTGCCACAAAGAAGAGGAAATCAAACTATTCTCCAAAGCACCAGAGGGCAGTGTTATGTCCTGAGCCAGTGCAAGCAGGCTCGGGGCATTGCAAACGGTTCTGGCAGGTGCAGGCTGCCCGGGACCAGACAGGCTGTCGCCAGTACTTGTGCGCATGCGCAAGTGCTGGCGCGCCAAAAGTTGCAGATTTACCCGGGGATGGCCTATATAAGAGGCCAGGAGTTTTGGGCGTTGTCGGCGTCTTCTAACTGTAAGCTGAACACATGAATAAAGAAGTTTCCTGAGAACTACAACTGCTTCTCGTGTCTTGCCATTTCGCGAAGGACGCAACACTGGCGACGAGAATGGGATTGCCTTACATCAACAAAAAGGTGTAAGCTTACCCGAGTGAGTCCTGAGCGGCAGGAACGGCGTTGACTCGGCAGCTACCCGCCAATCCAGCATGTATTCGGGGGTAGGCTGGCTGATAGACCCTCCCTGATACAAAAATGGCAAAGATTGGAAGGCTTTCGGAATTCGACGTCTGACATCCAGAGACGTGGGAGTCCTACGCAGCCAGGGTGGAAAACTACCTCTAAGTGAACCAAGTGAGGGAAGAAAGTTTGAAGGCTGCCACCCTGCTGTGCGTTTGCGGTCAAGATGCATTCGAAATCGCTGAGAACCTTGCAGCACCTGTTCCTTTAGACTCTGTCAGCTACGCAGATCTAAAAAAGCTACTGAAGGAGCACTTCCAGCCTAAGATGTCCGTCATCGCGTGGCACCACACCTTCGAGCAGAGGGATCAACGACCCGGAGAATCGGCCAAGGAGTACATCGCCGCATTAAGGAAAGCCGCCAAACATTGCGAGTTCAAGGACCTCGAAGAACGACTGAGGGACAGATTCGTATGTGGGCTAAGGCATCGTGAGTTACAACAGAGACTTTTTGCTAAGGAGGACTTGTCTTTCCAAGATGCCTTGAGAGAGGTCACCGCAGAAGAAGCAGCGGGCGGCGCCATCAAGAACATGCGGCCGATCAGGAACAGTCCAGATGCTGCATCCGTGCACCAGGAAAAAGTCCAAAGAAACTCTGAGGAGGATCCGGACGAGGAAGTCAACCGTCTTCACCCCACAAAGGAAGGGAAACAAAAAGGAAGCTCTTCAGCTCTCCCCAAGTGCATCGGCTGTGGAGGTCACCACAGGAGAACGACTGCAAGTTCCACTCCGCTATCTGCAGGGCGTGCGGAAAACAAGGACACATTGCAGCTGTGTGCCTGGGCCGTCTGAAGGTACAACCTCAGGAAGAATTGCGCCTGAAAGGTACCAGGGTCCCCAGCCAGAATAGGGTGGGGTTTTGCGCTTCGCGAAGAAGCATCTATAGGACAGGCACACACAAGCCAATTAAGAAAAAGCTGTCACTTAAGGTGAAGCTACAAGGGGTTCCATTAGCTATGGGACTGGATATGGGGTCTGCCCTTTCAATCATTTCCATGCAAACGTTTAGGAAGATTTGTTCCGGTAGTGGAACTCAGGCCAAGCTGAGGCCTTCTGACATTGTGTTAACAGACTTTCAAAACTCCAGAGTGTGTGTTAAGGGGGAGGCCAAAATCCTTAACAGTATAAGGATTTTGAAGGTCCACTAGACCTATTAGTAGTAGGGGGTGAACGAACGAGTCTCATAGGACTCGACTGGTTTGACGTCACAGGGCTCAACAGCCTACAAACACTCGACCTACAGGAAGTCTGCAAAGAATTTGCAGATGTTTTCAGCCCCCAGCTGGGCACATTCAAAGGACCCCCTGTGTCCTTAAAGCTAGACCCCACTGTCACTCCCATTAGAATTAAAGCAAGAAGGGTCCCTTTTGCTTTAAAGAGTAAAATTGACACTGAGTTGGACAAACTGATCCAACAAGGAATTCTGGAACCTGTTGACTCCAGTCCCTGGGAGACCCCCATTGTCACGCCTCTCAAGGTAAATGGGGACATTCACATCTGTGCTGATTACAAATGCACTCTGAATAAGGCATTGCAGCAACATGCCTATCCTGTTCCTGTGGTCAGTCATATTCTGGCCTCCCTCAAGGGGGGGCGTGTTTTTGCAAAGCTTGACCTAGCTCAAGCATATCAACAGCTGCCTGTTGATGATGATGCTGCTATAGCTCAGACTATTGTGACCCACAGAGGGGCTTTCAAGGTAAAGAGACTTCAATTTGGAGTAAATGTCACTCCTGGGATTTTCCAAAGCATAATGTAAAACACACTATGGGGTATACCAGGGGTTTGCCCCTATTTTGATGATGTCTTAATTGCAGGAGACTCCACACACATTCTAGCTGAAAGGCTAAGGGCTGTCCTGTTAAGGTTCAGGAAAACGGGACTCAAACTCAAGAAGGACAAATGTAAAATTGGGGTGCCTTCCACAGAGTTTCTGGGGTTCAAAATTGATGCTGCTGGGATTCACCCTGCTGAATCCAAACTAACAGCCATTATGCAAGCCCCTAGGCCAAAGTCTAAGGCCGAACTACAGGCTTTCCTGGCCTTCTGAATTTCTACAATTCCTTTCTTCCACATAAGGTTAGTGTAGCTGAGCCTCTTCACAGGCTATTAGATAAACAGATAGTGTGGCAGTGGTCACAAACACATGAGGCAAGTTTCAATGAGGTCAAGGCCTTGCTCACTTCTAACAGTGTACTTGCACACTTCAATGAGTCCCTTCCTGTATGCATCGCTTGTGATGCTTCCCCTTATGGGGTAGGAGCTGTACTGAGCCACCTCAGGTCCGATGGAACTCAGGTTCCTGTTGCATATTACTCCAGGACATTGTCTTCAGCTGAGCGCAACTATGCTCAAATAGACAGGGAGGCCTTAGCTGTTGTTGCTGGAATTAAAAAATTCCATTTTTTATATGGTAGGCATTTCACGGTCTTTACTGACCATAAGCCTTTGCTGGGATTGTTTACCACACGTAAACAAACCCCCCAAATCATCTCCCCCAGGATGCTCAGGTGGTCTATCTTTTTGTCTGCATATGATTTTTCCCTGCTTCACAAGCCTGGGAAGGAAATGGGCCATGCTGATGGCCTCAGTAGATTACCCCTGCCAGTAATAGAAGCTGACCCTGTGCCAGCTATCAATATTCTCTCTATCCAAGCCTTGCCCGAGTCTCCCCTGAATGCCAGGGATGTAGCCGCTGAATCGGGCACAGATCACATACTTTCACGTGTCCTTTCTTGGGTTTTGTCTGGATGGCCTGAGCACTGTCCTAGTCCTGAGTTTCGGAGTTTCTGGTCTAAAAGGAACGAGTTGTCCACCTCTCAGGGTTGTCTGCTTTGGGGAAGCAGAGTTGTCATTCCCACCTCAATGAGGACTAGGGTCTTAGGTTCCCTCCACGAGGGTCATCCTGGCATTGTATGAATGAAGGCTCTTGCGCACAGCCACTTGTGGTGGCCTGGCCTAGACAAAGACATTGAAGCTAAAGTGCATGCATGCCACCTTTGTCAATGCTCGCGCCCTGAAATGCTCCAAGCTCCTGTGCATAGATGGGAGGAAACACAGTCTCCATGGTCTAGGGTGCACATTGACTACGCTGGGCCCTTTCAGGGTCAATTCTTCTTGGTCCTCGTTGACAGCCATTCAAAATGGCTTGAGGTTGTACCTGTCTCATCCACCACCGCTGCAAAGACTATTCAGGTACTGAGGGGGATTTTTGCTGCACATGGGCTCCCAGACGTCATCGTGTCTGACAACAGCCCTCAATTCACTTCCTCCGAATTCCAAGCTTTCTTGCAGGCTAACATGATTTGTCATGCCACCTCTGCACCCTTCCACCCGTCCACCAATGGTATGGCTGAACGCATGGTGCGCATCACCAAGGACGCCTTGAAGAAACTCACCTACGGAGACTGGCGTCACAGGTTGGCTGACTTCCTCCTTTCTTATTGCACCACACCGTCCACTTCTACAGGGAGAAGCCCAGCTGAACTTCGTTGGGGGCGCAAACTGACTACCAAGCTTGACCGGTTGCATCCGGACAGACTGCCTCCTTCTGTCTCACCCCCAGGGCACCTAGGCAACTACTTGTGGGTGCCCCGGTTTGGACTCGTAATTACGGGCCTGGTCATACATGGGTCCCCGCATCTATATCCAGGGTCACAGGTCCTCTATCCTACGAGGTATCCCTGGACAACGGTCGTGTCCTGCGTCGGCACATTGACCAACTTCACCCTAGATGGGACCTTCCCGCTGAGACTCCTGGGTCTTTTCCAGGGGGGGAGGGGGAGCCCTTTGGGCAAAGGGAGGGGCATGGAATGATGCCAATTATCAATGGGGAAGCCACAATCAGCCCATCTCAAGATTCCGCGAGTGCTCCAAACAGGAATTCAAGGAGCCCAACTAGATACCAGGCATCAACGCCTACTCCAGCTAGGGAGTTACCCCGGGGGCATAATCACTTCTCATCCGCATCACTCAGTACTCCAGTCAGAGAGAATACCCGGGAGCATCCCAACAATCCATTCCCTGCAAGAGAGCTGACACACACTCCTCCTAGTTGGCCTAACTTTAACCCTATCCCTAGAAGGGGGCAAACACACAGGGAGGTGGTCGAGGAACCAAATCCCGACTACAACACCTCTGACTTCACTCAGGGGACAACTGAGTTTTGGGACAGTACTGAAACCCACACAAGCCCGGACACAGAACGGGATTCAGGGGACAGACAGCCTCCTGACAGGTCTTGGACGGACCTAGGAGGTTCTACAGAAACGCCCAACAGTGACAGTCACTTAGAAGGGCCAGAGAGCCTACAGCTAGGTGGGACAACCAGGTCACATAGTGAAAGAAGCCCTGGCCTGACGAGCCCGGTGGGCAAGCAAGCAGGCCAGGAATTGGAGCACAGTCTTTGGGAATCACCAAGGCAAAACAAGGGGGACAGGCACGCATCACCCCTCAGTCAGAGGATACTTGGCAAGCACCCTGAACTTAGGAGGTCACAGAGAGCAAGGAAATCTCCTAAGTATTTGGAGGATTTTGTAACCCTCTTGGCCAAACAGAGCTAGTAGAAAAGTAGAGCACTGAGGCTGATGGAAGACCAGGAATACCTGGTATTGGGGAGCATGGCACTACACTACAGAAATGAGTTATGTGTTATTATGGTATAAGGAATAGTTTTAGCCCGGGGGGAAGGGGTGTTATGTCCTGAGCCGGTGCAAGCAGGCTTGGGGCATTGCAAACGGTTCCGGCAGGTGCAGGCTGCCCGGGACCAGACAGGCTGTCGCCAGTACTTGTGCGCATGCGCAAGTGCTGGCGTGCCAAAAGTTGCAGATTTACTCGGGGATGGCCTATATAAGAGGCCAGGAGTTTTGGGCGTTGTCGGCGTCTTCTAACTGTAAGCTGAACACATGAATAAAGAAGTTTCCTGAGAACTACAACTGCTTCTCGTGTCTTGCCATTTCGCGAAGGACGCAACAGGCAGGACAAGAAATAATGGTTGGAAACTGACTAAAGAGAGAAGCAACGTGGAATTAAGGAGAAACTTCCTAACAGTGAGGACAATTAACCAGTGGAACAGATTGCCTTCAGAAATCACTGGAGGTTTTTAAGAAGAGATTAGACAATCACTTGTCTGAAATGGTATAGGTTCTCCTGCTTGAGCAGGGGGCTGGACTAGAAGACCACCAAGGTCCCTTCCAACTCTGTTATTCTGTTCTGTTCTGTTAAATTGAGAGAATAAGTGCTGACTAGAGAAATGCATATTGAGAGATATCATAACTTACATTTATGCAACTGATTATAGCTCAAGCTGTTAGTCTGCTTGAGTTTTTATTTTAGCTACTATTCCATTTGGCTCCACAAAAAATATTTTTAAAACTCTTGACAAACAACAAAATACTTTGCAGAAAACACATTCAAACCAATTTAGAAAACAACCTGAACAAATTCAAACTTTCAAGATAATTAAGAGAATATGGTTTTGTAACTTTAACAGGTTATTATTTCAACAATCAGAAAACATTGTTTTTGAAGATTTAACAATGCAAATGTTTGATAATGAAATTTAGTGTAATAACACTGCAAAATTTAGCGCTTATATTTCTGCCTCAACTCCACTCTACTTTGTAGGATTTAATTTGTAAAGAGAATTTATTCATATAGCTCTAGAAAGCTTCAAAAATACACATACAGAACACTTTCCTATGAACACTTTCCTACACATATGTCCCAAAGGAGACAATGGCTGGCTAACATATTTTCAAACCAGAATTCATCAGTATACTAGATATTGAAGAATCCAAAAGCTGTTTTCCTGATCACCCCTATATGACTTTTTCTGTCTTCCAATTCCTGGTGTCTCCCCCTTTTTCTGTAGAAGGAGTTTCATGCTAGAATTCGTATGCAGTTTCAAAGAAAGAAGATACTTTACAGAACTGCATGTGCTCACATATGTTACACACATGTTACAGAGTCAAAACTAAAACAGTCCATGCATGGGGGCTGTTGAAATCTGCCTTTTTGTCAACTGAGAATGATTGCCTCGTGTTGTGACCCTTGAAACCCCTCACAAGAAACCAGACCACATCTCAACAACAGCCAGCCAGCCCAGAAAACCTGAAACCAGACCATGACTCAGAGGCAACCAAATGAACAAACACCATTTGCATCACACAGACAATACTTAAACACCAAAGACTATGGCTGAGCAACAACGACCAGCCAATCAAACAGCCCGAAACCAGACCATGACTCAGAAACATCCAAACAAATAATACCCACACCAATTTACATCACAGAAAAAGGTACCTAAAGGCCAATGCTCTGACAGATGAGCACAATTCAAAGTGCACTGAAGATGACTCCCAAGCTCGGAGATCAAACCAACAGCCCATCTACCAACCTGAGCTACTAATATTCAAACTCATCTCAACTGAAGATCTATTTAAAAGGACTGTAGTTGTCTTAGTGGAGATGCCCCTTTTCTTTAAAAATAGTGTAGCAAAATAAATTGGTCCAAATTTCTTTTGCAGAAGTTGTCACTGTCTTCTAACACTTTCTAGTGTACAGAATTAATGAGATACAGAGGTAAGAAAATGATGTAATTATTTAACTTAATTTGCTTATCATAGAAAAAAGTTTCCAAATCAATAACAGCAACTAGAGATATGAAACTTCAGTGTGTTTCATAACTTATATAGAACACGAGACATGGTCAATTCTGCAATATTCCCCAGATTCATAAAGCACAGACAATACTTCCCTTGGTGATTATGGTATTGTGAGAAGGGAAAGATTAATAGAGAGGCAAAAGGAATAGGAGCCAATCAGCTGGACAACTATTTTTTTCTACTGTTTCTTTTTTTTTATTTCCACACATGAAAGTCTGGTACTCTGAAGTAGTAAGACAAAGAAGCACTCACTTGACAAACATGCAACATCTAAATGGAAACTGAGATTTAAAAGACCAGCAAAAGTACTTTGTTCCTGAAAAAAGCAGCTCCTATTTTTCGACATCCAATATATTCCAAAACATGTATGCATGAGTTGAGTTGTTGACACAGTTTATCATTCTCAATAAATTATACCTTCCTTATGGAAGATGCCTTTCTCTGAAAGTATTTATGTCACTCTCTGCTTAGAGGTGCTGAATTTCTTCATGAAATTCTTTATCACTCTTGCAAAGTAAATAGTTGGTCAATATAATTTTTAAGTGGGAGAAAATATCGAGTTCCTTGCTGAAAAGTAGTATAATCTACTAGATGATTACTTGACCAGAAATTTGTCATAGTGTACAAAAAAAAAAAATAATCTTGGAGTATACGTCCTACAGAAAATGGTTGAACCAAAACTAGTTCCAGATGGTTGAAATATATTGCATGTCACCTACAATAACTCCACAAACATACATACATACAGATCAATTAATGCCATTCTCATAATGTGTGTTACATCATGGCTTTAATTGCCAAGCCATATTCTTTTTCTGTTAAAAAAGCCAGTAGACACCACATATCTTATCAACATTGTTGCATATTAATACTCTGTGTCCACATGTTGATTTTAAAATGGGCCAGATGTGATTCACTTAGCAATTCTCTCCCTCATCCTCTTTAGTTGCCTCTGATGGCCAATTAGCCATGACAAAAAGAGGTGATAAGGGCAATAATCCACTTTGTCTCACATTTATTGTGATAACAAAAGTCATGAGAATTATTCTTTAAGTATATCATACAAAGTGAACATAAGCACAGACATACATATGTACAGCTGTGAGAGATCAAGATTAAAAGAGCTAAAGATGATTCAGAATATGCACAGACTTGCACATAACATCTATTGGAAGCATTATATATTTTCCTATAATCATACAACTGCTACCATTTAATCACAGGAAAAAAAATGCACTGTTGCATGGTACTATATGTGCATCTATACATGATCTCTGCACAGTCCTCTTTATTCATAGGTAAAACCCTATCTGAATGCCCTTGGATTGGTTTTATTTATATGGCTGCCCATATCAATACATGACCCTGGGCAGCTAATAATATTAAAAATATTTAGTCACACTATGAAGAGCTACTGACTTGGAAGTGCCTTTTATATCATAGAGTGCACTGCTATTCTTAGTACAACTTAATTTCAGCAGAATCTAAAAGAAACAAGACAATCTTCTTTCCATTTTAATAGCACTGTAGCAAAATGTGAATATGTGTGACAGAGTAGATTTATGATCATGTTGTACTATTTTTTTTTTCTGACTAAACAAAGCATTTCAGGGTCCATGGTTTATGCCAGCAGTAAATTCACTAGCAAACTCTCTTCCCATGTGTAGAAATAGGCTCACACAGGATTAAAATAAAACAAATGCAGACAATACTAATAGGATCCCTAATATTTTAAATGCATACAATATCACATAAACAGAACTACTTAGTTATTTTATTTTAGTTTAACTCAAGCAAATGCCACCCTTAAAATATGACTGAAATGTTAAAATACATGGGGATTTAGAAATTATCTGAGTTATTAAACTTCTCTCAGAAACACATGTCCATACTGTTTCATAGTGAGATGATTATTTTGTTGTTAAAAATCCCTATGTGTTACTTCCTCTAGTTAAATGTTATTTCCCTAAAACACAGGGAACTCTGTTGACCTTGTACAATTTAGCTTACAGCAGGCTGGAAAATATATTCACTGTTAGAAATAGATGACTGGAGAGATTAAACAGCTAAATTCCTATAAGAAGGACATCAGTGGCCAAGTCACCAAGCAGTATCCTTACTAGGGGAAATTTCCATTCTATGTTCACACACATTTGCATACAGGGTTACTTAATGATAGTTTACTAAATCCATTTTTCTGGATTTACATAATGTACAGAAGAATGAGTTACCATATATTCCAGCGTATAGGGCGATCCGGCGTATAAGACGACCCCCGACTTTGACACTGAGTCGCAAGACAATTGATGCCAAGTCGCATGCCTAGAAAGTCATCTTATATGCCAGAAACTACGTTATTTCCGGCATATAAGATGATCGACGCCGAGTCGCATGCCTAGAAAGTCGTCTTATACACTGGAAACTACGTTATTTCCGGCGTATAAGACAATTGACGCCGAGTCGCATGCCTAGAAAGTCGTCTTATACGCCAGAAACTACCATTATTTTCGGCGTATAAGACGACTCGGCGTATAAGACGACCCCCGAGTTCGGCGCCTGTTTCAACGCTCTCAAAAGTTGTCTTATATGCTGGAATATACAGTAACCAAAAGAGCTGGATTGGAACAACATGCCAGGATGGCTGAAATGTTTTTGGTCAGTATATTGTGCAAACACAACATCTTGCCAGTTTCTATTTATATCTGTGCACAATTGATATCTAGTTGGAGGAAAGAAATTAACAATAGCCCTTCAAAACCATCAGTAGCTATAGCTGACTAGCAACTCCTAATAAATCATTGCTACCTGTTGATTTACTACTACTGAGGAGCTCGGGATAGACTGTTGATCCCACCATTAAGAGAGTGTTGGCTTTTCAAAGTAGTTCAGTTAAAAGCATAACAATGAACACTAGCTCTGTCTTAATTGTAAGGTTACATTAACAAGAGTTTTGCAAGGCTGAACGAATTACTCCCATCCTTTCCTTTTACTCTGTGGAAAACTAGTGAGGGTCCCTTCTAAAATGCTTCTCAAACACCTCTTCTTCTGTGGACTGAGATATCTTCCATATGCTAGTTTTCCGGCCTCTGGCTCTTCTTCTTATTTCCCATTCCCCACATACCACTAAATGAACAAAAAGCAAAGGATATAGATTTTTAAATACATACTTCTAAATGTGCACTTAATAGTTTTGGATTTTGGATAGTTTAAATATTCAAGAACTCTGCTTCATTAACAACTCTTTCCCACACATATCTTCTCAAGTCTAATCTAATTATCTCAATTATATCATTTATCAAAAATGAGAAGACACATTGAATTCTCCCCACCCCAAGTGCCTAAATACGTGTTAAAATGGCATCCTTTGACCTTTCCATCCTGCCAAGCCAGCAAAAGGATGACTGCATGTAGCAAGGAATATAGCATCTTCAGCAAAGTGCGAAACAGTCTAAAAATTGTAAAGCTATCATTAAATGCAAAGGACTGTATAATAAAAAAGGAGATCCTTAACACAAAGATTTGACCTTTACAAGAGATATGAGCATTATAACTGAAAACATCCTAGTGAAATTCAAGCCCAACAGGTGTCCTCTATCAAACACTGCAGCCATTCTCCCCTTTTTTCCACCTGTTCTCCATGTGAGAACAGTCACTCATATCACTCCAGGATCTGCACTGACTTCCTATTGTTTTCTAAATGCAACTGAAAGGACTATTTTCAATCCATCTTCAGAAAACCTTGATAACTGGGAATCATCACACTCTTTTATATTAGTCTAGCATGAGCATCTAGAGAAAGATTCTGCATGGATTTAGATTGAAGATGTATCTTCTCTGGAAGCAGTTTTGGTTTTCTTTCTTGATATTCATTTTTTTTTTTTTTGGCTAAGTGCTAGCTGGAACATGCTTTGTGATGATTGGGATGTTTTGTATAAGACTGTTTTAGCTATGTTCTATAACAGGGGTGTCAAACTCAATTTCATTGAGGGCTGCATCAGCATTGTGGTTGCCCTTGGGAGGGCTGGGGGTATGTGGCCAGGGTGGGTGCGGCCTACTGGATGGGTGTGGATGGAGTAGGTGTGGCCTATTGGGTGAGCATGGCCAGCTCTACATCGTTCGCATCAAGGGTGCCTGTGGGGGCCTGGGCAGGAGTGGGACAGATCTGAGGGTCTCTGGCAGAAGGGGGTGGGACGCGGGCAAGCGCCAAGTATTGTCCATTTCTTCATTCCTCACAAAGGGTGACACCTCCCCAGCATGCACCCAGGGGGCGGGGCCGACGCGGCAGGGGCTGGTTCCTCACTGTTTCCAGGCGGCCTTATGGAGCTAAGACTGAATGTGTTTCAGCATAGATGGCCACCACAAAATTATACATTGGCTCCCGGCTGGCCTGGGCCAGGGCCAAGGCAGTGGGGGCTGTTTCCTCACTGTTTCCAGGATAGCTTTGCGGGCCACATGAAACCACTTCACGGGCCACATCTGGCCCCCGGGACTTGTGTTTGACATCTCTGCTCTATAAGGAAAAATCTTTCCAAGTAACCCAGCAAGACAAATGCTCTGCTGAATATCTGGAGAAGAGATGCCAGGCACAACAGACAAATCTGATGTACTTGAGGCAGTGTTTCTCAATCCTGTCAATTTTAAATTTGTAGACTAGCTGGGAAATCCTGAGAGTTTTACCCATGCTAGCTTGGAAATTCTGGAGTTGAAGTCTACATATCTTAAAGTGGTCAAAGTTGAGAAACACTGTTTTAAGGTACCTTTATGCCAGATTTAGATAGGATTAAAAAAAAAGAACTGAGTCCTCATTTGGAACCTTTATTTTTCAATTTGTGCTAATGTAAAATGCACAAATTCAGCCCTGCAGCATATAAAATTGAATCTTTTCAATCTCTCCCTTTGGAAGCTATTTGCTTTCTACAGATGTTTTCCAGCACAAATATGCAGGATACTTCAAACCTTCAATTCAGTCTTAAAGTTCTTCTTCTGTGTATTAAGGTTAATCAGCTCATTGTGACTTATGCACTATAAATAAGGAGACAGAAATCTACTTCATGTGTTCTAAGTAATAATAGTTTCCTCAAAATCAATCAATTTAGAAGTTAGTCTTGACAATCAATCAGTGGAATTAGTTTGCCTTCAGATGTTGTGAGTGCTTCATCACTGGAAGCTTTCAAGAAGAGACTGGATAGCCAGTCAGAAATGGTATAGCAGGAGGTTAGACTAAATGACCTATAAGGTCACTTCTAATTCTGTTATTCTATTCTATCTTAGATCTTGTTAATTTTAATTGGTGGTTCAAAATAGAACTAAATTGAGACCCATCAATAGATATATGTTTTACAATGGAAATAAGCAGAAAGCTTTTCTGTAGAAAATTCAACTGATAAAGCATTTTGTATTGCTACATATCCAGGCCAAAATATTACATCAGTTACATTTTTACCTGACAACATAGAGTTATTGCAAGTATAAAAAGGCAATATAGTTAGAAGGCCTAAAATTTAGAGAAATCTGCTTTGTTGGCTTCATCACATATTTCATATTTCATACCTGCTGCATTGGTTCTTCCTCTAAATACATCATCATAAGCTTTCCACTGGGGTGTCACTTGATAAACATGGATGAACACCACAAATACTACCACCAGGCATACTAGTGGTACCAGGGCAGCAGTAAAAAGGGCTCCGTAAATATTTGGAATGAAGCATCTGAAATGAAAAAAGAAAACAGAGTCATTTTCAAATATTACAGGAACTTTGTCTGGAGTGTAGAAGTCACCCACACATGGTGTTTAACCATATGATTTTCAAGAGTTAAAAGGAAATTCAAATGGTCTTTAATTATTTCATGTATCTTGAATTTATAAGAGACAATGATTGTCAAAATGAGACTAACTTTTTTTAAGTATAATAAAAGTTTTTATAAATGCAGTTTTCCCAATAGAAAAAAAGCTAAACTCATTCAAGAAACCCTCCTATTTGTACATTTATCTAATATCAAACTTAGTAGCACTATTAAAAAAATGCATTTTTTAAATTTATCATTAGTTACCACATTCAGAATTTCTTTAAAACATATATAAAACCAAAAATGATTGGCATATAATAAAAGGTTCCATTCTAAATAAAGCAACTGTTGGTTTCTTTTTGCCATAACTTTTCTCCCTCTATTTTTCCTTTTTCAGTTGGAGAAGTGAATAGGGCTAGACCTCACCCATTCAGAAACCAAAGCGGAAATCTATTAATACTTGCCTCCTGTAAACCCAATTATGCAAGGGTTCTTTGGATGTGAATAAATGAGAATTGACTTAGTCCAGGAATATTTTAACTTCTAGAAAAATGTACTGTTCAATTACTTCACCAGAAAACTTATTTATATAGTTAAAATATAGAATGCCAATAGCAACATTATTTGGTTCACAAAACATAATTGTATTTAAAGAACTTTTTCACTGAATTGGATATTAAGGCACAGGGTTTTTTTTTAACTTCAGCATAGGTCTATAAACCTCTGACTCCTTACCAACTTCAATAGCCAATTGTTTCACGCTCACTTTTTCAAACCGGAAAGAAAAATAAGCCATTAGCAGGTTCTAGCAACCCCACTGTTGCCCTTTTGTACATTCATTAGATAATAAAAGTGTTGCATCTCAACAAAATGTTCAGGAATATCTCCTCATTGATCAATTCTGATTAATTACAAGCAATATTGTATGTTCAGTAAAAGCTTTCTTATAGATAGTCCTTGACTTATGACTACAATTGGGACAAATGTCTATGGAGATTCTCAATCATCACGGTTGTCCCACAGGTGCTTTTCAAAAGGCAACTGGACTTTCTTGGTTTTTCCTTGAAAATATTTCTCTTCTTATCCAAGAAGCTTCTTCAATTCTGAGAAGAGAACTGAAGAAGCTTCCTGGATGACAAGCAAAATGTTTTCAAAGAAAAAGCCAAGAAAGTTGGTTTTCGAAAAGCACCTGTGGTTCAACCATTATGATTGAGAATCTCCATAGACATTTTGAAAGGCACCTTTGGACCACAATTGGGACAGAATTTCTGCTGCTAAACAAAACAATTTTTAAATGCATTCTGCCCGATTTTAGGACCTTTTCGGCCATGGTTGTTAAGTGAATCACTGCAGTTGTTAAATGTATCATGCAGTGAATAAGTGACTTGGGAAGGTTGCAAATGGCGATCATATGACTCTGGGATGCTGCAATCATCATAAATACATGACAGTTGCCAAGCACCTTAATTTTGATCATGTGACCATGGGGATGCTGTAACAGTCATAAGTGCAAGAACCAGTGGTAAGTCAATTTTTTTTCAGTAGCATTGTCATTTTGAATTATCGCTAAGTGAAAAGTTGTAACTTGGGGATTAATTGTAGTTGGAACTCTGTAAGAGCAAACATATCCATTCAAAAATTTTATCAAGATTTTTCTTTTTTACAATTAATTTCTATCAATCCACCCCATTATTGAAATACACAATCACCAGATTTTATCTTCTTGGAAGATTAGATTGAATATTGACAAGCAGACTTTAAAAATAAATATCATTACTAGTATCATCTTTACTATTTCCAATGATTATATCTAGAAGTCTAGTCCTGCACTGTTAGATAAACCATTGTGAAGGTTTCTATCTTTTGTCCTTTCATTTCTGAACTGATTTATTTTGAAGAAAGTTGATTTATAGTATAAATTACTATTACAAAAATGCAGTGTGCATCTGCCAACCTTACTATTTTCAGAATGCAAGAATATGAGAAAAAGCAGATACAAACAAATTATTGTACTAATTAAATGTATAAATCATCCACTTTGATATATCTACCTATTGCATAGAAGGGTCTGAGCTCTCTTGGCAGAGAGTTATATGCGATGGCTGGGCAGGCCCTGTGGGAGGGAGGGGAACTTGTAGTGCTCTGAGTCTTTATTTATTTAGTTATGGGATTTGTATCCTGCCCATTTGAGTAAGTTGGTTGGATAACAGTTAACAGAGTAACTAATAACAGCTTAAAAGAGCATTAAATATAAATCAGAAAATAGCAGATTATAACAAAATTAAGCTAACATAAAAAATTAAGAAAATTAAGATAAAGCAGGGTTGAAACTAGTAGTGAGCTCATTAGTTCTTATGTAGTCAATTTCCCCCCCAAAAAAGCTATAGTTTTACAGCTTTCTGAAAAATAAGCAGTATATTCCAAAGGCAGGCAGCCATTCTGAGGAAACCTGCCTCCAGATTGGAAAAGCCAGTTTTTTAGCCAGTACGAAGTTCAGGGGTCACCATAGGATTCACATCACTTATCAGAATTATTTTTTTTTACAATAGATGATAATAAGCTGTCTTATGAAAGTAATCTAAGTTAATCTTCTATTTTTCCTCTACTAATGTTAAGTCTCAATGGACTGTATATAACTCTCAAAAACTATTACTTTGCACACAAGAAAAATATATACTGAGTATACGTTTTAATATGAAACATTTTAGAAATAAGGAAGGAAACCCTGTTGCACTTGGAAGATCAAGTTTAGAAGTCATCTACGGAACCCAAGCTTTCATCTGCAAGAATTTATATTATCATATCTCTGCAGCACACAGAAATAAAACGTGGACAAGCATGAAGTTTATTACTTGGTATTTTTATTATTGCAAATGTATTGACTAGGACTCTATGCTGATTTGGCTGAAACAGATTAGGAGGGGCTCTAAAGAGAATTATGATGTCCAAATGTTCTTCAGACAATTATGAATTTCCTGTTTGTGAAATATTCAGCATATTGTTTTAGAGAGCTGATATTATGAATTTATTGCAGTTTCAAGTGATGTTTAATAATAGGTAGTGCTAATGATTGAAAGAAAAAACCAGATTATGTTCATGCTCTAGCAGCTGTCACTGTAGCTATATATATAAATATACTTCAGGATGGGGGTCTATTGGATCTGTCAGATATTGTGTCTCTGTGCATATCCTGCCTTCAGTCCAATGTATGCGCATGACTATTTTCAAACCTTATCTCCTGTTCCTGCATGGTGTTTTCCTTCCTATTTGCAATGTCAGTTGCATAGTTCTCCAATTGCATGCCAAATCTCTGACCTGATTGTGCTGCTCAGTGAGGAGTGGTGACAACTTATAATATAAGTAAATGTTATTTGAGTGTCTGTTTGCTTTTGTTTTTGCTGACCACAGATTAAAGTTGGGAGCTGTGTAGGATGTGATACTTTCAGTAGAATGATCAAAGTTTTAGATATTCTGTTTTAATAACAGTTTTATAATATGAAAATAGGTTTATTGTTCTACTTGTTGTTTTGAGTTCACATAGACAAGTGTTAAAGCAATTATCACAATATATTTTATAATACAGTATCTCAGAATGCAATACAGTAGTTTTTGTTCAACTGTAAATAGCTTGAAATCTTCCATTTAAAGATTGCAGCAGAGACCTGAACCAAGATTCTCTTATCAAAAGAGCTATGTCTGCTTTTTTTCCCCCAGTTGATGGGCAGGAAATAAGAATTGATCAATTTCTTATTGGCTGTTTGTGGTGCATAGTGTTGCTGAACAGATACTAATACAAATATTGATACAAATTTCCATGATTTTAACAGTCACCACTGTGTCCTTACCTACAGAACAAACAAGCTAACATCTAAATCAAAGACAAATGGTGCCTGCTAAAATAATAAAAGTTGATTACTAATTAGTTTAATTACAGGTGTTTATTTTATTGTCAACACAATAAACGATTTGTAGATGTTTGCTTGCTCTCAGAAGGACTGTGCAGATACCATGCATCTGTCTGGCTTAGTTGGGGCTGTTGTGCTTCCCAAAATTTAATTACTAGTAAATAATAATAATAATAATAATAATAATAATAATAATAATAATAATAATGTTGGAAGGGACCTTGGAGGTCATCTAGTCCAACCCCCTGCTCAGGCAGGAAACCCTATATCATTTCAAATAAATGGCTCTCCAGTCTCTTCTTAAAAACTGCCAGTGTTGGAGCATTCACAGCTTCTGGAGGCAGGTTGTTCCACTGATAAATTGTTTTAACTGTCAGGAAATTTCTCCTTAGTTCTAGGTTGCTTCTCTCTTACTGGAACACTACTATTATGTCACCCCTCGTCCTTCTCTTCATTAAACTAGACATACCTAATTCCAGCAACTGTTCCTTATATGTTTTAGTCTCCAGTCCCCTAATATATTTGCTGCTCTTCTCTGTATTCTCTCTAGAGTCTCAACATCTTTTTTACATCTTGGTGACCAAAACTGGATGCAGTATTCCGGGTGTGGCCTTACCAAGACATTGTAAAGTGGTATTAACACTTCATGTGATCTTGATTTTATCCCTCTGTTAATGCAGCCTAGCACTGTGTTGGCTTTTTTGGCAGCTGCAGCACACTACTGGCTCATATTTAAGTGATTGTCCACTAGGACTCTGAGATCCCTCTCACAGTTGCTATTATTGAGTAAGGTACCACCTATACTATGCCTGTGCATTTGGGGTTTTTTGCCTAAATGTAGAACCTTACTTTTTTCACCATTGAATTTCATTTTGTTAGATAGCGCCCAGTGTTCAAGTCTGTCCAGGTCCTCCTGTATCTTAAGCCTGTCTTCTGGAGTGTTGGCTATTCCTGCCAGCTTGGTGTCATTTGATGATTTCCCCATATATCCCCTCATCCAAATCATTGATGAAGATGTTGAAGAGCCCTGGGCCCAAAGATGTTGAAGAGCCCTGGAACACCACACTACACACTTCCCTCCATGTAGATGCAGTTCCATAGAGGATCACACGCTGAGTATGGCCGGTCAGCCAGTTACTGACAGTTATTTTTCCTCAAGTAAAGTTTAGACATTGATGTTATAGATAGGTATTGAATAGTGTAATGACCAATAGTTACTTCCGGACAAATCAACAATTTATTTCCCATTTTATCTTTGAACTTTCTGAACAAAATAATTCTGTGACTAATATACTCCAATTCTCAAAGGAAAATAGTGAATAAATGAAAGTATTATGTTGATGACGTTTTATGTCAAATTGAAGAAGCTACTTGGATAAGCAACAAATTGTTTCAAACCAAAAAAGGAAAGAAATCCAGTTGCCATGACTTAACTTTCAGATGAAAATATTATATTTGTTTGATTGCACATTTTGTATCAGCAATGATGGCTGGTGAATGGCAGAAAATTCCTGATTCTCTATGTACAACACTTTGCATGAACAGAGCTTATGTATTTGTCTTGGCAATAGAAGTACGTAACTGCTCACATTTCAAATTTATGGGACTAGAAATTTCACATCATGTGCCTATGACACCAATAGGGATCTGATATTCCCCTGGAAAAATAAAAAATTGTCCTGAAAAACCCTCGAAGTAGTTAAAGAGCAAAACATTTGTTATAGCTGAAATGTGTGTACTGATTTTTTACTTAATGCTCATAAGGCAGGTTGCTAGGAAAGTAAGAAAAATAAAAACATTTCACTGAGTTTAGCAAAATTCCCTATTGGAGTTTCCCATTTTTCTTATCAACAGTTTATGCCAAAATTGTAGGAATAAAACCAGTGCTTTGCAAACACATGTTCGAAGCCCAGAAGCAAAGTAAAAGATCATGTATTGTTAGTCAAGATCTCTAAACTAAACTTACATAACAATATATTTTAATGCAGACAGAAAATAAATCCTGAACATTCTTGACAGAACAAAACAAGTTAATAAAACATATATATGAAATTCCCTTGATACTTTGGATTTTTAGGTAACATTTTAATAGCAGGAATTCTTGGTTTACAATATTGAGGAAGGGAGATTCCCTAGATCAAATTAATTAACTGATGATTGAGATGAAAAATGCAATTAACTAGACTAGTATTTTTCAAACTGATATCAACAGGATACTCTGGAACAAATACTTCTCAAATTTGCAGTAAACATGACAAATTCCTATGCTGGAGGAAAGTAGCTTGGGTATCCTCCACAGCTAGGATGGCAAATAGTGAAGGAGCTATAGTTCTGAATGCTATAATTCAGGAAAAAAAAACTGGTTCTCCTTATTCCAAGGTTAAAAGAATTCTAACCATAACCGTAAATTATAAGCATTCTAAATATATCTAAAGCAGGAGTGGGCAACCAAGAACTCTTTCAAAGATGCTTGCATATATTCAGAGGACCGGGCAGAGTGTTCTATCCAATGGGCTGCAATGATGCAGAAGAAGGAAATAAGGAAGAGAAAGAGTTAAAAGAAAAGAAAGAAAAAAGCTGTATCTACAATTGGTCCATGGTGATTCTTGACAAAGCAATGGCTACCTTAAAGAACTTTTACTAGGCATCTGAACACTAAGCAATAATGCCCCTGCTATGCTATCATCATCACATAACTTCTACCTATGATGTGTTTGCACAGTACTAACTGGGTCATTCTCATTTTCCTCAGTATTTCCATGTTGTTTATGTGGGTTCAGAAAAAATAAAAATAAATCAAGAACAATATAATTGTTCAATGTACAGAAAGTTTAATCAACCCCGTTCTCTACTGTTCTTAATACCGTCCACAAGCTGAAGATAAATCGTCATTCTGGGAAGACCTTTCTACATTTGCAAACTTCCTAGATAAGTGCTCCAATTCTTGAAGAGGTCACAAAAATGGAACAGTTGTCCCTGCTGTCCCTGATGATGGGACTAATTTGAATCCCCAAATAAAGATCGTCGACCTACCAATGCCTATCTGGATTCTATTCTACCTTGAGGTTAATTGATGGCATATTGACTTGTCCAGGTGCCAAGTCAGCAAAAGAAATTAAATCCACAATGTTTGGAAGTGAAACAAACATTATCTTATATAACATAATTGCTATTTAAATGTAATGCTTAAAACAAGCATAATGAATTTCTTGGATTTAAATATAGTGAACTTCTTGGACTTTCTTGGACTTACCATTCCTATCCTTCCCTAATTTGATTTGATCACTTATCTCAGATTATGCTACCTGAAGACTTTACCATTACATTTTATGGGCCAAAGAAGGAGCTAAATCTGCCTCTGATTCTAGCACTATTAGCCTCTGGAGCAGGCTGGCATTGTGTTACTTCTCAGTCCTGAAATATAATGGAATAACATAAACACATATTTCATACAATTGCACTATTTGGAAACTGAAGATATTTTTATAAACAAAAAAACTATCTCCAAATTCAGAGATAACACTTCATAATTTATTGAATAGAGAGTTAGAATATAAAATTCACTGTGTATGAAAACATACAACTCATTTAATAAATCTTCCTGTATAAATCTATGTTTAAATGAAAGAAAAAGAAAAACCAAATTGCACCAGATTATCTGTATTTCCCTTGGTTATTGTTTAGAGATTGTTGTTTTTGTTTCTCTTCTCTGAAATGTATTTGCAAATCCTGGGAAGCCCTTTAAATGCTAATCTAGCACGAACAAGGGATTTTCTTTAAAAGATTTTCTGTTCTGAGTGCTTTATAAGTCAAAACAAACAGTTCTCAGATGTACCATATCAATTGATCAAGAGTACAATGCAATGATTTATTTATTTAAAAAAAATTGAGACCAGCATGATTGCCCATAAAATCATTTGATTTTAATTGTCACTTTCTATGAAACAATACATATCCTTTTTTACTACAATGAAACATTCAATTATATGTAAAAGCTCTGATTCTGATACCAATCTATCGTTCTGTCTGTCTACCCATCCATCCATCTATTCATCCATGACAATTTTGCTCCCATATGTACTATGCATTATGCAGCAGAGTGAATTCAGACAATTGAAATACTGTTTTAGGAAGAATATTATAAACTAATATCAATAATAGTTGAAAGGATTCAGATAGTTAATACCCATAATGTTTAAAGTAATATAAACACATACACACACACAAACCCAAATATGTGTTTGTTGTGGAAATAAACAAAAGGGAAGCAGAGACTCTCTTACAAGAAAGTTTTCCCACAATGTTTTTATTTATGTTTTATTCCATTTTAGTTTTTTTTTATTCCATTGTTACTATCCAATGTAGAATTTGTTTTTCCTTTTCCTTTCATTTAGGATAGGATAGGATAGGATAGGACAGGATAGGACAGGACAGGACAGGACAGGACAGGACAGGAAGAACGTAATTTCTATGTGTTAACAATAGTGGGCAGCTATTCTGAAGTAGTATTTCAACTTAAATATACACACTTGGTTCAGGACAAACAAGGTTCCCTGCCTGCTCAACCTAACCCTCTCAGTTATAAAATATAATTTCTATTGATTCAGAAAGCATCTGCATACAACCTGTCTTTAAAATAGTAACGTGGATAGTTTATTTGTTCATAAAACTTGAAATTTTCAGGGTTGTGTTCTTGGTTTGTATGACTGAGCTGTAGATCTGCTTTATGATAAGGCCTTGCAGTTCCAAATCTGCACCATCAATATAAGCCTCCCACCTTCCTTAAATGCAGATCTAAACCAGAAAGGACAAGTTTTTAATTAGCAAATTACCAAACAAAACAAAACCATCAAATAATGTTGATTATCACCAAGAAAATGTTGTTTTTGTTTAAATTAAAAATATTTTAAAAGATACAGAAACTCACAAAATAACATACATAATTATTCACTGAAGTCTTATGGCTAAAACAAACACTACTTTCAATTTAATAAACAAGGGAAAGGCAACAGGTGCAACTTCTGTTAGATCTATCACTAGGAATACTTTTAGTGAATCAGAATTTGGAGCCACTTCACTCCAGGCTTTAGTCATGGTGGTTGCCACCATGTTCAGGCACCCATGGGGGATTAAATAGAAACACTATATTTTTGTTTGTATTGGAATTTTTTTTTCTGTAAAAGGATTTTTTTCTTTTGTCTGAAATGTACTGTTTAAGCATAATTACAGAATTATTACAAAATATATAAATACAGAACTACAAACATGACTGGGAAAAACATGAAAATATCCCAGAAGACGAGATTGCTAACTGGTGTGGTAACTGATGCAGTCCAGCAGCATCTCACTGAAAACAAGTCTTTCCACCTATGCAGAAAGGAAACTGCCCAAACAAAAAAGGAACAAATGATCAGCTCTTAATTGATAAGATGATTGTGGCAAACTGCAAGAGAAGGAAGCCCAACTTTACTATAGTTTGGATTGATTACTAGAAGGCATTTAACTCCTTGTCACGTGATAGGACAACCAACTGCCTAGAAATAACATGAGTCAGTTGAAACATCAGAAACTTTGTGCAAAGATCAATGGCACAATGGAAGACACGGTTGCTGGTCAATAGTGATAGACTGGGAGAAGTTAATATCAAGAAAGGAAATTTTAAAGGAGATTCATGCTCAGCACTGTTTGCCATTGATTCCTCTGTCAATAATATTAAACAACTGGAAGTCAGGCCTTGGCAACAAACAAACAAAAATATATGTCAGGGTATTCCACCTCCTTTAGACAGACAATCCAAAGTTGTATGAAAAAACCCCATCTGAAATAAAATAGCTTGTCAACACTCTAATATGCAGCCAAACATTGCAATGGAGTTTGGACTGGAAAAATGTGCTACCCTTATCATCAACAGGAGAAGTAATGAAACTGAAGTAATTAAGATGCCCTATGGAAGAAGATTTTAAAATCCAAACTCAGTGAAGAAAATACAATCAAGTTGATTAATTCCTGGGCAATTCCAGCTTATATACAACTGGAATAGTGGACTGGACTCAAACAGAACAAGAAATCCTGGATAAGAAGACCAGAAATATAATGACAATGAATCGTGCCTTTCATCTACACAGCAATCTTGACAGACTCCAATTACCAAGGAGCCTAGGTAGGAGTGGAATGTTGTAAGTACACCAGACAATTGAAGAAGGAAAAAGAGCACCGGAAAATATCTGAAGGACAGAGAATAAGGTACACTGAATCTAATACACCACAAAGGCAGACTGAATATCAAATGGACTAAACTGGCTTATAAGAAAGACCAAATGAAGAATAGAAAAGAGACATGGCAAAACAAATTATCACATGGCTGGTACATTAAAAAAAAAACTAGCCAGCCAAACAGATAAGAAGAACATCAGGGAAAAGCTAAGAGCAGGAAAGTTGAAGAAAATGATAAAGGCTAATTTTGGCTGCACGAGACCTAGACTTAGGAACAAATACATATGAAGGCAGACCTGAGAAGACAGCAACAGACAGCAGATCTTACCTCTGCAAAGAAGCTAAAGTAACAGTACTTGAAGAAGGCTGCATAGTCTGACTACAAACAACAGCATGACAAAGTAGCAACAATGATGCATTGGAAGATCTGCAAGAAATACCACTTGCCTGTAAGCAAGAACTGGTGGGACTAAAAAAAAAGGTATGTTAAAAAATGAAAAGGACCAAAGTGCTGTGGGACTTTAGAATTCAAATATAAAACATCTGCCACATAACACTCCAGGTTTAACAATTGTTGATTTAAAAAAAAGACAAAAACTCTTGGATGTGAATACTGCAAAACCCAAAGACAGTAGAACAGAACCTAAAGAGTCAGAGAAAAAGACCTGTAAATAGAACAACTGTGGCAAAAGAAAGCAAAGATAGTACCAACAATAATGGGCTCCAACAATAATCCCCAAACAACTAGAGCACTACTTGAACCCCATCAGCATTGACAAAATCACACCAGTCAATTGCACAAGGCAGTTTTTGTTGGAACAGCTTACATCCTGCAACAATGACATTAACACTATCAAACAACCATGGCTGCTTATCTTGGGAAGGATTTGATAGATGGATAAAACTCCAAATCCAATATCAACTGACAATGTGACCAAGAACAACAAAAACAACAACAATATTAACATGCCAAGAAACTGCCGTAAAGTTTTCAGGAATTTTGCTCAATTTGAGCTATCTTTACTTTAATCTGCTAATTCAAATGAAAAAAATATCCAGAATTCTAATACAGAAAAAACTTCTGTCAATAAATGTAACCAGAAACTTTTTGTGTTGATAAGAGTCAAGGGAACCATTTTGCTTCTTTGACCAGAAACTCTACCATGATAGGGGATGTGCAAAATCAGAAAATGCATTGCTTTAAAATACTATAGCACAAAATGCAATAGTAGTGTCTTACAATTTTGACAAATAACAGTCAAAAAATGCATTTCTATGTATCTAAGACACTTTGAATACATATAAATATTCAATATTTTAAGAGAAAATGATATGACATGTGAGCATTAGTTAATTTTGTCTTTAATTCTTCAGGAATGTTTATAATAGTTCTGATTGCCCGGTGATATTTTTGTTAAGCAATACCAGAAAGCTGCAAAATATTATAACCTAGATAGGTTAACTTGTTGATTTAAACAAGTGCCAACAGTATATCCACAAGAAGTCCAAAGCACCTTGCCACATTCAATCAATACCTTTTTTACTGAAATGAACATTTTTATGGGACCATACAGGAAAAGATGCAGCTTGGAACCAATTGGTAATGGAATACCCCTACTTCCTCCAAATATTTTCTGTTTTGTATTAGAAGTACAGCCACATCCCTATTTATAACACTTCAATTTTTCTATATGGATATGAAGGATTTTCTGACAGTGGCCATTTGTCATGATTTTTAAATTGCATTTGCGTAGGCCTTAAAATTCTACAAATGTCTATAGTTATGAAGAAGATTCATTTATAAATGACTTCTGTCATTCAGTGTTATTCACATTGTCATTATTTCTCCTCTGCTTTATTAAATTAGATGAGCAGAATGTCATGTAATCCACTACTCTCATATCAATTACAGGAAAGGAAAGAGAGTATGACTCTTACATTTGGCTTTCTCCAAACTAGTTTAGTTATGTAAGGTGAGGGGATTTGTAGTTTAACTATACATGTATTATATGTGTCACCTCTAGGTGAGATAGGCAGCATATAAATTTAATAAATAAACAAATAAATATGTATACTTACAGGTCATTATGAATCAGGCCATAAATCTGTGGTAAGTTATGATGATAGATTCCTCGCAGGATAATTAGTAATAGTATAACAATAAGGGCTGGAAGACCCCAACCCAAAAGAAAAAAAATTAGATAACGCCGTTCTGTGTGTTCATCATTCATCACTAGGATATACCAAAAATTAACAGCCTATAAAATAAAAGGGAACATTAAATCAATATGCTTAATAGTATTTTACTAACAGTTCTGTAAAAACAACTTTTTAGAAATATACTTATGGCAACATCCAACCCAATTAGAAACATAGAAAATTAACAGCAGAAAAAGACCTTGTGGTTCATCAAATCTGTCCTTTGAAATTTTCCTTGTTTTTTTTATTTTTTGTAATTAATTAATTGTTTTGAATTATTATTTTTATATGGAGGTATGCTTATGCCAAGCATGTTTAAGCTCAGTTACTGATGTTTTTATTATTAAAAAAAAAGCATGGATCTAAGAGTAGCAATCTGTATTTGCAACCAGTATATTCTAGATTTAAGAGTTCACGTAAAGCACTATAATTTCTTCCATGGACAAAAGTTCTAATTTTTATGATCTTTAAAGGTTGGTATCAAATATAAATATCTTTGGGTCTGCCTCTACTGTATAAAAGCAGAGATTCATATAGGCTAAACCAAAAGGCAGTATGTACAACAGATAAAAATATTAGAGTAGAACCCAGGAGAAATAATTTCAAGTCACCATTTGGGTCAGGCACCTCTTTCAATATATCCTCACAGAACTGTAGAAAGGATATAAAATGAAGAGAGAAACCTCTGCTTCCCTCTTATAAATTGCCTTGGGTTCTGAGAGAAACAGAAAGGTATGAATGTCATAAATCAAAACAAACATATAGTTTCATTCTGAATGCACGTTAAGAGAAATGTATTAATAAGAAAAAAATGTTCACGAAACCAATGGCATCACTCTATAACGAGAAGCTGGACCCCCACTCATTGCAGTCCTTCAAACAGAGGCTTGATAGCCATCTGCTAAAGACACTTGTGCTAGGTTGCATGCCCTGGATAAGATGACAGTTTCATGCACGTGCAACACAGTGTAAAAAAAAGAGCAACAGAAATGTTTTGTTTAATTTTTATCCCACACACCTGAATTGCAGAATTAGCAATTAATTTACATAACATGCAAAACAGACTATCTGCATTTGTCAGACTGGAATATGTAAGGGTTATTCTGAATCATGCATAGAACTGCTGATTACATTAGTGCCCATATCATTAAACCTATTTGTAGAGAGCACAGGTGTCAAACTTGCCGCATCACCTGACTTTTTTCGGAACTGGGGTGGGTGCAGCCTCCGGCAGTTTGACACCCCTGGTATAGAGCATTTGGAGAAAATGAAACAATGCCAATACTTGGCAGCTAAAAATAGGTCTTCTGCTAGACATTGCATGATAAAAATAATAATTTAAAAAAGATTTTAAAAGAAACTGCTGGTGGTAAAGTAACCCCAAAACTTTTGAAACCCAAATCACCTCTCCTAAATGAACCATTTGCAAGCAGGAAGCATTAAGTCGCATTGAATTTATTCCTAATACATTTAACTTAAAAATGATCTAAAAATTTATTGAGCTCATGCCTCCTGAGAATTCAACATTTAGTGATAAATAGGCAATTGTTTAAATGTACCTTGGCAAACATTTCAAAAGGTCAAAGGAGGGAAATTAATGGCTACACATTTTCTTAATACAATCAGGAAAAATGATGTAGTAGACATTTTAAATAACACAGTGTGTGTGTGTTTGTTTCTGGGTATATGTGTGCGTGCATGTATATGTATTTATTAGCAGCTCATCATTTTAATGAGCCTATGGAGCTTTCTGTGCCCTGCATTCATTTTATAACTATGTTGTTTTCTTTTTGTGATATTAAAAAAACAGTGCTAGGTAGAATGCATCTTGCTGCATGATCTTGTAATAAAACTGGGCCATGCTTCAGCCACAGACAGATGAACCCTGGTATTTATTTTTGTCATTCTATTTAGCCAAAGAACCATGATCCCATTAATTTTACCTCTTAGAACAAGATTTTTTAGCCATGCAATTTTCTAAGAACTGGTACTATGTGTCCTGACTCTTGTTTTCTGTAATTGTTTAATCATAGTTACGTATCATCTTATCTCTTATTGCATAAATGATAATAGTGACCCAACTGGACCTTGTAAACCTTTTGAACTTTGTATGTTTGCTGTTTCCTGTATGTACATTCCTGATATGTAATGTCATTTTTTTAAATCTTGATAATTATATGCCTCTCATCTTTTGGCATTCTAGAATTAAACAGATCAAATACAAACAGCAGATCTAATTTTAGCAATATTTTTCTGTTGCTATGGGGTAATAATAACAAGTAGTTGTATGGACACAAAAAGGTACAGCCAGTTTCCTAGCTTCTAGAAGAATGAACTCATGCAGAAATTTATGCTGGGGAGTAAATCAGAAATAACTTACACTTTATTTGAAGTATAATCAAACATCCTTTCTTGGTAGATCTGTTTTAAAGAGAAGCTGGATAGCAGCTGGATAGCATTGTGATTAGAATGCCATATTTGATGTAGGAGACCAGGGGTCAAATCCTGGATGATACTTACCTTACCAGTAAGGTCCATGGGCAAAGATTCCCTAATGCTTCACCTGCCTACCTCAAAATATGTGACATGAATGAGGAGAGTCATACAGACTCAGACATCACTCAGATTAAAAAAGTCCACATCAAATGTTGGGGAACCAGGACAATTTGATAATAAGTGGACAACTGAAACAAATCATTCGTGGATAAGACAAGAGAACCTGGAATTGATGGAATATTGCTACAGCAGCAGACCTAATGAGAGGGGATAAATGAAAAGTATGAGGAAAGCATGAATGGACAGAAGACCTGCATCCTCACTGAGAAACAGCTAGTTACCTAACACTTCAACATACAGTAGTTAAGAGGAAGCTGCTGTCACATATTAAAAATGGAATGTTGCCTGCTCTCAAAAGAAAATATATAATTATCCATACACATACATAACACACATTTACACATGCTATATACATATACCGTGTTTCCCCAAAAGTAAGGCCTACCCCAAAAATAAGCCCTAGTTTTGGGGGCGAGGCGCATGCCTAAAACTCAAGCTAGGGTGGGGTTGTGGAGCTGCACATACCCTGCACCCACTTACCTTGCAGCCAGGCCTCTCCTCACCCGCCCACTTCTTCTGCGGCGTCTTCTGCAGCCAGGTCTGCATTTCTCAGACACAGGCCTTTCTAGAAGGTCTGTGCAGCCAAGAACCTGCAAGGCCTCTGCAGCTAAGGACTGAGCTATGGATTGAATCCATAGCTCGGTACTTGTCTGCATAGGCCTTCCGGAAAAGTCTGACTGCGAAATGCAGACTGGAATGCAGCTGCAGAATGAAGCTGCTCCTTTGGCCGCAGAAGAAGTGGACCTGCTGGGTGGGGCTGTCACTGCTGGAAGTGAGTAAGACATCCCCAAAAAATAAGAGCTGGTGCTTCTTTTGGAGGCAAAAAAAAATAACATCCAGTCTTATTTTCAGGGAAACATGATATATACCTACACACATACACACACACACATACACACACACACACACACACACACACACACGTGTAGCATCCCAGACAATCTTGGAAAGGACTATACATAACATTAGCTACAGGGAATTTTAATGTAAAGATTCCTTCAAGTTGACCTCTGGTTGTTAGATCGATAAATTCAGCCAGTTTCCTTAAGAACAATATGGAAACTGAGGATACCAAAGGCAGAATGTGTTTCTCTAGAAGTGTCCAGTATTGCTATCCAAAGAGTGTAATAAATGTAGCATGGGTAACTCTTCATACCTGTCAGTTACTCCTTTAAAAAGAAAAGAGCCTTCTATATTTTTACAATAGTAATGAGGACTGAGGAAAATATGTGTTTGAGTTAAAGAAGCAGCAACAATTTAATATAAGTTAATAGGAAATAAACAATATGATTACAGTAGGAGTCATTACTATATACAGGCAACAGACAGTTTGGTAAATTAGTTAAGATGCTGAATTAAAAACCACAAAACTGTGAGCTCCAGTTCTCCCTTAGGAATAAAAGCCAGCTGGATGACTTTGAGCCAGTCATTCTCCTAGTGTTGCTGTAGCAGTGAAAATAGGAAAGAGGAACATTATGTATGGCATTTTCAGTTGTTAAAAACAAAGGTAGGATATAAAGAGGAGAAGAAGAATAGGGATGAGGAGAGAGGAAGGAGAAGTAAAAGTAGAAGAAGAGACATTTATGCTTCTTTTTGTAGAAAAATATCCCCCTTAAATATAAATACGTACTAAAGGAATGTTAACCAAAAGCAAAAGGGCAGCAGCCACATAAATCTAGGAAAAGGCTTAGCTCTTAGGGTTTGCTGAGAAGCCCTTTGTTCATTTCCTGAACACTCTGATGTTCCTTTCTGGAATCAGATCCAAAACTCTGCACTAAAAAGCAAAATTTTTACTAACCTGAATAAGCATCCAGCTGAACTGACAAAGGTAAAGATAGTGGGTAACTGAACCCAAAGCAGAACAACTTTCTTCAGAGAGCTGCTGACTTGTATAAGCTGAAGCCAGAAATGATATCTAGAAGAGAATTATAGCAACATTAGTTTAAAAATCAAACTCACAATTCATAACATTTTATGTATTAGTCAAGCACCCTGCCATATTATCTTGAATATGCACATACCACACTTTAAACTGTTTTCTTGAACTGAATATTTTACTGCACTTTGGCCTGAATGATTTATGCTAGATTAACCATGTTCAGTATCTCTCAGATATATACTATTAAAGTAAAGCTACCAACCAAGAATCTTGACAGGATCTATTAAGTGAAACATTTCAAAAAGCAATGTATTACTCAATAAAAACTTAAATCAGGGTTTCTTAACATGTAGGCTGTGACCCTCTGTGAGACTGTCGGCCCATCTGCAGGTTTTTTGAGGCTTGCACACACAAGCACTTGTTCAGGAAGAGAAGAACCAAGGTCTGACAAGGCTTCAGCTATGCTTAATCTACTCATGCCATCCCCAGCCCCCATCTCCAACATATGGTGCCTGCTCACCCATGCTGAATCTTGTTCCCAAGCTTTCTTTTCAAGAGGGTTTGAGGTTTTTGTGGGAGGTGGCAAGTAGCTGAGCCAGAACCATGAGAATGAAGGCACACAAGGAACACCCACCCCCCTCTTCTCCCCAGGTCTAACTCCACCGTGCCTTGCAAAGAGGAATTACTGGAAGATGGGAAAGAAAGACATCTGGAGAAAGAGCCAGTGGGCTGTCGAGTATCGTTTTCTGGGGGCTCTGATTGTTTTTCTACTTGTGTTACTGAAACCACTATCAAAGTTCTGGCTGTCTGGGAGGGGTTGAAACAGCAATGGCAGCTTCCTCATTCACCATAAAAGAAGGGATGATGAATAGCCCCCAAAGGCAGACACAGTAGAGCATCACAAAACTGTAGTAGCACAATCTCACATGGCACACATGAATTGCCTAGACTGTGTGCCTCAGTTTGGGGCTCCTTGGTAAAAGATGTTCTGGGAAGAGGAACAAGAAGCACTGCACTTTGATTCTCTCCACCATCACCCTGCTTTGCTTGTTTCACACCTGGGTTTTGAAGAAAGAAGAAAGGAAGGAAGGAAGGAAGGAAGGAAGGAAGGAAGGAAGGAAGGAAGGAAGGAAGGAAGGAAGGAAGGAAGGAAGGAAGGAAGGAAGGAAGATTTACAGACTAAGAAACTGGGGGCATTCTATCAAGCAGCATATCCTCCAGCTTGGATTCATGAAAAGTGTAAGATGGGTCTCAGTGAAAAGAAGACAACCCAATATAGCTTAGAGGTTTTCCAAAGAGGGGATTTATTACTTCAGAGCAAGAGTTTGGGAGAGTTTACTTAGGGCCATCACTATTGTCAGGCTTCATCTTCCAGCGAGAAATTACTACTTGGGAAAGCACACTTGAAATACAGATAGATTGTGTGTATTAAATTAAATAATTTAGCAATGCATTACACATAGTCATCAAATTATGATCATAATGGAGCCTGTCCATTACAATTGTAAGTTGTAATGGTTGTAAAATGAGTCTACCATGTGACTGATTCAATTTTACATCATTTTTTGCATTGGTCATTAAAAAACATGCCGGTTGTAAAATAAATATCAAGTTATTAAGTGAATGCTGCAATCATTAAGAAAAGCTATGGTTTGCTGAAACTACAGTTCAGAAAAAAAAAAAACAGAAATAACTACTGATTTTCATTAAAATTGTAGTAAATCACAGTCACAGGTCTGTGGGACACTGCAAATGGTCATAAATGCAGCTGTGTTGGCAAACACCCAAAGTGCAATGACATGACTTGGGGGGGGGGCAACCATTGGATTTTTGGATCCAAGTTGTCTCTTCTTTGGTTTTGGTTGGAACTTCAAACAGTCACTGAGCAAACAATCATAAGTCAAGGATTACCTGTACTGTGTCTGAAGAACAAGCTCAATGCATAGAAAAAATGTTCCAAGCCACTTTACATTTTACCTTCCTTCATATGTAATAGATTACTTAGCTCCCTCTTTTGACAAGGTTATCTGTATCCCCTGTCCATTTTAACCATCAGATTTTCTAACAGGTTGTCTTCTACTGACTATGAAAGCTAACAGTCATATTTGTGGCTAAAGAGGCTGAAGGACTGGGTTGCAACATCCTTGGTGTAGTTCCCATCAAAGGTTCAGAGGTGGGAACAGAAATGCTATGCTTGTTCACTTTTGTATTCAATAGCAAAATACTTCAAAGTATGATCAGAGACATATTTAATGTAAAAACATTTCAAAATTCATATTACTATGGAAAAAGTATTTCCCTCCTTTTTGAATTGAGTTGAATTAAAAATATAAGTGGAAGGAAAAGGTGAAATCAAAACCCTAAAGAACATTTTGAGGCCTTGAGAGTAAAAGCTGCTCCATCTATTTTACTTGTGATAAAATTCATTATAGAACCTTCTTGCCAGTCTGAATTTCTACCAAATATGCAGAGCTGATTATACAATGCAAGATAGATATATTGGATCTCAAGTATCTCTTCTGATTGGCAGCAGATCCCTAAGTTCCCAGCAGAGACATTCTCAGCTTCGGCTAGATGGGTCTCTTGAATAGAGACTATTGAGTCCTCAGCTTAATGGCGAATAAGCACAGAACATCTCGTAGTGTCAAGAAGCCTTTATTGTAGTCTCTTCTGCTCCGTTACAGCTGTGAGGCTCGCAGGCCTCTCTGCTTCTCTTAAGAACGCTTCCCCGGGCCGAATGGCAACAATTGGCGCGCTCCGCACCTCGCGCATGCGTGTGAAGCCGGCGCCAGCCAGTCTGGTCCCGGGCAGCTTGCAACTGCCCGGGACCATTGCAACGTCCCGAGCTTGCCTTTGCAGGCTCAGGACACAACAGAGACAATGAGGTATTCTTTTATTTCTCATCTTGTATTTTGTACTTGTCATTGTAAAATGTTCTGAAGTCTTTGGAAATAGTAGGAAGTTAAACTAAACGAACAACTAAATTAGTTAAGGAGCCAATACTGGTGACACTGCAGATCTGTCTTCATTACTTTCATTTCATTTTTATTATTTAGTTAAAATAATAAGGCAGAAATAAAAAGACAGAAATACTAGCATGTGTACACCATACTGAGATTAATGTTAGTTTTGGAACATGGAACATATTAATTTCTATTGTACTTCATGATTTTGGCTTATTAAAATAGAGCCCCCTTAATTCTTCTGTTTCTGTTAATAACGGCTTCAAATATAGCAACACTAATTTGTGTCACTAACTCTAATAATAAAAAATACATTATTAAAATGTATGTTTGACCAAACTTCATATTAATCATTGTGTTTCTTACAAAAAACATACGGTATAACAAACATAACACCAGATGAAAAGAAATGCAAAAAAGTTTGGATAATGGATGTGGCAGTAGCTGGAAACAGCAGAATAGAAGAGAAAGAACTGGAGAAGATAACAAAATACAAAGATCTACAAATAGAAATAGAATTATTGTGGCAGAAGCAAGCAAGATAGTACCAATAATAATAGACACCTTGGGTGCAATCCCAAAACAACTGGAGCACCACTTGAACACCATTGGCTTTGACAAATTTGCCACCAGTCAAGTTGCAAAAAGCGGCTTTACTCAGAACAGCTTCCATCCTGCAACGATATCTGTAACACCACCAAACATCCAGATTTACCTATCCCAGGTCCTTAGAAACGACTCTAGACAAAAATGCCAAATCCAGTCTGAACATATGGCTGACTATGCGAATAATAATAATAATAATAATAATAATAATAATAATAATAATCAGGATCAGAATCAAACAAGATTCCCTCAGTATAAATGGTCTGCAACCATCAAGATATCTTTCACATCTTTAAATTTAATTTTTTAAAAATGTGAAATTGAATTTGGGTCAGTCACCGGGACCAGAGATTTACTCTTCCGAACTTTCAGATTCATGCTGGAGCCCATTTTCAGTGAATTTCTCTACTGGAATATGTCCTTTGGGCTGTTCTGTGAGTTGTGTTTATGTGGTGTCGCATAAAGACCTTATAGGAAGACATCACATAAACATGACTCACAGAACAGGCCAAAGCACGTATTCCAGTAGAGAAATTCCCTGAAGATGGGCTCCAGCATGAGTCTGAAAGCTTGGAAGAGTAAATCTCTGGTTCTGGTGACTGACCCAAATTCGATTTCGCATTATTATCCCTGGGATACTTATATTTGCCTTCATTCATTAAAAATGTATTTAAACAATTTGTTGAAATCAAAGAAGATGACCTCCAGATCATTCTAGTTAGGTCAGATATTAATGTTTGTGCCTATAAATGTACAATATATAAGTTGCAAAGTTCCAACTTGAGGGAAATAAATACAGACTGTTCTTATCTTTAGGTGAAAACAACAGGAGGAAGTTTATGGCATCTCTTTGCTCATCTCAAAGCAACTCAACGTTACTGATTTTTTTCCCTTTTTTCTCTCTTCCCCACTGTCCCCCAATTTCTATTTCCCAACTTGGTGCATTATTTGATCTGTAGAAATCTCATCTCTACAAATTTAGAAGACATTTGTAACATGGAATAAAAATATTATATATATATATATATATATATATATATATATATATATATATATATATATTCAGTAATGATGGTGAAAATGCGACTCCCGGGCATAATTATAAATGGAATGAATAAAGCGCGTTCACCAGGAGAGTTTAAAGTTAAAATACTTTAATTAAAGTATTTTACTATATTAAAAGGTTGCCAAGCTTTCGTTGGGAAAACTCCCCAACATCTTCAGGGCTGAGAGACTGTTTCTAACAAGGTGATTCAAACGGGTTCCATAGACGTCTGCACATGGTTCCTAGACTGTGCTAGCATTCCCTGCTGAACAGCTGATAGGTGGGGGGGGAATCGGAGTAAAGATTTCTTCTGTCGTTCTCTTGAGCACTTTTGTTCACATTTCCGTCGACTTCAGGGGGTATTGTTAAAGTTATGTTCCGCCCTCTCCCAGCAGTACTGGCTCTCGTTGCAGTGGGGGGATTTAGTTTGATGTCATTGTGTATCCTACCATGGAGGCGGGGCTTCATCGGCTGCAATTTAACATCTTTCCTCTGCTGTGTGCTCCCGTATTTATCTTTGCTCGCATGTACAAGCATCAACTGGATGTGGTATTTTTCAGTGTTTGAATCATCCTCCTCCATCATGGTGTCCCCCATGCTCATCTTCCCTCGTAGGTCAATATTCAAGTTAAATCCCCCCCATTTCTGTGAGCAAAAATCTGTTGCTATTTGAGCAGATTCCCCGCTCATGTTACTTTCCCTTTTATCAAGCGAACGGGTCGTCATCACATGTTTTTTCTCCCCTCTCTGTATGGGATATCCACCTTTATTATTATTATGGGTAGTGCTAAATTTAGTGGCTCTATCCTCAAATTTCTTAGGCGCTCCAATGTCATTATTGTTGTTTTCTCCAATTAAAGGGGGTGTGGTTTCCCCTTGATATTGTTGGGGGGTTTCTGGGTAGTCTATATCAGATTGTTTCTGGTAGGGAGGAGGTGTAGCTCCTGGTTTAGAATGTTGTGGATGTTGATTGTAAGGTTTGTGATATAAAGGATGATGGTTTGAGTTCCATTTTCGTAGCGCTTGTTGTGCTGGGTGCAAGTCAATGTGACGATTGATTGAGTTGTTATTCGAGAACCAGGCTTCTTTTAGCAGCCGACCTCCCTTCGTGGCATCACTGGCTATGATAAGGGTGTTATTGAAGTCAAACTGATGGCCTTGTTGTGCCATATGCATCCAAAGTTGTGAGTGTGGTTCGCCTCGTTTTATGGCCAGTTTGTGTTCGTGGAGCGAGTTTTCAAGTGTTTGGCTGTTTCTCCCACATAGTTGCCTTCGCAGTTTTTGCAGTTGATCTTACCATGGAGAAATCTGCTATTGTTTATAAGATCAGATATCAAATCTGATCAATCAAATCTCTACTCCTATTCCCCCCCCCACCTATCAGCTGGTCAGCAGGGAATGCTAGCACAGTCTAGGAACCACGTGCAGACGTCTATGGAACCCGTTTGAATCACCTTGTTAGAAATGGTCTCTCAGCCCTGAAGATGTTGGGGAGTTTTCCCAACGAAAGCTTGGCAACCTTTTAATATAGTAAAATACTTTAATTAAAGTATTTTAACTTTAAACTCTCCTGGTGAACGCGCTTTATTCATTCCATTTATATATATATATATATATATATATATATATATATATATATATGTGTGTGTGTATATATATATATATATATATATATATATAAATATATATATATACACACACACACACACACACACACATACACATATATATATGATTTTGAAATATGTGAACTGAACAATTTGGGAAGGTTTGATGTGTAAGTGTATTTATTTTCACCTTCTCCCAGAAAACTAACTTTCAAAATAGCCTTTTCTACAATATATTCCAAAAATAAGAAAAACCAGAGGGAAAAAAACAATTTAGCAAGGATAGATGCAGAAAATAGCAACCGTAAGAATATTTCTTAGCAAACCAATATCACCTTGCAAGATTTAAGTACTATAGTCATTAAAGTCTTAGCTTGATAATTTTTAAATTTAAGATAGAAATCTTTATTATATAAAAACTTTCAATGCACTTACAGCTATTTTTCAATTTTGACTTAGTTCTAGATATATAATGGAAGTAACCTTATATTTATTAACATTAACATTGCAGAAAGCATTGTTAATATTGATATGAACTTTTTCAACTTTAAAAGTTTAATTCACCTAAATCATCATAGTGTTAAAAATCTCTAGTTAATTCTGTATAAATATCCCTATACCCTTAATATAATATATGTAGGTTACAGTGCAGTAAAATTATTTAAAAAAAAAACACTAGTGAGTTTGATCATTTTTACTACTTGGTTTGAAACTGTAAAAATGATGGTATTTTGCCCAGACCTATATACTTCTTTCATAACTTGAAAAGTAATAGTAGCAGCAAGGACAACGTATATGTCTTCTATAACTCTTGACATTTTCCAGTTTCTTAAAAGAACAGTTGTTTCCACAGTGTGTTAGAATGGTGTATCCTTTCTGTTCTTTGTTGGCAATAAAGATGTTTTTGCAGCTAGATGTGAAAGACTGAACACACTGTTTATATACTCATACTTACCAACAGTTCGGCTGCAAACAACAATTAAGATGAATAACCCAAAGCCAAATTTAGAATTTAAAATCTGCTGTTCTCCTTTAAAAATGCTGACAAAGAGTAATCAGCTAATCAAGTAATTCTATGTAATGCATACTTTCTTTCTTTAAGATACTTGCCTGGCACACTGGTGTTCCTATGGCAAAAGAGCAAACATGGAAAGTACAATGAGCCACAGGGACTCAATAGATTCTGCTTTTAGGTTAGGAGTATGAAAATAACTTGTACTAAACATGTATGATGGCTAATAGGATGCTTTTGATTTAGCTGGGTTAAAAAATGTTGCATCCATCTTCAGAGGCTGAGGTACCAGGAAATAACTACCACAAATAGGCAGGTTCTCTTCTATATGTTTCTCTACAAAAATCATTTTACTAAACTCTGATTACACACAATGACTACAGTCTTAAATGTTTCATTCTAATAATTCACCTTTAAATGAGAGGGCTGTCACAGAGAATATGGTAATGGAAACAGATTGTTTTCATTTCATTTTTTTTAGGACAGATTCACATTCATAGTTTTCTACTTTGAACATCTGTAGAGGAGACCCATCAAATTTTGAGGGATATATCTATTAGTATATATGTAGCAATATAAGTCATGGGCATAAGTGGCCTGGAAATTCCCTTATGGGGTCTTTGGTGCTCTTCGTTGTTTTCCTGCAGATGTTTCATTACCAAACTAGGTAACATCATCAGTGCACTAAGCTCAGAGAACGCCAAGGATCCCCAGTTCAATCCTGAGCTACAAATATTCTCTTCTATCACTAAATTCCACTATATTGGCTGAAAAGAAATCTAATAAAGACATTCATAATTCCCTCCAAAACCACCAGATATAGTATAAGAATTCATATGAAATTATTTACTTCATCCAACATTACTTCATAAAAAACATTATACACCTATAATCTAGCAGACTTAATATTTGACATCAATTTTTAAAAATCCATAAAATAATAAAAAATATCTTAAATAGCCTTATGATGGTAATGATTTTTAATTTTTTTAAATAACATTGAAGATTTAGATTACATTTAAACTACATCTGATCTATTCCACAAGTTGTCTATCCTTGATTTAGCCAAATTAAATTACTTAAGGTTTAAACATGTTTAATTATCAAGTAAACAATCAATTATCTTAGATTCAAATGCTTCAAAAGATAAAACCAGACCCTAATATCTGGAATAATAATAATATTTATTCACATCAACTTTCAAAGTATATTTGTTCAATCCATCTGTCAGATTAATAAATTTAATTATCTATATCAATAGTTTAGGAGCCATTTGACTTTGGCCACACAAAAACAATTTTCTAAACAGAGGTTAATGTTAGACTTGCAGCATTATTGTTTAATCAATAAGAATCCATCCAGCATTGTACCAATTCTTAGGTAAATTGAAAATAGACTCCTTTGTCACTGAATGATCAAATGAACACAGAATGATGTATAAGATGAGAGCTTAATAACAAGTCAGTAAGACCTTCAATCACAATTACAATGAAACAACTATATTTAAGATCTAGTTTTCTCATGGTTCTTATGTATACTTGATGCTGAACTGCTAAAGGCATTGTGATGAATTATGTGAGGCTAGTTTTTATGTTGCTTACTAGTCAGCATGAAGGGAACTTTTAGGATTTTAACACACCAAGAGGAGGTTTACCTTTTTTCTTCCAAAAGTAATCATTTCCCTCATGCTGCGAGTAACCTTAAACAAAAAGCTAACATTGATACCAAATCTGTCCACCCACATACCTCCTATTAAATGACTGCTAATGGAACAGTCCTATATGCAATTCATGTGAAGGAACAGCAGTAAAATCAATAGAACTGAACTACAGGATTGTATTCTTAATATGATTTGACCATATATGGAACAAAGAGATATATGTTCAATGTACTTCAGGAATATGAAAGTTATTATTTATTTCAACTGAGTAGTTTGTATTGCTATTTGCAAATTGGAAGTACCATATTGATATCTAAAAACTATGAAAAGGGGTTTTATTTTATGCCATTTAGGAGGAATTGCATAGCCTCAAGAATGTGTAAGCCTCATTTTGCTTGGACATGCTGCTTATTTTATCTGGTGTTAAGGAAATGACAGCTCTGATGAAAGCCAAGAACATTGGCTAGGCCTGAGACATCCAGTTTCATTATGCCATTTACCCCTGTACTAATAACTTACCAAAGAGTTTTTCTATAAAATTGGGAGAAGGGCGGTTAATATAAAAACACATGCTACCTTGTGCTTTTGAAGGACACATATGATAGCTAGATGCTTCATATCATTCCCATTTTGTTTTTTGTCACCAGGATTATGACGATTGAAATATTTCTTTGCAGCTCAGTAGTAGGTGTTCACATAAACAGAATGTGTGTGTTGTTTTTTGTGGGCCTATATGAAACATTCCATAATCATTCCTTTGGTCTTTATTTTTCTACAAGATAGGTGGGAGGTTGTCATTATTATGAGCTACCAGTTTGTCAGTTTAATAAGCTTAAGCAAAAGCAAGCATTTTAGTAGACTTTCCCCCTTTTAAAAATGATATTAAATCCTTTTGCTTGTCTAGTGGACTAGAAAAAAACCAACAAAAAGAAGATATGCTACTGCTCCTTGCTGGATTCATTTACTTTATTTTATTTTACTATAAACAAAGCAAAACAAAAATGCTTCTCCTGATGGTTACAACAACATTAACATCACCACAGCAAAAGAAACAAAGAAACATAACATTTCTGGATATTATCAAGCTCTGTGAATTAGGATTTAAATCTGTTTTGAAAATTCAACATTAACAAAGCACAACAGCATTCAGAAAAGCCTGAGCAAGCCAACTAAAGCATATCAGTATTTGAAAAATCCCTGTAAGCCACAAGAACTAAAACTCAACAACCAATCAATCCAACATGAAATCTTTTGAAAACATTCAAAACCATCGTTTGTGATTTGGTTGGTTGGCTGGTTTCAAGTCTCAATATATCTTTTCTACTTTAACTCAATAGCACTGGATTTAATACAATTGTATCTATGTATGTCATAATTTTCTAAATCTTGAATCTGTATATGTATTAGGCATTAATATATATATCACTCTATGTATCATTAGGTGAGATGGACAAAGGGATTTTGCAGCCTGCTATATTAATATCTAATACTTAGGTGAAAAAAAATTCTGCTATTTTGCAATCATGAAACAAAGTTTGTATAATACATTCGGAATCAAGAAATATTACACCTATAGACATTATCCAACTGAGATCCCATTTAAACTTATTTCTTTGTGAAAACAATATTATTTAAGAAAATGATATAAAATGTTATATACTTAAAAGTAAAAAAGAATTATTGCTCTAGCAATATATTTTTCTAGCATTCCAATGGACGCATCCAAATATATTGGTTTTCCAATGTAAAAATATTGCTCTCCTGATAAAAGGTTGCATATATTAGAATGATTTGCTGATGTTTTTGTTTCGAAAACTTCCCCTACTGTAAAATAGTGAAGTACAAATCTGACCTTTATCAAACAAACAATCAAGATGCAGTAGCACATTTGATTCTAGCTGATAAATGCCTGACTGCACTGTTACAACCAGCCAGCAAAATGAACACAAATATATGTGTAATATGTCATTGTAGTGGAACTGCAAGATTTTTTTCCTACATGAACATAGTGTAGTTTCCTGTACATATATGTGTAGGAAACAGATTAATGTGGCCTTGGGAGTTTTCCAAATCCTGTTTTCCCACAAACAATGAATAAAGTTCAAAAGGACAAAAGTGAATGCAGACTATATTCCATGTTGAACTCTGAATTTGGATTTAGGCTAATTTCTACAATACAAAAGTTAATCAAAAGAAACCAGAGATAAGGTGCTTTGCTGCAGACTATACTGAAAATTAATGCCCTTGCTGGAAATTCTAAGAATTCAAGGTGAAACATATTTAACAAACCAATTTAATTCTAAAATTAATAAAAAGTGCAAATATCAGGATAAAATAATTAAAGGTATTATCTCTATTCTATCATTAAAATATTATCCAAGTACTGGTCAAGAACTGAAACTTTCAGAGCTTCAGAAGGGCTGAATTTGCATATTATCTTTGTGATAAAAAGGACAAAAGTGGCAGGCTTTTGTTAAAAGCAGGCTCCCGAGTTTTCTGGAGGCTGTTTGGGTTTTGATAGGGAGAAACAGGCTAAGATTCCAGTGCAGCCAGACAGAGTGGCTCTGGGCTTGAAGGCTTGCAGATTCTAAGAAAATACCATCTTTAGTTCTGAATGGGGTTGCACCTCCCTAAGCAGAACTGGTTTGTAAATACAGTAAATACCGGTGGTAGCTGTGCCCCAAGATGGCCTTTGCTCACATCCATTTTGGAAACTAATTGTGACTTTTCCTGCAAAGGGACACTTTACTCATTTTCACTCACTCCTTATTCATCTCTTGATTGTACTACTATAATACACTCAAGAGTGCAACACTTCAGGATAGAGGAAATTCTTGGTGTTTATGTACATTAATGAGTAAGTAATACTGTACAAGAGTTAACTACTGCCTATAGTACACCTTGCTTATCTACTCAGACAGACATAACTAGTGAGAGTAAGTAATAAATTAGCTTTATTATTAGTAACTGGCTTATTTCTCCCTAGTATACTTTTTCACAGACTATTTCCAATCCTGAAAGAAGCCTAAAATACCCCACCTGATTGCAGACTGATTTTTAGGCATATGTTTGGATAGTAATCGTATGAATCTTCTTTAGAGTACTATGTACTAACTACAAAAATGTTGGTGGTATAATTTGCTTAATAATTGATTATGCCAAGTGGGCAATTATAGGAATATTCTTTAAACTGGCTGGGAAACAGAGCGGGAACATATCCCAAATTATGACTGCATGATTGAATTCATCCTAAACCTCCATATAGAACATATAGCATAGCTCATCTGTTGTGGAAAAGAAGCAAAACACAGATTTCTCAATTGCTAGAATAACTTAAACATGAGCAAGCTGGCCAAATTAATGGGTCACCACATGTTTTAACTGTGTCTGAATGACTGCAGTATTTGTCCTTGATTCTGCTTTCTAAAGAGATGATGGGTATGAAATCATAATCCTAAAGACAATGTGCAAGTATTACATCACTATATAGCAGAAGCTAAATGACACAGTAGAAACCAACACCAGGAGTTTTCATTTAAAAACTCAAATTGTGCTTTGCATACTGATGCTGCTACCTTGTTTCTACCCTGGGGGGGGGGGGGAAACATGCCAGCCAGAGCAGCTAATCTATCCTACAGGGCTCCAACAGTGAGCCTTTCAGAAGCTGGCTGCTGCTGCTGCTGCTGCTGATCTGAGAGATGTATTTTTTTCCCAGCAAGGGCTGCCCTTCCCCCAGCCCTCCTCTACTCTCTCTGTCATAGCTAAACTGTGCCGGCTCAAACTGGCTTGCTCCAGCCTCAGCAGCATCTTCTCTTTCTCTCTACCTTGTAGCTTTGTTCCCAGATTTAGAATGCAGCCTGTGTCTTCAAAGCTGCCCGTGTAATGAATCTGCTAACTAGCAGACAATTTTAGAACATTCATGCTTTTGGGATAAACATACTGGAGTAATGTATTTCATGGCAGCATTAGTTGTACTGTGCAGCTAATCTATGTGACACAGGTTTAATCTTTCAGAGTCACAATTTTAATTTGCATTTATTTTGTTCTTGTTATTATGTGATCCATAGTAGATTTAGAATATTTTTAAAGAAATCTGTTTGTGAAAACAACCTAAGAGTCATTTTAAATATTGAGAGAATTATATCAATTTGCTGACTGCAAAACAGTATAAAAACATTTTGAATTTTTTAAAATGCTTTTAATTTGAAGGCACATGCTTATATGGGAGAATTATCTTCAGTGTGGTGCAATTTCCAGGCTCAATTTACAATTCAATATCAGGGTTTATTGAATGACCTCATCTTATCAATCACTGTTTCAGTTACCTTGTAAAATTGCTGTGAGGATTTAATGCAGATTTCTTTGGGAAAATAACAGTGCAATTTAATTATGTTTGCACAGTATTGCTGAAATGTTTTACAATTATCAACCAAATATATTTTACCATTCAACAAGCTGTGTCATATAACTGAATGGTGATCCTGATACCACTTCATAATTTATCAGAAAATGCTGGAACTCGAATTAGGTTAGTTTTCCAAAGCTATGACCTATCAATCAACAATTGAAACCCCAATATCTTTTATGACCTTGAGAGATAATTTATTGAGACAGAAATCAAATGAGGGAATAAAGAGTATTCTTTCACTGTGATTAGCTTGGTTTCATCTGAAGTCTGTACAATAGCCAATGAAAATGCTGATCAACTGCATTTCACAGATTGGGACCATGTGCTGGATTAAATCAGACACTGGCCAAATAAAAACCAGAGGCTCACTGAGGTGTTAGGAGTGGGACAGAAAATGGTTTCCCAATAGCAGAATCACAATATCGCAAAAGATTTTTCCAAATTTAACTTCCAAGGCTTCACCTCTTTGCATTTACCTTTGCTTTAAATAATCTTCAGAATAGTCGCATGAATTGTTTCTTTTTAAGGAGACGAGAATGGGGAAAAAAATCCAGATAATTCAAAATAGCTTCTTGCAAGCCAATAGATGTTGAATGCTATTTACATTTTTTCTTTTGATAGACTTTTTATATTTATGTAAACCTCTAGAACCTGTCTAATATGTGATAATAGATAAATATTTTGATGGGATTTCAGGTAAGTCAGGATGGAGGGGAAATGGGTCAGGGGAGAATGACACAATCGGGGTGTGTAGAAGAACAATTGTAAAAACTACTCTTAACAATGTTCTTATTACAAAAACAATGCTTCACAGGAACATCTGTAATAATTAGACATGTCAACAATGAAAAATTGGTGGGAATGTATAGTTGCAAAAGTAATTGAAAATAAACAACTACAAAAATATTGTGAGATTTCTGAATACAAAAATGATAAAATCTTGATGAATAACATGCCAGATGTAACTCTGGTTGAAAAGAAGAAAGTGTGGATAATTGAAGTGGCAGTATCAGAGGATAATAGAATACAAGACAAAGAACTGGAGAAGATCATAAAGATAAGATCTGAAGATCTGAAAATTGAAGTTGAAAGATTATGCCATAATCTGGTAGTGATGGTTCCATAGCCTTCGGCACACTGGGTACCATATCAAAAAGCCTTGGATGGCACATAGAAAATCTATGTATTGACAGATTTTCCATATGTTAATTACAAAAGGCTATACTGCTTCGATCCACACATATAATACATTGATACATTATGACATCTTAGGTTGTTGGGAAGAATTTGAATGAAGGCCAATACCAGCTAAAAAACTGGTGAATTCACATTGTTGTATATGTAATAATAAAGCTGTAGAATAGACTAAACATATTGTCAACATGAAACCTTTTTCTAGGCCAGTGTGATTATGCCAACCAGAATGTTAATGCTCTACAGTAGAGAAATGGAACAAATATTTTGCAGAGGAACATAGCATTAAAAAAATGGAGATTCTTTTCTTGCATTTTGTATGCCAAACATGTGAAATTCCCTGGTCTTTTGCTAAATAGCTAGAACTTCCTAGCCTTAACAAGATTTGCATAGCAGCATGTTCCAAAGATGTGTAATTCTTATAATATTTCCTCATTTTTTTTACAAGGGTACTTTTAAAGTCCATGAATTACACAGGCTTTTGCAAAGTGGTGAGACTATACCAAAATGATGACAAATGCAATGATATCATAGTTCATACCCATTATACTTGCATCCTGATGTCAGGGAATTTGTATTATAATACAACACATATTTCATCACCTGGTTCCTTTGCTCTTACCACAGTTGCTCATATATATAAAGGGAGGAAGGAATAAGTTACTTTAAGATGTTCTACAGTAAAGGCTGTTTAATCCTTACAATCACATTTTAAACTGTCTTATACCAGTGTAGATTCACATATATTAATGTACACAAAGGTGTGTAGTGTTTGCTTTGTATATATACGTTTGTTAACTGTAGGATTTCATTAATATTATCTACATTATTACAAATAGGCTGGAAGCAACCATTTCAGAACGTGATGCCAAACTAACACCCACATGCCCATAAAAAAAATGCTCAGATGTATCAGAGGAGCTATAAGGACATATACTCTATCAACTTGAATATATAAATTCTGGTAGAGATAATTGCCTCTGCAATCAAAATAACAAAGCAATTATAAATAAATCTCAGAGTTTAACTTAAAACTGCAAATATTGGATTGGCCTTCCAATGTAGTAGAAAATATTTGGAGCATACCTTTACTGTACGTCTCAACTTTTATCTAAGAGACACCGTAATACAAAAATGAAATAGACAACTTGCACCAAACATTTCCTTTGGTAGAACAGAAACAACTAATACCAGAGATTATTCTCCCTGGAAGCCTACCATTCCCAGCTGTGTTCAAGTTTATTCCAGAAGGATAGAAAACTGTTTGTAAGAAACACAGACCAAGATGAATTAGGGAAGAAAGGAAGTTTTGCCCAAAATACTGGATGTAGCTAGATGAAATATGAGCATGGGAAATCAACGTTAAGCATTTTAATATCCAATTGACTGAAATGAGAAACTCTCCCACTGTAATTAGTACAAGGGCTGGGTCATGCCATATGTGTAGTTTAATATTTTGCCAAAATAGTTTCCATAGAAGTAACAAAAACAATAATCTTTCCAAAAATCCAATACTATGCAAAGAGGAAGGAGAAATTAATAATATTAATATGTGAAAATATGGAGAAAAACAAAAACGATTTTGGCCTGATGGGTAAAACCAACACTGTTGAGGGTGTGGCAGGGAAGAGATCTTCAAGAATTGGGTTCTACTTGGGAAAAAAAGGTCTTGAATATCCACTCATCTTTATGCTGAGCATTTATTATTTTACATTTACATGTAATTACATTTACATGCATATTTAATTGCTCATCAGAAACAGAAGTACATTAATATGGAGACCTGGTAATAGAAAACTGACATCCAAAAGAACAAAGGCAGATGCAGTGACCTCTAACCCTGAGAACACAACTGATTAGGTATTTGCATTTTCTTAGTACTTTTTAGACTGATTTTGTACTTGTGACATGCAAACATTTGAAAACCATGTACTAATGTTTTCATGGCACAAGTTCAAATGTATATCTTTAAAGTTATAAAGGAGTGATTTTTCAACATTGCCAGAATGATTGATCTAAAATAGTGAATGGTCTAGAAACTATTATGAATTTTTTATTCTATCAAAAATAATATATTCAGGCATTTCTTGGATGTCAACTATAGAACAGCCCATGGAAGAATTCGAAGATGTGTTTCATAGTATTTTGTTCCTAACAAGCATATAGTAGAAAGAATAGCATTTCTGGAGTTACTGAAAGGAAAACATGAATGAAGGAATAACACATGTCCAAATGACTTAGCTGCCTTAGCATAACTGTAAGAATATGAGTAAAGAGTGCCTCATAGTGGGCTCTTGTCTTTAGTGCTGATTGAAAGAGATGTCAAATTCTGCTGTTTCAAAAGGGAGCCTGACTTTAACAGATATGAATATACACTGACCAATGGCTCCCCTCAGTGGTTTATAAATATGTATATTCAAGTGTGCAAGACACACAAACAGAATCAGTTCAGTACAAACAAAGTTTTGGATAACCAACACAGAAGAGGAATTGGCTCACATTTGTGAGACAAATAGTTTTATAATGATGTAAAAGTTTCTTTTTAATATAGATCTGAGTTCCTATAGAATGCATAGTTCTATAGTGTATCCTCAGTTAATAGAGATTAAGCCAAAAAATCCTAGGCATCTTATCTTTCTGTTGAATCCCTTTTGCAACATACAATACATATTCTAACATTTTCCCCCCATTTGAGCAATTATATCTTCAATATACTGGCAAATACAAAGTGCTTGTGAAACATTGCAAGAGACAGATCAAAGGAATCAGTCAAAGGAAATGGATTATTTTCTTTAAAAAAACAAAAACCTGAAGCTGACAGAACTTTGAGCTTAAAAAAACCAAAACAAACCTGTACCTTGTAATGCTAGTGTTATAAGTTGCAAAAGGGACATTTCTGCAGCTTCCTTTTTTGTACAATTGGAGGAATGTCCCTAATTGCTTACATTATCAACAAGTTGATATTACAATGTGTAGTCTAGCAAGTGCCTACCAAGCAACAATTACATTTTTACCCCAATATAGAACCTTCCAGAAAAAGCAAACAGATGTAAGTCCTAGCTGATACCTACCTTTTGTGTGTAGAACAAATATGCAAAAAGAGAATGCAGATAATGATAAGTCCACTAGTTCTGTCCTATCTGCATGTACACTTTTTTTTAATGGTCTATGAGGTGCAGCCGGGACCTGTCTTTTACTCATGTTGTCCTTAATTTAGAAGTCTGATTTCCCCCATCTTTAATCATGGAAGAAACCTACAGGGCTGGGACTGGGACTCATTATTTCAGAACTTCTTTCTGGCTCATGTAAAGTGATGCAAGAAGAGAGCCAGATTTTCACGCTTCCTTGCTGTCCTGTAGACAGAGTATAGGTAAATTTGCCACACAAAAAGAGATTTAGATGTCAAGATGAGGAAAGAAGGTTACACAATGGATGCTTCTTGCTTAATTTTCTGAAGCTGCCTATCTTTCACTCCTTCCTCTCCCTTCCTCAAACTATCTCCTGATATTCAAAATGTGATTTGAAAGGTTTTGGAAAGGTGTATTGTGAAAAATCACATTTTTAAGCATAATAAATGCATATTTTTATCATACAGTGGATGAAAATATCTTGTACGTAGCTTGAATTTAATTTTTCTGTGACAAAAGGACATGATAGAGAAAATGGGTCCTAAAATACTGGTGTATATGCACACTTAGCTTTAAGCCAAGGATCATATTTTAAATGCTGATTAATGAAAAGATACAGTAAAAATTTCATAGTAAAAGCTTAAATATATAATTTAATGAGAACATTTTAAGTCTCTTCTATCCAATACTAAGATGGATAGATGATAGAGAGACAGAGATAGAGATAGAGGCAACAGACAACGCTAATTCCCAACAAAAGCCATGTGGCTTTTTCTCAGACGTCTGATCAAAGTTCATATAAGATTAATAAATAATAGACTTACAGCAATGGTTAAACAATAGTCCAAAGTCAAGATACACAAAACATTTTTCCTACTATCCAGACATACTCCAGCTTAAATATAACTTGCTCCAAAAGTCTGCAAAATTTGAACCTTCCTATTAATCACCTTGAAGATCATGTTGACTATTATACTTGATGTGCTAATATAATGTGAGCTACAACACTCTGTTTATCATTAAAAATTTCAGTTCACTGAAACCTGAGAAAAAAGACTATTTGTTTCAAACAAAATCTAAGTGCAGGAAAAGAGGCCAACAATTCACCCACTGTTGAACAGCTGATTTTCTAATTTCTTTATTTTGCTTTGGTTGCTGTTTTAATAAACACTGTCTGCAAGTTATTATTTTTTAGTAATACAGTTTCTACAATTCTTGTTTTAATCTTCCAGAATCAAATACAGTAATAAACTTCCTTCCTAAATACTGAGGTCTCCTGGAAAGATAAAGGTGCAATTTAATTCTCACTAATTCACATTACTGAATATACGGGATTTGAAAAGAAGATTTGGGAAAACAGATATAGCATTCCATTTATTCAGAGCTCAACATGGGATCAAGTTATCAGGTGTTCTTTTTCTGTGTCTTCAAGACAGTATTGAACTCCTGGCAACTGCCCAGGTTCATCCTTGCAGCTCTCTTGGCGAGGTTTTTTTTTTTTTAATAGTTTGCCACTGACTCTCTTCTAGGGCTGAGAGAGTGTGACTGGCCAAGGATCCCTCAGCTGACTGCACCCCTAAGACTAGAACTCATGGTCTCTGGCCTGATGATTTAACCACTAAACAGAACTTGCTCTCATGCTCTGCTGTGACTTATCTAAAACTAAGCTTTTCTTGTACAATTTGTTAGTGTAAAAATGCTTAATAGTTTTATGAAAGCTTCAGTCAAGGTGAAGCCAACTGTTTTGCCTTCTTGCAGAATTAAATACATTCTGCATTTCCTTGTCTGCAGTGAGGTCGTAGAGAAGGCTGATCTAATTCTCTGATGCTGCTGCTCTTTACCAGCGAGAATCTCAACCCAGAAGAGAAAAGTGGGTAAGCTCCAAAACTGGGTGTTTAATACATTTTGAAGATGTTGTCTTTTGGATGTTTCAATTCCAAAGTTATTAGTATTGGTAAAAAATCAAATCTAAATATAAATCCAAAAGGTTTTAGCGTTCTCTGCCAATTAGCTTATTATTCCTAGATGTTGAGTACATTATCATTTTGATCCCTTTGGAAACACACACAGAATGGATGCAAGTTAGAGTTTAATGTGAACTATTTAAAAAAGTACAAAGGTAAATCTGTGCTCAGCAGATTGATCAATGTCAATATTTGGGTCAGTAGATTTTGGCATCTTCTTTTATTTACAGTCTGTTAAGCTACTTTGCCTGTTATGCAATGCAATAACTGTATTTACCCAAAAGTATCTCTGAATTCAATGAGATTTATGTTCCAATAAATACATTTAGAGATGCAATCTTAAATGCAATATAATGTTTGAAGACAAGATTATCACAGTAGTAAACTTAGACATTGTTCTTAGTGGAAATATATAGAAGGCAGTTAAAATGTTATACCTAGAAAGCATGTGTTTTAGAGCTCATCTCAAGAACTACTATAAACTTTTAAGACAAGTTTCTGTTAGTGATTCATGGAGAGATTGCATTGGCTCGGAATAGGGTTGGAATGAGGATTGGTTGTTCCCCTGCTTCTTGCTCTTGTCATCCATTCAGAGATGAAATCCTGGTTGGCCTGCTTGGACAGGTAGGTCTATCAGCAGCTGCTTCTCCTTTTAGTTATTATTCTCTCTTCAGTTGTCCCCATTTCCCCTTTGCTTTCATAGAAGTTTGTAAGAAAGGATGCTCTCACATTCCCTTGCCTTATTTTCTCATTTACCACTCAGACTTTTCCCCCATTGACGTTCTCAATATTAGACCAGTGTTGCTTCTACAATGATTAAAATAAAGGGAACATTTCTATCATTCTATCATTCGTTCTTCTACCATAAGTCCATAGAAATTTGGGGCAATTATGAATTGAGGCTTTAGGTTCATAGAAAGAAAGAAATAGAATTAGGTGAAATTTTGCAGTTTTGTTCCAAAATTCTTATGTTGCTAATTAATGTTTTGTTTGTATTTTTAAGCAAAGGGAATTATTGCAATACAGTGGGCATAGGATGGGAAAGAAACCAGTGAGCAGAAATCAAAAAGGTGCCTATTGAGACATGTAAGGGTGGAATGCATGTGTGGTGGCAGTAGGGATATTATGATGGATAGGGACATTTACTGAACTCTATGAGCTGTTGTTAATTTACTGGAAGAAAAATTAAAAAAATAAATGAATACATTGATGACCATCAACAGCCTAGAAAGAAATGGCAGCCCAGCTAGAAAGGACAGATATGCCTAGTGCTATAGTATCAGAGTTGGTGTTGCTAGACTGGAATGAATTGTGGTAAACTAATCACGAGGAAGCCTAAGATAGCTTAGGATGGAAGCCAGTACTTCTGAAGTGGAGCTGGGTGGAGGACAACACCATCTTTTATTGCATGCAGCAAAAGGTAGGTGGACCATACAAGATGATAGAGTAAGCAAAAATGTGCATCTGGTCACAAATACACACTTGTAAGTCCTAAACAATATGCTTAGTATTTCCAATAACACTGGCTATTGACTATCCTATACAAATGCTCTCTAATTATTTTAAAAGGCATTTAAAAGGTACTTTTTCCACTTTGGAAATAAGGAGAATCAATGAACACAAGAAACTGCATTTTCTCTCATTACTGAATTTCTTCATTAACTCAGCAAATATAGAACTGAAAATTACATATTTACCAAAATATTTAGCTTTTTGCAATATTATAAAATATTATCAATGATAATATTTTATAATATTGCAAAAAGCTAAATATTTTGGTCATTGCTCACTAGTCATCTTTTGATATGCGAAATCAACTATTGCATGGAGTAATTTTGCTTAGATTCCCCCCCCCCCCATAGTTAGATGATTGAGATATTCCTATACAGTATTTACACGTACTTTATTATTATTCAAATAATATAGTGGAGTCTTATCCATTATTTAAGATTCTCCGTTTATCTTTTGTTCTACAATTAGTATAACAAAGCTACACTCAGAAATAGACTAGAAAAAGTTATTGTGGATTTAAATATGGTTGCAGTTAAGAATGCAAAAAATATGCCATGGGAAGGATTACAGCTTTAATGAGAAATTCTGGGATGCCCCCTATATAGAGAGTCACAACTTAGAAAATCACACTAACTACAAATATTAACAACATGATGTTAAAAATATATTTCGGCTGGCCTTAGCACATTCTTTTATCTGGTTTTTATAATCTTTGATTAACTAAGTTCAAAAACAGGAGTTCATCACAAAGTTATATTTTGTTTTCTTTTTTAAAAAAATGTTTGAATTCATTAAATTACACTTAGCTAACATTGGGGAAAAAACTGATTTAAAAAAGCAGGCAAAGTGATTTTGCTTATTTATGCATTTATGCTTTTCAGTTCAACTTGTAAACAAGACCCATTGCATTAAGCAGAATTTTCTTCCACATACACCACATTCCCTTATCCTGTCTTGAACTTGTTTAAATAGGAATTGCTCAACCACAACAAAAGATTCTGCACTACAGAGTAGTATGGGGGATTCATCTCTAAACAAGATTTTCCATAAAGTGAGAATTAAGAGAAAGCTTGGTTCAATATATGACTATGACTACCTCTCATTTGTTTGTTTGTTTGATAAGTCCTTCAGGGAACAACAGTTCTATGTACTCTCAAGCATAATGTTTTTAAAAACTGCAGTATTATCTTACTTTTGGATGCTACTAGAGGAAGCTATACATGATGTAAACAGTGAAAATCAAGAGACAATAACAGAGAGGTGAAAGATAAAGGTAAAGGAGTCCCTGGGGATTTTAGTCCTCTAATCGTTGCCGACTATAGGGAGCAATGCTCATTTCTGTTACAAGGCCATTGAGCCAGCGCTGTCTGAATACATTTCCATGATCATGTGACAGTATGATGTCACAAAGTGCAGTTACCTTCCACTGAAGTGGTACCTATTTATCTACTTGCATTTGCACACTTTTGAACTGCTAGGTTGGCAGAAGCTGGGGCGAGGACAGGAGCTCACCTCATCACATGAACCTCAGATCTCGAACTTTAACCACTGAATTGCTGTGCTGTCCCAATAAAAGAGAGGATATTAAATGATTTGCTGGGTGACTATTGATTGGCAGCCATCAACTTCAATTCTTTTCACTTGTGTCAATAACTTCATGATCTCCAAGATATATACTTGTTCAAAATATAGCCAAATAGAGAACTCTGTGTGTTAATGGCCACATTTGTTATACTAGACTGTAAGTTCAAGAATCTGTATGGTCATCCTGAAGCTAGAGGGACTTGGAATAAAACATACATACAGTACTGTGTCAAAAGGTAACTCTTCCTTCATAATACTGTTTTGGAATAAGCCCATTTTCCTCTTAGTATAAATAGTCCTGCTCCTGTAGTGTGCAGTTGAATCTGATAATAAGTATGAGAAATACCTAAATGTGCTTTAACGTATTCTGAGATTTGTGACAAATTCTCGTAAATATTCTCCTGACTACACAACTGTAAAAAATTAAACTTGTAAATTCTTTAAACCACAAAACTGCAGATATGGGCTCTGCTGCTTCCACATTTTCAAAGAACAAAAGAGTTTGGTTAAAGACATATGAATAAAGATATATGACAAATATATTACAGAAGATTTTATCTTTATTATTGATCCCAAAATGGCCATCCTTCATAGAAGAAATTGTTAAATCTGACTTCATTGAAGATGGAAAATATTAGAAAGATGGAAGTGAAGATGGAAAATATTAGAAAATGTAACAATTTTTCATAGACACCATGTCTTTTTATCACACTACATATGTAAACTAGTACATTAGTACAAGAAAGTCTATATCATACCTAACAACTTTGTTAATTGTCAGTATTCTGTCTCTCACTTCTCTTTTCATCATTTTCTCTCCAATCACAACACCTGAACAAATATATAACCTTCTCAGGAATACACTGCATTCATCTGAAGCTTACATGATAATATATTAATAGTATCTAAGGGGCAAGACTGACCCTTGTTATTTTATATATGATCTGTCCCAGGTTATTCACAGAACAGTGTCACACACTGGATCTGCTATTCCTATTGGAGCACTGAATATGTGATTGGAAATTTGGGGAGTTTTTGATGTTCTAGTCGCAGGGATCCTCAACCTTGGGAACTTTAAGACTTGTTGACTTCAACTCCCAGAATTCCTCAGCCAGCAAAGCTTAAATTCCTCAGCCAGCAAAGCCACAAGTCTTAAAGTTCCCAAGGTTGAGGACCCCTGTCCTAGTGCAATTGAGTAGTGCAAATGTGTGTGGAGCCTTCTTGGCTGCAGAGCAAGCAGGGCAGAAAACATCCTGCAGCTAAGAAGGCTCCACACACATTTGCACTACTCAGGTGACCCCAAGGACACAGGTAAACCTCCAAACAGCCTCAACAACCTTCTAAAAGAATGCAAATGACCAGCTATCTCTAAGGATTATAAATCCTTCCATTCCCCACCATCCAGTCAGAGCCGAAGAAGCTTCTTGGATGAGAAGAGAAATGTCTTCAAAGAAAAACAAAAAAGTCAGTTGCCTCCTGAAAAAGCACTTTTGGGACGACTCACAACAATATATTGCAATAGTATATGGTATGACAGCTTAGTATTGTATTCAAACCTGTATTAAAAAAGTCTTTTGGGTGTACCCAAACCATTAGACACACTCAAGTAACTATGAATCCCAGTTCATAATTCTGAGATATTTGTTAAAATATCAGTACAGTGTCTTTAGTGGCACAATGCTGAATACAACTTTCTAATACCAAGCATATGGTTTTCCCACCTACAAAACAATGTTTTTATTCACACTAATTATAATGGGAATATTTCCACTCATTGGGGGTCATTACTTCCAGTCCCAAAATTCCAGCAAAAGGAAGGAACAGTCACTATAATGGTCTGGCTACTTATTTTATAACCAATGACTAATAGAAGTTCCTGTTTTTTAAAAAAATAAAAAAAGCAGAAAATAAATTAATAAATGCAATTAAATACAATTATAAATACATAATAAATACAATTTCGATAGCAACCTGTAGCATATCATAAAATATACTCAAAGGAAAAAATATTTCACAAGAAAAATAAAAGAATATAGTGAAATTCTACTTGTCAGCCTAAGAATGATCTAGGACAGGGATCCCCAACCTATGGGCTCTTGGCCAGCGGGCTGCAGAAATGGCTGGTCAGGGCACGCGTGCATGGCCATGCATTCCCCCCCACTCGCGCTAGCACCCACAGCCCTGTTTGTGCATGGGTGCACACACATGCACACGCAGTAATTTGGAAGCTGCTCTCCCTTCCAGGCCGTGAGCTCGGAAAGGTTGGAGAACTCTGATCTAGAAATTTACATAATAATTACAAAAGGCAGTAGATCAGAGAAGCAGATGAACCTTCACAATTTGAAAATTAAATATTTAAAAACTTAATGAGAACATGAAAGTACAGCATTTGTGTTAGCTGGGTCAGATGTTTCTGAACATTTAAGACAACCAAAAATAGGCAGAGTATATGGAAAAATACAAGATTGCAAACCTTCTCATAGTAATACTATAATGATGGTTTTAACTAATATGAACCCATTAAATTATGTCACATTTAATGAATCCGTAAACAATATTATTAAGAGTGCAGTAATTGGACCTATTTACAAGAAAACACATCTAACAGACTAACTTCATTTCCGGCAATATAAATTACTCAATGCTGTTTATTTGTATTTGTTATTAATTCTTCTTTTCCTTCCTAAAAAAATAAAAAAAAGAGAGATATAATGAGCAAATCAGAACCTTCCGGAAACTGCAGCCCAATTTTTAACTGTTTCCCCCCCCCTTAATTCTAAAATATTGGTGTTCACTTTTAATTACATCAGAATGTACAATTATGTTTGTACGTGCAATGACTTAGAACACTTAGTTTAGGCAGGATCCAAACAATTCACAGTAATTATCACTCTGAGAATATTAGCTGTATGCTTTCATGATGAAAACTGCCATTCACGGAGGAAGACAAGAAAGAAGCCATGTTAGGCATCAAGCTAAAATTCTATAACAGATAATTTATTATGGAAATCAATAATTTATTTCTTATAAATAATGAAATGGAATAAAGATATCCTTAACCTCAGTATATTCATATCCATTTCATTTTCTTGGCAGTACTATAGAAGTAGTTTGCCACTGTTTTCTTTTGGAAGCTTTTTCAACTTCCCACTCTGCCCTATAGCTCTAGAATTGCTAGCGAGTCCCCTTCCCAAAATCCTAACTAACACCAATGCTACCACATGCTGAGGCTTTAAAATAAGTACAGGTAGTCCTTGTTTAGTGACTGTAATTGGTTCTGGAGATATTGTAGCTAAACAAGGAGAGAAAGAGAGAGAGAGAGAGAGAGAGAGAGAGAGAGAGAGAGAGAGAGAGAGAGAGAGATGTTGCAAAGATTACTGGTTGCTGCAATCTCATGTAGATAATTTTTCTCATAAATGTGTTTTCTGCCTCACCCATTTTTTCATTTTTGCCTCCTCGGAGGCAAGTGTGAGAAGCCACATTTCTCTTACAGTGGTAACAAATAGGATGAATTGGAAAACAATCAAATTATGAAAACTTCTGGAGTACATGCTACTTTCTCCTACTTAGTTGGAAGTCAATCTCAAATGAATGTAAAGATTGATACAGTAACCACTTTCTAAATCAGAGTTCCCCAACCTTTTCGGCTTTGCAGACTGGTGGGTGGGAGAAGGAGAGAGGGGATGGTTCCATGCGAGCAGTGGGCAAGCAGACATAACATGACCTCCTGATTCAGGACTAAATATACGAGGGCAATTCGGAAATAAACCTCTGTTTGGTTATCAATGACAGACACTCACAGATACAGAACTTTTAGTATACACATTAGAAAACTACATTACATTACTTTTCAACATAATCGCCATTCAAATTGAGGCACTTGTCATAATATCTTACAAGGTTTGAAATTCCTTCTGCAAAAAAATCTCCTGCCTGGAAATGAAGCTACCCTGTAACACAGGGGTAGTCAACCTTTTTATACCTACCACCCACTTTTGTATCTCTGTTAGTAGTAAAATTTTCTAACCACCACCGGTTCCACAGTAATGGTGATTTATAAAGTAGGGAAGTAACTTTACTTTATAAAATTTATAAAGCAGAGTTACAGCAAGTTGAAGCATATAATAATAATTACTTACCAAATACTTTATGTCGGACTTTCGCTAAATTTGGCAGAATAAATCTTTATAAAACAACTTACTATTGTTTTTATTTATACTTTGCATATATAGAAGCATGAAGTCTGATGAAATTACATTTAATTAATTAAATTATTAATGAGATCCCTGAGACTGATGCTGCGAAACTAAATACTGGATATCTGGCTCAATTTTTGTAAGGAACAAACGAAGGTCTGCTTTTTCGGAAATATTCAGGCGGTTTCTTTCCTTGGTCATAATATGATTAACAGCACAAAGCCTGATTCCACAAGATATGAGGTAGGGAAAGGTATCAATAAACTGAATATAATTTTCCACATATTTGAATATAAGACAGGAATTTTTTTACTTTGCCATAGGTTTTCATATCCACCACTATCGAATTTATGTTTACTTTCTTCATCATATCTAATTTCTAACAGTTCTTCTTGGCAAGTTATATCAGCCTCTTCAATATTTGCAGTAAAAGGATTTTTCATCCAGTCATACACCTTCAATTTCAAAATATCTTCAAATCGTTTTTCCATGTCCAATTTAAGTTCGTTGAGGTGGTTACTGAATCTGTCAATTTCTCCCTGGAGTTACATCATCTTTTATAGATGATAATTCAGGAAACTGATGAAATTCTCTCTTCAATAGATTATAACGAAGTAGTTCAAGTTTGTCAATAAATAATGACACAATACTTTGGCAACCTATAAGAGTTTTATTAGCTCCTTGAAGCTGCAAATTTACATCATGAAATCTCTTAAAAATATCTGCCAAATAAAAGGCATCATTCTTTACTGTTTTTAACTGTGGACAGATTGGTCTCATTATTACTTTCAAAAAATTGTATGACACTATCATATAATGTTACAAAACGAGCCAAAGATGTACCCTTTGACAGCCATTGAACTTCTGTGTGCAAAAATAACGTAATAAAATCTTCATTATTGTCCTGGCAAAGCTGTTGAAACATTCTATCATTTTTTTGCATTGGATTTGATCTTGTTTATGGCTCGAATTATTATAGTTAATGATGAATGGAGACTTGTACTTAGATGTTTTCCTACAAGATGTTGTCTGTGCACCACACAATGAATACATAAAACATTTGGCACTTCTTCCTTCAAATAAGCAATAAATCCATGATGCGACCTACCATTGATGGTGCTCCATCAGTAGTGCATGCAACAATATTATTCAAAGGAATATTATTTTTTATAAAGTATGATTTCACAGTATTAAATATAGATAATCCTCTTGTATATGTAATGAGATTTATTGCGAACAGCATTTCTTCTCGTAATGTATTGTTTTCATCAAATATATGCCATCAATAAAGCATTATTATCTGCAATGGTAGACTCATCCAATTGCATGGAAAATGAAGAGTTTTGGAGAATACTTTTTTTAAACATTAACTGCCATTTCTTCAATTCGTTGCTTTACTGTGCTATCACTTAGGGGCAACGTTTTTAAAATTTCAGGTATATCCTGATGCATTACTGTTGAGATAAATTCTTTTATAGAGGGTATTATTACAGTTTCTCCAATATTATAGCTTTTACCACTTTTTGCAATTAATTGTGAAATGCGATAAGCGACAATTAATCCATCTTCGTTCGCTGCATGTTGTTTCTTAAATGATGCAATGATTGTTGAACAATTTTGAAATTTTTTATATATTTCCTGAAAATATTCAATGGGCTTGTCCTTATCATTTGGATGCTTTGTAGAAAGATGTTCTCGCAATCGACTTGGCTTCATTAAATGATGTTTTATGACACAATAAACACATTGGATGTTGTTTATTTACAACAGATTCTATGAAACCCATCTTCAGATACTTTGGCAAATAGCCATGAGTGTATTTCTTTTTTTGAGACATGGACTCACAATATTTTGTTTGAAGCTGTAGGCATGTGCTCACTCTCACAAATCTAACTGCGTACTGACCAGTGCGACCGCAAACAAAAGAGCCTGTGCCATGTATCGTTGTCTGTGCATGCCTCTCGTGCATCGTGGATTGGGTTTGGGGAGGCGCCAGCTACCAGCTCTGCTTGTCTGTTACAGCTGGGTGGTGTGGGGGGAGATGCGCGAGCTATCCTGAGATGAGGCTCTTTTGTTTGCGGTCGCACTATACACCATTTAGTTTCCCTTACATAATGTGAACTAAACTTATGTGCGAGCGATACAAAAAGTATATTTTTGGAAATTTAAATTGTCACAGGGAATTTTATGAAAACCTAATGAAAATGTTTTTAAATAATGCTATGAAAATTTTTTAAAAAGTCAATTAAATTAAAAAAAGGAAAGTGCTTCAGTATCGGACAAAACCCCTACCGCCCACCATGAAAGCTAGAACGCCCACTAGTGGGCGGTAGGGACCAGGTTGACTACCACTTCTGTAACAGCGTCATGAAACGCATTGTCATAGTCAAAACAGTGTGATGCAAGCCACTGTTTCATGTGCCTGAAGAGGTGGTGGTTGCTTGGCACTAAATCTGGGCTATGGGGGGGGGATGATCAAAAACATCCCAATGGAACTGCTTCAAAAGTTCTTATGTGCATCTAGCAGTGTGTGGGTGAGCATTATCATCAACAAACACCACACTGGAAGTCAGCATGCCCCAACGCTTGTTATGGATGGCTCGTCTGTGTTTTTGTAATATTTCATAGTAGACCTCAATTGATGGTCGAACCATGCTCCATGAATTTCACTAGCAGTACTCCTTTGGCTTCCCAGAATATTGTTGCTATAACCTTTCTGGCAGACAATGTTTGCCGAGCTTTTGGGGGTTTCTTTCGTGAGTGCGTATGACACCATACCATTGATTGTTGTTTGCTTTCAGGGTTCACGCATGACAGCCAGGTCTCATCTCCAGTCACAATTCTGTTAAGAAATTGTTTTCCTTCCTCGGCATAATGCATGAGAAAGTCCAAAGCAGAACCTATTTAGTGTGTTTTGTGCTCCTCAGAAAGGCGTTTTGGTACCCAACAAGCACAGAACTTGTGGTATCCCAAATTTTCTGTCACTACCTTGCACAAAACAGTCCAAGAAATTTGAGGAAAGTGTAAAGAAAGTGCAGATATTGTGAACCAATGGACTTCACGGACCTTTTTATCAATTTTCTGCATGAGATAATCGCTGACTACAGAGGGGCAGCCACTTCTTGCCTCATTGTGCACGTCAGTTCATCCATCTTTAAACATGTGACACCATTGATTTACAACACCTTCACTCATCACATTTGGTCTGTAAACATTACACAGTTCATGATGAATCGCAGCTGCTGAAAGTTTTTTTCACACATAGGAATTGTATTACTGCAGGCACTTCATATTTGGTGGAATTTTCTATGGCAGGGTTCATTTTAAATTGATCTAGCGGATGAGTCAACTGCAACACAACCTTCTCCTTTCACTCCTCACTGCCTACTGAATTACTGCACATGGCGCCATAGGATGGGTATCGCTATCCCCACCTATTTCTTGCACATGCTCAAACAGAGGTTTATTTCCGAATTGCCCTCGTATATTTCTTCCTGATACAATGGTAAGAACTGAAAACATCACTTGGGATAGTAAGGTGGGTGGCATATAAATGTAATATTTTTTTTAAAAAAAATAAAAGGACATATTTTTCCTAAATTTGGAATTCATGGTAGAGGTGTCATTTTAAAAATAAAATCAAAAGGACTGATTTCAATGACCATCTTTAAGAAATGGTTTACAGTTAAGACAAAGTAACCAAATTTTAAGCATATATAGTACATATTCATATATACGTGTATATACTTGTGCATACACACACACACATACCTACACACATAGACATTTCTGCATGAGAACTAAAAAAAAACTCTTGCTAGATCAGGCCAAGACCTGGCTTCACCCAGCATTTTGTTTTTCACAGTATCCAACAGCTGCCTCTGGATAGTTTATAAGCAGGAGTTGACATCTATCCCTCAACTACTGTTGTTCCCTGCAACTGGTACTCAAAAGTCTGCTATTCCCTCTCTGGAAGTAACACTGAATCTTTGAGGATGAAGCCTGTTTATAGACCTGTGTTCCATGAATGTTTTTAATACCTCTTTAAAGTCATGTTAATTAGAAGCCATCAGCATGAACTGCACAGGTTAATTATGTGCTACATGAGAAAGTGCTTTCAGTGCCCTAAGTCCAGCATTTTAAGGAAAATTTCTCCCTGTCCACTTTCTTCAGACTATGCATGATTTACAATGTGATCAGAAATTTACTAAGTTGCCTCTCTTCAAGTTAGAGTCCCAAATATTGTAGCCTTGAATTTCTCCAACCCCATCATTTGGGTAGTCCTTATTGCCCTTTTGCACCTTTATTGCACCTGTTTCAAATATGGCATCAAGAATGGTTCTTCAGCTGTAGACATGCCATAGATTTGAACGATAGCCTTGCTGTAATGCCAGCTTTGTTTTCAGTCCCTTCCCTAATGAGCCACAGAATGGAATTTTCCTTTTTCATAGCTGCCACACACTGAGTCAACATCTTTTCTGAACTATTCCCTGTGATGCCCATGGTTTTTTTTTTCTTGATTACTAACAGACACTTATGCCAACATCACTAGACAAATAGAGCTGGGGGGGAGTTAATGTGTATCACTTTATACTTTCTTAAATGGATGGAATTTACCTAAGTATTCATTACCCAGTTTAAGGAGATTCCTGTGGAGCACAATCACCTTTGGATTTTATCACCCTGAATATTTCAGTATCGTCTGCAAACTTGGCCAAATATTTAGCACAGTATCCAGTTACAGTTCAGTGTTTCTGGTTAAACAAGTTTTAAAAAATGTTGAAGTGGCTGAAACACCACTAATGCAAAATTCAAACTACTAATAGTTTCAGTCACAATAATGCATATAACCAAAAATATAATACAAAATATAAATAAAAAATATTTAAGCTGCTTTAATGTTTTCAGTCATTTTCTTTTCACTGAATACTATATTTAAGAATGTGAGAATTCTTAAATTCTCATGACACATTCCTATGTTTGATATTTTCACTGCAGAAAAAATTCTGTTAAGCAAAAAAAATGAAAACTGATCATCTGAAATTAACAGTACCGAATTTCTAATTTTATCACTGAAATTTAATTTTCTGCACACAATCTTTACTAATTAGGCTTCACAAATCTATCAATATGAAATGACTAGTAATATTAAAATATATGCTTCTTAGTTTGGCCTGCTATTAATATAACTAAATGTGGACACATACAGATAACTCATTGCCATTTGCATAGAAAGACTTTGTCAGAATCCAATTATATTTCATCTTTAATTATCAAATATAGAAACTCCCAATTCTGCCATCTCTGGATTCTGCCATAAGAGGGAGAGAAGGGGGAGAACAAAGGGGCTTTATGGCCCTCACTTCCTTCAGTACACTTCAAAGGGCTGAATGTTGAATGTGTGTTTATTGTAACCTCGAAGTGTTAGCATACCAAAGGAGAGTATTTGCCTTTCATGTAGTTATCTGAAGTCTCCATCCAGACGGAAGAAAGAAGAAAAGGGGTGGAATTGTGATACTTGAAACTATCACTGGAAGGGGGGTTGATTGGGTGGGACTACTGGGGAACCCCTTAAAACCTTGAATGGAAGAGCTTGAACCCCAAGTCCTGTCTAGCATGCCTGCAACCATTTTCTCTTAATAAAGGATTCCTGTTGGAAGAATTATTCCAAGAGTTCTGTCTTCTTAAGATGCAAAGTGGGGTGGGTCCTTACATTAGACAGGACTTGCAAAATTAATCCACCTGGAAGGGAGACCCTTGCCGGGGGATTTTGCAAAAATTTACCATGTCAGACAATGAAGCAAGAGAGGGGGAAAACTCCCTGGAAAGAGAGCCGCTGACCCAGTTGGAACCTTGCCAGATGTTGGAATCCGAGAGGCCAGATTCCTCAGGAGAAGAAGTGGTGGAGACACAGGACCACAAGCCTCGCTGGTCGATGGGCGTTGGAAAGAAAAGTGAGTGGGGAAAGGAATCAAGAAAGGTGACCCTGAGACGGGGGACCAAGCAACCAGAATGGAAGCAGGAGATGGAGAAATCCCTGCACGCAAGTGAAGAGGGAGGAAGCTGGGCACCGTACTCAGACTGGATCCTAGAGAAAGCTATTGACCTGATGAAGAGAACTCTCAGCTCCCTAGGAGAGGAGAATACTGAGCCCTACGGCCGCCCCAGTTCCTGGAGCCACAAAGGGAGAGACACCGAGGGGGACGTGGAACCTGCAACCCCAGGGACATCTACTGATCCAGGAGCCCCCACCCCCTACCGGACCACAGATGGCAATCTGGACGGAAGACACTACCACCCACAACGGAGGCACCGATCCATTCCAAGACGTCCACCGTTGGAGGTGAAATTCAAAGGGGAGCCAACACGCTTGGGGTTTTTCCTAACCCAAGTCCTCAGCTACATGGAGGAATATGGGCAGGACATTCCCAGCGACAAAGCCCGCATCCGGATCGTGCAATCTGCCCTGGATGGACCAGCTGCGGATTGGGTAGTGAACTTGCATGACTCCAATGCCCCAGAACTCAGTAACTTCAACCGTTTCATGTCCTCTTTGAGAAGACGATTTGAAGACCCCCTGGCTGATCGCAAAGCCCGTGAAAGAATAACAACGATGAGGCAGGGCAAACGCCCAGTGGCTGAGTATACACAAGAATTCCGGGCCATTGCCAGCAAACTGAATTGGCCAGAAGACATCCTCCTTGGCCATTTCAAAGACGGACTAAACTATGATCTATATGATGCTTGCCTGCCCCGAGGGGACCCACATCGACTTGAGGAATGGTACGTCTTGGCAGAGGAAGCAGAGATCGACATATTGAAGAGGCACCGCCGAAGAAAACAATGGAGCCGCCCCCCGCCTGAGCTGACACACCAACCGGTGAAATCATCGGATACAGCCAAGAAGCAAATGGGGTGTTTCAAGTGCGGAAGAGAAGGGCATCGAGCTGTAGAATGCCGCTCAAAGGCCCCCCAGCACAACCCAGACAGATCCCCAATCAACAAACCCAGAGAGTATTCAGCTAAGCCAAAAGAAACAGCCATGAGAATGATGGAAATTGCAGAAACCCCCACCTCTGCTCACCAAGGGGAAAGAACTCCAGCCTACACCACAGGGACGGTGGATGCCTCAGATGACAGCTCGGAGGGCGAACCCCTGGTAAGTGGATGCATCACACCCATCTTCAAAACAGTGACTATATTAATCCCCCCCATGCCCGAAGCTGTGAAGGTGAAAGCCTTAATAGACTCTGGCTGCACCCGCTGCCTTATTAGCCCAACACTAGTGGGGAATCTGGGCATCCCATCCAGGAGACTGGAACAACCAATCTCATTTGGCCAGCTAGATGGATCCATAGCAGGGGGGGTGCCAGCTACCCTAGCCACTCTGCCAATACACCTCTCCCTGGGCAACCATGAAGAGGACTTAACGTTTGTGGTGACCCCAGGTATGGAATGCCCAATGATTCTAGGGATGGAATGGTTGAAAAAATGGAACCCCTGGGTAAATTGGAGGACGACAGAAATCAAATTCCCGAAGGGGGACCCTATGGACTTAAAACCCCAAGGGAGGCTACCAGAATCAAGAATAGAAAAAGCATCCATAGGAGAGGAAAAAAGATTAACAGAAATACCAGAGGAATATAGGGACCTTGCTGAAGTCTTCAGTGAGGAGAGGGCGAATGAGCTTCCCCCCCACCGACCCACAGACTGTACCATTGAATTCAAGCCTGGGGCAAAACTCCCGAAGCCCAGATTATACTCCATGAGCCCAAAGGAGAAGGAGGAAATGGAAAGATTTATAAAAAAAAACATGGAGAGAGGTTTCATTGAGCCAGCCAAGCCTAAAGTGGCTGCCCCGGTCCTTTTTAGAGAGAAGAAGGATGGCTCTTTACGTTTATGCGTGGATTATAGGGCCCTAAATACAATCAGTGAAAGCAACCTATACCCGCTGCCCCTCATGAAAGACATGCTGTCACACCTATCGAAAGGGAAAAATTTTTCTAAACTAGACCTAAGGGAAGCTTACTATCGAGTGAGAATCAAGGAAGGGGACGAATGGAAGACTGCATTTAACTGCCCCATGGGGTGCTATCAATTCAAAGTCTTGCCATTTAGATTACAAGGGGGCCCGGCAGTCTTTATGCAATTAATCAATGATGTTCTAAGGGAGCACCTATTTAAGGGGGTCCTTGTTTACTTGGACGACATTCTTATCTTTACTGAAACAAAAGAAGAACATGTCAAACTTGTCAGAGCGGTTTTAAAGAAGCTGCGAGCCGCTCACCTATATGCCAAACTCTCAAAATGCGAATTCCACCAGGAAAGGATAGACTCCCTAGGCTATCGCATATCCCCACAGGGTATTGAAATGGACCCGGAGAAGGTCAAAGCAGTACTAAATTGGGCACCACCCCGCACAAGAAAGCAACTACAAAGTTTCCTGGGCTTTGCAAATTTTTACCGCCAATTCATCCCCTCATTTGCACAGATAGCCTTGCCCCTCACTAATTTACTAAAAACGAAGGGAACATCCTCAGTAAAACCTAGCCAGCCACTAACATGGACAATGGAGTGCCAAGCAGCGTTTGAGAGACTAAAGAGACTTTTTTCTGCCGAACCAGTACTAAGGCACCCAGACATGGACAAGCCCTTCATAATACAGGCAGATGCAAGTGATGTGGCAGTGGGGGCTGTGCTATTACAAGAAAATGATGATACAGTATTGCAACCCTGTGCATATACATCCAAGAAACTCACGGAAACAGAACAGCACTGGCCCGTATGGGAGAAGGAGGCTTATGGGATACGTTGGGCATTACTCACGTGGCGACAGTTCCTGGAAGGCAACAAAATCCCCTTCCAGGTGTGGAGTGATCACAAAAATTTAGAAGCCCTGAAAACTTCCAGGAAACTCAATCCCAAACAAGTCCGCTGGTCCCAGCATTTTCACCATTCCAATTTAAGCTCAAACATTTACCAGGAAGAAAGAACTTCCTGGCAGATGCACTATCTCGCATGCCCCAATATAACAGCGCACGAACCACAGACTCTAGACCAATAATGGCAGAGTCACAACTGGCAGCACCAGTAACCACAAGAACCCAAGCCAAAATCAAACCACAACTGGACAGCCAAACTGGGATTGAATTCAGAAAAAGTTTGGAAACAGATGAATGGTTCCAGAAAAACAAACATGTGTGCACAATGAGAGACGGGTTGCCTTGGGTAGGGGAAAAGTTATATATACCAACAACTCAAAGACTAACTTTCATGCACCTTTGCCATGACACAAAATCAGCAGGGCATTTTGGATTTGTAAAAACTTTACACTTAATTAAACGGCAATTTTGGTGGCCATCAATAAAAAAGGACATAGAAAGTTATGTTGCCAGCTGCCCAACCTGTGCATCAGCAAAGAGGTTGCAAGGGAAATCGCCAGGGCTATTACAACCAGTGGCAAGTCCCTCAGCCCCCTGGAGGGAAATAGCCATGGATTTTATAGTGGAATTGCCAGAAAGCAATGGGAATACTGTTATCTGGACAGTCACGGACCTATTTTCCAAACAGGTGCACTTTATCCCTTGCCAAAAAATTCCCACTGCAAAGGCCTTAGCAAAACTTTTCATCCAGCACATTTACAGATTGCACGGGGCACCCCAACGCATCATCTCTGATAGGGGAGTGCAATTACGTCTGCATTTTGGAAGGAATTTTTATCCCTCTTAGGGACCACTCAGGGATTGACATCTAGCCACCACCCTCAAGGAGATGGACAAGCGGAACGCTGCCAGTCGGTACTTGAGCAATATTTGAGATGTTTTTTAAATTTCCAACAGAGTGATTGGACGGACTTACTTCCTTTTGCAGAAGTTGCCTACAATAATGCAGTCCACTCCAGCACAGGCTACACTCCTTTTCAAATAGCCAACGGCCAAAGTTTCAACCCTATGCCAGAGTTAACCCCAAAAGAACCAACGATCCCTTCACTGAAAGAATGGATGGAAAACCTACAAAACACCTGGCCAATAGTCAGAAAATCACTAGATGAAGCTAGGCGGGCATACAAAGCACAAGCCGATAAAAAAAGGGTTGAGCCTACACCATTCATTATAGGAGAAATGGTGTACTTATCTACAAAATACCTAAAGTCCCTACAGCCCTGTAAAAAACTTGGACCAAAATATATAGGACCTTTTCCAATTAAAAGAATCATAAATCCAGTAACAGTAGAATTGGAATTACCCAAAAACCTCAGGCAAATACACCCAATTTTTCATTGCAGCTTGCTGAAAAGAGAGCATCAGTCACATCTACGGCCAAAAATCCCCCCACCACCACCTCCACTCATGGTGGAGGGTGAACAACACTTCGAAATAAAGGAAGTCCTGGATTCTAGGAGATATCATGGGGCAACTCAGTACCTAGTTGCCTGGAAACACCTCCCTGCCTCACAAAATGAGTGGGTCCATAAACGTCATGTCAGAGCCCCGAAGCTATTGAAGAAGTTTCACACAGAGTATCCTAACAAGCCTGACTAAATTTTATACTTATGTTTTCTTTCAGGTGGATCTCTCTTATTGTTAAGAGGGGCCGGATGTCAGAATCCAATTATATTTCATCTTTAATTATCAAATATAGAAACTCCCAATTCTGCCATCTCTGGATTCTGCCATAAGAGGGAGAGAAGGGGGAGAACAAAGGGGCTTTATGGCCCTCACTTCCTTCAGTACACTTCAAAGGGCTGAATGTTGAATGTGTGTTTATTGTAACCTCGAAGTGTTAGCATACCAAAGGAGAGTATTTGCCTTTCATGTAGTTATCTGAAGTCTCCATCCAGACGGAAGAAAGAAGAAAAGGGGTGGAATTGTGATACTTGAAACTATCACTGGAAGGGGGGTTGATTGGGTGGGACTACTGGGGAACCCCTTAAAACCTTGAATGGGAGAGCTTGAACCCCAAGTCCTGTCTAGCATGCCTGCAACCATTTTCTCTTAATAAAGGATTCCTGTTGGAAGAATTATTCCAAGAGTTCTGTCTTCTTAAGATGCCTCTTATTTTGTTTGCTGTTTAAAATATAAGATGGTTCTATCCAATAAAGTTTATAGACTATAATTATGTATTAGTTGCTTTAAAAAGTAACATGTGCTGGCTCTAATCAGTAAAAAATATAGACAATGGCATCTGAATTTACTATGCAGAATAATAACTGGAAGGAATTATAGAAAGGCATGGTTTCCTGTATGCCTGAAACCTAAAGATGCCTGACTTCCCATGTAACTATGATCATGTGGATTGGATCCAAATTTAGTCATATTTAGGGCAGACACACTGATACCAGTGAAATCTTTGTTACACATGACTGAATTAAGTACTACTGATTTCATAGTTGATTGAATAAGCTGACTGGAAATGAATAAGTCTGAATTTCCTTATCCACTGGGTGCAATTTTTATTAAATGGCTAAATTATACAGGTAATCCTCAACTTACAAACATAATTGGGATCAGAATTTCCTTTGTAAGTTGTTGCAGTTTAAATCAAAGTAATGATGCGAGCTTCAATTTTATGATCATTGTTACTGCAGTTGTAAGTTGTGTCACCATGGTTGTAAGTCAAGTCGTGTGGTTGTAAGTGCAAATCCAGCTTAATGAATGTTTTTTTAAAAAACCAGAAATGGCAAAACTATCAGAAATCATAATCACATGACCACAGGATGCTGCAACCAATTGTAAATGTGAGCTGTCTGCAAAGTGCCCAAATTGCAATGACATGGCTGTGGAGCATGGGTGACAATTGTACGTTCAAATTTAGACTTTAACTGACTTTTTTGGGGGGGAGGCCTTTGTTAATTCAAGGTGTAATTAAGCAAAAGGTTGTAAATCAAGAACTACCAGTAAATTGGTCACACTGTGTCTGAAACTTATATAGAACATAGAATCATAAGACTGGAAGTGCCCTTAGAGGTCTTTTAGTCCAACCCCTTATAAAGGCAGGAGACCTTATACCAGTGGTTCTCAACCTTCCCAATGCCACGACCCCAACCATGTGGTCGTAAGTTGAGGACTACCTGTATTTCCCTGTGGGCGGGGCAGGAGGAGGCACGCACACTCCGCCTCCTCTCCTGCGGCTGCACACGGGCTGTTGCCCAGCAACCGCCTCAGCCCGGGAGCACTGTGCATGCGTGGTGCTGCCCCCTGTGCCAGCCGAGGTGTAGCTGGCAAGCGGCAGTGATGGCGCAGGCCAACCACTGGCTGGGCCACCAGCTGGCCCAGCCCAAGGGAGGTAAGGCACCCGCCAGGCCCCACGCGCGCCAACAACCCTCCCTGCACCCGCCTCTGCCCCGCTAGCCTTACCTTGGCCACCACACATTCGGTGCGGCAGCAGGCAGGCCCAGGTGCTTCTGGGCAGCCATGGCATGTGGCAGCGAGGGCACAGGCCGACCACCGGCTGGGCCACCAGCTGGCCCAGCCCAAGGGAGGTAAGGCACCCGCCGGGCCCCACGTGCACCAGCAACCCTCCCTGTGCCCGCCGGCCTCCCACCTCCCACCCCTGGCCCTCTTTTACTTACATTTAGTAGTTGCTCAGCAGGGAGGGGTGGAAACATCCAGAAAGCTTGCCTTAGCTGCAGACAACTTACAGCACTGTTTGCAGACTGGGACTTTTGGCGGGCTCAGCAGGGCAGAGACAGCCTGGACAATTCCTATTGGCTTTTGAAAGCCAATAGAATTAGACTCTATTCAAGAGAGTCTATTCTATTGGCTTTCAAAAGCCAATAGAATAAGAGGGAGTAGCACAGCTAAGGAAAAGGGGGAAAAATGGCAGACTGTGAAATGGTCGTTCAACCCCAAATGGGGTCGTGACCCACAGGTTGAGAACCACGGCCTTATACCATCCTGATCAAATGATTGTCCAGCCTATTTTGAAAATGTCCAGTACAGAAAATTGTGACAGCAAGTTACAGAAATTTTGAGAAAGAGTATATTGTTATTACATATAAAACAATCCACTTTTCATTATCTTTGCAAATTTTTCTTGTTGTTTGCTTTTCAGTTTATTGTGATAAAAATTAATCAAAGGTGAAAAAAGAGATCTACAATCAAGTAGTGAGACAGTATTGGTCATTCAAAACTTTATAATATTGACAAGACTAATGGTGTGATATAATCATATACTGTATCTGAAAAACAATGAAACCAATCTGCAATGGTATAGCTTTGCACTGAAAATTATCTGCACTTCTCATTATCATATTCAGAACTTTGTTTCATCAAAATGCTTTCTCATATATATTGCAGTAAGTTTCAATGGAAATACCATGAATTCTTCCAAATTATGTTATATGAAATAATAGAATAACAACATGTATGAAGATTTAAGGAACAATTGTTAAATGTTATGGCAATGAACATGCAACAGTATTCTGGCAATCAGTTCTGACTGCACACTGTAAAAATGGGGACATAAAATAAGGGAAAGAGCCAAGGTAAGCACTTCTGTTGAAGAGACAAGGTGCCCCTTTCAAAAAGGCAAAAAAGAAATAAAACAAAAACCTCACAGTAGAAATCCTTCACAGGAACTAAGTTCAGGATGTTTACATTTCATACTCTTTCTCAGTAGGATAGAAAGATGTATTAAAAATTGGCTGAAAATAAGATGTTATGTAAATGCCGCATAATATCCTGTTGTAACAAAATGTTCAGACTTTTCAACATTCAATAAATATTCTCCTTGTTTGTTTCTTTATTGTGTCTTTGCATTCTGTGTAATAATTACTTAATAAACTCAGGTTACTATAAGCAGGAAATGAGACTTTGAACCTCTCCCATCCTTTTGCCCATTAACTTGCCAACTTCCATCGATAACATTTGCTGAGACTTGAAAATCTTAATATTGTACAGACCAAAAAAAGTGGTATGGTATGGTGGTAGAAGCAATGGGATGAAAAATACTGGGATCCACTCCCCCAAAGTCTCAACATTCGCACATTTCTGTGCCAGCTTCAGATTTGGAAAACAGTTAAATAAACAAGAAAATCTCTAAATATATTCCTTCCCTTTGCAGTTTTTGAAAAATAACACAGAAGAAGACAGATGATGCAAACATCCCTCCATTCTCATGTCTACCATGTCAGATGATGTCAGCCCTTTGAGATAATCCAAACAAGAGACCAAAACCATGAAAACTATATTGTACAGAACCTTATAAGTCTGAAAGTATGTCTCCCTCCCTACCTTTAGTTTCTAGAGAACTGGGGGGGGGGAGTCAATTCTGCTTTCTCCACCCCATCCCTCCATTGGATTTGGATTTCTCTTCTCAGACTGTTGTCTAGGCTATGGCTCTTCCTCCTGTCTCTCAAATTTATTCTCACAAACCATTATATCTGGTAACCAGCTGGGCAATAGAAATGCTAAACAGTTGTGCTCCATTAGGTTTTCTTACAGTTTTTCTTATTTAATTTATCCATCTAAAAATTATTGACATCACCCATTATTTTTTAGCTTTGCTTTTAGTTTTTAATGTTTTAAATAATAATGATTGTAATTATTTACATTTTTTTTAATTTTGTTGCATGCTGCCCAGAGTAATTTGTTTTGTGAAATGGATAGCTGCAGAAATTTGAAGAATAAATAAATAGATAAATCCAATATAAAACAGATGGAGGGTGGGAAGATGGAAACAAACAAACTCAGGCAGGTGTATTGAATTATTTTGCATTATTTTCATGCTTCTTCCATGCCCTTTATAGAAAACCGTTTTTACAAGTGACACACTTTTGCATGACAACAGCTCCAAAACTGTTTGTAAAGAAATGGAGCATTATGGTAAAAATAATAAATAAACAGAGCTGTTTATTTCAGATGATATTCATATAATGTTAATAACTCAAAATTAGAAAATGAAGTTGATGAGCTTACTAAGCTATTATAAACCATCTTCTGTTAAGTATGTAAGCTTGAAGGAGCATATAGAGAACACAAAGATTTATCCATATTAGAATTCAAATAAAGGAGAATTTATAATCTATGAAATATTAGCCTTTGTTCATCCACAATCAAATCAATATGTACAAAAAACATATAGTCCTATAGCTCAAGTTTGGGGCAATTTAACCAATTTACATAATCTCAAGGAACAAATAAGCCTTTGTAAAGTAGTATTTTGTCTATTGCCTCAATAAAACATTTAACTAGGAAAATAGATTTCTAATACACCAGGGGAAAGATTTCACTGCCACCTGCTGGTTTTGATAGCTAATATCTATGTAACCTATCTAAGTAAGGAAATAATTGTACTGAGCCTGAAGAATTTCAGAAATGGCACTTTAAATCGCACTTTTGACACAAAATGGAAATGTTTGGTGGTATGTTCAAAGGTATACAGCACATGCATCAACTGCTCATTCTCCTTCTGATTAGAAAGATATTGTTCCTGTGGTTTCTCCTTGCTTTTTCCAAGTGAATATCACTGAGCTTGAGCACATTTGTAGAAAATGTTGCTGTTTTAAACATTTGAAAATGTAAATTCAACAAGCAATTGCATTTACCTCTAGAAACTGATCAAGGGCCAATTCATTTTTGAAATATGTAGATGAGAGGTGTTCTAGTTACATAATGAATTTATATAACATATTCAATATGTTATATTGATGGTTTATAATAGCTTCTAGAAGCACGAAACCGAAAACACCAGCCTGAAGATGACGAATGAGACTTTGTCGAAACGTCGCCAAGACACTTCCAATTTGACTGGAGAGAAAACCCGAATAACCAAAGATTATATATATATATATATATATATATATATATATATATATATATATAATCTTTGGTTATTCAAGAATATTGGTAAAAATGCGACTCCCAGGCATAATTATGTCTCCCACCACAACATGTGGACGCTGGAATAGAGGCTACGGACTCCCCGCGCACGGAGAAAGAAAGGGAGGGGGCGCCTGATATAGATGATCTACGCACCGCCCAACAACCCCATGTGAGGCTCACACACCCCCAGGAGGGAGGAAGCGATACCAGTGGAGCCGGAACACCTAAAAGACTTGTTAAAATCTCGGAGTTTGCGGTTGCCCATAGCAACGAGGAGGAGCATCCCACATGGAGAGGGGAGAGAAAGCATAGAATGACAACCCACTCGATCAGTAAGGGGAGGAGTAATGAGAGCGGTTTGAGTGCCAAACAACGGGAGGGAAAGGATGTAAGGAGAACTGGGGTGGGGAATAAAGACATGATTGCTGAGGCATACCATACTCAGATAAGAGCTGTTGACACGACAAAGGAGGAGAGAGGTATACAATTGGGAAGGGATATTAACCCACAGTTAGTGGAACCCTATCCCCATCATAAGACACAAGAAAACATCAGATTGAATCCTCCCCCCGATACGGCAGGCGTTGGTATTATCGGAAGAGGAGGGGATGCAAGGTTACTAATGCCTCCAAAGACCAATAGTGGAGGGATAGGGAAGGGCATCCAAAGAAAAGAACATAACGTTATAGACACATCTTGGTTATCAGCTGGCCAATCAGGGCCAGTAACACAGTCTAGGAGCCATGCGCAAACGTTACTTGAACCTACTTAAACCACCTTTATTGTAATGGCCTTTTAGCCCTGACGATGCTGGAGAGTTCCCCCAGCGAAAGCTTGGCAACTTTTTAGTATAAGTATATTTTTAGTAAAGTATTCTTACTTCAACCCTCCCGGTGATCGTATTTTATTCTTTTATTCATATATATATATATATATATATAGATAGATAGATAGATAGATAGATAGATAGATAGATAGATAGAGAGAGAAAGGGGGGATGGTCTTTACACTATTTATTTATTAATCACATTTATATGGTCTCCTATATCACAAAAATGACTCTGAGTGGAATACAATAATCAACAAAACTGCAAACATATTAAAAAGTATTATAAAATATAAATATAATTAAAACTGAAAAATACTATAAAAATAAAATATACAACCCACAGGAAGAGAATATAAAGTATCTGTGGTTTCCTCAGAACCCCAGGAATGGTGAGATAACCAGGTCTTGTGGGCCTCCCTGAATGATAGAAAGGATGGAGCGAACCTGAGTTTTAGGAAGAGAACATTTCATAGGGCAAGTGCCACAGCAGAGAGCCCCCCTGGGACCCACCTGATAAGAGGTCTCTGAACATGTTAGATATAATGTCAGAAAAAACCAGAGAGCTGTATTCACTATTTGTAGTGAATAAAGATGATGGCCTTAAAGGGCAGAGGGAAAATCAATTTCCAAGGCAACATTTAGATAAATGAGGCTTGAGTCCAGGCCAAGAAAGTAGTTTACAAAAATCTCAGACTGTTTCCCCCTCCCACCACATTAATTCTCATGAAGGGGAGGGTAGGAAAGCACATTCAGACTTTCTGTGATTCTGTTACTATACTGTAGCTGTTTTAATAAAAATGATATGGTGTCTGCTTCTTAATCTGGTCTATATCATATGGCTGACAAATTATTATCTAAAATTTATCTAATTATTATTAATTCTTCACTTCTATCTTGATGCTCCTTGCTCCTGAGATAAGAAGAACCCCTTAGCTTGCTGGCATTACATGTACTGGAGATTATTCTATCCCACCAGAAAACCTCTTCTCCAAAGCACCTGAGAGCAGAAGTAGTAACTGATGGAAACTTTGAAGAAGAGAAGCAACCTAGAACTAAGAAGAAATTGCCTGATAGTGAGAACAGTTACCGTAAATGCCGGCGTACAAGGCGACCTGGCGTATAAGACGACCCCCGTCTTTATAGCCGGGCCGCATTCCTAGAACGTCGTCTTATACGCCGGAAACTACCAGTATTTCCGGTGTATAAGACGACTCGGCGTATAAGACGACCCCCGTCTTTGGCGCCGATTTCAGCGCTCGCGGAAGTCGCCTTATACGCCGGCATTTACGGTAACCAGCGGGAAGGCTTGCCTCCAGAAGTTGTGGGTGTTCCATCACTGAAGGTTTTTAAGAGGTGATTGAACAGCCATTTGTCTGGAATGGCATAGGGTCTCCTGCTTGAGCAGGGGATTGGTCTAGAAGACCTCCAAGATCCCTTCTAACTCTATTATTCTGTATATAGAATGAAACTGGGTATAAACTAAGACATGGGATAATATGGCTATAGAGAGCTTTATATTAAATTAAACATGTTCCTACCTGAGTACCCAAGCAGGCAACCATCATATGAGTGAGGAGTTTAGCAGCAAACATTGATGTTCTGGTACATAAGAAATATGAAAATATAGCCAAGATGAAGCCTGTTTTAACCAAATAAAAGTAGAATTCAATTACTCAATTAGCCAAATGATTCAGATCATTTCATAAATTGCAGACCAAGGTATGCACAGCAAGACAAGGTTTTGTCCAAATGGTAACAACCTGAGGTCATGATGTACAATAGAAGGTCATAATGCCACAAAGCAATGTCACAATACAAGCATAAAAAAGGCAGAGTTTAAGTTGCAAAACTGTAATGTTAATCATTTCTGCCACCAATTGCAGCTTGGTGGATGTTCTTGACTTCTCCTGTTTCTAAGTACTTTTATTGCATTTACTTTTATTGCATTATTGCATTTCTAAGTACTTTTATTGCATTTATAGAAAATTTATCTTCTGGAATTCATAACCTGCAGGACTATATATTGAAGTAACTATATAACACAGAACTATTTAATTTAATAAGCTATTTGGCTACTTTTGGAAGAACAGTGGTATAATAACTAAACAAATTCCATTTTTTTATGAATTTCAATCACTTTTGTACTATTATCCTTCTAGGATATATTACATTTGTCAAATATAATTATCTTAAATAAACATCTAAATAGTAAATACCTTAACTAAAATATAATGTGTGAATGTCCCCTAAGTGTATAGAAATAAAATTAGAAATTTGAGCAGTAATCTTTGGGCAAAAGTTATCCACTTTTAACTACTTAGAAAGAAATGAATTCTAATTAGCTGGAATAAGTTATATCAACTGAGACTTTCTTGACTAATAACCAAAGGAAGCATAAATTCTTTTATTTGCATTTTCTCTTGATTAAGATAAGGTCTTCTTTGAGGATATTATCATTAAATACAATTTATTTTGGTGAGGTTTCAAACAATCACACAATTATTTTGAAAGATCCAAGGAAGAGTTGGAATCGTAGGAGTCCATTCTCTATCATCTTTTAAAAGCAAAAAGAAATTGGAGTAAAAAATGTGGGTCAGCATCTTCACTGTGCGTGTCTAAAATAGCTCTCTAAACTTTCCTTATATTCCTTACTTACACAGTGATTTTCTAAAAGAACTTCTGATATTATCTTTTTAAATCTGTATAGAAATCAACAATACTGTAACATAACTGACCAGAAATACAGATGAAACCAGAAGAAAAGAAAGCTTCATTGTAAGAAGAGAAGCTGTCTGTCTGTGCCCTAGCTGCATAAACTGACATGTGTGAACACGAGCATTCCACGTAATCGGAGGAATCTTCCATCAGTTTACAGAATTGAGTATTAGACAGCCAACTATAGAAGAAACAAATATTGGCAGTTAATTTGTTATTTCTCAACTTGATCAATAATGTCAAAAATGTAAACAAACATTGTAAGAATTGTGTTGATCTATAACAGAACTAAAATGCTTTTGTAAACCAGAATATAGTTCCTTGTGTTGTGGAATTTATTAGCTAGAATAATGCATGATTGGCCACAAGGATTATAAAGTCAAGACAAAGTTTAGAATTTAATCAGATCGATGCCAAACTTTACGGGAAAGCATAATTTCATAAGGGTGTAGGAGACTTCTGAGACCTGAGTCTAAAACAGATTTTCTCAGAAGGTTATCAACCAATGCCCCACAGATTAACTCAAACATATGGAATTTAACTGGGTTAACATATCAAATCTTGATTGGGATTTAAAAAGTATATAAACCACTATGTACAGGAACCATTACATGTCTATGTGTACATTTTCAGATCAAAGCAGAAACCTGATTGTGTCTTGTTAATGAAACTCCACCTTTCCCTGAATTTATATAGTAGCCATGTAGAAGGCACTTGTTCAAGACCTGGAACACATTAAGGAGAAGGCATTATAGGTTCCAATAAACTTGTTTCACATGTCAGCACCCCCACATGTTCTTGGAACTCTAAGAATTGTATGAGCCCAGGAAAAGGCACAGCTTCTTTAAAGAAGTACCAACAGATGCACTGAGTACACTCACATCCTCTATGAAACATCCTCTTTCACTTTACATCCACATAGCAGCATATAACTAATATATGTATGTGTTTGTGTGATTGACAAGCACACAAAGAATTAGAAATATACCTTTCAGCAATCTGATTCCAAAGAAGACACAAAGACTTATGAGGAATTATATGACTGTCTGTTGAATAAATCCGATAGATGACCTGATTATTATCTTTTAGCAGAACTAGACTCTGTCCCTTCAAGCTCATTGAAAAAACCTGAAATGGGAAAGATAGACATTTTTTGCTTTTAAAATATTCATGATTCTTGATTATTATTTTGCACTAAATATTCAAATCTATCTTATTTCAAGCAGTAACACCTTTTAAAAGATTACAAATCTCTATTAGGTATCAGTTTGAAATACTTCCCCTTTATCCTTCTAAAGATACAGTGACTATAACTTCATAATGCAAAGATTTGCTTTTCTGAAGAGATGGATCTGCTTTCTAAAAAACAGGCCCCAATTCCATCTCAGACAATATGCCAAGATTTGAACCCTTATCTTATGGATGCCATATTACAGAACCAGTTGTCTTTAATATTATTAGTTCATTTTAAGAATGCAACCTTCAGAATCTTAAGAGATATATAAATTAAGCAAGTGTAAAATCATATAGTTTAAACTATTTATTTACTAAGATTCTGGGCAGCTTACCACCTCTTTAAATTCATAAGGTTAAAAATTTAGAAATAACAAAAAAAAATAGCAAAAACCCAAGAATAATTCTTCCAACAACAATAAAAAGAACTCACACATTGTGGGCAGTCAATATTCCATCTAGTCTATCTATCTCCAGAAGAGCTGTGTTTAATGTTCTTTGAAATTAACAGAGATGGAACAGTCCTGTGAAGAGGGTCATCACTGAGAAGACTTGAGAATGAAGTCCCTGAAGATGCCATTTCTTTAATGTACCTTCTTCTCCCTGATCTTACTACCGGTAGATAGGGTGATTCCCCTTGCAGCAGGCAGCTCCTGAGGCCCTAAGCTATCTATGGTTTTTGAAAAGCACCTTGAATTATGTTTGGAAACTGATAGCCAACACAGCTGTAGCCATGCAGATGTTAGAAAAGCAAACTTTGGTATGCCATAACAATCCAAGCTGCCACATGCTTAATCAGGTGCAGCTTCCAAAGGGTTTTCAAGGGTAGCCTCATGTATAAAAACTTGAAATAGTCCAACTGTTGATTGAATCCTTTTATATCAGTGGTTCTCAGCCTGTGGGTCGTGATCCTTTGGGGGGGTCGCATGAGCCTTTCACAGGGGTCACCTAAGACCATTGGAAAACACATATTTCCGATGGTCTTAGGCAGGGCTTGTCAACCACCTTCTCTCTCTCCCCCCCTCTGCTCCACCTCACTTGTTTGTGGAAAATATGCTGCTTGGTGGCAGTCTGCATGAACTCTACCAAATGTGCCCTGCAGGGGGTGCATGAAGAGCGCAGGCGCAGAGCAAGGCCCTGCCCTCCCCAGAGACTCATTGTGCAGCAACCGGATTGACTTCTTCTCGTGCACACAGGTCAGCGAAGGGGAGGCCGCCGCAGCACTCTACTCCTGTGCCCATCAGCTGGGGATCCCCAACTTGCGCTTGTCAGCTGGGAGGTCTGGCGTACAGCCGCCGATCTTCTTTGCCTATCCTCGACTCCTCCTCTGCCCGTTCAGGTCAAGCCCGCTGGGGTTTGGCAGGGAGAGAGGGAGGGAAGGAGGAAGGGACTCCTCCTCCTCTCCTAAGCTTCAAAGCACGATCGGCTTCCCAAGGGCGCCACAATCCTCATGAAAGCGGGGGGGAGAAGCAAAGGGGGCGAGAAAGCTCATGGCGGGCTTGAAGGAGCACCTGTCAGCATTGGTGATGAGAAATTCCCCACAAACCCAGGGAAGGGATGGAGAAAAGGAGCCCCCTTTGGGAGGAAACCGCCACCTTCTTCTCCTTGGCTTTGCGCTCTTCTGTTTCTCAGCAGCCAGGCTGGCAAGCCTCTCCTGGCTGGAACTTCCTTTCCTTCCCTCCCTCTACCATTGCCCCTTCCTTCCTTCCTTCCTTCCTTCCTTCCTTCCTTCCTTCCTTCCTTCCTTCCTTCCTTCCCTTCACCTCCTCTTTGTCCCTCCTTCCCTCCCTCTCTCCCCTTGTCCCTTCCTTCCTTCCTTCCTTCCCTCCTTCCTTCGCCTCCCTCTTTGTCCCTCCCTCTTTCCCCTTGTCCCTTCCATCCTTCCTTCCTTCCCTCTTGTCCAGGATTGGGGCAAACCTCTACAGCTGATCCACCCTTTTGCAAAGCAGCCAAGAAGCAGGTCAGCTGTAGCAGCTCTCCTTGGCTCCTGCCCAGCAAACTTGCTCGAGCTTTTCTAGAAAACAAGCCGCTTGCTAATTTAGCAGAAGCGTGAATCAGCTGTAGCCCGGCGCTGATCCTGGGGCTTCTGCTAACAGCAAGCGGCTTGTTTTCTGGCAAAGCTGAGCAAGTGAGCTGGGCAGAGCACTCCTCTGCCTTTGGCAGCCTGTCCCCCTCCCCTTGTCCCTTCCTCGGCACAGGGGGGGGGGAGGAAGAAAGGGACGAAGAGAGAGGGAAGTAAGGGACAATGAGAGAGGGAAGGAAGGAACAATGGAAGGGAGGGAAGGAAGGAAGGAAGGAAGGAAGGAAGGAAGGAAGGAAGGAACTAAGAGGGAGGGGAAGGAAAGGAAGGAAAGAAGGAAGAGACAATGGGAAAGAGGAAGGGAAGGAGGAAGAGACTAAGGGAGGTGAAGGAAAGGAAGGAAAGAAGGAAGGAAGGGACAATGGGAAAGAGGGAGGGAAAGAGGAAGAGACTAAGAAGGAGGTGAAGGAAGGAAAGAAGGAAGGGACAATGAGAGAGAGGGAGGGAAGGAGGAACAGACTAAGGAGGTGAAGGAAAGGAAGGAACAAAGGAAGGGACAATGGGAAAGAGGGAGGGAAAGAGGAAGAGACTAAGAAGGACGTGAAGGAAAGAAAGGAAAGAAGGAAGGGACAATGGGAGAGAGGGAGGAAAGGAGGAAGAGACTAAGGAGGTGAAGGAAAGGAAGAAAAGAAGGAAGGAAGGGACAATGGGAGAGGGAGGGAAGGAGGAAGAGACTAAGAAGGAGGTGGAAAGGAAGAAAAGAAGGAAGGAAGGAACAACGGGAGAGAAGGGAGGGAAGGAAGGCAGGCACCCACCCCAGTCCCATCCCAGAGACCCACAAATTCCCCCCCACAGGCACTCTGTAACCTGAGTGATCAGCTGGCCACGCCCCCTGGCCATTGATCATGTGACCCTGGGACACTGAACATCATAAGGATGAATCAGTTGTCAAGCATCTGAATGTAAATCACATGACCCTGGGGATGCTGCAACAATCATAACTGTGAAAAATGATCATAATTTGCTTTTTCAGTGCTGTTGTAACTTCAAACAGTCACTCAGCAAATTGTTGTAAGTCGAGGACTACCTATACTTTCCCATTTTTTCCTCTTTTTTTGATACCCCCCCCGGCCAGCTGGATGGGGGGTTGGGGGTCACCACAACATGAGGAACTGTATTAAAGGGTCGCAGCATTAGGAAGGTTGAGAACCACTGTTTTACATTCATATAAGTTTTTGTTATAATTATGTACATACATTTCTACATGGATTCTCCCTGAAATAAGAAGCAAGAAAGTAATTCTGTTAAGGCTGGGTAGCACTTTGGATTCCAAGGAAGGAATGTGTTTCAAGATATGGATGACATCCATATGGCATTTATCAAAAACACCTTAAATCAAATGTGTCTTTCTTAGAATAGTATAACAGCTACAGCGATCAGTTATGCAAACCCAGAAAACACAGATGTTTTAAGGTGTTCCTGACAGGTGCATTCCCATAGGTGTTCTGAATCACATATTTTCCTTTGAATCTGCAGCACTGCATCATCCTAAATTGTACAAATCAATTAATTTTTTTCCAGTAAAATGTTTTAAGATAGTCAATAGATGTTCATGTACATGTCTCATTAAAAATCAACACAATCACTCAGAGTTGCTCATGGAACTCAAAATCAGAATCTAGCATTTTCTCAATAATAGTTTTCATCTTAACTTACGTAAGGTTCATAAATGTGTCTCTGACAGAGCATTTGAGGTTGTAAAAACTGATAGCTAGGTCAGTAGAAAGAAATGGCTCTCTAATCATCTGTGAAACTGCCTTACAGATTCTGGCAGCAGATTCTCTTGCAACACTAAGATAGGCCCAGAATGCTATCACAGGCAACGAGACAGTGAAAAGCCATTATACAAATAATGAGAATCAAGGTATAGCGGGATTAAAAAGATGCATGCTCAATCTTTTCTTTGAGAATAATGTTCATCTAGCAACAGATTTCTTTGGTATTCTGCACAAGTCATATTTGTTTACCAACTGTAAGCAAATATTCCTACTACTTTCTATGTACTTGATGTTATGAACTACCATATGAGAAGCCATTCAAGTTAGAAAACAGCAGTATGCTACTAATATGGCTGCTGATTCAGATGAAATTACATTAAAATATTTTTAAAACCAATATGTCATAAATGAAACAAAAGCAATCCCATTTTATAAGAGTGGTAAAATTTAAAAAATGAATACTTGGATGTAAGATAAGGAATAAGGAACTTTGACATTTCTAATTAAACAAAACTCACAGGATATTGATCTAATACATAGTTTACCTTATTTTTTAGGGCAATTCCTCTACCTTCTGCTGTAAACCATTGTTGGCTACTATATTCAGTGACTTGAATGAACCTACAGGTTGCATCATTAGAATGGGATGAAGCAGAAACTTCCAACAAATGGTCAGGAACTCTAATGAAATCCCCATCTTTTCCATCAAATCTATGCCCATTGATTTGTTGTGGATACCAGTGATGGGATGTAATTACAATATAAGGGCAATGGTCAAGGATGGTTTTACCTCTGTTAAACAAGAACAGTAACAACAAGCTAAGTAATCAGAAAATTACTATCTGCAAGGAAAAATGTGTAGTAGATGCTCATGGCTGCTCATAATATTAATGTATTGGCTCATTGGCAATAAAATGAATAATATATCAAATATTAATTTATTAGTATTATCTTCAGACTTTAGTTCAATACTTAAGTGTAAAAAAAAAGTGATCCTGATCTTGAGTGCTAAAGGATTCACTTCATAGGATATTAGATATATTGAACAATTTGCTTATTTGCATACCAAGATACATACACAGACCTGCAACTAATCTTTAACATTTATATCACTTTAACATGAACTCAGTATATATGTAGAAAATGCCATACCTTTCACCCTGTGAGCCACACTTTTCACCAACAGGAAGAGAAAAAGCAAATTTCTCAGTAATATCGGCAAGGAAGCTATAGCCTCGAGTATCCTTACGTTTGGGATTAGCTAGTGCACAGAGGATTTCATATAGAAGATTTCTGTTTTGATCAGCGAGTGCCTGTATTTCTCCTTCAGATATTACCTTGAGAAGCAATTTTTTAAAAAAAATGTTCAGTGTCTAAAATGTTTTGATTCTTTTATACTGGAATAATTGATGAATTTAGCATTTCAAACATAAAATAAAAGCATCCTTAATAAACACTGAGAGTAACTGCCATTGATTTCAATAGAGCTCTTCCCCTACATAATAGCCACATCTAAAACTTCATGGAGGACTAATCTTGAATACATAGTAAAGATAGTTTATGTCATGATCAATGTATTGGAATTTAACACTGATATTGTATATCATCTGTTCATTCCACTTCAGTTCAGTTACTCATTTGGATGAGTAACTTTCATCTAAGTAAGCAAATACTGCTTATGGACCCTATATACAATAATGCAGACAATTTCTACTTTTAGAAACAAAGCAATCATTGGATCAAAGCTTTTACCATTCTGGCTTCATTTCTCAAAGAACAAATGAGATTAAGATTTCCTAATTCTAAGAAATTATTAAATAATTCTAAGAAATTATTTAATTATTGCAGAAGGGAGAACAAGATATGGACCTTATCTATGATATACATCACAGCAGCAAGTTGCTCTTCTGTATTTTCTGTGACTACTTGGATATTTAAATGCTGGAGGATTGAATTCAAAATAATATCATCAAGTGGTTGAAACAACTGATCGGTCAGACTCCAGATTGCTTGGGAGTTTGAATCAGAGACAACGGTGATGTTGGCAATACCATAGATGCTATCAATTCTGGCACCACCTATAGGATTGAACAGCATAACGTGGAAGCGTTTAGGAAATAAATTCAGATATCCACTCTTTGGGATGAGTACTATACTCAGTAGAGCGCTTCTCTCTCCAGATTCAAAAGACAATGTTCCTTCAGATGCAATAAAATCTTGTCCAGAAATGGCAGGAGATATGATTACACGACCAAAAGGTTCAGGTCTCAACAGCTCCTGGAAATCAAGAAACAAATGTCTAGGTAAAAAATTAATTATGTTGCAATTTGTCAGAACAAATTTGCTTCAAACTATCAACATTTCTAAAGACTCCAGTAAGTGATAGAGACTCTGTAACATTGTGTTCTAGAATCCCATATATCTAGCCCAGATTTATTCTGGCAAAAAAATGCTGTATCACCAAGTGAGAGAATTTTCAAAATTTTAAATTGTCCACAATGGTTGGTAAAATGATTTAAGAACTAGGTACCTCTGTGATTTCACTAACAGAGCAGTATTAATTCCAAGGAGAAAGTGATGCCTAAAATAAACTGCTTTAGGCATCATTTTGGGCAGGCAAGAGATGAAGACTGAATTTGATATCTAGATGATATGACTGTATTTTTAAAGTATCTGTCTTTCTGTAGGCAGGACTTGAGCAAAAGAAAGCTGGAACCATATTTTATAAACATACACTTGTTATTTTTTACCAGTTTATCAACTATTTGTATTATCATAGGGTATTACTAGCTACTCAGCAGCTAGTCACTTGCCCAATAGTGATCAAGGAAAATTTCCTGAATTAGCAACATGGAGGTCATTTATCAACTCAGAATGGCACCTCATCCTGCAGCAACTAAGCAGAGTCAACCTATATCTACACCCTAATATTTCCATTACATATTCATGCTTCAGTGTCACAAGATCCTACATGCTTATGTTCAGTTGGCATATTTGTAGTGCACATGCACCTAGGTAAAAATATAGTTTGTAATACATTATAATAGTATAATAGTTATTAACTTATAATCATCAAGAACAGCTGGCCAGGAGATAAGAGGGGATAAGAGGAGAAAGCACATAATTCAGCTGAATTTATGTATATATAAACTCAACTGAATTATGTACTATATATTCTTGTCCTCTACATACTGAAGTTACTTAATTTTGTGCTCTGGTATTATGAATAATTAAATCTAAAGCCTTCAATAAGCTCAGTTTGCAAAGATTCCAAGCCACAGATTATTTATCTTTTTGTTTGGTTCTTTCCTCTATGGGATACTATGGAGTGTGGTTTTCTGTGACAAAAGCCTGTGTTTAACATATGTAGAATAATTTATTAACTCTAATAAAAATCTTGAATATTTTACCTATCTAGATGTAGATAGCTATATTTAATTACCAATGTTCAGCTAGAAAAGCTCTAGATTTAATCCTAGTGACAATATATCTCCAAAGAGGAATACAGAAAAAGCAACATGCTTGCCATAGAATTGCCACTAGGGTTATGCAGTGTGAAGAGGAAAATGCAGGGGTATTAATACAATTTCTCTCTGCAGTTTATTAAAATGACAACTCTTTCAATTCTTGACAAAAAAGATACAAGGATGTTGAAATTATATGGCCTGATCATTATGTCAAGTATCCACACTGACTCTATTATTGGCTATATGAAATACAGATTAAATGGAAGAAAACACCACTTGAAGTGTCAAATTAATAACTAATGCTATGTAACATTTACAAAGATCTGAGAGTCAGGATGAGATTGAAGGAGAAAGCCTAATACTTAAAGGACTAATTGCGATAACAAAATGAAAAAGGCCTTGAAATGATAATGATGGAAGATAACATACCAAAATACTACTGCAACATATAGAAAGATGTAGGGAGAGGTACCTTGCTGAATGGGCACCTTACCTCTTTAACTGATTATCTGCATTTTGGTACAGATGTTCCTGATTTTGGTAAGTATAAAGAGATTTAGCATAACACAGGAATGCTTAAAAGAAATGAATTCCAGAAAGTACCCAGGTAATATAATGTTTTCTGACCATTCTATTGTTTGTGAGTTTTGGTATTACAGCATTTTTATATTTTATTTGAATCCAGATTTAGTTCTTTCTCAGTACTAGAATAATTTTTAGGAATATCAGAGTATATATAAAAAAACCCACCTAAAACCTGTACTGGCTTGTCAATTTTCAATCTATATCCCGGGTTTTAGTTAAACAACACTGCTAACCTAATCTTTGGCTAAAAGATTTACAGTGATGAATTAGCAAGGAAGTTATAAAAAAAATTCTCCTGGATATTTTAAATGAGTCACCACCTCTTCCATTTGCGTGGTGGAACTGGCAAAAACGAAAAGCAGTTAATTCACAAAGACCAATAATTAGTTCAATAGTCAAAGATAGAGTAACTTCAATTAAGATAAGAAAGAAAAAAATATAGGCTTTTAACAAACTCTAATTCTGTTTTACACTGTCACCTGGAGAATCCATCATGGAAATCCAAAATGAATTAGCTACCATACCTAGCTGCACAAAAACAGACAACCAACAGATGACAGCAATTTTTCTGCATCTATTTGATATTATGCTAGATGGGTTTTACAATCTCTTAATTCAGAAAGAAAACTCAACCGTGGCCACAGGATCGGAAAAGGTCAGTTTACATTCCAATTCCAAAGAAAGGCAATGCCAAAGAATGTTCAAACTATCGCACCATTGCACTCATTTTACATGTTAGTAAACTTATGCTTAAAATCCTACAAGCTAGACTCCAGTGGATCGAGAACTACCAGAAGTACAGGCAGGATTTCGAAGAGGCAGAGGAACCAGAGATCAAATTGCCAATATACGCTGGATCATGGAGAAAGTTAGGGAGTTCCAGAAAAACATCTACTTCTGCTTCATTGACTATGCTAAAGCCTTTGATTGTGTGGATCACAACAAGTTGTGGCAAGTTCTTAAAGAGATGGGAGTACCAGACCATCTTATTTGTCTCTTGAGAAACCTATATGTGAGTCAAGAAACAACAGTGAGAACTGGACATGGAACCACTGATTGATTCAAAATTGGGAAAGGAGTCTGGCAAGGCTGTATAATGTCGCCCTGCCTATTTAACTTATATGCAGAGCACATCATGAGAAACGCAGGGCTAGATGAATCAAAAGTTGGAATTAAGATTGCCGGGAGAAATATCAACAACCTAAGATATGCAGATGATACCACTCTAATGGCAGAAAGTGAAGAGGAACTAAAGAGCCTCTTGATGCAGTGAAGAAGGAGAGTGCAAAAATCCAGCCCTCTCAATTCCTGGCAAATAGATGGGGAAGAAATGGACGTAGTGACAGATTTTATTTTCCTGGGCTCCAAGATCACCTCAGATGGAGACTGCAGCCAAGAAATTAAAAGACGCTTGTTCCTGGGGAGGAAAGCTATGGCAAATCTAGACAGCATACTAAAAAGCAGAGACATCACCCTGCCAACAAAAGTGGATATAGTCAAGGCCATGCTTTTCCCAGTTGCAATGTATGGCTGTGAAAGTTGGACCATAAGAAAGGCTGAGCGACAAAGAATTGAGGCCTTTGAACTATGGTGCTGGAGAAGACTCCTGCGAGTCCCTTGGACTGCAAGGCATTCAAACCGGTCAGTCCTAGAAGAGATCAACCCCGACTACTCTTTAGAAAGCCAGATCCTGAAGTTGAAACTCAAATACTTTGGCTACCTAATGAGAAGGAAGGACTCACTGGAGAAGGGCCTAATGCTGGGAAAGATTGAGGGCAATAGAAGAAGGGGACGACAGAGAATGAGATGGCTGGATGGAGTCACTGAAGCAGTAGGCGTGAACTTAAATGGACTCCAGAAGATGGTAGAGGACAGGAAGACCTGGAGGAACGTTGTCCATGGGGTCGCAATGGGTCAGACAATTAACAACAACAACAATTCAGAAAGAGGGAGTTGACCCACTGTGACAAATGTCCTCACTTATTCTGAACAAAATAACTTCACAATTATTTTTTTTCATTCAATTCCAGTTCATAATTATTTTTCAATTTTTGTTGTTCACTCATAAGACATCTTCAGTCATTTAGGGCTATAAGATAATGACTATTTTATAATTTAAATTAGTAATTTTGCTGGAAGGTTTTGAAACCACTTCTCCTAAATCCAAACAACTATATGTGCACCAGGTTTTCAAAGAACTGCCATTCTTGGATGAAATCTACACCTTATTGATTTCAATTGTAATTTCTGGAATTTCAAATGGGCACTATTTTTCCCTATGAATAAAACAGGTAAACTAGCCTTTAGGCAAACATGTATTAAATAAATATACCCTTGACTTGTTTCAGAGCAAAATATCTATCTAACATTTAGGAAGAGAAAAAGTTATCAGGCTATTACAAACCACTATTCTAATTTGCAACTATTCAACAAAGAATAAATATGAAAATACTTTGTATGAGAGATTTTTTTTAATTAGAGAAGAAATAAGGGCATCACCGAATATATACTCATGTGAAAAATTGGAAGTCTAAAATTGGAATTTTATTAAAAGGCATTAGTTATTGTGAGCTGCAGCTGCAGCTTATTTCATCAGATGACATCCAGATATACTGCAAGATATACTCATGTGTCTGTCTTACCTGAGTTCTGTAGTCAACTGAGATAGCAAATGCTGTACCAGAATCTCTAACCACTTGGAGTCTAATTGAAGTGGTTTTCATATGGGCCACAGCTAGACGAGACCCCACAGCAAAGTAGATGAGATCCTTCTGTACAGAATCACTCTCCAGAATTATAATATGTGCAAATCTGGTACTCTCGTTTAAAGCTGCTCCTTCCCCCACGTCATAGAGTTCAGCAAAAAAACAGATCTCAGATTCAGCCACCTGATAATCAAAACAGACAATCAAATGACTGCACATTTTCCAATTAAAGGAAATATATAATTTAAAAAAATGTTTCCTAGTATAATTTTGCTATATTTTGTGCAGTGAGCTTTCCAAATCATAGGACTATGTGTTTGGCCTTATAAAAACAACTGTTACTAGGAATCTGGATAGAAATCCTGCTGTCATTCATATAATTTGTTTGTGAATCATTAAAAGCTATTCTGGGAAAGTACACATGCATAAATGAACTCTTCAATGGAAAAAATATTAATTAATTTAAGTTTTTTCAAACTTGTTTCAAGTACAATTGATAACTTTTCATATTTTTTTCTAAGTACACAGAAAAATTAGAAAATTTGTTCTCTTCAAATTTGTGAAAGAATTTTTTTTAAATCTCTTTTGTGCTATCTATAGTTAGCTCTAAAAATTATTGATCTTTGGAATATAAATGCTACTTAAAAAGGAACAAATATCAGTACAATGTCTAAAATCCTACAATTTTCCAATGTTCTATACAAAACCTGATTAGTGGACAGATTCCTACTGCTGGGATCTCACATAGATTACAAAAGAGAAGATCCAATATAGAGGATTCTTTCCTAAATAAAAAAGTTTACTGCTTCTCAGCCAATAGCTCAGATAATATGATAATAAAAACAAGGAATATTCTCCAGCTTCTCATTATTTCACACATTTTAGTATATTTGTGGAAAAGTAGTTAGGAGAGATGACTAATTCATTATAAGTACTCACATTATCAGACTGAATCTCAATAGAAACTACGCACTGTATTTGGCCAGCATTACAAGTAGTAACCCCTGTAACAGCTATCAGTTCATTTGCCAGATTGGTGCCATTACTCTGCAGGACAACTGATGTTTGATTAAAAGTCACACGCCAAGACACTTTCACATCTTCAAAAGCCCTATTAACAAAGCAAACCAAAATCACTGCATCGATGCAGATAGACATAAAAAAAAATCTTTACCCTCACATTCATTTTGTTCTTTTGCTTACCATAGCAAAATTGTGTTTTATAAAAATGAACAATGTTTACCCTGTTATTTCCATTGTTAAGTCATAAAGTACAACCACATCATTTAGCAATGGCAATCCCTACAATTCAGGTTGCCATCATTAAGTGAATTCCATAATCATTAGGCAAGGCAACTTCTTGCGACTTCCACAACAAGTTAATGGGGAAGCCAGTGGGAAATTATAAGTCCCAGACCAGCAAGCAAATAAATTGGATGTTGGTAAGTGGACTCTGCAAGGGGGCAAGAGTGTGCTTGCAGGTGCATGAGAATCATAGCATGGGCCAGAAAGGGTTAAGGTGAGCACACACAGGTCTCATGCATAAATAGAAACAATAACAGTGACAGTCCATTTTTTTTAACATTAAGATCTAAATCTCAAATCTTCTTTAGAAAAGATTGCTCAAATCAAATTTTTCATAATAACGGGAATGACCTAATATAGTAGTGGGCTGCTTTTGATTTTACCAATATAATACAAGGGATTATATGATCAGCACTTAAAAATATAAAAAGGACATTATTAATTTCCTGAAGAAAGTGCCAAAGAGTAAATATGTGCACATTGCAAAGAAATTAATTTCACCTATCAGCTATTATGTGTATGAATTAGGGTAAATTTAATTCTCTCATTTTTTATTCAGTTCTGATATACTGATTGACTTGTATTCTAAATTTATGAAGCAATTTTCCAGTTTGCAGTAAACTTCTGGGACTTCTAAATGTCTAGGCTTCATATTAAGATTCAATCACAACCTATCCTGCTTACAATTATAATCCTTGATTTAACACAACACATTACAGTATATGAAGATAGCTGCTGCCTGCACCTGTTTGGCTGTCGGATGACAAAGAGTTCCACTTTCCTCTTTTCTGAATCTTCATCAAGCACAAGACCATGTTGGGTTTCTTCACTGAATCCCAGAATTCCATTCTGAAGATCATTTCCTAAATGGGAAATAGATCATTCCAAAGTATCAAAAAGCAAGTAAATTATTATGTTGTAGAATTCCTTAAAAATTATTTCTCAAAATGAGATAATTACACAAGATCACCTAGAATGAATAGCTATTACAATATAAATGGAGGAACTTTATTTTTATATAAAATAATGGGCTGTTAAATGCTACCAGAATTAAAACATTAAGTATACTTCAGTGAGCTTTAAGATACAATAGGATGAAATATTGTTGATATGATAATCACTAAACAGACATAATGGCATTTGCTTATTGAAATATCAGTTATTTTAAAGCAACTGGGTATTTTCATAACAAAGAATATTAATATAAGGCACTAGGGATAATAAAAGTGCTCCTTTACCAGTTTTTGGAAATATATAAGTAAGAAACATATAGTCTTCCTTAAGTGGTGCTTGTGTTATTTTCCTAGCAACAATTTGAAATGCTTTTCCATTGTCTGCTTTGCTATTTTAGCAAGAGCTACATGGCTCACAAATTATTGGCTTAGGCCAGACATGTCAAACAGAAGACTTGGGGGCCGGATGCAGCTCACGAAGTGGTTTCATGTGGCCCGTGAAGCCATCCTGGAAACAGTGAGGGAACATCCCCCTCTGCCTTGGCCCTGGCCCAGGCCAGCCAGGAGCCAATGTACACTTTTGTGGTAGCTATCTATGCTGAAATGCATTCAGTGTTAGCTCCACAAGGCCATCTGGAAACAGCGAGGAACCAGCCCCTGCTGTGTTGGCCCCACCCCCTGGGTGCATGCTGGGGAGGTGTCACTCTTTATGAGGAATGAAGAAATGCACCATCGCCTGAAAGTGGCCAGCAAATGGCCCTCGCCTACTTCATATATCCGGCTTGATGGGTGCTGCCCTGGTCCCACCCCTTTCTGCCAGAGACCCTCAGATCTGTCTCACTCCTGCCCAGGCCCCCACAAGCCCCCTTGACACGAATGATGTAGAGCTGACCACACCCACCCAGTAGGACACACCCACTCCATCCACGCCCATCCAGTAGGCCACACTCACCCACCCCTCCAAGGTCAACCGCAATGCTGATGCGGCCCTCAATGAAATTGAGTTTGACACCCCCAGCTTAGGCAGTTACAACCTTAACAAAAATGGTAACCATCAGAATCCTTTCCTGGGTAAGGAGGGATGATCAGATTAGTACAAGCAGCATTGAGGAATAACAGTGCAAGTCCTGCAACTTTTCCATCCATGTTGTGAATTATACATGTGTCACAAAGATGTGGAGCTTGCACTGTGGTGCTTCTTTCATTATTTTGACAAATATGACAATTTGCAGATGCTACTGACAGTAATTGATGCATAAAGATTTATTTAAGCCTCTGCTAAATTTCTTACTTTTTAAAAAACATAATTTTTGATAGAAAGCCTGCATTTCTGATCTTATGTGTAACACGTTTAAGTGAACTTCCTTTTATTATCTTCCAGGATGAATTCAGATGCTAGCTAATTCTTGGAAATTACACTAGTCTTTTTTAAAAAAGTAACTGATATCTAGAAAGAGCTTTCTGTTCTTACCAGTCCAGCAACACACACACAAACACACACACACACACAAACACACACATATATATACATACATACATATGTAGGTCTTTGGTTGTTCGGGTTTTCTCCCGCGTAAAATTGGAAGTGTCTTGGCAATGTTTCGATGAAGTCCCATTCGTCATCTTCAGGCTGGTGGGACTTCGTCGAAACTTCGCAAAGACACTTCCAATTTTACGCAGGAGAAAACCCGAACAACCAAAGACCTGCATACAAACACCCGCGAAAACCTCAGAAAACATACATACATATACATATACATACATATATATAAGAATATTTTAAGAATATTAAAAACAAAACGGTGATTCCTGGGTAGACTCATGTTAAAAAATAAAATATACGAACACCAGGAAGGATGAGGAGAATAAACAACATAAACACAGACAGTGCACATTTAACTACGTAGAATTAAAGAGTCCCCCCGACTTACAGTCATACAAAGAAGGGAGGAAGAGCTGCGGTATCGGCAAAAGCAAGGAAAGTGAGGAAATTACAGCTTGCAATACAGAAACTATGATCAAAACGCAGGTGGATTGGCTGGGACCCATGACGAGGTCAAGAAGCTGGGCGCAAAGAGCGCCACATTTATAAATAGCTTCTCCCATCTACTGGACGCTACCCTGATGATGCGGGCAGAAGCCAGCGAAAGCTTGGTTTTATTCTGGTTTTATTCTATTAAAACTTTTTATAGTTTTGTAACTTCCTGGTGTTCGTATATTTTATTGTTTAATATATATATATATTAAACAATCAAGCTGTGCTTTCACCATATTGCCTAGGCATATGGTGAAAGGGAGAGACACGGTGTTCTGCCTGGACCCTTTGCAGACAAGGAATACCCCCACCAACGATCCAGCCCCCCCCCCGAGACAAACACTTTGAAGTCCCCCCAAAGACGAGCACAGGAGAGGAGAGTGAGAACGCAGGGAATCAGAATGCAGAGATCCGGAGACCTGGCATCTGCCTGAATGCCATTCCTACCAGCAATGGGGAAGAGCGTGTGATAAGGAGGAGGGGAATGATGAATTGAGAGGCGGAGTAAGCACCCGATCACGCAGCAAACAAATGGAACGGTGGAGAACTGTCAACACGAAGATTGCCAGGACGGAGGAGGAGGGCATAGACCCCCAAATATACAACACCCGTATGAAAGTTACTCATGATAGTGGAGGAGTGAGAAGAAAGAGTATGGAGCAGGGATTGAGAAAAGCGTGTGTGGGGGGGGGAGCGTCTGTGAGCCCAGAGAAGCCTGTAATACTGATAGAGGAGAAACAGATGCCCCCAGGGTGGAAAATGAAAACAAAAAGGGGATGAGGGTCAGTACTATGGAAGGAAATAAGGATAAAGGGGTGGTGGAGGAGATGAATGTTAGTAATGAGATAGTGGAAGGAATGATCTGGAAGAACCATAGAAGGAAGTGCAAGGAGAGTAATAAAGAAACATCTGGAACACTAATTAACCGGCCGGGACCGGTGACGCGGTCCATGAGCTGGGTGCAGATGCCGGCAAAACCCATTTAAGTCATCATTGTTTACTGGCTCCTTAGCCCTGATGATGTTTGGAGTTTCCAAACGAAAGCTTGGCAGCTTTTAGTAAAGTATATTTTTATATTTATATTCTCCTGGTGTTCGTATTTTATTCGTACCATAGACATGTCCAGGAGTCGTATTTTTATGCAAATTTTCCAATATATATCTACATATATACCCACCATCTTAAATCCCCCGGCAACTCAGACTAACCTGAGCACAACAAAGCCCCCACCCAAACAGAACACTCCCCCATCCACTCAGAGCACAGCCAACCCCCCATCCAATCAGAGCACAGCCAAGCCCCTAACCAATCAGAACACAGCCAAGATCCCACCCAATCAGTTCATACCCCCACTGGCAGTTAAAAGGAAGTTAAAAGACCACACATTGCTCCTTGAAGCACTAAGCTGAAAACACCAGCCTGAAGATGACGAATGGGACTTCATCAAAACGTCGCCAAGACACTTCCAATTTTACGCGGGAGAAAACCCGAGTAACCAAAGATCTATATACAAACACCCACGAAAACCTCAGAATATATATATATATATATATATATATATATATATATATATATATATATATATATATATACAGAATATATATATATATATATACAGAATATATATATATATATATACAGAATATATATATATATACAGAATATATATATATACATATACAGCGGCAGATGTACAGCAAACACCTCAGGACTATTTGCAATAAAACTGTTTTGTTTTGTTCACCATGAGAAAAAACAACTGTGCCTGGAAGGAAAAAGGAAAAGAGATGGATGGAAAGCTACTGGAATGTTGAAGAGCAATAGTATTAAATCATGACCTATTGCCAGTCAGGCAGCATGCAAATTTAATAAATTATGGTTCATCACACAGTTAGTCAGATGTTCAAACTGGATTTGGCATTTTTATCCACCTATCAAGTCCTTTCCAAAGACTTGAGATAGGCAGGTGTTGATGTTTGATGGTGTTAGAGGTATTGTTGCAATATGTGAGCTATTTCGAGTAAAGCTGCCATTTGCAATTGACTGATGATGAGTCTGTCAATATCTATGGTGACCAAGTGGTGCTTGGACACCTATAACTATTGGTATTACCTTTGCTTTCTTTTGACACAGTCATTCTATTTGAAGGTCTCTGTATTTGGTTATGTTCTATATTAATAAATATGCTACAGGCACCAAAACGAAATGATGGAAAAGATCTTTTAACACTGATTCATAATGCAGGTTTACTCATGGTTGAGCAGCAGATTAAAAGGAAAGGATAAAGCAGTTACACTATATACATCCCAGAAATCAAAACTTTTACACAACATCAAGTTATGATAAGCTATAATAAAGTATGCCCTGATTATAACAATCAACTATCTACATTCCTAAGGAAAAAAAGGGTTAAGAAAAGATATATATATATATATATATATATATATATATATATATATATATATATATATATATATATATATCAAAATTATATATATACAATCAAATATAGGTAAACATTAGCCACAATGAGATAACCGATTGTTGAATTTTACTTTTTTTCCAAAAGAAAAAAAAAATCTCTTAGACACAACCTTTATGAATTGAATCCCTTACACAAGGAGAGATAAGTAGAACAGAATTTCATGTTGCTAATATAAGAGAATATAAGTGTCATTCAGCATCACTGCAGCAGTTCTCAAGATTTACTAGAATACAAAGCTTCTAATATGCAATAGCATATATATATATATATATATATATATATATATATATATATATATATATATATATATATGCTTTTATCATTTGAACTGAATTTAAAACCCAAAGGAAATGCTTAGTTATCAACTTCAGATCCATATTCCTTAATGAACTTGCCTTATTTGCCCTTACTTTCAGTTTGAAAAGCCTCGTTTATATTACCCAGTACATGAAAATGATTAGATAAATTTGATCTTTTCAACAGACCCTTTATATGAAGTCTTCATTGTTATCATAATCCTTTCCCCTCAATTATTATTACATCCAACAATAAAACATGCAAATACCACTGTTTCCATTTTAAATCTATATTATCAAAGGAAAGAAATTTATCAGCAACTCTCTTCCTCTTTAGTCACAATTACTTGGAAAATGATGACCCAGATAACTAAGAGAATGCATATAATTTATATTACAAACTCTGAAATACACACCTACTTGTTTTTGTTTTTTTTACTTAGAGTTATTATTTGCACAGCAATACCATTTTACTTTATAAGGAAACTCTCTTTCCTCTCAGGATTTTGCTTATATACTAAAACAACATAAATGTGTCTACCTTTGATAATTATTGTGGTAAAACCTTTAAATCCATATTCATCCATGCTTTCTGTAATCTGAGCTCCATTTTGAGGTTCAGAAAGAACAACATAAAAAAATTCTTCCCCTTCAGGTTCGTCATCATCAAGAATTTTGATAGATACTTCTTTTTCACGTTCTCCATCCAATAATGTGACAGACAGAGCCATCTCTTCAAAGTCTGCCCCTTCAATTGCCCAGGTAAGATTAGAAACCACAGGGACAATTTCAAAAGGAAATGTATCTGCCCCGCTTTGAGCATTTGTTGCACCAAAAGTTTTTATATTTACAGAGACATTTCCCACAGATCCCTGAGACCTTCTGATATGAATCAGAATAGTGTTGGAAGCAATGTTATTGCTGTTTTCTTCAGTGTAAATAATAGTTGGTCCAAGACTTAAAATTCCATAATGGATATCACTGGCCAATAGAGTAACTGATGCAATGCTAAATTCTGGATTCAGACGTGGATTCCAAGCTGGATTAAGGTCCTGAACATCTAAAACATTCACAGATGTTAAATTCACAAAAAAAATTTCTTCCCCCTCTGAAATGCTGTCATCAATTACCAAGATTTCCAATACCATGTTAGTGTCAAGGAATCCAAAAAGAAGTTCTACATCATGAGCAGGTTCAAAGTCTTCTAGTGGTTTGGCACTTTCTGCAGTGGTCTGATAGAACACCGTTGTGAGGTTGCTTTGGTAGCCAAAAAGTCTTTGTACATTTAATTTGACTGTTTGCACATCTTCCCTCACTAAAATGTTCATTGAGCTAGGAGCAAATTGAAAGACTCCCATTGGCTCAATCTCAGCAATAATGAAATCTGATCTGAAATAAAAACAAATATATGGCCTTTGAACGTGGAAAAATAAAAGCAGGACAGTTTTAACTCATTTTCAATAGACATATCCATTTAGTATATTGGGTCCATCTGAGACTTTGTTCAGACTGAAGAAGCAGTTTTAGAAATGTGTGAAAATACAAGTTCATAAGTTTAGTCATTGTGTATTTTGGTCCCATAATTATTAATATGTCCAGATATCTGATAACTCTTAGAAAGAAGGAAATAATGAATGTCAATTAATTAATGGGTGGTGGTGGTAGGAAATCCTTATTGTATTTGCTCATGAACCAAATATTCAGCTTCAGTGATAGCTTTCTTACCTTAGACAAGCCCCACCAGATGCATTACTCTGCACAGCGGCCAGATGTACAGCAAACACCTCAGGACTATTTGCATTTGGAATAACTTGCAATAAAACTGTTTTGTTTTGTTCACCATGAGAAAAAACAACTGTGCCTGGAAGGAAAAAGGAAAAGAGATGGATGGAAAGCTACTGGAATGTTGAAGAGCAATAGTATTAAATCATGACCTATTGCCAGTCAGGCAGCATGCAAATTTAATAAATTATGGTTCATCACACAGTTAGTCAGATGTTCAAACTGGATTTGGCATTTTTATCCACCTATCAAGTCCTTTCCAAAGACTGGAGATAGGCAGGTGTTGATGTTTGATGGTGTTAGAGGTATTGTTGCAATATGTGAGCTATTTCGAGTAAAGCTGCCATTTGCAATTGACTGATGATGAGTCTGTCAATATCTATGGTGACCAAGTGGTGCTTGGACACCTATAACTATTGGTATTACCTTTGCTTTCTTTTGACACAGTCATTCTATTTGAAGGTCTCTGTATTTGGTTATGTTCTATATTAATAAATATGCTACAGGCACCAAAAGGAAATGATGGAAAAGATCCTTTAACACTGATTCATAATGCAGGTTTACTCATGGTTGAGCAGCAGATTAAAAGGAAAGGATAAAGCAGTTACACTATATACATCCCAGAAATCAAAACTTTTACACAACATCAAGTTATGATAAGCTATAATAAAGTATGCCCTGATTATAACAATCAACTATCTACATTCCTAAGGAAAAAAAGGGTTAAGAAAAGATAGTGATAAACCAAATTCAAATAGGGAATAATCAAGGGTTGGGGTTTTTTTACATTATTTAAAACAATTGAAGGGTACAAAAAGTGTTCGTGGTAAAATGATTCCCTTGAAACTTTAGCATACTTCATTTCTCTCTCTTCTTTTTCTTCCTTTATTACTCTCTCTTTATTATCAAAGAGTTTGAACTGTCCTACTGTCCCCAAGGATAGCAAAATGATGGCACTTACCAGAGGCTGGTATAATACTGCCTTGGTGAAGGTACAGCGGAATAAGCCCCGGTGGATATCCAGAATTCCAAGTTACTACAATGGAGCCATATGTTCCTCTACGAGTTATAAGAGCTTCAGTTGTTCCTGCTGTAATATTTATAAGTCTCAAGATAATAGAATCAAAGGCAACCTATAAAATAAAGAAAATACTGTTTTTGTTAGAAATTATGGCAACAGTTTAACCAAACTAAAATTATAGGCATGTGCACTGAATAATTGCATATGGAGTACTGCTATTGGTATTAGAAATATGCATTGTTTGTGCAATAAACCTATATTTTGACATTTTAAGTTTTGCTTAATATGTACAACATATATTTCTTTTAATTCACCAGCAAATATATATCAATATAATATAAAACAAATGACAATCAGAAATGAAGTATAATAGATGCTTTTTCTATAATACCTAATTAAAATAACCTGAAGTTTAATATAATTTGTAAGCCAGGAATTACCAGATTTCTATTTTGCATCCTCCCAGAAAAATGGTGATGCAAAAAACATACGTTTGCCCCCTAATATGTAGTGAGGAATTAAAAAAAAAATACAGATTTTATAATACGGTATAAATAATTTATTCAGATCTTTCAACATCTGCCCGCCACTTAAGTCTAATAAACTAAAATGTGTTCCACTGGTTGTTAAGTTGTTAGAAATTATAAATCTAGTTACCTGAGAATTAGCAGCTTCTTTGGGAATTGGAAAACAGACCAACCTGGCTGTCTCTAATATTTTAGGTGCAATATTGGCACTAATATTAACTAAGGTTACATTGATCAGTTCCAAGGTCAAATTCATGCCAGGGGAAATAAATACCTGGAAAATTATAATCACAAAACATAGTAATTAAAAATAACATCTACAGATAAAGCATTCAAATAAGACTTTTAAAGGTTCTATTCAAGCAGGATTAATTTAGACATGTAGTTTTACAAGTTTTCCCCCAAAAGTTAATAGAAAGCAATGAAAGTAATGGAAAATACCAGCAAATTAAGGCTACCAATTTTTAACTTTATCAACATTATTTATTTCGAATCTGTAAGTACCATGTCATATTCTACTGCATCATATTGTTATAACATATTATTTTGAAATATATAGTCACAGCTAGATATTGTGATCCACTTTAAGCTTTATTACCTATACAGGCTAAGGAAATGCAACCTAGCCACCTTCTTTGATACACATTATTGTCAGGGACTGTGGATAATATTTTTGAAATATGTCTTTCAACATCAGCTTCACAAGAACCTTGCATGTGCAGGAACATTCACTCAGTACTGTACATTTTACTTCATGTACCTTAAAATGGGAATCTTCTACTTTTCTAAATTAAAACCAAGACTTAATAAAAATGCAGCTCAGAAAATATTGCTTTCAATTACAAAACACTACAATCATGATTTAAAAGCTCCTTTCAGTGGGGAGGGAAATAACAGACCTGGGTATATATTGGCACTGTTTTCAATCCATAACTGGAGCCTGCTTTAACATGTAGCTTTCCCACTCTGTTGGCTGGTGTGACTACTTTTTCTTCATTGGAACATGAAATTTGGTACTCTACAATTACATCTGCAAAAGTTCCTGCATGCCGAGAAATATTAATCTGGATATGTCGGCTGAGATCTTTCTCTACTAGTACTGACTGTTTTTCACCATACAGCACAAATACTCCATACGGGTCATCATTTGCAGCCACCATGAATCTAGAAATGCTTTTCTCTAGATCCAAATCAGCTCCTCCTTCCACTGAAGTCAGCTGCACCTCATAATGCTCATCTATTTCAGGAACATCATCAGGCAACAAGAAAATCACAATTTCTGAAGTCCTTTGTAGATCAGGAATCACAACAGAACCGCTCACAGTTGTGAAATCATTGGTAGTATCAGAACCACTACTTAATTTCCAGTAAATCTATAACAATTAAATTAAAAGAAACAAAGAAGCTTTGATCAATATATTCAAGTCCCAATGAAATGAAATTTTATATACTGTATTTTTCCATCTATAAGACACACGCTTGTATAAGACGTTCTGACATGTGAGTTTCTCTGCGCCGATTAGCTGTTCAGCGAGTGCCAAACAGCTGAGCCGGCAAATCTGGAAGTTCGGCCGGCCAAAGATCTTGCCCCCTCCCCCCTCCCATTAGTGGCAAGCACACAGGGGCTTGACACCTGCACCAGGTGGCATGGCAGCAGCATGTAAAGAAATCACACAGGAAGGTTACCATTATTTTTCCGTGTATAAAATGCTGCACTTGTATAAGATGCACCTGATTTTTGAACAGGGTGTTTGCAGGAAAAAATAGCATCTTATACACGGAAAAATACGGTAGTTTAGATGTTACAGACTTCACAATTTGAAAACAACACATATTCTCAGAACAAATAAGCATACTTTCAGTTCTTTTGAAACCCCACATCGTTATCAGTTTTTAAATTTTGTTATTCATACAAACATCCCTTTGAAATCATTCTACAAGACAAAATATATTTAAAAATAAAATATTCAGAAAGTTCAGAAATCTAACACAGATGGCATACCATATACATTTTCTCTATGTAATATGCTTGCATATACTGTATGTGCCTAGATAAACAGATATATCTATGTACTTCCTATGTATCTACCTACTTATCATATAAAATTATCCCAAATTAATCTATTTCAGTATAAGGCTTTGGCCCAAATGGGTTGATAGATTTCAAGTCTAGGATTGAGAGTAACTGGACCCTCCTCCTAGTCCAGTACTTTAACCATTACACCATAGTGGCTCTTGTCTATCTGTCTGTCTGACTATATATTTATCTATCTCTGTCTCTCTATCTTGATTTAATTCTACCTTCATATTTAAATTATATTGGACAAACAACTAAGTATCAAAGTCAAATACCGTGATATTCCCCATAATGCCTTGAATTCGCTTTATGAAAAGCACAATATTCAGTGGACCTTCAGATGCTGATGGTTCCTCAAAAATCTTTGGTGATAAGGATTCAGGAAGAAACTGCACTATCCCATTGGGATCACCAAACTTTAAAATCTAGGTTAAGAAAAAGTAATGGTTATACTTGGGTTTCCTTATTAGTGGTACAGTACACAGAATATTCAAGTACTTTAATTATATATTTTCTTTTTAAATGGTGTGCTGTAATGGTGCTCATTATTTTATGTTGAAAGACCTTTAGACTCTTGTGCCCCCTGTTTAAAAAAAAAAACTCAAAAATTTTCAATAGTATTTTTTGATATGACAAAAAATATAATCCCCTCCTATATTTATGATTATATGTTGTAGCATTAATAAAAGGATGCTGTAAAGAATAATAAAGAAATAAAAGATAAAATAGTAAAGCCTCAAAAGACTTCTATTATTAATAATAAAATCATTTACTTTTATTGTTATATTGGCAGCCTTGGGATCTAGTTCTGTTTCTCCCTTCATAACATGCAACCTAATAATGAAGATCTCTTGAACTTCAACTTCTTCATGAGGATAAATTTTCAAGTTGATATGTCGCAAGCCACCTTCCGTTTCCGCAAAATAGAACGATCCATTTACTGGGTCACCAATGTCACCATTCAAAGGAGGTAAAATTACCTCTGAATTAGGTCCTAAAATGTCCCAATTAATCTGCAGATGACATACATTTTAAGGAAGCGTTATTGATAACATAAAAGTGTTATAGCACAAAAAATATTCTTAGTACATATTAGTCAATGTATAATATGAAAGTCTTTTGTGGGTATTCCCAGAAAAAGTTGCCGATTTGCTCAATTAATCTGCTAAGTGGTTAACCAGTTTTAGATTACAGAAATAATTTATTTATATTTTAATTAATTAATTAATGTGCCACCTATATTGCCAAAACTGAAACACAATATATGTGTACATGTAAAATCAAATGAAAATCTACCAATCAGCAAATTTTAAAAGAGAAGCAGCAAAATCAGAAATAACCTTCATAAAAGTGAAGAGAATAATTATCTTAGGGAAATTCTGGTTGAAATCATAATGTTAGGAGCACAAGGAACTGATTCTCTGTTACAAGGTAAATCATTACAAGCCATAAGGCCATATAAGCCCTTCTGTATAAAAACAAGAATTGTTATCCATCTGGCAATGGGACATAAAATGAAGAATAACTGATATCCTAAATATGTTAGTACTAAGCATGCCAGAATGTGCATTCTGAAATCCACAAACATCTCATTTAAAACTACATTTCTCTGCATTAGACTTCAGGCAAACATTTTCAAGTCAAGAAATTTTGCTGAGCTGTATAAAATTGCTGCATGAATGGGTGGGATATATGATAGGTAAAATCAAGACATGTTGACATATCTGAAACATGAGCTTACATAAAAATCTATATTTGTGACTTGGTACTCTCTAGTGAAACTAGCTACATAAATAAAATACTAAATAAGCAAATGTATTCATTGATCATAAACTATAAGTCAGAATACAAAAATTCAACAGTTTTTCTATATATATACAAAATACAGTTCATTCCTCCATGCATAAATCTTTTAATAAGATTACTCCAGTGTAAAATCACAAATTTCCAAAATTATTAACATGTAAACAATGTAAGGAAGCACATTAAAATAGGTCTATGAATTTAGTAAATAATAAAAGTGAGATATAAATAAATATTTAAAAACTAATAATTTAGAGCTTGGATGGTGAATGGAAACTTATCAAATTGAAATTACTTTCATCTCTTTCCTTCTAAACATATATTAGCACATTATTTCAATCTATTTATTAGTAACATGCTTTGTTAATATTTGAGAAATTAAAAATATCATAAGGTTCTTTGCCATGGGTGATACGTGTGTAATAAAATTGGAGGTTAAATTATTCTTGGTCCATTCAGAGCTATGTACAGGTTGTTGAGAACCTCCCTGAGCCCATGTAAAAGGTAAACAAGAATCAGCTGCACAAATTCCTTTCTGTAACTAAACAGGAAAATTTTGCCTTAAATCTAATCCAAATCAATGATTGCTGGTTTATAACTTTAACTGATTGATTTTTCTAGAAAACAAGTGAAGCATATAAAATCCTACCCAAATAAAACAAAATTGTAAAAAAATAAATAAATAAACACTAATTAATTAAAGGCAGAGCAGTTAAGAGAAGGAAACAAACAGAAAGAGAGAATAGACATACCTGAGACTCTCCTATCAATTCTCCAGCTCTTTCAAGTACCAAGGACAGTGTTAATGAGACATTAGGGTTGGGAAGAATGATTTGGCTTTCATTGAGGAAGCGGACAATCCCATGTGGAGAGTCGCTCTTAGCAATAGTTATTTGAGTCACCAGGTGAGGTCCCAGAACCGCTCCCCCACTGGCACCTATTAGCTGGATTTCAAATTGCTCAGCATTTTCTCTGATCAGAAACCAAAGAATGAAACATACTTTGTCACCAAACAAAGTTACACTATCCCACATATCACTGAAATATGAACATCCAGTAATTTTACAACTCATATTGATAGAATCTATGATTATCATACATGGAGTATTTAAAGTTATAGATGAGGACAAAAAGAAGTAATTGATAATAACGCCACTAACTCTTCTAGAAAAAAATAGATAGAAATTGTAATTTAAACATCTGTCCTGGAAAAATAAGATAAGTAATGAAGTGTCATATGATTTAAATTTATTTTTTTTAATAAAACAACTTAGTTTTATCGCCACTCTTATTAACTGTATTTATAGCAATAGCAATAGCACTTAGACTTATGTACCACTTCATAGTGCTTTACAACTCTAAGTGGTTTACAGAGTCAGCATATTGCCCCCAACAATCTAGGTCCTCATTTTACCGACCTCAGAAGAATGGAAGGCTGAACAGTTCAGAATCAAACTCCTGGAGTGAGCAGTGACTTAGCCTCCAGTACTGCATTCTAATCACTACACCACCATGACTCTTATATATCATACTGTGACCAATGGTGTCTATCAAGTCTTGCTGATTTGGTTATGAATGCAACTGACTGCGGAATGCAATTCTTAAATAATTGTAGGGTAGTGAATGAAAAACAAGAAAAAGAGCTTTACCTTTCTTCATCATTTATGATTAAAATGCTGATAAAACTCTCTATTTGGCCATGATGAAACATAACTGAATTATTTGTAATACTATAATCAATCCCATTGGGAAGAGCTGAAATACTTCTAGATATGAAATCTGCTGTCACAAAACCATAACTTCCTAGCCTTCGAAATACTGGAATCATTATCCAACCAACATCTTCTTCCACTGAAACAAAACAAACAGAATGCATTATAAGATCTTACTCAGGAGTAAGCTTCTAAACTTTTAAATAAGCTTCTAAGTGCCAGGAAGTTTGGTTTCAAAAGAGTACAAAATCATAACCGTATTAAAAAAAACATGATTTTATAAATTGATATAAATACTCTATTATTCACTCAAGTTCACAAAATTAAATGTTCAGCCTGTGTTAGCAAATGTCTACAAATATAATCCCTGGGATAGAATTATAATTGTGGAAATTATGTTTATCCTTGAAATCTGATGACATCTGCTTATTTTATGTGTGTAGCATATATGAAGCCAATGCTCATAAAGTATATTCAAACATGTCCTTGAATTGTATATGAAGGCTCCCCCCCCCGCGCACATGTTATATGGCTATATTTAGGCTTATTACTTCGTTTGCCAGATTCTGTGCTCAGAAGGCATTGCCTTATTTACAGGAAGATCCACAATAAAAGCCACAGACAAAAGCCGTGTATATAATTATTTCAGAAAACAGAAAATGCAGAACTAGAAATAACACAAGCCCAAACTGGCCAGAAAATGTAAAGTCATACAGAACGAGGTTGATATTATTGATTCTGGCTCTCAACTGAGTTTCCTTGTGGGAAATTGGCAGGGAGCATTGGAAAGTAGAACTTACTTCCTTTCCTCCCTCCTTCTTCTCTCCAACTCCCCCTCCCTCCGTCCCTCCCTCCCTCTTTCCGTGTCTTCCTGCCAATTATCGTTCAATAATGCACTGGTATGAAAAGGGATAAAACATACAGAAATAAAAGTTGGAAATGTGATATAGAAAGAACATTTTATCCCTCTTGATAGTCATGTAAACACATTCAAAAGTACTAGAAAGCATTATTCAAAAACATTTAACAACAAAGCTTGAATTTAAACTTGATGTTTTCTTCTAGCAGAAATCTTTCCAGGACAGTAAATAAAAAATATATACAATTTTATTAACATATACAATGATTGCCAAAAGCATACATTTGGTTCACACTAGAAAAGAGATACTTTGCCTACAATAAAAGACTGGGAAACCAACGTGGCAGCAATGGTAATATGTTTACTAAGGGACAATATTTGATTTAGTTAGTAACCAGAAACAATTTGAATGTTTATTAATAATTTGATGTAATCACTTGCCAGTTACAATAGGAGGAAATTGAGAATTTAATATTGTTGTTTATTTGATTATTTTAGTATTTTTTTCATTCTTTTAAAAAGTTCATGTGCATTTATTTTAGATAACGATAAACAGTGGTCTGCAGTGATTTATAATTATTTCTCAAGATGATATGAGTCTGATCTTATATGCTCAATAAATCTTAAATACTCAATTATTTAATTGATGAAACAAGGAATTTTATATTTTATGAAAATAAACAAAGGGAAAGCAATTAGTATTTTTTAGCCAGGGGAAGAACATTTTTCTTGCTGGCTCCTGAAATGTTTTAAAATAAAATAAATAAATAAATAAAATAAGGCAGTAGGAACTACCATACCTTCAAGTCTTGCATAGGAAGGATCAAATTCAATGATGCCTTCTGCATTGTCACTTTTTGATATAATGATTCTTATTACTGAAGCATTTCCTATCTCAGGTGACTGGTCAACTTGCAATCCATTTTCTTTTATTGTAAAATCAAATCCACTTGCAAAAGTATAGGAAGAGAAAGATAATAAATAAATAAGGCAATACATTCATGTCCCCATATGCTCTTATTTTATTGTATTAGAAAGTTCTCAAGTTATATTCATTCATTATGATGAGGCTTAATGGTCCTTGAAGTTTCAGCTGTTGCAGAGCCTCTGCAGTTACATGATCAATATTCAGGCCAGCCCCATTTACAACCACCCTCTGCTGCTGCCACACTCTGCTTGCCCATAGCACACACACCCCCTGTGGAACCCCTCATGATCTCTAGTGCCCACCTGTGACACCCACCTCCACCTGCAACATCTATCTGTACTTCCTAACACCCACCCACCCTGCCACACTCCCAAGCATCTACTCACAGCCCATAACCCCATCTGAATTCCCTAGCACTAACCTGCAACACTTGCCTTCTGATCTAATTCTAACCTGCAGTTCTAACCTGCCTGCTTGCCTGGAACTCCCATCTCTTCCTATTAACTCACATAGTCAGGGTTACAATAGTAACTGGGACTGGGGTTGCTAAGTGATGTGGTCACACAATATCACACTTTATGACATCACTTATTCATGGAAATTTTGGTCCCCCTTAGCATCATAACCTGAGGAGTACCTTTGACTGCCTCAGTAATAACACCAAATTACAAGTTATTACTATTAGAATGAGCCTGATTTTTGCATTTCTGGTTTGCAAGGGAACTGTAAGATAACGTACATCCCTATTAAATTCATGTTTACTTTAGATCTTGATCAGAAAATCAACTAAGATACTAAGATTTGCTAAATGGGATTTTATATTTAATAACCCTAGTCAATATTTTTTCTATAAGATGGCTTTTCTTTTTACCTTCCCAGTAATTCTACTTTTGTAATTACTACTGAAAAATCCTCAGGACCTTCTGGAAGATCATCATCATAGATTTCAACATAAATAGTTTTAACAGTTTCAGTGGGTTTGAAAATAAGCTCTCCTGGAGTCACACCAAAGTCTGAGCCTTCCACTGCAGTCCCATTCAACGTCTTATACAAAAGGTGAATTTGTCTGTAAAATCCATGAGAACGGACAACTGTGATGTTAGCCTGTTGGAGACAATTGTTTTCTAAGATGAAATGTGCCTTCATTATTTCTCTAAAGATAAGCACAGAATCAAAGAATTCTGGAATTAGAAGGGACCACAAGAATTCTAGTCCAAGCCCCTTCAGGGAAAGCATTCATGTTAATAAATTCTACTAACATGATTTAACTCTGATATCTGTTTTCTAGTAGAGAAAAAAAAACTGTACCATTTGGATTGTTGCACAGTTTATTGTTCTTTGATCTATACTACAATTCTTATAGTTTGTTATAAACATTATCTTCAGACAACAGAAGAAATGTACATTGCAAGTATGCAAATAATATTATAGAACATATTTTACATTTTCATATTATGCAGTGATTTGAAATTGATTCCAAATAAAGAATGATTTCAACTTTCATAAATTTAATTCCAATATCAATAACTTTAGGTGAAATTGGGGTCTGAAAATAAGTTGAGTAATTAGGACAGTTTTGAACACTAGATGGTGTGCTAAGCAGCTGCATAAACTTTCTCATCCTTACAAAGAAAATAATAGCAACAACTTATTATCTTGCAGTGAATTTTTCAACGAGCTATATAAGAACCATTCAAAATACTATATAAATATTAAAATATCAGAGGCAATTTGTATTTAAAAATATCTTACAATATTGTAAAAACAAATATGAAACAAAATACATTTTGTAATGCCAATAAACCAGGGAGATGGTTGGCTTACCAATTGAGAAAGAAACAGAGACAGAGAATTATAGATAAAATAAATTATAATGGTAAATTGGTGTATCAGAAGGAGTTGATTAAGAAATCTTTTTTAGATTATTATCAAAAACTATATAAGAGTACTAACGTACAAACTTTAGATATAAATAATTATTTAAGTGAAGCCAACTTCCCCAAATTAACAGAAGATCAGAAACAAGAAATTAATGGTTTAATTACTAGTGAGGAAATTGTGACAGTGATTAAGGAATTAAAATTAGGTAAAGCACCGGGTACGGATGGCCTGACATCTATTTATTATAAAACTTTGCTAGAAGAGATGATTCAACCTTTATGTGAGCTTTTTAATAATATATTACAGGGTTTAGAGACTCCTCCGTCATGGGGCAGAGCCTTTATATCTTTAATTCCAAAAGAAGATCAAGATCTTACTTTACCAAAGAATTATAGACCTATATCTCTTTTAAATGTAGATTATAAGATTTTTGCAAAAATCTTAGCCAATAGGCTTATGAGGGTTTTGCACCAGCTTATACATAAGGATCAAATGGGTTTTATAACTGGTAGGTACATGAAGAATAACGTTAGACAAATTATTAACTTACTAGAATATTTAGATAAGAATAACCAAGTTTCTGCAGGACTGATATTTTTAGATGCTGAAAAAGCTTTTGACCAATTGAATTGGCAGTTTATGTTAAGATTAATTGAGGATATGAACGTTGGAGAAAAAATTTTACAAGCTCTTGGTGCTATATATCAAAAACAAACGGCACAACTTATAGTCAATGGGGGTTTGTCAGAGGTTTTCACAATAGAAAAAAGGACAAGACAGGGATGTCCATTGTCACCACTACTGTTTGTTTTAACTTTGGAAATTCTGCTGATTAAAATTCGAGAATCCCAGGAAATAAAAGGAATAGAAGTTAATAAAAAAGAATATAAACTAAGAGCTTTTGCAGATGACCTGGTGGTTACCTTGTCTCAACCTACCTATTCTGTAGTAGAGTTGTTACAATTGATTTACCAATATGGATGGGTTTCGGGTTTTAAAATTAATAATAATAAGACTAAAATATTACCCAAAAATATGACTAATTTGGATAAGCAGACTCTGGTTAACTTGACAGACTTTGAAATTGTTGATAAGATAAAATATTTGGGGGTCACTTTATCTGTTTCTAATGTAAAATTGTATAAAAATAATTATGAAAGGTTGTGGGTCAGGGTACAAAGAGATTTGAAAAATTGGGAGAAGTTGCAATTATCCCTTATGGGAAGAATTGCGGTGATTAAAATGAATGTCCTGCCAAAGTTTCTCTTTTTATTTCAAATGATACCTATCTTAAAGAATGAGGTTAACTTAAATGAATGGCAGAAAGGTATCAATAAATTTATTTGGGCAGGGAAAAAACCAAGAGTAAAGTTTAGAATTATGCAAGATATTCGTGAGAGAAGTGGACTCAAGGTACCAAATTTGAAATTGTATTATGATGCTGTGGCTTTAACATTACATAGTGACTGGGTTAATTTAACAAATGTAGAAATACTCCACTTGGAGGGTTGGGATTTACTTTTTGGATGGCATGCCTATTTAACTTTTAATAAAAAAGTTGATCGGGTTTTTAAATCTCATATTATAAGGATTTCTTTACTTCGGGTTTGGAGGAAATATTATAAAAGTGATTTTAAAATACCATTATGGGCTATACCTTGGCATGCGATAGAGGGGATAATGAGAGGAGTTAAGATGGATAGTGTTTCTTATGCACAATTACTCAGATGGGATGGTAAAAATTGGCAGTTAAAATCTTTGGAAGATTTAGCACATGAAAATATTACATATTCATGGTTCCAGTATAGACAAATAGTGGATAGATGGAAGATAGATCGTAATATGGGTTTGCTTAGAGAAGATGAAAATCTTTTTAAACAAGTAAAAGACCAAAGGCAAACTCATATTAAGAGAATTTATGGGGTGCTAGTGGAACTGGATTCAGAACCAGAACTAATTAAAGAATGTATGATTAAATGGGCACAAAATTTTGGTGAACCAGTTCTACTAGATACCTGGGAAACCATCTGGGTGAGGAATGTTAAATTTACACATGCCCAGAACTTAAGGGAGAATTTTTACAAAATGTTTTATAGATGGCACCTTGATCCACAAAAAATGTCTCGTATGTATCCTGACTTACAGCCTAAATGTTGGAGATATGGTTGTTTGGATGCTACTTATTATCATATTTGGTGGTCGTGTAAAAATATAAAAGCTTTTTGGATTAAGATATGGTGGAATATTCAAAGAATTTTTAGAAGGAGGGTAAAATTTACCCCACAATTGTTTTTGTTGGGTATCGTTACTGATTGTGATGTTAAGGAGGTTATACTGATGTTAAATTTAATCACAGCCGCAAAGTTGTTAGTAGGGCAATACTGGAAGAAGGAATCTTTGCCTACCTTGCAAGAATGGTTTTTTAAAGTTTCTTATTTGGCGGAAATGGCAAAGATTTCGGCTTTTTTAAAGGATCAATCGCAAGAGAATTTTTTTGCGGTATGGGAAAAATGGATAGATTTTATACAACATAAGTTGGATATAAAAAATATTACTTGGTTTTTTAATAACTTATACATAAATCTTAATATTTTATAGATTGTATTATTTTTTTCTTCTTCTCTTTCCTTATATTTCTTATTTTTATTTTATCTTATTTTACTTCTTATATATATATATATATATATATATATATATATATATATATATATATATATATGCGATTAAAAAGGTTAAAAATATGAACCCTGGGAATATTCATAATGAAAATATAAAATGAGCACCAGGGTAATAAAAACTATAAAAGTTTTTAATAAATTAAAACTATAAAAGTTTTAAAAAGCGCCAAGCTTTCGCCGTCACCTGCCGGCATCCTCAGGGCTGGCGCGCCAGAGAATGAGAAGGTCTTTTATAGGCGTGTCGAGGTCTGCGCCCGGCTCCTCGATCTTGTTATCGGGCCTAATTGGTTCAGCCGTGTGCAATTAACCTGTGCTTCTTTTCTCTTTTTGGTTGCATTTTTATCCTCATCCGTCTCCAATTCTCCCAACTCCGGATTAGCTAGATGGCAATTGCAGTTATTTCGGTTGCCTTTATATTCTAACCTCCCCTTAGGCTCAGGTGGTAGTGCACATTCTACATTCCTTTCTCCACCCTATCTTGTCCAGTTGTTACTTTTAGGATCATATTCATTTCCGGTCTCAATACTTTCGTTTTTAATGTGTCCGTCATCCTGATGATCTCGTAAGTTGCTACGGGTCCGGTGCAGCGTGGGGGGGTGTTCCGCAAGGTGGAGGGATCGTCTCTTATTAGTTGTCATGCCCAGCTGTCCTGCGCGTGTCCTACTCCGGGTGCCCGGTCCAGGGGGTGTGTGCGCAGCAATCAAGCCGCGTCCCTCCTGGTTGCAGCGCTCTTCCTCAGTTCTCCCCTTTTTTACATTATTAAGAGCATTCGCTTGTATTCCATGGGAGTCCTCAGGACCATCAGGTATGGGGTGTGACGGCTCGATCTTCCGTACCCTGCCGCTCTCCGATCTTCCCTCCTCCTCTATAACGGTGTGCGAGGGTTCTTCGTCAACCACCCCCCGTGGTTTATCTTTATTAGAGCTAATCGCTCCGGCTGCATGAGGGGTTCTTCTCCTCCTTTCCGGATCAGCCGTGATATTTCTTTTGATGTGTGGGCGGACCGTTGCGTTTGGCGATTCATCCGCACTTCCACCTGCCGTATCTTCTCTCGTCTCCTCTTTGCTGCCAGGGGGCCGGATCCTGGTTCTTATCACCCCCCTAATCCTCTGGGATTGCAGTAGTCTCACGGGGGTGGTCGAAGTATCTCGCGATTGCTTTCCTTCCTCCAAATTGCACATGGTTTGTTGGATGGTTCGGGTGCTGCCCAAGTTGTTATTGGGCCATCGGGGGTGTTGCCGCTGGTTATTGGCACTCCATGATCTTAAGGCCAAATAGGACGGACATAGGTCAATATGCCTATTAATGGATTTGCTGTCCGAGAGCCATGCCTCTCTAAGAAGGCGGCCCCCTTTGGTACTATCATTTGCCAATACACTGACGCCACTAAAATTAAACCTGTGGCCCAGATCCACCGTGTGGGCCCATATTTGGGAGTGACAATCTCTCCTTCTCACTGCCAATTCGTGCTCATGGACCCTGGTCTTAATGCGTTTAGCAGTCTCCCCAATATAATTGCATTGGCAGTCCATACAGTCAATCCTATAGACGGCTGCCGATCTTTCGGTGCTGGGGAGCGGGTCCTTAGGGCGCATTATTGCCGCCCGCAGTGTTTGGTTGGGTCTGTCAAGCAATCACCCGATGGCCCATAAAGCCAGTTGTGTCAGGACGCTATTCAAACGAGTGGAGACACATTGCAGCACCGTCAGAGCTAAGAAGGAAGAGAGAAACCACCTCTTCCAAATATGTAGACGTAATGGCTACCCGGTTAAACTTATTAATCAGTTCAGGAAACCACCTGGACTCCGGGGTAACCCCGTATCCCAAGAATCCATGCCTCAAGCCACCACACGCATTGCCCTCCCCTATATCCACAATGTATCAGAAGCCACAGCTAGGATCCTGGCACCATATAAAATACAGGTGGCCCATAGACCCAACCAAACACTGCGGGCGGCAATAATGCGCCCTAAGGACCCGCTCCCCAGCATCGAAAGATCGGCAGCCGTCTATAGGATTGACTGTATGGACTGCCAATGCAATTATATTGGGGAGACTGCTAAACGCATTAAGACCAGGGTCCATGAGCACGAATTGGCAGTGAGAAGGAGAGATTGTCACTCCCAAATATGGGCCCACACGGTGGATCTGGGCCACAGGTTTAATTTTAGTGGCGTCAGTGTATTGGCAAATGATAGTACCAAAGGGGGCCGCCTTCTTAGAGAGGCATGGCTCTCGGACAGCAAATCCATTAATAGGCATATTGACCTATGTCCGTCCTATTTGGCCTTAAGATCATGGAGTGCCAATAACCAGCGGCAACACCCCCGATGGCCCAATAACAACTTGGGCAGCACCCGAACCATCCAACAAACCATGTGCAATTTGGAGGAAGGAAAGCAATCGCGAGATACTTCGACCACCCCCGTGAGACTACTGCAATCCCAGAGGATTAGGGGGGTGATAAGAACCAGGATCCGGCCCCCTGGCAGCAAAGAGGAGACGAGAGAAGATACGGCAGGTGGAAGTGCGGATGAATCGCCAAACGCAACGGTCCGCCCACACATCAAAAGAAATATCACGGCTGATCCGGAAAGGAGGAGAAGAACCCCTCATGCAGCCGGAGCGATTAGCTCTAATAAAGATAAACCACGGGGGGTGGTTGACGAAGAACCCTCGCACACCGTTATAGAGGAGGAGGGAAGATCGGAGAGCGGCAGGTTACGGAAGATCGAGCCGTCACACCCCCTACCTGATGGTCCTGAGGACTCCCATGGAATACAAGCGAATGCTCTTAATAATGTAAAAAAGGGGAGAACTGAGGAAGAGCGCTGCAACCAGGAGGGACGCGGCTTGATTGCTGCGCACACACCCCCTGGACCGGGCACCCGGAGTAGGACACGCGCAGGACAGCTGGGCATGACAACTAATAAGAGACGATCCCTCCACCTTGCGGAACACCCCCCCACGCTGCACCGGACCCGTAGCAACTTACGAGATCATCAGGATGACGGACACATTAAAAATGAAAGTATTGAGACCGGAAATGAATATGATCCTAAAAGTAACAACTGGACAAGATATGGTGGAGAAAGGAATGTGGAATGTGCACTACCACCTGAGCCTAAGGGGAGGTTAGAATATAAAGGCAACCGAAATAACTGCAATTGCCATCTAGCTAATCCGGAGTTGGGAGAATTGGAGACGGATGGATAAAAATGCAACCAAAAAGAGAAAAGAAGCACAGGTTAATTGCACACGGCTGAACCAATTAGGCCCGATAACAAGATCGAGGAGCCGGGCGCAGACCTCGACACGCCTATAAAAGACCTTCTCATTCTCTGGCGCGCCAGCCCTGAGGATGCCGGCAGGTGACGGCGAAAGCTTGGCGCTTTTTAAAACTTTTATAGTTTTAATTTATTAAAAACTTTTATAGTTTTTATTACCCTGGTGTTCATTTTTATATTTTATATATATATATATATATATATATATATATATATATATATATATATATATATATATATATATCTTTTCTTCTTTCTTTTCTTTTTTATTCTTTTTCTTTTTAAGCATTTTTCTTTTTTAATATTTATGCTTTTTTACATATATATTATTGTTAATTATCTTATAAGTTTATGTAATGTATTTAGATATATTTATGGTTTATACTTTTTAAATCTTTTTTTAAGATTTTTAGAAATTTTAATTAAGCCTATATTCAGCTCTGGGAAGGTTGGGGGGATGGAGTGGGAGGGTTGGGGTGGTTGGGTAGGGTTGTTTTTTGTTTTTTGTCTTTTCTTTTCCCTATTTGTAAAAATTTTAAAAATTTTCAATTAAAAAAAAATATTGTAAAAACATAATCTAATTAAAAACAACAATTTACAGTCACTAACCAGCAAAACCTGTTAAGATATATCTATGTGATACGCTACCAAAATTGCTAATAAAATCATTCAATTAAACAAGAATCCATAAAACAATAAAAGATACAATTAAGTATACAATTAAAATGTGAATTGAGTATCATTAAATCTTTTGGGTATCTATTGATATCTTTTGAAGCTTTTATATAATTTGATTGGGCAATAATAATTTATATTAGGCAATAAAATAATATTTGACTCAGTGAACTCTACACAGTCATCCACTTTCTTGACTTAGGCTTATTTATATCAGCACTAATTCTAGAACATTAGCTTTTCTCTTATTTTCCCCCTTTTCATTTTGAAAGGCTAGAACTTTAAAATAATAAATAAAAATACTGAACTTCTCTAATACATACACTCCTGTAGACAGAAATACTACTGCAAGCAGAATTATGGTCCTTGACCATAATAAAGGACTGACTGACTACAGCATGCTAAGCTAGAGGACATCATTAAACAGGGAATATCCACTAATTACAGTGCTATAGTATTTGCTTCCCACTTTGCCTTTGCATGCTCACTGCAAGTCTACAAAAGCAAATCGGGAAATAAGTTAAATCTGACCATATTTCAAAACATTTTGTGACTACTTCTAAGTTACTTGCAACCTCCTGCTCTGTTGCAACCCATGGTTTGATAACCACTGTTTTAATGCACTGTTAGTATTGCTGTTTTGTGGTAAACCACTTTGAAATGCTTTACAAAGGAAGAGTATATAATTATATTAAAGTATTAAACAAAATTCTACCGTATATTCCGGCATATAAGACGACTTTTGAGAGCGTCGAAACAGCCTCCGAACTCGGGGGTCGTCTTATACGTCGAGTCATCTTATACGCCAGAAATAAGGTAATTTCTGGCGTATAAGATGACTTTTTAGGCATGTGACTTAGCGTCGATCGTCTTACACGCCGGAAATAACATAGTCAATTGTCTTATACACTGGAAATACCGGTAGTTTCCGGCTTATAAGACGACTTTCTAGGCATGCGACTCAGCGTCGATTGTCTTGCAACTCGGCGTCTATCGTCTTGCGACCCGGCATCGAACTCAGGGGTCATCTTATATGCCGGGTCGCCCTATACGCCGGAATATACGGTACTTGTCAGCTGTCTTGTAAGAACTGGATTTTACAGTTTTAACCAGGTCTTTGACAACTTCCACTATACTCTGGACTGAAATAAATTTATTTTTAAACCAACACTAAATATGTAAAAATTAGCCATTCTCCAAAGATTACTAGAGAGCTGAAAGGCCGTATGTTTTATTTTGTGAGCCCCTCATGCAATATTCCCAACCCAATATATAACATGAAGAATATATCTCAGAAACCTCTCAGGTAAACACTTACAGTTTAATTGAACAGCAAATAATTGATATCTAAATTAAAATAGAATTAAAACCCAAAGTAAAAGCATTTGGAACACTTATCAACTCATAGTGCTTGGCATTAATGTATGAAAAGCTATTCTAATAAATTAGGATTTAAATTCTGCCTACCCATTTTTCTTCTTCTGTTGTTTGCAGTACATCCTGAGAAAATGTGAATTGTCCATATGGCAAATCACTAGCAGCCATTGTGATATTTGCTGTTTTGGCCTCCTCGTCTATGATTCCGCCATTGCTAATATCTGTTAGCTGAAACTGATAGTATTGCTTTTCTTCTGGGATATCATCATCGAGAGCCTAGAAGAGAGTAAACATATTAAGTTGAAAAACATATAGAAATATTCCCTATGCTACATGGAAGAACAGATATTTGTTATTAAGTCTGAGCTAAGGTATATGATTGAATAACAATGTCCGCAAAGGAAAGATAGATTGTCAACAATAATAAGGCAATATAAGGTATAGCAAAAAGTTCATTGTCTTAGAAAACCAACTGTCATAGCATATATAGTGCTATCATCTATGGATGATATGTTACCATTAGTAATACAAATATACTGGCAAGACTCTCCACCAGTGCTGCACTGCATGAGGAAATGTATAACAATATTTTATGTTTCTCTTTAAAAGATTTCTCAGTTGCCTTTAAAGAAAAATACCTCCAAAGAAAGCTTACCAAAGGCAACTTAAAAGCAGTAACACATGAAATAAAGTCAGGCTCAAAAATTTAAATAAATAAATATAAATGATTCAAAGCATTTTGGTCAGTAGTGATCAAACTTGACAAACTTCAAACAAAAAAGTTAAAATAAAGAACAAAGGACCTCCATTGCTATTATTAAAGTTGCATTTGTGTCTCCAAGTCAGCATTGATTACTGGAAACAATTTATACCTGAATCAGTATAACAGCAGCAGACTGCTGATCTCTCATGATGACAGTTCCTGATACATCAGCAAATTCATTTTGATCAGGTGATGTTATAACCCAGGAGATTGTGATTTCTCCAAAGATCCCTGGCCCACGAATTAGACTGCCAAACAAAAAGAAACAGTCATGTTTAAAATATTATTCAGTATTGGTCCAATAACATTCCTAGATATCATGTACAAATTGTCAACGCTGTTAACATCGAATGTTCTTGTTTTGACAACATATGGACATGCAGCCATTTTCCTCTACTTTATGTTTTACTCTTAGAATTAGATGATACTGGGGGGAGGAGGAATGTCCTTGGGAGTTTAGTTAGACATAACAATACTGTATAAGGGTGGGAACCAAGGTTTTTTGTAATAAGAGAGAAGACATGGCAGTTGAAGAACTGGTGGGGAAGCCAGCATTTCAAACTAATTGGAGAATGTGATTTATAACTGTTAGTTAGAGGAGGGAATTGTGTTTTGATACTATGTGCTTAGGGCAGTTGAAGTCAGATTTTGGCTTGGACTATGTATGTGCCGATGTGTTGCTACTCGAATAAAGATTCTTTAAGGTAAACAATGACTCGAAGTTCTTTGAAGAATTTCATCTGTCGGAACCATGACATAAATACTTCAACCAATTCTACAGAGTTTTCTTCTTCTTTCCTTCGTAATAACAACAAAATAACTTGATATTTTTCTAAATGGGCTTACTGTATATTCAACAGCCATATCTAAATTTATATGAATCACCATGAAATATAAATACACTTTATTTGTATTAATAATTCACATATATGATTTGCAGTTGTAAACCACAAATTATACAGTTTCCTGAGGGTATTTTGGATTACAAGATATCATTGGAAAGAAGTTAAGACGTTTTCCAAAACAATGTAGTATGTTGTGTCAATGTGTCATGAGCATATTAGGCCAAATCTTTAAAATTGCTACATTCTCTAGTCTAGCAGGATAGCTCTTATTTTTACAAGATAAAAAGGTACATTGGAGCACATGCAAAAAACATGTAGGCAAAATCAGTTGCTGAAGGCAGAATCCTTCCTTCCTGTGTCCCATCCCACCGCGACACAAACCAGAAGTCTCGATTAATTATTGAAATAATTAATATTACTCTTTTAGATGTTAATGCAACATATTCTCAACAATTTTGAAGATTCTTACATCAAAACATCTACAGGTGCCCATAAATGTATTGGTGGTTTTTTTTTCCTTAGCAACTACTTAGCAGATCCACGTTATGTATTATTACATTCTGCCTATTATATAGGAATCTTCCCAGACTGCCAGTCTTCACCTGGGAATAGATAGATAAGGCTCTGTGGAGATAAAGGGGGATCAATTCTGGATCTCTTGAGGCTGCACAAGGATTCAAGGCTTGTTCTGCACTTGAGGCCTCCCCCCCTGCCTGGCTGAGCATTTCCCTGCATCAATATTTTTGGGTTTGCTAATGTTTTCTAGGATTGAGGGAGAGTGCTTGCTAAAGGTAATCCAGTTGAATTTGTGCCTAAGGCAAGACTAGATCTCCCAGTCTCCAAGGTAAGCTGGTGCCTACAATAATTATATCTGAGTGCTCCTCTGCATGCATTGTACAGTTATTTTTAGAAGCCCTATACCGGTACTTAGAATTCTTTACGATAAATGGGAAAATTTAGAATTATTTAACATATATATCAAAAACTACCAAAGGATAAAGGAACCAACATCTGAAAACCTGGAACATTTTAATAACCTTAAAGCAGGTAATTGCTATCAAGACATACCTTTAGAGATGTGGTTAAATACTTACACAAACTGAAAATGATTTTTATAGCAAAGATACAAATGTAATGATTGCCTACCCAATAAAAGCAGTTCCATTATATTTTCCTACGGGTTCCCCAATCAGGAAATGGGTAGATTTTGAAGATATCCCAACAACTCCAGAAGCTCCTTGATCTGCCAGTATAGTAATAGTTGCTATACCTGTAAACATAAAAGAGGTTGCCAATAAAAGCTGAATGATGCAAGAGATTTTTTAAAATCATAACACAAAGCAATAATGATAACTATTACATAATTACATAATTTTCATTTTTTTCTCAACATATTACCATGAAGTTCTTAAAAGTAAATTAGCAAAGTTCTATTATTAACTGTCAGTATTTAATGATACCCAATCTGATGGTTTCCAATTGTGTCGGATTACACTCCCAATATACCTACCCAGCATAGTCATTGTTAGATACATTCTATATTTTTATTTGAAAGACCAATGCAACATATGTTAATTATCAGGGCTATATATTTGTTTATTTTTTTTAATTTTTATTTTGCTTTTTTGGTAGTACACACATCATTATTTTGTATCCTTCAACAAAAGCCTTGTGAATTTGAACTATAAGGTAGTAACTGTTCCAAAATAAGCTAATGAACTTCCATAACTGAAAGTGGATTTAAAACTAAATCTCCTCATTCTAATTGAAGATGTTAGCTATTATACTAGAAGCCAGATAAAAATAGCTAAAACTAATCTATATGACTAGTTTATTTCCAAAGCCTAAGACAAGTGGAAACTCCTCCTGTCAAAGAAGTAGTTATGCCAATCATACTGTCCCTTAAAAGCTAGTAAGGTAATTCATTTTCACGGAATCAGAGAATTATAGTGCTGGAAGGGACTTGGAGGTCTTCTAGTTCAACCTCCTACTCAAGGCAGGAGTACTTATACCATCCTAGACAAATATTTGTCCAATCTTTTCTTGAAAATTTCCAGTGATGGAGCACTAACAATTCCAGGAGACAAACTGTTCCACTGATTAATTCTTTTCACTGTCAGGAGAAAGTTGGATTTCCAGGTTGGATTTCCCTCTGATGAGCTTCCACCTATCGCTTCTTGTCCTGTTCTCAGATGCTATGGACAATAAATTATCCCCCTCTTCTCTGTGACAGCCTTTCAAGTATTGGAAGACAGCTATCATGTCATTCCTAGGACTGCACTGGCTTTTTTGAAAAGGTGCAGCACACTGCTGACTCATACTTAAGCAGTCATATTTAAGCAGTGGTTCACCAGGACACCTAGATTCCTCTCACTGACACTACTGTTAAGCCAGATATTGCCTAGTCTGTACCTATGCATTTGGTTTTTCCTAAGTGGAGGACCTTTTCTCACCACTGAACTGCATATTGCTGTATAGGGCCCTGATGCAGTACCATCTATCCCACATTGTTCTATCTTACCAAGAAATAGGCTGTGGTCTACTTTATCAAATATCTTACTGAAGTTTAAGAATACTTAAGTATCCACTACTTTAATTTAAATAATATAATACAATGCAATAAACTAATTTAAGTCAATTAAAACCTTGTGGGTGGGAGTGTGATGTAAGAATTTAAACCATTATTTCTCTTCAAATAGAACTTGTATCTGAGACATAAAAATCATGCAAATTCTTTCATTGTCGCTTTGTTAATTCTTCCACAATAAATCTAATCAAAAGCTTGTTCTTTCTGTTTGGAGTCCAATTTGTCAACAAAAGTCTGACAGAAATTACAAGATTAATACAACATAATGTGATTTTCTCTTGGACACTGAAATACCAGAATCAAAGCCAATATTCAGAACAACGTTCAGCATTTATAGTTGACAAACAATCTTAACCTCAACATATGTTTTCAAAAGCCTGAAATACCACATGTAACTAGTTAGTAAAAAAAATCCACCTCTATTTAAGAAATAGACACTTTTCAAAAATGCTACAATTCTGATATAGCACAAAGTAATCTTTTAACATAGGAGAACTTATGAATAAAGTCAACAAGCCACAACCCCTGTATTTTCTGTATTTCAATCTAATCATGGCATCCCATAGTTTTCTAAACACTGCAGATAAGGGAAAAAATAAAGGTAATTAGACCTGTCTGACATTGCTGCAATTACAGCTTTGGATGCTGTTTAAAATGAATGTGTTTACCATTTACAGGTGATATTTCTGTGTTATCAGTAGATACCAGATGAATTGAATAATGTTCATCACCTTCCAAAACATCATCTTGGATTGCATGCAAAATTATGGTTTTCTGAGATTCCATCTGCATAAAATTGGAAATAATGATTATATATCTTAGAGCTATAATTTGGTATACTGAAAAGGGAAAATTTAACATTAAATGAAATTAAAATCATCAGATGAAATTAGTTTCAAAAGAGAAAAATACTAAATTAAATTAATATCTTTTAGGAGATACACATAGAATTTTAACCCTGTTAAGAAATATATCCAGTGGATAATGTTGTTAAACAAGAGAATGTCACTAAAACATAGGAAAAAAATTGAGAACTTTTCTCTAACAATTCTAGCCATATCAAATTCATAATTGCATATTTGCATTAATCTTTCTATTTTCTACATGTGGCTAACAGTGCAAATATGTCAGATTAACATCAAAGATTTTTTTATTTGTATAAATCTGATAGATTATTTAACCAGAGAAAAATATGCAGTTTTTAAAAAATTCTTTGTCAAATGTACTTATTTATTTATTGAGTTTATTAAATATATTCGCCACCTATTTTGCCATGGGGCTATTCTAAGCGGCTTACAACAATAAAAAGAAACAAAATGAAAAGAAGTAAAAACAAAACAGAAGCAAAATAATAGAACAATAAAACACACAATGAAAAATAAAGCAATGAAAATATATGAATATGATAATATGACATATATACATAAGCTTGAATTAAAATAAAATAATAAAACAAAATAATAACACAAAATTTAAAAGGTGAGGTGGAAAAAGGAGCTGTACCTCAGAAAAGAAAAGAGTACCACTGAGAGGAGTGAGATCATATCTAGCTGCCTCCTCAAGTTTCCAAAGAATTTGGACTTCTCCTTGGCCTCCTGAACTTCGACTTACAGTGAGAAAGACATTTGCTGTGGGGTCGTGTATTGACTGAGGTTCTTTTACTGTTACCTAAACAAGAAATGCATTGGTACTATGAAGACTAATACTCAATAACAAGCAAAATGTTGAGTGTTGAGCTTCCTTTATGTCCCACACATTGCACTTTTGATCCATTGCTAGAACTAGCAGTGTACTCCAAAGTTAGTACCTGGTGCCAGAAACTGCCAACAAGCAGGAGAAATGCACAAATGCAGCCTCTCTCAATAAAATATAAAGAGGATCTTTGCATAAAGGACTTTCTCTGTTTGCTCACATTCTCCTTTCAAAAACTGTTTAATGTGGCAAATGATTTGATTCAAACAAGCAGCCGTTCAAAGAAGCCCATTAATAGCAATATTTATTGCACAGTGCCCAGAGCTGCACCATGGAGTGGTATAAAAATAATTGTAATACATAAATAATGAAATAAAGGAGACTTTGTGACCAATTTTTGTTTGGTTTTTCAAATAAAGCCTACAATTATAAAGAAATTAAATTTTTTCTTGTTCTATGTCCTTAAGAATTATAAATTAGAAGTATAATAAACATTGAATCTGTTCAGTATGTAACAATGATGCTTTCATGTGAACATAAGTATCTTTCTTTTGTTCTAATTAGTAAACAAAGACTAATCTGAGGATGATTCAAACTATATTTATGTTAGAATTCTATCTACAAATTGCACTTTATTGTCAAAATCCTTTTTCACAATAAATTAATTGACAAAACTGTTATATATGAAAGGCTATAGTAATAATTCTGCTTCCAGGAGCAGCTGCATTATTTCTTCTCTTGTCTCATTTAGCACCTTCATTTGCAACCACACATCTATCTGTTAGGTAAATACAACCACTTGATAAAACAGCTATTGCATAAAACATTCAGTTCTAGTTGTGGTATCACTTCTGTTAATCAAAGTTGCCAGTTTTGAAAACAACTCATGGGGAATAGCTACTAAAACTCCTAAAAATATGCCTGACCTCAATTTTACTTTTACACCCGATTATTGACACTCAGGGGTCCTTAAAATAGCTTACACTTCTTTTGGTATTCCAATCATCAACAGAGCCTGCCAGGAAAAAAAAATCTTTTCCTGGACCATTTTTCCTAGATTTTTCTGAGTGGCTACTATTGTACTAATTGGAAGAGCTCCCCTTATTTAAAACTGAATACAAACACTAAAGAAGGATGGATTATCTACAATGGTGCTTAGAAGTTTGTGAACTATTTGGAATTTTCAATATTTTTGTATACACATGACCTAAAACATGATCTGTTTTCCACACAAGCCCTAAAACTAATTAAAGAGAAACCAATTAACAAATGAGTCAAACAAATTATACTTATTTATTTATTGAGGAAAATGATCCAGAGCTACATCCTCCTTGGGATAGGGGAATAGGACAGAAGTCATGTAAAGTATCTATAGTCTGTTCTAAGAGCTTAAAGGAAGTTGCTATTTATACCACTGTGAAAGCCTCTATATATCCCTTCTGGAAAATATTGTGCACCTAAAATAATTGCTCTATATATAGTCATGTGAAGGAGAGGCTTTGAAATCCACAGAATAACATTAGGCTCTCTACTTCTGGTACAATTAAAAATATCTAAGGTAATATTTATTTTGGGATTTATGAATTAGTTTTAAATAGACATTTAAGATTTGTTTTAGAATTGATTTATTAATTTTGAAAATGCATACTCTTGTTTTCAGTTACCTTTATATGGATTCTCTCTCTCCCTTCCCTTGTGAAAGGATGTCCTGTCTTGGAAGCATCTTAGCTAATTTCAGCTGCTTATTATTTACACTATTACCGCTTTTGGTCTAGCTCAGGGGTAGGCAACCTCGGCTCTTTTATGACTCATGGACTTCAACTCCCAGAATTCCCGAGTCAGCTATGCTGACTCGGGAATTCTGGGAGTTGAAGTCCATGAGTCATAAAAGAGCCGAGGTTGCCTACCCCTGGTCTAGCTGGACTGGGACATCTAGCTGACATATCTATCCATTGAAGTTGGGATATGCAAGTGATCAAAGGATGTCTGCCAATAAATATACGATCTTACTTTCACTTACATACTTTTCTTCAAAGCTGAAAACTCCAGCAGGAGAATCATTTGGTGCAATAGTAACTATCACCTGCACATCATCACCTAATCTTGCATCACCTGTCACTCTAAGTAAGGTAACAGTGAACATTTCCAAAAATTCAACCTCATCATCATCTATGATAGTGATCTCTATCACTCCCGTAACCTAGGAAAGAAATTAAAAATAAAAACGAATATGAAATAAGTATCACAAGCATGCTCAAGCTCAAGAAATCTAATTGTGAAGCAAAATAGAAATGCTAATGAAATTTGGTTAATAAATAAATAAATAGATAAAAGGAACCTCAAAGAAGGCAATTCTGACATAATACATACCATACATATAAACAGTTAGAAACATAACACAAAACCCTTTTACATAATAGTTCCCACTGTCCTTTAAAGACAAGCAACAAGGTTTGATGTGCTACAAGTTGTGTCAGTACCAGGTTTTGAAGCAAAGTCCATTAACAGAAGAAGTAGGAAAATCCCTAAATGTAGCAGGATTCACTGGCACATTTAGAAACAGAATATCTATTTATTAATATTTGGTAGCTTTTGCAATACCTTTAATATCAACATGAGTCAGATTTCAATGAGGTTCTTATTTTTGAAGCAGTTGATGATATTCATGGTGTTAGATATTTATGAATGAATATGAGTAGCTGTCCAATCGCAAACAGCCATCAAAAAAGGAACCTATTTGCCATCCTGTATTAGAACCACAAACATTGTTGGCTAAAAGCTCTTCAGACCTCACTAAGTCAATGAAGCTTATTTTTGAATATTTATGCATAGACATGAGCTTTAAAAGTACTTAGAAGGTAAAAAAGAGAAAAAAAACATTACGTGATTATTAGCCAGCAATTATTTTAAAAGGAGCATACTGTAGTCATAAGAACAAAATGATAAAAAATGTGGGGAGGGGATATTTTATCAATATGTTACATACTTGTCCATCAGCAAATATAAGATTTCCAAATGATGGTAAAAAGTCTTTCAGACTAGCAGAGGCAGGTGTGGCTTCCCAATCTAGTTTTATTGATCCAAATGTTCCTGCTTTCCGAATGATGGACAGCTTCAGAATATTGTCTGGTGGTGGTACTTCATAAGCAGCCACTGTCCTGTTCATATCCTTGAAAGAAAACAATGGTAAATTAGTATTTTATTTAAAATATTATAGTGCCTGTATTTTAGAAGGAGGAGGGGGGAAAGGGAAAGAGTGAGAGATAATAAATAATATATTATATATAATAGGCTATCTCTAGAAGTTAGAAATTGCCCTTTCAGAGATTATTAGGCCGAAGTGGGAGTAACAAAAGTACAAACACATTTATCACATACATACATAGACCCATTTTCTCCCTCTGGATTTTCTCATGGAATAGTTGAGAGTTTTCTCCCTTAACAAAAGCTTTTAGCTAATTAATTATTATTACTTATTTTATGAGTTAATTATTAGTGGCCTATTTTATGAGAAATATTACAGCTTTTCTATTTCTTCATTTAAATGTATGAAGAGTGTCTTTGATAGTGGTTGTTCTTTATCTTGGCATATTATCAGGAATCCTTTTAGCCTATGAATACTGTGAAGTGGGTGAGAATCTGTCAACATTGTATTAAGCTTCTTAAAGCAACAAACGCAAGAGAAGTTTTTTGCTATCTGGGACAAATGGATAAAATTTATACAATTTAGATTGGGTATACAAAAATATTTATAGCTTTTTCATAAGTTTTATTTTTATATATATTATAGATATCTTTTTTATATATATAAATATAAAGAGCCTATATTCTGCTCTGCTGAAGGGGTGTGGGGTGGTTTTTTTTATATGTATTGTTTAATTTTTTTTTCTTTTGTATATGTTGTTTTTTGTTCTGTATTGTTCTTGTTTTTTTTTTGTAAAATTTATAAAACTTTTAATAAAAAAAAAAAAAAAAAAAAAAAACATTGTATTAAGCCACCTATTCTTTAGATACCTGCCCATCCTGTCTATTGTGGGGAACAGATGAAGAGGTAGGTGAAATATTATTGATATTCTATTTCTACTGCCTGTAAATTTTAAGGGTCTGGATGGGAGAGAACATCTTGAAGTTGAATCTAAGAAAGATGTAACTGTGGTTTGTACATTAAGATTCTCTATCAACACCAGTGCTACTTCTGTACCTCACAAGCACGGCGAAGGAACAAGATTCATAATTGGGGATCCGTCTACACTCATAGCCCCTGCTTGAAGGTAGAACAGCAAGTAGAAATGTCTTCACCAGCTTCAAGTAATGCTCCGCTTGACTTCCGGTTCCGGTTCGCAGCATCCCTAGTCGTACAAAGAGACTTGTCTCCTTGTCGGCTAGCTTTCCCTCTGCCGGTAGACCCTTATGCGGGTCGAAAGTTGCCCCGGAGAGTGTGACTTCTGTCGAGGAGGCTTTGCTCGACTGCAGAGGTGTGGCAGCTCCTCCAGCTGTCTGAGCTATCTCTGAGGGCTGACGGAAAAGATCGGCCAGTAAAATGGCTGATCACCCTGCCGCTTCAAACCGCAAGTCAAAGAACATCTAAGCTGTAAGAACCCCCGTGGTGAATCCGGGTGAGACTTTTCCTTGCTACTCTCTTTACTCTATCTTGTTTTTTGTGCCTGAAAGAGCCTTGTTGGAATTATTTCCCTGGCTTGAAAAAGCAGCTTCTGCATGTTTGGGAAGAAAGGTGTTGTATAAAAATAGAACAAAATTCTAAAGACTATATTTTATTTCCATATTTTTGGGGGGTACAGAAATTTTTTTTCTCTTTCTAAGAACTGTACTATCATCTTATGCTGGAAGATTATTTCTTTTTTCACATTATACTTTAAAAGACAGAAAAAAGGAAATGGTATCTGGAAAAGATCTTTTTTTAACCTACTGAGGACATCTTGTGGCCAAAAACTTAATATTGTAACTTCTGCTTACTCTTTGAAGGTGGAATAGACCTGACCTTCAAATTATTTTTGAAGAGAAAAGATAAGCTGTGCAGCTGTTGGAATTGTGGGGGTGGACACTGCCTAACTTTTATTAAATATAGCCTCTACAAAAAAGAAAAAAGAGACTCTTGTTAATTATTATCAAAATGGAGAAACCTCAGTTACAATTAAACAGTAAACTTATATTGGAAAAGATTTATGAGGCTACTGCAAAAATATGTGCTACAATGAAAGAGTTTACTACAGAATTAAGATCCAGAAATCTCACTTCAAATATTCAAATTGATGTCCAGACTACATCTGACTATTCTATAAATCAAAACATACTAGAAGAGGACTCAACAGAGATAAAAGAGGAACTTATTCTTCTTATAAACTTTCCATCTGTAACTTTGAGGAACAGAAGAAGCAGAGACTAAGATTTGAAACTTCAAAGCAATGATGCTTTAAGGATGAGAGAAATAGATGCCTAATCCAGAGGATGGGACTCCTAACCTTTCAAAGGCCACTGCAAGCAACAAAATTAGATCCACTGACTGAAAGGGAAGCTTGGTTATGGAAACCTGGCACAGAAAAAAAGCCAAAATCAGACTGAAAAGAGAAATGTAAAATTGTGTAATGGATTAAAAGGCAATGTTGGATTTATGGACTGTTTTAAAGATTAAGATTTAGAGTCAGAAGTAAGAAAAAAGAAAAAATATATAGGAAGGTGATTATTAGAATAGATATTTTAATCTTAAGAATGTACCTTTTGGAATAATAGGTTTATTTTGATGAAAATTATTATGTATTGGAATTGAAAAAATGTTGGCTTTTTAGATTTGGATGGTTTCAATAATTAACTGAGTGTTTTAAATTAGTAAGATGACCTTTCCGTATGATAACATAGATGTGATAAGGCATGATAATCAACTGGATGAAATTTGAATTTTGTTTAATGATCTGAAATGATTTAAGATTTAACATTATTTTGTTATCTTGAAGAGATTGATCGATTGTGGGATTATATATGTATATGGTAGTTTAATATTTTATTTTAATTAGGATATCTATTGTGTAGTGGAAGAAGAAATAAATGAGATTGGTGATAAAATGAGGGATGTGAGATATTAAGAATTAGAATATATCTGGAAGGGATACCTGAATTGGTAACTTGTTGATTTAAAGTTAAATTTGATTATGGTAATTGTAAACTGACAAAATTTTAAAACAGGTTTAGCAGTAATAGAAATTTAAATTAGAAATGGAATATTTTAAATGTATTATGCTATTTGAGGGAAATAGAAAGGGGACAGTGAATGTATTGAGTTGAGTTGTTTATATATGTTTTCACTTTTGAATGTTTAATTACCCAAACACCATGGTGTGTCCTGAGTACTTTTTCTTAAAAATTAAAAAAAAACAATAAAATGTGTTTTTTTTTTTTTTTAAAAAAAAGTAAAGCTCCACTTGTGCCCTTACCTGGTAGGCTAAAGCTCAACCCTTATTACCTCTGTAACAGGCTACTACAACATACAAAGGACAAATTTCCTCACAGTTAGAACAATTAATCAGTGGAACAACCTGCCTCCAGAAGTTGTGAATGCTCAAACACTGGAAGTTTTTAAGAAGAGACTGGACAACCATTTGTCTGAAATGGTATAGGGTTTCCTGCCTGATCAGGGGATTGGACTAGAAGATCTCCAAGGTCCCTCCCAACTCAATTATTGTTATTGTTATTCGTTGGACAGCCCATAAAGACTACTTAGAAATTACAAATAATTCAGAATGCATATTCACTGGCTTTCAATGCTGGAAACTAATATGGAATTTACAGGCCTAAACTGAGTGACAACTGATTTTTTAGGTATAAATTAACATGCTGGTTTTGACCAATAAAGCTCTTTATGGTTTGGCATCTGACTACCTGAAGAAATACCTATTCTAAATAGAATCTAGTGCTCAACTTCCCAGATCTTGTGGGAATAATATTTAATTATTTTGTCAAATTACATAGCATATTTTATATATGTAAGCTGCTGAAAGTCACCAGATTGTAATGAAATTGATTGAATGAATAAGATTCAATACCTTTAGTGGTAAGGATCAATAGATGCTTAGCAAGTCTTTGCCAACTAATCCTGTCATATTCAGGTTAAGATAAATAAGAAAAAATATAATTATGGACCACTTGGCTTCATTATATCATAGAAAAACCCAATAGCAATAGGAATATTAAACATGAGTAAAAGATTTATAATCTCATGTTATTAACCGATGTATTATTATCTACATACCTTGAAATGGTCAGCTTAGAACAAGAACAGTATCTACTGCTTTTGATACTGAGATGTTTCAGTTTGTTCTCACCTTGCTAATATTGAACTGAAATATTCCTCTGGGGTTATCATTCTCTTCAATTAAAATCTCAGCTATTTCTAAACCATATTTCTTCATGCTCTGTTGCCCTCTAGTAAGAGAAGAGTCCAATAATTGCACACTACTGATATTGATTAAAAACCCCTCTTGTAATTCTGGAATATTATCCTGTAAGATAAAAAATGTTTTAAATTATTTTGCAAATTCAGATTTTGGATAGACTAGTAAGATAAATCATTTCAAGTTATGATTGCTTCAATGGAAAGTAAAAATATGAAGGACCAAGCATAATATAAGGAAATATAAAGAATAATATAATAATATAATAATATAAAGAAAATTAATTATATAAAAACAAATGATTGTTAAAAATTATATTTTCTTTGCTGAAAATATAATTTCATTGTGTCAAAAACTGTTCTTCTCTATATATCTGATTACCTAATCAATTTAAGTAAAAGTTAAAGATAAATTAAATTCATTAATTTAAGGTTAAAATTAAAGATAAAGGGTCAGATTGTCTGAAGGACAGCTTTTCCTGGGCTATATATACTTGTCCCATCAAACCTGCAATTGCACCATAATAGGAATACATGATTTTGGCTCTGTCACTTTGTAAAACTAAATCCAAATGTTCTGTTTGAGTTTAATTAAGATGTTGTCTGGCCCAAGAGATAATATGGCTTGTAGAGAAATGCCATGGTATGCTAGATTGGAAACAACTTGCCTTCACAAAAATGAGGAAAATCTATCCAGGTAAGATGCATCAGAGATTATACACAATTGTAGCATTAGAAAATAAACATGGAATGTTTTAATAGAAACTAGAGTCATTGGAACTTGGGCAATATGTGAATTTATTTTTCTTCTGTTCAATTGTATTGAAAGGTTTTTCAGAAGTGATTTGCCAATGCCTTCTTCCTAGGGCTGAGCAATGATTGGCCCAAGGTCACTGAGGTAGCTTCACACCCCAAAGTTCATAGTCTCTTTTTTTCTAGCCCGATGTCTTAATCACTACATCAGACTGGTGTTCATAAATTTAATACGTTATTATTATTAGTAGTAGTATATCATAAATATGGTAGAATACTCCATACCATTCACTCAGAGAACATATAGATAAAATCTAGTTGTTGAGATTACAAAGTTTTCTATTTATTAACTGATTTGTTAATCAATCAATCATAAAGTACATAGATATATCTGGACTTGTTCTCACACACAAATAATATTCAAACATTAATCAACTTGGGAATTTTTGACTAGCATAAATATCATTTAAAGTGTGAAATATAGTGTAAAGTTGAAAGATAGTGAAAAAATAGGCTTTTAAATATAGGGAATATAATTAGTTCAGATTTAGATGTATTAGGGAATGATAACATTAAATTATTGAGTACTACCCTACTTTTATGCAGAAATATTAATCAGAAAAATATTTTCACTTTTCATATGTCATTCACATATCAGTTTGCTACAAACTATTTATATACTTTCAAATACTCACTGGTAAAATGGTTACATTAACTGAAACTAATGTTATATTCTCTGTCATAATAATGGTCTTGTTTTCCAATCTATAATCTTCATTTTCAATGGCTTGATTAACAAGAGGGAGTGAAAAGATAGGGTGGGATATTACATGTATATTAATATCATCAACAAATGGTTGTTCTCTGAAAATATGTAAAGTAATAGTAGTTGATCTCCCTAGGAAAAAATAATATTAAAGTTAATGAATATATATACTAATTGAAAGAGTTTGTTTTTTCCAACCAAAACTAATATGATTATAGCCAATAAACTTCCTAATAGTAATAACTCATATTACTTCCATAAATTGCATTTTCCCTGAGATGGAGAAAAATATTGTGTAATGATAAAAATTATGGCATTAAAAAATTGTAAGCACATTTTTCCAAACATAGTTTTTTCAAACATTTCTAACAGTTTAAAAAAAAAATCAGTGAAATGTCTCACTTAAATACAAAAATATATTTCTTGCTAATCATATATTACATTCTACATATTATATTTTTTTTAAAAAAAGATCTGGAAATATATATTTGAATTTCTCTAGGATTTTCTTAGAATTGACTCACCTTCAGGCTCTGCTACTTTGTTAAAGAGAGAATCTGTGTGCCATCCCACTACATTGAGGGGAGTGTCATTGGGAAGAATAGTAAGCATAGCTTTTGCTCGACTTCTATCAATTATGGCTCCTCTCTGGGGGTCTTGAATGCCCACAGTGCTAATATGAGTGAGAGTTATAATCAGTGTCTCTGAAGCTTCAGGAATAACATCTGCAAGGACTGTTAATGTTACTGTTGACAAAGCCTGACCCTCTGAAAATGCCACCTAAAGAATTTAACAAGAAAATATACAACTTTATATTTTTCACATAACTGCTGGCTTAAAACAACAGTTTAAGACGAAATCCAATGAAAGTTAGCAATTTTTGTACCAGTTAAAGGAAACATTTGTTCAAATTGTTAATCAAATTGCCATATCAATATTGCTTAAATGGTATGATTACCCTTTTCTAGTTAGATAATTATCTTTACTTATTCAACTACATGCAACGTAATATTGAAATATAAATAAATTGTAAATAATATTGTAAGCCCCCAGAATTACCCTGGGGCAAGATGGGTGACCAATACATTTTATAAACAAATAAATAAACAAATAATGCATATCTAAGATACTTTTGTACTACTGGAAAATATACAAATCATAACCAATAATTCAATTGGTAATGCCTGTTTTCTTTTCAATGTTTATTCTGTTTACCTATGGTACAAAATAAAATCTTGCAGGGAGGCTGGACTGTAACCAGTGGTGGGATTCAGCCAGTTCACATCACTTCGGCAGAACCAGAAGCTAATTTTTTGTTACCCAGGCCCAGAATGGACTTCCGGAAGCGGCATCCACACAGAGAACTGGTTGTTCACATATTTGAATCCCACCACTAACTGTAACTCCTATTGTAGTCCAATATATTTTGAAGAGAGCAAGTTGAAATATCAGGTATATCTTATCCAATTTTAGGAAGAGGAGATTTTAATATCTGCAGTTTATTCCTGTATTTCCTATTAAGACTATTGCAAATTCCATGGCTTAAATATACAACTTTTGCCTTGTTTACCATATAGAAACTTAATATTGTTGAAGAGAAGGGTATGCTAATATGACTTTGGACTTTTCTTGTGTCTAACAAAGTTTATTTTGCTTTTTGTATTAGAATTCTAAGTTGCATAAACTTAGAATAAAAAACACACCTTTTCCTGCAATAATCCTTTGCAATGGCAACTCTCTATAATCTTGAGTACTTATAAGTGGACCTTTATGACACTTTAGATTTTTTTTCTAAAGTAAACACAACCTTTTTAACCTAACAGCAATACTGAAACTTTCAGTTTAGAAAAGAAATCTGGGTATTTCCTAAAAAGTCATCTCTTGCCATTTTATACCCAATCTCATATTGTTCAAAAGGTGTGTTCCTACTCATGAGTGAATTTTCATTGAGTGTACAAATAAAAAAGTCCTATTGTATAATTTGTATTATCTGGTGGCACTCAATTTTGGATTTATTAAATTTGATCCACTTCAGCACATTTTCTATACAATCAATACATGATGCTTATAAAGAAATAAGTGCAATTATATGCAATAGAGTTTCCTGCAGGTACTCATAAACAGCATTGTTTCATGTAGCAATATTTATGTAGCAATACGTCACACTGAAGTGTTTTTGTATCAGTATGCATAAATTTATATTTTATTTATTCCATCAAATATGGTATTGATACTGGATTTCTAAAAAATAGTGTAGGAAAGACTGAAGTGACATCACACAGAAAGCCTTTTCTTCAACTAGAGGAAATTTAAAATTTACATACAACCTCATTTAGTGACCATTCAAAATTACAACTAACCCCCAAAAGCTACTCAAGATCTATCCTTGAATTTACAACTGGTGCACCCTCTTTGTGGTCACATGATTGCATTTTGGGTGCTTGATAACTGGCTTGCATTTACAATCAGTTTAGATGTTTTTTTTTGCCATTTTTCTGACAAAAGACACCCATTCAGGAGAATGGGTTCATTTAGCAACCATATAGTTAGCTTAACAGCCTTATTGCATTGATTTAAGAATATTAAACAACATTACTATTATGATTATGATAAAAAATTACTAGTTCATTTTACATTTTAATTTTCCTAATTTCATTTTTTCTTTTTGTTTAAGAACATTAGATAATTAGATAAAAAGTTATCTAAGGACCATGAAAAATGCCACATGAAAGGCAAGAAAGAAATGTTTCTTTCCATAAGTCAAAATGATTTTGAATTTTTAGATCAAGAAATTAGACAATTTGAGGGAAGAAAACTTTTAAATTAATATTAGCCAATTGGATTCTTATTAGATCAGTAATACATTAGCAATTAAACAACTTGTATTTTTATAGCTAATATTTTGGCAAAATACATACCACTCCTGAAGTTGGAAATATGTCATGAATACTCCCGCTAGCTTCCCAGTGTACTATAACTTGTCCAAATGTACTTATTAAGCGCTCAATGTTCAAGGTGATCAAGGTATCCTGTTCCATTTCTTCTACTTGTTTAAATAAAGAATTCTAAAAATATACCAATAATGAAAAATAATACATAGTTTAACATGCATATATCTTGTTTTTCTTCTTTTTAAACACTAACAAAAAAGGAATAGACATATATTCAAAAATGTACAAAATAGCTAAAATCATAATTTAAACTGAAAAGGTGTGACACTCAGATTTTACTTTAGCAGAAGTAGTAAAGCTTTACTTTAGGCATAGCAATATCTCTTTACTCCCCAGACATTTAACCCATACTCAGAAATCCACTTACAAAGATGTGATGTGGCTTTATTCCACAATAGATAGCACTTTTTTTTCCTTTATCCATATGCATACAGATCTACCTACTGCAAAATTGTGAAATCAATTCCAGCTGCCTATCTCTATTAAAATTTTCCCAGCCTTAATAAAATTTCTTATCAATATTTATTTAAAAGTTCTATCTGGCCTGAGAAATGTTGGTTCCCATTTTGACAACCTTCTACAGCAGAGAAAATTAGTATGACTGAAATGGGGCTAGTGAAGAAACTGAGTTCCCTATATTTAATTTCTCAATAGAAATAAACCACTTAATAAATAAGTTAGACCAGTTTTTATAAAGATTTTCACACCCATCATGACACCATTATGTGGTAGCAAATAGATTACTGGACTTGGATTTAAGACCATGGATTCAGGTATTCTTGAACCAGTGATCTCTCAGACTAACTTAACCATGCAGTATTATTATATATTGTCATCAGTGTAAACTACTAAATTGCCTTTGGGAAGCTTGGATATAAATCTGATTAGTAAAATAATACATTTTCTTAATTTTATAAGCCATCACAATAGAATTCATAATAAAACCAATATTACATGAGGGAATTGCAGGTTCCCATGCATTTTTAATTATTTTATTTTTATTTATTGTTACTTTTATAAATCATCCATCTGGTTATCCAAAGATGATACATTGTAATATGGTGTGATATGTTACTAAGACAACTATTTATGATTCCAGTGTTGTGTTTTACAATATTATAAATATGAATACATTCCATATATGCTAACAGAAGCCTATTATTAAACATACTTAATTTAATATTTCAATTTTACCTGGGCAAATGCAACAACTCCATGAGCATCATCATTAGAAGGTATCACTATGGTCACATAACCATTAGGACCTATTTCTGCACCACCTTTTGAATTTTTCAGCCATACTCTAAAAGATTCTTCTTCCTCTGGGACTGTGTCATCAAAAATATTGATTGCTATCACAATTTCTTCATCTCCTGGTTCAAATATCAGTTCACCTGAACTAGCATAAAAACACAGATGTACAGCATATTTATAATTAAACAATTGTTCTTCTGAGACAAAGTAAAATCAGTTTTGATATAGAAAAAATATATTTTTAGGTACTTTAAAGAAAATTTCTATCAGTTATTAATTTGTTGTTGCTATTTACTTAAGTGTTACAGGAAACATATGAGGTCAATTCAAAAATAAGCAAGTAGACTTATGTTTATATAGACTAATAATAATCATCACTACAGATTTTTAAGAAAAGACTAGACATTCACCTGTCTGAGATGGTGAATCTGAGATGGCTGGAGCAGGGGGTGGACTAGAAGACCTCCAAGGTCCCTTCCAGTTCTATTCTATTCTATTCTATTCTATTCTATTCTATTCCCCATATCGGTAAAATCCTGAAGTTTTTATAGTCTGTTTTGGAATATCATTCTACACACTGAAGCAGATTTTGAATATACTATGCATGGAGCAGTTGCAGAATGGAAGCTCTATCTCCGTATTACTCTAGCAGGCCATTTCATTTTCAGGTAGATTACCTAATACATATTTTAAACAAATAACATATACTGCATTCCATTTAGATTAGACCAATCTCATTGCTTTTAGACTTTATCCGGTTTTATCCTAAAGGAAATATCTCTCAATCAAGCAATCAAAAACTAGCCAGCAGACTTTTATCAGCTTTCCGGGCTACTATATTCTTTAATTTGGTCATTTTTGGTTTATAATCTTTGACAGTACTCCTTCCTGTATTTCTGAACAATTCCAAGATGGTGACTTCAGTTGTTGATTTGACTATCACTTTCTCACTGCAGAATTTTCATTAGAAAGTGAAAGATTCAGAATATGGAAGGAATTATATTAGGAACTCAAATCTTTACAGCAAAAAGAAAAAACAATAGTATGATGGCTGTAACGTTTTATAAACTATAACTAACAAAAGTAATAATACATTCATAGTCAATGTAAAAAATGAAATCATACCTAGGTATAAAATCTGATTGATTTGAAATTGCAGTTAGTTCGTAAACATAGGAATAGGAATCTCCAGTCATAACAATGAAACTTTTGTTAAAATTAAGAGACTTTACATTGAAACTGGAAATATGATTGGCAGAAGGAGCTTCTAGCATTGGAGAAAACCGATTCATTTCTGAGTTCCAGGAATACAGAGTTGATTTATCTTTGCTAGCAAACAGCACATGCACTGCATTAAAAATCAAAGAAGATAAGGTTAGAGAAAAATGTTAAAATTTTATGCCAATTTTTTTTTTAAAAAATGGTTTTGTTCAACCTGCATTTTGCATTTACTTAGTACTTCCGTTTTAAAGATGTACAAAGTGCTTAAAAGGGTGCTCTGCAAAGGGCATTGAAATGAATAAATATCATTTGAAGCAACCATGTCCTCTGGAAGCTCAGCATTGCTGCTTCCAAGGCTTACAACATTCATATTCATGAGTATGTATACATGTAGACAACACTTTTGCTGCTATCACAAATATAGCAAAATGATTGTGTGTGCACAGCCACATTTAGACAATCAGGGAAAGACTTGTGCAAGCAGCTGTGCAAAGCAATCCTAAAGGAGGGAAGAAATGTTTGCACTTTGCAGCATGTTCTAATTTTGTCTGCCAATCAGCAACAAAAATCTTTATTCCCCTAGCAAGCCCAAGACATTCCTGAGGCTGCAAAGGTTCGTAATTTTGCTGTGGCAAAAATAAGTAATTTCGTCTACTATAAATCTGCAGTTATGAACCTATGATTCAGATACATGTTGAAAACTGTTCTGAAGTTTATTTTCTATCTCCCAGGAAGCTTGGGTTGTGAGAATGATGGTGCATATATGGTGATTTCCTCTACAGGAAAATTATATCTCGGAAAAGGAGGGGGGGGGAAATCATGTGTGAATTAATGTAGTGTTAAAGATAATTGTCATACTTACCTAAACCAGAAGGTGGGAAAAAAGTATGGATTGCATTTACTGCTCTGACGGAAATGGACTGAAAATATCTGAAGGAAAATTGCCCTGTCTCCCACACAAAAATTTCACATGTACTGTTGAGCTCTATGGAGAGTAAAATCAGACAGCTTTCTATGAATATGGGTATTTATAATTAATGTAATAATCAATAAATAATAACATCTAATAAAATAGTTCATTTTAGGAAACATTATGGATGATAGAACTAGAACCGTGTTTCCTTTATTTATTCATTACAAATGATTTTCTCTTATGTCCGTAATATCAGAAAAAAACTATTGACTAATTATGAAACAAAATGAAAAAACAACTAGCATAATTCCCCCAGTATATATTTTCAATTTTACATAGTTGGCCTTTTTAAAATGTTATATAGTAAGTATATATATATCAATAGATTATCATTAAACAAAGTAACTATTTAATTATAAAAATTATTAAAGGTTTTTTCTTGCTTCAGTTTCCACACTTAATGTAATTCTATCAAATATGAGTACCTTTTGCAAAAATTAGGTAGATGTCAGATCCAGAAATGATAGCTTGGACTTGTGTTATTCCATCGATTGGCACTTCTTGAAACCTTATAAAATCATTATCTGACCACTTGAATAAAAGAGGTGTATGTGTGGATTCACAAGGGACAATGACTAGGTAAGTTGTACTTCCCCTAGGGAAAAGATCCAGACTCAAAACTCCATTCACAGAGAGTTGATTATGGAATATGAAGATGCCATTATTCCAGTGGAAAATCTGTAAAATGCAAAAAAGCTCTAATTATAACTAAAATTGGAAGAAATCAAATATGTTAAAATATCTTTGTCCTAAACATGATACCTGGTATGGAATATGAAAAACTAGAATATATTTCTTGTTCATTATATATATAAATAAATAGCCATAGGAATTATTCATAGGAAGAGCAAAAATAGTAGCATTTTTTAATTTGTACCATATAATTTTACATAATTCTCTTTAAAAAAATTCCTTTTGAAGGAAAAGGTGATCATATTTTTTAATAAAATTGCTATTGACACTCCTACACCTGTTTCATTACTGGTTGGTCAAGGCATGTGTGTGAATGCTTTGTTTTACATTATATCATTATCTCTGGCAGTCTGCAAGCTTACAGACTTCAGTTAAATTTGAAAAGAACATATCTCAAGGGACCTCTCACCATAGATCTTTTTTCAGAAAAGAAAAACAGGACTGTTAGGAGCAACAGAATTCTCAGTTACCTTCAGTTGGAAAGTAAGCTCAAGAACATTGGCACGCTTGGCAAGCGAGCAGCTGTGTCTCTGGGGTGGACGGCGGTAGGGCTCACTTGAAGCTGGCCAGGAACTTTTCCCAGCCAGAGACGGTCAGAAAATCAGCGAACAGAGAGCCAACAGGAACTCCAAAAGAAAAATCATGTTTTGTCAAAATGTATTTGAGCCATAGACTATGGTTAATGCCATAATTGTCCAGCAGTCCATAAGAGTTTTCCAGTCTCTGTTAAATGAAGTTGTTGGTCTTTCTCTAATCAAGTCAATTTTTGTCATCCCTGCCAGTTCTATTATCTTCAGCAATCGTTCTTCCATTGCTCTGAAACCACCTGGAAATCCCATCATCAATGAAGGAAGAAGACGTCTTGTATTTTGAAGTGGGGGCGGGGTCCTAATTTTCTCCAACATGCTGAAAGGGGTGCCAAAGGACCCTGACATCACCAAGCTCTTCTACAAAGATGATCCTCAAGAGCTGTTTGTGGGTTTACATGAAATTGGACATGGGAGTTTTGGGGCAATTTGTTTTGCCATCAATGCCCGCACTAACGAAGTGGTGGCAATCAAGAAGATGCCTTACAGTGGAAAACAAACTAACAAGAAATGGCAGGATATTATCAAAGAAGTCAGGTTTTTGCAACAGCTGAAGCACCCACACACCATAGAATATAAAGGATGCTATTTGAAAGAACATACTGCCTGGCTAGTGATGGAATATTGCCTGGGATCTGCTTTAGATCTGTTGGAAGTACATAAAAAGCCACTTCAGGAAGTAGAGATTTCTGCCATTACTGATGGTGCCTTCCAGGGACTGGTACATCTTCATTCACATTATAAAATTCACAGGGATATTAAGGCAGGAAATATTCTTCTAACGGAACCGGGTCAAGTGAGACTTGCGGACTTCGAATCTGCGTCTATAGCCTCTCCTGCCAATTCTTTTGTGGGAACCCTTTACTGGATGGCTCCGGAAGTAATCTTGGCTATGGATGATGGACAGTATGACGGGAAGGTCGATGTGGGTCTCTTGGAATTACCTGCATCGAGTTAGCAGAGCGGAAACCTCCTCTCCTCAATATGAACCTATGAGTGCCTTATATTACACAGCCCAGAACGATTCCCCATGCTACAGTCAAATGAGTGGACAGACTGTTTTAAAAGATTTGTTGATTACTGCTGCAGAAAATAGCTCAGGAGCATCCATTATCATCAGAACTTTTGAGGCATAATTTGTACGATGTGAACATCCACCCTGGTTCCCCAAAGACTTAATTCAGAGAACCCAGGATGTGGTCCAAGAGTTGGATAACCTTCAGTATCAGAAAATGAAGAAAATCCTTTTCCAGGAGGTCCACAATGGCCCTCTGAATGATTCTCAGGAAGAGAAAGAGGACAGTGAGCATGGGACAAACCTGACTAGGAAGATGGACAGTCTGGGCAGCAATTATTCAATGCCCAGGATGTCTGTGAGCATGGGCAGCCAATGTCAACAGCATGCAGGAGGTTATGGAGGAGAGCAGTTCTGAGCTGCTTCTGATGCATGACAACAAGAGCACCATTAACATCACCAGAACTTTTATTGCCCCTCAAAAGCAAAGAGAATTCTGAAGGTGTTAACACTGCAGCCTTTTATCTGTAAATATAATTGATTAATTGATTGACTGAAGTTTTTCAAAATAACCCAAGGCTGAAAAGCACTTTTTTCCTGAAACTTATGCAACATGTATATGTGCTAAGATAATAAACTCTTTTGTTTCCTTTCTAGTCCATAAAACATCACCATTGACATCACTATGTGACTTCTCTCTTCAAGTTCTACAACAATCTTGGAGAGCTTACATTGACAGTAATATATTTTACTTTGCACATTTGAGTATTAACTGGATAGATCTCGCTGAAGAGGAAGCATCACCACTGGAGAGAGGCATATTGTATGCAGAGTGGTAGAAAGGTTTGGAGTCTTCATTGTCACAGGGGAACTGGAACTTGAATTAAAGCTTTATATGCTATAATTAAGATATGGTACTCAATAATGTGGGCATCAAGTGCAAGATCCATCCAGAAATGGGATGTATGGGCATCCAGAGTAATAAGAAGCATTGCAGCTTAAGAACATATTTAAAGCAGAGCTCCAATTGAGAAAAGTTTCTTACCAATAATTGCTTATCAGTTCAGCTGATTAATCAGTAATCATCATTTTGAACACAGAACAGTAATTTGCAGATATGAATGCAAGCACACGTCCTGAAGAAGAACGTAGAAACAGCCAGGTACATATTTATGTAGGTGGTATTCAAGTTGTATTTATTAATGTGCAATAGAAACATAACAATAGAAAAAAGTCTAAATCTCAAATATTTCCGGTGATCATATGATTCAAATATATACGTCTGAATTTGCTGCCTGATTTGTATGCATATCCTTAAAGAATTCACAAGCCTGTGTAGGTTCTGAACATGTTACTAGATAATACGTTACTAGGTGAATATACAAACAAGGCCAATACAGGAAATAAAATGAAGATACTCCTAACCTGGATAGACTTGGATTCTGGCCTACAACTTGCAATAATCAAATAATGGCTTTGGTTCAAATTGAAATATTTTATATCACTGGTGGCTGGCACCACTATAGACTGTACCTGAAAGAAAGAAAAGGAAATACAATAACAGGTATCTAATACAATCTTTAAAATATATCTCACTTGTTTTACTATAGCAATGCAGCTTATGGCAAAATTATGTAAATAAAATGAACATCTTAACATCGAGCACTATAACTTCCAAATTTGTCTCTGAGGTTTTTAGTATTTCCTTGTAAGTGTTAGGAGCTGCATTATAGGAATGGTAATTAATCTCTGAGATAATAGACATAATCCGTAACTTACATAACATTTACGAATGAATCTTGGATAGTGATTTATGATGGATATCAAGCTGACTCGATGATGATGAAAGTATCCCAATTATGAGTTTATGAGGACATGGTTTAAAAATCTAGGTATAGAAATCTTATGTCTGAAGATTTAAGTTCTAAATTAATTAACATTTTGCCCTTTTGTTTTCCTGCCCTTCCAGCTTTCCATGCTGGTCTGTTGATGATACCTAGCCTGGTTCCTTATTTTCTGCCTTGCTAACTTTATGCCTCACACTGAGCATCATCAATACACAATTTCTCTTGCTCTTAGGTTTTCTATGACTTGGAGCTTTATTTTTGTGATCTTGTGGTCTTTCTTGACTGACTATATTCATTTCCCACAAATATATATCCACCCTCTGAACAGTTATAAAAATATTCATTCTTGTCACCTGATTTCTTCCAAAAATTAGGTTCCTTGCATCCTTTGGTTTTTCCCTTGGAATTACTTTAAAAGCTGTTCTGTGATACTTTTGATATTACACAAGACTAGTCTGATGCCATCATGATTAAAATGCACTCTGTATTTTTATACAGAACTGGCTTATCTGAAAATGAATTCCAACTCTGAGGGAGATGGGTGGTTAGGTTCCTCATCTTACTGTCAAATTCACAAGCATACTTAACACTTTAGTCTTTTTATTTATTATTTTTAGATAGCATTCTAAAGTGTTTTTTCACACTTTAGAATGCTATCTAAGGTTGAGTTTTGCAGAGCAAACCTCAGGCCTATTTCTACAGTTTTTCTGAAACTAATTAGTGAGAACACTTTAGGTCTGCTGCTTTATGGCTTTTCACTAAACCTACTTACTGGTTCTAAGATTGAAATAACTTTGTTACACTATTGCCACTCCAGATTGAGAAAATATTTGTACTTTTTGGAAGTTTTTGAAGAACAAGGTTATTTTTCCCCTAGGACTAAATTCATCTTATATTTTTTGAAGAAATTCTAGCATTCAATTAATTGTGCACAAATGGTATTTAGCTTCCCTCAAACAGATGCTCAACTCGTGCATACTGAATTACGGTTTGCAAACAAGTATTTATAATTTTTCTGATATTGCTATCTTTGATATTATCAGGGAGAAGAATTTTCAATTCAAGTATGTGAGTTGTAAAAAAGTTGAAAGGAAGTTTGGATAATGAAACAATATTACCTCTAGCAGCTGAAATCCAGAGGTAAACAAGAACACAGTGTTGTTAGAAGGTCTATGTTCTTTTATTCCACCATGAGTAATTATTAAATAGGAGGAACCATTGATTTGAAATGCAATACAATGTTGAGGATTCTCAATACTGAATTCCTAAGCAAAAAAGTAAATCAATAGTTTTTTTTTACTATTCAATTAATAAAATCCATGAATTATTTTAAGACAAAATATTTTTTAACATTTCTCTCTATTGAAATGAGATTTATAGGTAGCCCTCCTTTAGTGATTCCTCAATTAGCAACTGTTTAAAGTTATGATGGTGATGAAAAACTAACTTTATAATCAATAACCTTTGCAAGTCTGTAAAGCAAAGGAAAGCTGAAGAACACAAGCATGGCCATGGTTTCAATTAGCAACTATTTCACTTAATAACTGAATTGCTGGTTCCAATTGTGGCTTTTAAACAAGGTCTATCTGTGTATCACATAGTGTGAAACAAGGCAGGTAGAAAGTATGAAAAAGGGTTCAATTTGTACACTGTGGGTCAAAGTAACAATCCAATATTCTTAGATATCAGTTTAATTTTTTACAGTATTTACCTCAACAGGAACAAAAACTCCACGCCACTGATATATTGAAGACTTTACAGCTGGATTTGTTCTCAACAATAAACCATATAAAAAGTCTCCTTCCATAAAGAAACACCAGCTAGATATTGATTCTTCCTCAAAACTTTGTAAAACAGCAAGTACACTTAACCCACCCTCTGCAGTTAAAAGAAAATTAATGCTATTAACAACACATATTGGCATAAAACAAAGAAAGTGCATATTGATAGCTGACCAATGGCTTCGTCCCAAATGACCATGAGCTATTAAAATTGCATTACCTAGAAGAAAAGAGGCAAATAGGATCAAGTCTACAGGCAGCTGCTTATCAAACCATTCCAGAACCTTGGGGACAATTCAGGACAATCCTACAAAACCACTAGCCTCTCACTGCTGTACCTTCCCATTGAAAGTTTTACTCCAGTTGTCCACAGGGAGAATACCAAAACAATAAACAACTGGCACCTATCCTTGTTCTTCCCTGATCATATTGTAACTACAAAACAAAAAAAAAAGGAAGGAAAGAAAAAAAACCCTTAAGAAGTCACATTATGGGCAAGAAAGGGATCAGGTAAAATGAAATTAAGGGAACCAAATGGACACTTCCAATGGGAAACTGCTTGATTTACAGCACAAGAGGAAAATAAAACATCGCATACTTCTTGGATTTTTTTCTAGAGGGAAAGCTAACCAGTGGCTTCCAAGGCTTATATATGTTTTGGGATGCTATGAGATCAACACAGAATCCCAAAACATATTAAGGCACAAAAAGGCACAAAGCCAACCTTGGATGGATACAGTCATTGTCTGTGGAAGGAGCATTAGTTCTCTGTGATTGAATAGAGCAAGTTACAATAATTAGTTATAAAAAGCTATCCTCTATAACCTACCAAAACCCATGAATTGACTTACTTATCCCAAATGCAGAATCAGGTCGTGCTTCCCATTCCACACTCACTGATGTATTGAGTCCATTGCTCCGAGATATTTTCAAGTAGACCGTAATGTTTGCTTCCTCAATTATAATAGAATTTGTCCTAAGAATTATGGAAGATTTAACAAAGTATATAAATAGTGATCCTTTTTCAGATTCATTTCTCTAAGTGCTATACAACTAAGTAAATGATAAAATAAAAATACAAGGAAGGTGTTCTGTTGGCATACTGATTGTAAATAAGCTATTTTTCAGCACATGTAAAATCTAACATATTCTGATGTTAAAATAGCAGACTTTTTCATAGTAGTTCTGAGAGTAGATGCTAAGTATAATGTAAATATTCTATAAATCATAGCAACATATTTAGAAATGTAACCTGTGGTTACATTTTCATGATGTATTCAAAAAATATCACTGTACATATTTACTTAGAAATAAATGTCAGTGGCTTGGGTGAATACAGAACAGATTGTGTAAAAACATCTGGAGAGTGCTTTGTCACTCTCACTGATGGAGTCAGGCCAGTTCAAGGGCCTCACAACTTTGTCTCTGGCCATGCATGCGCCTAGATAGTTCTTCCAGCACTGTCCCTGTACCGATCATAAGTCATCCTAAAAGCTGTGTTACCCTGTGCATTCACACATAGTCAGTTCAAGTGGGAGCCTCAAAATCAGTTAAGCCATTTAGAAGACATGGCATTTCAGCAATCTTGAGAAGTAGTTTGCTTTGTTTGCAGCATAAGGCAACCTTCAGAATGGTTTTGCACATTTCTAGTTTGGGCTGCTTATTGTTTGCCATGGGATCCAAGGAAATCAAAACAGAGGAGTACACAGATTTATTTTAATAGAACAGGCACAGTACCATATTCCATCAACAATAAAACAGATTAGACCAGGAATAAAAACTGAAGCTAGAAAATATTAATGAAATCTCCAAATGCCTACCGTTAAGGAAAAGATGGTCAATATATAGAAGCATTTAAATGTATAACTATTATTTAATGTATGTATTTAAAATATTTTTAATATTTTTCTGATATCTGTAACTCTGACATTTGCCTTTTTCTGTGTTATAATATAAATATCAAGAAATTTAAGATGATTAAAGACTAAAGTAGATTAACTTTTATATATAACTATCAAATTAATTTCTGACCTAACACAAATTTTACCTTTCTGTAACTGGAAAGATATTGAAAAGTCCCAAAGGGGCTTGATTTTGCAACACTGTGATCAGTGTTTCTGTTCTTGCACCCAATCTAGCTCCACCAGTTGGACTGAATAGTGTAACAATGAAATGTTCATCCATTTCTGGTTCAGCATCCAGGATAGCACTAATATGCAGATTCTGAATAAAAAGCAACATATTAGTATCAAAATCTTGGATACCAGTATAATTACATTAAGACATGGAATGAAATCAAGAAGGACATGTTAGGATAGAAGAAAGTGTCATTGTTGGGGATAATTTATTACAAAAATAAAAACTAATACAAACTAAAAAAATAAAAAGAAATATATAAAGAAATTACTTCCAATAACTTGATGTCTTTTGATTTTGTTGTCACAATTTTTTTCAAAGCTTTCACAAACCTCTTTTGTAAATCCAATATCAGAAAAAAATATCCAGGTCATTCCATTAATTTATTATTTGTAAATCCCTTTAACTTATTAATACATCAGGAAAAAAAACAGCAGGTAAAGAAAAATTGTTAACTTATCAAGAGTTGCTTAACAAAAACATAGTGAATATATAATGAAATCAAAAAAGCAATTGGCTGCAGAGGGATTTAGTTGTCAATTGGGATTTAGTTTTCAATGGTTTTCATATGCATAGTTAAGAGAAAGATGTAAGGTAGATAATAGGACATTTGAAACTGAGCAGCAAAAGACAGAATATGAACTATGTACAAATGATGAAAATGTAATTCCTAAAATTACTAAAACTTTTATTGAAATTTGAAATGGAAGAACAAGAAGAACATGCAAAAGACGGTAGGATAAAATTGGTTAAAAAACTGTGGACACAATATACTGATGGAACAATGAGAAAATATGTATTTAAAAGCATTGAGGTTTACCAATAAATAAGAATATTTGTAGCTCAGGGTTAAAATGATGGGTCCTTGGTGCTCTCTGAGTTTGGTTGTTTTCTTGTAGATGCTTCATTACCCAAACCAGATGACATCATCATGCACTGATGATGTTACTTAGGTTGGGTAATGAAATGTCTGCAACAAAAACAATCAAGCTCAGAGAACACCAAGGACTCCATATTAAATTTACATTATGTTATAACCTAAAAGAATTTTTTTATTCTTTAAAATATTATATTTAAAATCAAGTATCAAAATCTTGAATCAACTATAATTAACAATGAAACACTACAATAATTTCACAACTCATAAGTAATTACAAATATTCTTAATAAGCACTATTATTCTGAAACAATAAATATCATATTTCCATCTATTTGTAGTAACTCATCAGAACTTGCCAAATAAGATGTCCAATAAAATGTATGTATTTTCAAAAATAATTGATATTGAAATAAATATTTCCAAATAAACATGTACTGCGATGTCAGCTAAAAAACCTTTGTTTTTGAAAGGGCAAAACATTTGAATATCTAAATCTCTTCTACCTACAATCCAATCAATACAATCATCCTGTTCGATTTGTAAATTACTTCTTAAGGCAAGTAGTACAATGTTCATGTAATATATGTTTATTGCTGTAAACCAATTTATGTATTTTATTTCTTAAATAAACAATATTTTTTTTACATTTTGTAGAAACTACTTGTTGTATGTTACCTTGACTCTTATTCCCTCTTCTAGAACAATATAACCTTGTGATGGAGTCAAATCTACTGATGCTTCAGAAGAATTTATCTCTTGCACTATGTATTGGACAGTCACTGTTCCAAATATTCCTTGAGGAGGTTCTCTGATAATATTCAGTATTGCAACACTTTCCATTAGATGAAGTGCTGTCTGTTCCCTTAGGAGAAAATGTTCACTATTGTTGAAGGATAAAACTCCATGACCGTCATCATTAGCCAGAATAGCAATTGTCGCTTTGAACAGATAATAAAAGAAATGATCACCTTAATATATAGCATACATTCATTAGGAAATACTTCTATATAATTTAATACACGACACTATTATCAATATTGGTATCTAAATTCAGATACAGTATATATTTGAGATTTTTCTTAGTGTAAATTTGTGGAAGATAACAAAGTTAATATAGATTATAAATAATTATAATAACAATAAATCAAGACTTCTATCTCTAATACCTACAAGGAAAATTTGTGCTCCAGTTTTGTTTTGCAAGGTTCCTGAAGAACTTAACTAAAATTCAGCATTTCAAAGCTATTGTACATCAAACAAGAAAAAACTCTCATAATAAATATGTTAATAAATAAATAAATAAATTTTACTCTACTGATCCCATTACTTTTGTTTAAATAATATGAAGTCTACATAGTTTTCTGCATTAAGAACTATAAAGTGAAAAAAATGTTTTAAAAGTGTCAAAAAGTTTCATATTGTCCTGTTATATTGTCCTATCTTCAATACTGAAAAGAACTGAAACCTTTTAGTAACATAGCTCACCAAAAAAAATTGCACAATAATATAGGTAATTGCAAAACAATATGGCAGACTGCCAGCCAATCATTGCTAACTATTAGTAATTTAGGGAATTATATAAATTGCTTATGACTATGAAGAATAATGCACAAGTATCCACTGTTATTAATAATAACTTGGCGTATTCATTTACTCTTTCATTCATTCAATTCACCTATGTGTTTCTCAGTGGTTCACAAACTTAAAAATAGAAAACAATGGTTAGAAATAAACAACCAAAATAAAACCATTAAAAAACAAATAAAACAATTAAAACTTTTAACAGGAGAGGGCAGTCAACAGTCATTAACAATACAGCTGGCTAATTGATTCAATACCACCACTGGTCTCCAGGCATAAGGACAGAACCATGTCTTGAGAACCTTTCAAAATGCCAGCAAGATCAGCCTAACCTTGGGAGATGGGGGGGGGTGATGTTCTCAAGGGCAGGTACTGTGACAGAAAAGGCTCTCCTCCTGGGCCATGTCAGATGATGTGTTTTGTGGACAGGACCTCATGTACCTCATGCCAGCCTTGACTAGATGAATAGATGTAACCAGGGAAAGGTGATCCCTCAAATAATTAGCACATTGCCATGGTGGCTTGATAGGTCATCATCAGTACCTTGAATAGAACCTAGATAGTGCAGCTCACAGAATAGAGGTATTACCTATTCTGACTGAGGAGCACACTTTACACCCTCTGTAGCTTCCAGATCCTTTTCACAGAGAGCCACATGTAGAACATGCTATCATATAGTAATCTATTCTGGAGGTGACCTGGGCATGAGTAATTAAGAATAGATCCAAGGCAACCACAAAACAAAATACCAATTCCAAATTAATTAATTTTACCTGTTGTATTTTCTCCCAATTCTAATCCAAGAGATGGATTTGTTAAAATTAGTTGGAATCTCTCATCTCTTTCAGGAATCTCATCATCAAAAATTTGAACCTCAATATATTTATATCTTTCTCCATCAGCAAAATAAAGAGTCTATAATGAAACATATTGTAAATGTGTTTAAATAATATGCTGAAAAGCAATGCATAAAAATGTACAGAAAAATGGATTTTTTGTGGCTTTGACAAAGCGTCTACAGAAATATTTTAAAAAGTACGTCATCTTAAAATGATAAAATATATGCAATAAACATAAAACAGTTACATATCCCAACATATAACTGTTATTTGGAAATTTAAAGACCTATGCAAGTGCATAGCGTATTTATAAACAAAGTGTCATGCTGGTTTTTTTTAATTAAAAAGCTTATTACTGAAGAAATGGGATGAACTTTGAAGCTTTCCACAGTTCTAATATTCAGGGTACAATTGCTTACACTTTTCCCTGAAACAAAGCATCCATTTGATATTATGGAAAAAATGGTTTTCTATGATGGTTTGTTCTTACCCTTGCAGAAAGATTAAAGTCCAGTCCCTGATATGCTTCCAGATTCTGAGCATACAAGAATAAGGACACATTACCATACAATCCTCGGTCCCGGAATATCACTAATGTTAAGTTTACATTTATTTCATTTACATCAAACCTGAAGGGCAAAAAAAGAAAAGTTACCTATGATTTCTTTATTTAAATATTTATAGGCTAGCTTATCAAATAGCTCTTGGTGGCTTAAAACAAATGAACATCCAAAATAAAAGCAAAACATTAATCTATCAAAAGCAAGATAGCATCCCTGATTCATTAATTACCACAATCATATCATCTACCATATGCAAAGGCAATCTGGAAAAAAATATATTTTATTACTTTTCAAAATGACAATAAGTAAATTTAAGTACGGAAGGTGTAATTTTAACTCAGAGGAACAGCTGTTGAGGCTGAGGGAGTAAATACCAAGAAAGCTTGTATCTGGACTCCCACCCTTTTAACCTCTGAGGTAAAGTCATCTACAGCATCCCTTCTCAGTCTACATGTGTCAAGCAGATGGACTGCTGGAAGTAGGAAATATCTAAGTTACAAAGCGTTTCAGAGGTGACAAGGAACACTTTGAATTGGACCCAAAAAATCTACAGGTACTTATTGAAGCTCACACTAGATTGGCATTATCCTGCTGTAGCATCTTCTACCATTCAAAGGGGTGGGGGTGGCTGAATTATACACAAGTTGTATCTTTAAGAGCAACTCTATATAGAATGAACTGTAGTCCTCCAAATGTGAGTGATAAAGGAATGAGTTATTGTATTGCTGGTAAAGCCTCCAGGAAAGATAGTACAACCACTATCCCATGAATGGACTAAAAATTTGAAAAATTCTTTAATAGAAAAAAGAGTTTTTTCTTTCTTTCCTTCCTACATTCCCACTCAGCTGACCTAAATTTGACTGGAAGAATTCCAGACTTTTACAGCACATTTAAGGGGCCTGTAGAATGATGCAAGAAAGAAAATTTCAGACACCAGGATTGGTGGGTGGACCCAACTAAATTAAAGCATACTTTTCAAAGGATTAACCCCTAATGTTTGGAGACTCATGATTACTCATGGAGCTCCATTTCCATCTGTCCTGTTTGCCATCGTTCGTTCCCTAGAGATTAAAATGGATGTTCTGAAGCTTGAGCTGGCCACGAACAAGGAGTGTATATTGGAAGTGGTGACCCTTTGAGAGCTGTATGCAGTGAAATTTCATTTTTATCTATGCTGATTGGTGTACATTCAAAGTGACAATAAAGTTGCTGTTGTTGTTATTATTATTATGCCAGGAGCTTAGTGTATTATACTAAAATATTTGTTTATCTTTGTGCCCTGTGTGAGGGCTTTTCTTTTTCTAATGCTCTAAGATATGTGACTCAGTCTGCTATTATTCTTCTGCTAGAAGTGGGTGATTACTTGCTCCCCGAATTGCAAGCCTACCGGCCAGCAGGTTCTACCCTTTATGACCTTCATTTCCAAATACAGTATCTGGCAGCCTGCTGTCTCCAGAATTCTAAGATCAGAAGTGGCAAGCCCTGCTACTCTAATTTATAATCTGATTCATCAGACATGCTCATAACATGCATCCTTTTTCAAATGTTAGTGTTAACATTTTCATGAGTTCCCCCCCCCCTTATTTATCTCCTGAAAGTCATCACCACCCTTTAACTAAGTGTCTTGATGGCTGTTCTATAATATTTTCTACACCTTTCTCAACTGGATGCTGCCCAGTATTTGGTGACTTTCTCCCACAGATCTGTTTAAAACTACTCTGCCACTTTTTTACTGGAATGGACCAGCAGCTTGGTTCCATTTTGGTTCAAGTAGCATTCCTCTGTCTTCTACAGATTGTTCTCAATATTTAACAAGTGTAAACCCCTCTAATTCATGCCACGAACTTATCTACACTTTGAGATCCTTGAAACCACCTGTATCACTTAAATGTAGCTTAGGTACATTTCTGATAATGATACCTTGGCTGTCCTGGACTACTGAGAGTCCATATTTGGTTTCCAGGAATGGCTGACTACATTTCCTACTGTCTTTAGTGCCAGCATGATTCATGTCATGAAAGGTTTCAGCTGAGCAAACTAACAATTGAAAAAAATGAAATAAGTGAACTGAAAATTAAACTTACCTTGTATTTTGCCAACTTATTACTCCTCTTGCTCCATCATTAGTATCAATAATTATCTGTGCTGTTAAACCATCCATGTCTAAAAATAACAAGAATTTTTTTATATAATACTGTAGATCTATACATAAATGCTTAGAAGTATAAATTATAAATTATGTATTAATATATGTATAATATTAATTAACTATAATTCTCTCCAAATGCTCCTGGGAAAAAGTAGAATATTAATGAATAATTACTTACTATTCTAATATAATCCAACTATTCCTAAATATTCTCTGTGCTATCAGTCATAAACACATCTTAAACCTATTGGCACATTTTTTCTATTTATTTTTCAACTTGTAGTGAATTAACCTAATCAGTTCTACAGAAATGCAAAATAAAGATCAAATTGAAAATATTAGAATATATATTGTTTTAGCATCAGTAACAGGAAATATGATATGTCTTGGAAATGGTGAACAAAACCAAAACTAATATACCAGCCTAAGGTTGATGAAAAGTTCTAAGTTACAATTTTGAGGCCTGAAGCAAATTTTGAGGTTTTCTTTCCTTATTTTTCCAAGGGTTTATATCACCCTGATATTTGTAGAAAACATGAATGAGATATGTGCTAATGCTTTACATGCCATTTTTAAATATAAATAACAACTGGTTGATTTAATAGTTGTCCTACTGTAGAACAGCAGTGTGGGACCATGCATCAGCACACTCTTCCTCTACAATAAGCAAGATTTACTATTGTAAGTAATAAAAACAGATTCTTATTCTATGTGAATTTGACTAATTAAATTTATTTATGAAACGCCATTGACAAGTCTATTCTGTTAGTTTTATTTTTTTAGAACAGCATATTTTGAAAGCTTGCTAAAGAGAGTAACAAATATTTTTATATGTATTAACATTGGTACAAAATATTTTAAAAATGTACAAATTTGATAGAGAGATATAAAGAAATCATGAAGAAAGTTGTAATATTTCTACCAAGTCTGGGAGGAAAAGATGTCAAAGGATATGTGACAAGTATCACAGATGTTAGATTAATAAAAAAATATTCTTGCATTTCTGGAATATCATCCTGTAAAACAAAAACACAACACATGCTCATGTTATAGTCCACTTGAAAATTATTTCTAAATTAGCATAACTTTGCACTTAAAATATCTATTATGTACTATGTATAACTACCATCCTCAGTACTAATGGAATTACTAGGCCTTAAAATTTTTCCTGTTATGCATGTCAAATGAAATATTACAAATTTTCAAATAATATAATACTAGCCAGGCTTGTTTCCAACCACAAGATTTACTACAAGTAATGTAATCAGGAAATGAAATAGAAAAAAATATGGAACAATGCATTATTCATTTTAAACATTATAAAATGTGGCACATGGTAGTGAAACCAGTGTAATGAAACAGATTTATTCCATTTGTATAAATCTAAGTTCTCTTTTTGTGATTAACTGTTCCTCTTGGATTTTTCCATCAACCAACAGAGCAAAGAATTTTCCCATGAACATTAGAAATTATGGCCTAAATCCTGCATTCATCAAAATCAAACTCTCTCTTTTTTTTTTCCTTTACTGAGTAGAATTACAATTTACCTCTAGAATAGTAATATTTATGGTGGCTGTTGTTACACCTTCTTTCAAAAGAACTGATCCTGATATAGGTATATAATCAACTCCTGGTTCAGCCAATGCCCCAAGAAATTCTGAAATTGTTGTGTAGGTTACATTGACAACACCTGGTAAACATATATAATTCAGATGTAATTATAATTAAATACAACTATATTTTGTAACAAATTAAAACATCAAAGAATGATTTGTATAATATCACATATCTATGCATATCAGAGATGAGAGACATGCAACTGAAAGGGCAGCATAATGAGCTTCTGTCCAGCATTATAGATACATCTTTGACTTATATCAAGATGCTTCTTTTATTTGTCCATCCTACTTGGATTTTGATAATCATATCATGCTCAGTAACAATGCCCATGGAGCATGGTTAGTATTCCATGTCCACTGGGATGCTTTTTTAATTTTTTTTTAAAAGCCTTGGATTTTTCTTTAACAGCTTTGTGTATTTTTTCAAATGTTTGCATTTTTCTGAACTTGCTGTTCCTCTTGTTTGCAGAGTTATTATTTGTAATACCAGAAGTCTGTTAGAAAACTACAGTTATTCTGAAGTGTAGCATTTAAAAATGGCTGCTATATTTTGCATCTGCTTTGTTCTTTTAATAGTAAAGTGAAGTCTAGTGATTATGACATAATGATCACCTAAAGACATAAATATTATAGTATAATATTCTAGGTTTTGGACATGTGCAAATATCTAGATATCTGATATCTAGGTCTAGCTACCTTCTTCCTTATATGTTAGGACAGGCCAGTGAATGTTTCAGAATGCATTGGCTGGTAAGAACTGTAAATAAGCTGAAAGCACTGTCTTTTTTGCTGTGTTATGTCATTATGAAATTCCTTCCATAAAATGCCTCATATTTTTATCATTTTAGTCAAAGTTTAGAAAGCCCACTGTTTAAATTAAATTTTCGCTCAATTCTCAAACAAGGCTTTCCCAACTGTGTCTATTACTTCTTTTATCGGATGAAAGGAAAAGCCATTTACAACACTGCAATCAACTACTTAGAGAATAGAGTGTACTTCAGTATATTTATGTATGCATTTGAGTAAAAGAAAGCTAGTTGGGTGCTAATATCCACACACTAGCCATATGGACACAGGATACCTAATATACCTGCTCAGAATCAATTTATCTGTTAGATTGAAAATATATTACTTTTTCAGTTTCAGATTTATTTATTTGGATGTTGATACATTTTCTTCTGCTTTTATGACATAATACTGTGAAACATTGCAGGTAAGAAAGTAATAATAAGGAAGCTATATGTACAAAAATATGCTTTAGAGACTACATTCTTCTACTACAGACCTAAAGATCCAAATTCTCTGTTAATGAAAAGTTGAATCATCTTATTTTCCTCTTGGACTAATACAGTTCTAGATGAAGATGCAAAATTCAGAATGCCATATGGTTCATCACTAGCCTCTACTGTCAAAACTGCTTCATATCCTTGATGATCCAAAATAGCACTGCCAGTAGAAGTGACGCCTAAAAATAAATTGAAAATGATGTTAAAAAGCATGGTTCCCCAAAGGAATGTGTCCTTTAATTTAATAGAAAAAATGTTTGGTGGTATATGGCAAAAGATACTCCAATATGTTTTTCATAAAACCATGGCCTATTAATCTTTTCATTCCATTGTTCTGCTCTCTGTGCACAATGATTGTGACAGCATACATGGCACCCTCCTCTTCCTTCCCACATAAAATAATTACTTATTGGGCTAAAGAAAATAACTAGTTGGTTATATCTTAAAATGGTTTTAAAGAAGTAATAAAGAAAATATTCTTTAATAAAGAAATAATTTCTAAAGAAATCACACATCATATCTTATTTTTGGAATCAAAAGCAAATTGTCTCTGAGCATAATTTCCCCCGAAGTACATGAAACGATTGTCCTCAAAATCTGGTAGACTACCATATATTCTGGCTTAGATAGGACTTCAGTTTGATCCAATATTCCTGTTAGACTGAAGCATTAAATGGTTCTAGGGATCTGTGAACAGAGTAACTCAGACATGTTCATGGCATTTCAGACTGATGGTTTTTATCCACTAATACATTCATCTTCAGATTACAAAATATTAAATAATCTAGTCATTATGTATGAACCAATCTTGATTTACTATACTTATCCGCAAGATTGATACCTTGAGTTTTAATATTATGCAGGATTATATGATATTCTTTCTTTTCTTCAGGAATCTGGTCATCCAGCAGGTATACATAAAGTGTTACATTTAGTGCCCCCTATTAGTTAAAGCAAAAAAAAAGGACAATTATTTAACAACTACTGTATAATAGATGATCCAGGCTAATACTGCTTGTAATAAAAGGATTTAGGATGAAAAGGTGATTTGTAGAAATGAGTTTCAATGTTTTACAGGTAGTCCTTGATTTACATTTGTTTAGTGATTGTTCAAAGTTACAACAGAAGAAAGTGACTCATGACTGTTTTTCCATGTTTATGACCATTGAAGCACCCCCATGGTCAGATGATCAAAGTTCATGTGCTTGGCAGCTGCTTCATATTTATGATGGTTGCAGTATGTCCTGGGGTCATATGATCACCTATTGTGACATTCTGACAAGAAAAGTCAATGGGGAAGCTAGATTCACTTAACAATCATGTTACTAACTTAACAACTGCAATGATTCACTTAACAACTGTGACAAGAAAGGTCATAAATTGGGGCAAAACTTACTTAACAAATGTCTCAGCAACGTACATTTGGGGCTCAATTGTGGCTGTAAGTTAAGGACTATCTCTAACACATTGACACTCATTTCTACAAATACCTTTTCATCTACTAAGTTGTTTTATTACAAGCAATACTAGCCTCGACCATTTTATGAGAAGTCTTCCTTACTAAGAACATCCCATTATTAAAAGCTCCTCACCAGCACAAAGTTACTGTGACATTCACAATTTAGCAGAGTCTGAAGGTTTTAGGATATAACAGATTAATATCCAAATATTACATTTTATTCTAGCAAATCCTACTCTGTTTGTAAAACAGCTAGGGAAAAAGTGCTATATGCTTAGAAATAAATCCCATTGCATTTGTCTAAATATGGCTTACATCTGAACCGATATGTATAATTTTGCATTGCAAATAAGGCAATAAAGTTGCCAGTCCATCTGTTCTCAAATCAAGTGCAACCATTCACGCTTTCTTTTTATTATGACATGTGAAGCAAATAAATGATAACTACCTCTAAAAAATAGAGCATGCCAGAAATATTTTCAAAGTTTTGTTCCAGATTATGGCCAACAATTTCCCAGTCAACAGTTACATTGCCAGCTCCTGGCGCAGTCCTTAGGACATGAAATTGTAACAGCTCTCCTAGAAATTAAAGAATACATAATATCATAAGATATAAAGGAAAGCCAATATACTATTTGGAAAAAAAAATAGAAAGTTCTAAACAATTTCAGTTGTAACACTTTTTTCCATTAGATTGTTTCAAAGATAAATATATGCCTTTCTGATTAATTGTTTCCATTATCTGATTTGCTGTTAAATGACTATAAAATATATAAATCAGGAAAAAAAAACCTGCAACAATTCTTAACCAGTAAAAATTGAGATACAGGCTTATGAAAAAAAATAGTTGATAATTTTATTCACTCAGCAGCATGCATACTAATGGGGGCCCTATGTTTGCCCATGTGACACTTCTGTTGTGAGAGTTGCACTGGTTTCCAATTTCTTTATGGATGCAATTCAAAGTGTTGGTCATCGTCTTCAAAGTCCTATGTAGCAGAGGGCCAGGTTATCTGAAGGATCACCTTTTCCTGAGAATATCTACCCAGTTTTAATATGATTTTAAATCTTTTAACGTTTGATTGGGAGCCTCCCAGTTTTAGTTAGAGGATGGGCAGCTTTACAGTATGTTATAAATAAATAAATAAATAAATAAGAAGCTAATTACCATCAGAATATGTATAATTAGTAGTGAATATAAACCTATAAAAGCTATAAATTCTGCTAGTACCAGTTTTCTCACGTTCATCTTTCCAAAGATATACTCAGCTTTAGCCATGGGTAGGAAACCTTTGCTAGAGAAACTGGGTCTAAAAAGCAAGCAGTAAAGACAGCAAAAAGAGTCTCCAACGGAGAAAGCAAAGGGGCTTCTAGTTCAGTTTCAATGACTGGGGCAGAAAAGGCAAAAAGTTGGTGCAGAGAATAGGAGAGAAGGCAGCTGAGTGAATGAATGCTTGCATGTCTTTCCTAGGGTGGGCTGGGCAGCTGAGGCTTCCTGGTGCATGGCAAGCAGCCCTAGAGCTGCACAATTAGAGATGCTTGCTAACCCATAAGAAAAGGTGTTGTGCCGTCAAAAGGGTAGAGATGGGGAGAAAACTGGTGGGTGGGGACAGTTGGAGGCAGTCCCTTACCTTACTGAGGCTAAGGACTGAAAGGACCAGCCCTGGAATGACTTAGCTTAATGCAGTTGCATGCTTAATGATATTATTCATTCCTAAGTAGTATCCTGGTCTCTAAGGAATGGATTCCAAACTTTAGAAATCTGAATAATGGCATTCTTCACAAATAATATATATTATACAGTTATTGCTATTGTTGTGTGTGTACAAATAATATAATATACAGTTATTGCTATTATTGTGTGTGTACAAATGTTGACATGATTGTACCAGAGAGATGGAAGGAATAAAATTATGAGTACAAAGATCTTATCAACCATCATATTGTTTTCTCATGCTCACACATGGCTTTTTTTTACTTATCAACTTATATTTGTTTTCATAAACTATTTATAACTATTCATTAAGGTAGAAGAGAAAGGACTAAATAGACAGACACAGAGCACCACTGAATCAATTATGATGACTTCCAAAAGTGATCTGTTGTTCTTCCATGTAAAAGGGTTATGTATACAAAACAGAACACAGGCTAAATCTAGATTTTTTTTCTCCATCCCTTCTATTATTGTATATCTCCCCAAATCCTGAAGTCTCATCTGTTTATCTCCTTACCTACCTACCAACCATTTACTTTAACTGTAATATCTGACTTAAAAAAACAGAAAAAATATTATCAGCAAATGCAAATAATGTTAATCACAATATATTCTTCAAGTATTAATATAAACATTTGTTGTATATACTATACAACTGTAGTATATTTCATCACAGATAAAAAAAACTCCAGGCTTTTTCTCATTCATGTGTTTTCAAGTCTTTTAGAATATGGAGAATTGGCAATAAGCAGATTCCTGTGCAATTCCTCCCATACTGTAAATTTGTATATTATTCTATAATATTAATTTATAGGGATAGAATTTTTTTCCTAAGGGATAAATTCATCATATCAAGGCAAATAAATTGATCAAATTCCTCTTTCTGTTTTTCTAAGCAATAGATTGATCAAGTTGAGAGAAAGCCTAAACTCAGAGATTAATCGCTCACAAAAAAAGGGAAGTGAAAATGGAGACGAACCCACCTTCATGAGCAATTACAGATCTTGAGGATGTTTGAAAACTAAGAATTCCTGCTACGTTGTCATTGGCCAAAATCACCACTGTGACAGTGGCTGAACTGAGTAAAATACGGCTACCACCTTCGGTGTGGGTCAAAGTAATCTGGATGCTTTCATCATCTTCAGGGTCAGAGTCGTCTAGAATAGTCAGGGTTACTGGCTTTTTTGTCTCACCTGATAAGAAAAATTAGAGCATTTTATGTTTTGTAGCAGCCATTCCAATGTTTAGAAGAACCCTTATTTCTCTTAGATAAAAAAAGAAACTTTCTAGATAAAAGCATATAAACAAAGCAGCTTTAGCATATTTAAAACTGTTCCTTTATATTCCTTTTTACTTAATCATTGATGTTTCTTAAAATTCTCCTATGAATGTAGAAAATATTCCTTTTCTAAAAAAAAATATTGTCTTGGAGAATTAGGATGTTAAGAGACTGGACAGCCATTTGTCTGAAATGGTGTAGGGTTTCCTGCCCGAGCAGGGGGTTGGACTAGATGACCTCCAAGGTCCCTTCCAACTTTACTATTATTATTATTATTATTATTAAAATGTACAAAGTCTTAGACAACAAATAAACCCTGTTCCCCATTATAGATGGACATGGAATCTTAAAATGCAGTATAGATTGTCCTCATTTAGCTACCACAATTGGGATTGAAAACTTGGTTGTTTGGCAAAGTTAAATACATTGACTGGGCTTATGATCTTCATCATAAATTCAAGGATTGGTTGTGAAGTTATTTTTTCCAACATTGTCGTAACTATAGACAGTTGCCAAATTAGGCAGTTGCTAAATGAGGACTACCTGTATTTCTTTCCTTGGTTATTGTAGCATAAACCAAATCAATGTCTTATTCTCTCTTCTACTATGATGTTTTCATTTCTATTTTAAATTATATGAAAAAAAATCACATTGAGGTTTCCAGATATAAGAACATGTTGAATGAGATACCTGTTTTAACTTCTGAAAATAAAATGCCAGTTTGACAAATGGGACTGGGATGGGGGTAAAATTGTAAACAGTTTATTTATTTTAATAGGGTATTTATTTAGGCTAGACAGAGTTTTGAAGGGCATAAACCTGATCGAATTTCCAAGGTGGGCATCAGAATGTAAATTTGGATCAAAGTGTCAGAGAAAACCTGCTTCCTTGGTCCCTTCAGAAGAAAGCATTTAATCAATAGGACCAGAAGCATCCTGACACTGCCCAATCATAAAGGATGAGCAGAAATTGTGGAAGAAAGATAGGCCCTCAGATAACTAGGCTGTCAACTTTAAAAATGAACATGGCTGTAGTCATTTTCCCTATTCATTTTCAGCTGACACATAGAAAGGTGGGAGGAGGGATTGCCAGGTGCTTGGTTAGTCAAAATATTCTTTTGTCCCATGGAAACCTAGGTCGTCAACTGCTCCCGAGACTGCAGGCTGAATGTTTCGTGAAAAGCCCACCAAGAAGATGTATTGGGGAACGTAGTTGCTTGCATAGCTTTAGAGGTGGGATTTCTTAACTTTGTATTGGGAAATTGTTATGGGTATCTTCAGACTTTGTTTCACTTTTGACGTGCCGATACTTTGTAACTAATAAACATGTTCTTTGAGAAATTCGCAAGCATCGGAGTTCTGCTTTATTTGTCTCTGTCTGTCGGAACCTTGACATTGGCACTACAATATGAACAAGTTTGTAGATAGTAGCCTGAACCTTGAATTATACGCAGAATCTTGGCTCTTGGTAACCAAACCAAGTCATGAATCAGACTTGCTATGTTTTGCCTATAACTGTCTCTACCACTGCATTCTGGAGGAGCTGAAGATTCTGAGTCACCTTCTAAGGCAGTCTATGTAGAATGCACTGCTATAATCCCAAATGAGTGACCATTGTATGAATAGCGGTCCTAGGGCATCCCTATACAGATTATGAGCACAATTTGCTCATGAGATTAATTTGTGCAAATCTTTCTGGCCATAAGGAAGATATGTGTCCTCAAGCAGGTGCAATGAGTCCAAACAAACATCTAAATTATATACCGGTTCCAAAGATGGAAATACAATTCTGTACAAGAGTAAAGATAGGACCTGGTGATCCTAATATCCAGTCTTGTCAGGGCTGAGCCTGCAGAATGTTTCTTTTTGTGCAGATACTGCAACTTCCAGATACTAAGACAAAACTTGAAAGCATCATCTGGATATCATTAGCATGATTCCAATCCATCAGTGACCTTACCCAATGGCCTTAGGTAGATGTTCAAAAGGAGGGGTGAGAGCATAGAGCCTAGAGGTCTCCCATGTGTCAAGACTCAACTTCTCCCCTCTTTCAACACTAACTGAAGCTGACTACAGAAAAAGGAGGGGAATCTCTGCAGAACAATGGCATTAATTCTAATCCCCTTAGCAGTCCAGAAGGATACCATTATTGCTAGTATCAAAACTAGTGAGAAGTCAAGAAGAACTAGGATGGTTACACAATACCCATCCCAGATTTGCCAAAAGTCCTCAGTAAGCATGATCAGTGCTATTCCCAAACGTATTACATCCCAGTCTAAAACCTGATTAAAAGGAATCTATAGAATTCATTTGTTCCAGGGCCTGTTGAAACTGAAGACATTACCTTCTCCACAACATTTTCCCCAAAGGTAAGGGACTGGATAAAAATTGTTCATGACTCTAGGGTTCAATGCTGGTTTTTAAAGGAAAGGGTACATTGTCCTCTCCTTCAAAGCAGGCAATACCACCCCATATCTCAACTAACTAAACATTTACTGTAAGGACTCAAGTACACATCACTCCCTGGGTAGCAAGTTTTTTGGTACCTAAATTGTTAATTATAAACTGTCTTAAATGCATATCAAAATTACAAATCAACTCTTATTTAATATGACTGAACACTTATTGACAAGTCTACATACAGAGAAATATTGTCTATAAAGATAATTAAAATTTTAGTCATTTTGGAAAAGGTAGTATGAAATCCTTTTAAGTCTGCATTTCAAGCGGCATAAAATACCTATATTTAATGTTTTAAATGCTGGAATTCAAGCTGTAATTTATGGATGATAACCTTCAGTGAGATGTCATGTGTATTTTCTTACAATTTTCCTGTAAATCATTATAAAGCTTGATATATGGCAATGATTGTACAGGACAGCAGCATACTGAGATTTTAGTTAGAGGATTCTTCCAAATTTCTTACCTTCTGCAAAAATTAGGACTTCTCCATCACCTATAAAATCCAGATTTGGGGTAGCTGTGCCACCACTAATGCTCCATTCCACCATCACCTGTCCCAGACTACCCTCTGTTCTATGTATCATCAACTGCACAGTATTCTGAGGCCATTCTTCTACTTCCACATAAAGACCATTCTCAGTTGTATGGGGACTGATGCTATAAATTACAAACACACCAAAAGCATCCCCATTCATTAGTATTACAACTGTAGAGGTGTTTGGTTGCCCTATGACTGGCTGATTTTCAATGCTGGCGGTGACATTTTTCAGCATAATTTGTAACAAAGAAATGGCAAACTTCTCATCCAGTTCTGGAAAATCATCAGGTAATATGGAGACTGTGAGGTTTGCAAATTCTTCTCCTTCTTCCATGATCACCCACTGGCTGGTAACAGGCTCATAGTCATTATTAGCAATTGCTTGTGTACTGAAAATAGCAGTTAAGGTGGTAAGGTTTTTCTTGTATATCCAGAATCCTGAGTTGTTGGTTATTGAGCTACTCCAAAATGCCATCCAAAAACATGATGGAATTTCAGAAATACCAGAGAAATAAAAAGCTGAGCAGGCCTGCTCTTTCAAACAAAGAATAGCACAAGTGTACAGAGAATCATTGGCTAGTGAAAGATTCACTCTGGTCACATGACTCTTATCTGGAATTCCTTGTATAGGTGCTTCATAATAGCATAATACATCCAGCCCTTGCTCTTGTGCAAGAGTTATGAAATCAATATCTGAAGTGCTGTAAAATATCTTCAGCTGACCAAATCTTCCACCGCTACAAATTAAATAAATGACAAAATTAAATAATGATTAGAACAGTTTTTGGGATATAGTTATCATAGTTAAATTTGAGGGGATGGGGGATGCAAAAAAATAAAAACAAAACATAGCTTTGAACTGTTATGTTTTAAATAGGATACTTTACACGATATTGTAACCTTATTTCAGATGCTTAGGATAAAAAGCAGAAAGGGAAGCTAAGAAATAGGGATTAAAGGAAAGGTATTTTCCCTAGATTTTACAATTTTATTTATTTTTTTGGGGGGGGGGAAATAATTAGATGTGGAGGCTTATATGTTCTAGTTTATTCAGACTAGAAGTCCGTTTTATGATCTCATTCAAGACCATTCCCTGGTGTCCTTACTTCTGAACTACATTCATTGGCGTTCTCTGATTAATTTGTTCTGCCTTCCCTGAAATGCCTCATTGGCAACATGTTTTCCCTACCTTAGAATACAGTCAGAGTTTCCAATATTCATATTTGGACACACATATTAAAACAACAAGTATCACAGAACACAACCCTTACTTATTTAATCTTTATGACACATAGAATTAGAAAATAAAATTTATTATTTTGTAATGATACTGTTGATGTATTTCAGTTAGTTTGCCTAATTACAACCTGTTCTCATAGTTCTACGCCAAATATCTGGATGCAAATAGCAATAGCACTTAGACTTATATTATACTTCACAAATAATCCACGTCGCCAAGACACTTCCAATTTTACGCGGGAGAAAACCTGAATAACCAAAGACCTACATACAAACACCCACGAAAACCTCAGAAAATAAACAAACATATATATATATATCTAATATATTTTATTCTCTTAATGCCTACAAATCAGGAATATGCACACATACATACATTTAATTAAAGTTAATATATGATGAATGCTATTTGAAAAATAATATTATAATCAGTAGGAATTATTGCTTTTGAGGAAACATTCATTAGATAAGCTGCAGATTTCTCTTCCTTGCAGCAAAATCTGTACATGCCTCAAGCAATTTTGGAACTGATCAAGGAAAAATACTTTAGAATCTCTTCCCACAGTTTGGTTTTTGAGTTTGTGTTGGTTTACTCAAAATTGTCTCATTCTTATCTACATAGAGTTTTCTCCATTAAGCTGTAAATTGTAATATATTGCCATAAATAATGTGTTACAGAAAAGCAAAGTAATTATTAGCCATAAGCTAGTAAGGTATTAGGGTATTAAACAGACCTCCTTTTTACTGTTATGTTTGCGGTTGAACTTCTCTCCAATGGCTCTTGAATATGATACACATTTTCTTGAAAGGATACTGTTCCATATGGGTTATCATTGGCAGGAATTACAATACTTGCCACTCTATCTAGTCCAATAGTACCTCCATTGGAAGCCTGAGTTAATTCCACTCTGATAATCTATAAAGTATTTTGGACAAACAATTAGTATGGTGCAGAAAAATATCATTAGCTCCATGGTTTGATTCCAAAATTAAACATAGCCACAAAATACCTAAACAAAATGTAAGTTCTTATTGAGATTCAAGGTATTAGCAATTTAAAATGTAAAATTTTGTCAAGCCTATGATCAAGAAAGTTCTAGTGGTACACAAGGAAATAATTTTCACCCCTGCAGCAGCTCAGTATAGTTTTTTAAAAATTGTTCTAGAAGGTAAGAGATCTATAGATCAACATTCGAGAACTGAGAATTCAGCAATTATCTTACCCTATAGCAAAATGTTTTCTCAGATTTCTGCTCTCCCCACAATCAATGGATATTTCCATTTTCTGTAGCGTTATTAACATTATTATTACTATCATCAACAATGTTCCATAGTATTGCATTTTCACAAGTCCAATATTTGTACCTAAGATTTTTACAAACAAAACTTTTACATACACACACACACACACACACACACACACACACACTCACACACACACACACAAAATTCTTCTTTTCATATTTTGTCTTATTTCTTGGCGTACCTCTTCAATTTCTGGAACATCATCATTCAGAATCTCTAATGTCAAGTTCTTCATGGTTTCCCCAGGGGAAAATTGAATATTGCCTAAGAAGACTTTCAAATCACTGGAAGCAAATTGCCTATCAATGGTAGCAATCCATTCAATAGTCACATTGCCAAGTGTTCCAGCGTTGCGAATAACTGGCAGATCTATCAACACTGTATTGACTTCAGGTTCTTTGACAACTATATTAGTGGTCTGGAAAACTAATAATATGAAATTTTAGTTTTTTCACTGTAATTTATTGTTTCTGTTCATTACCTACTTTTAATACATATCTTAATTAGAAATTTAATTTTAATAATCAAATGCAAATAATCAGTGGATTTTTTAAGTTACTGCATATTATAATTTTGAGTAGGTATTCCTAAATTAACAATCAAAGCTTGTATTGTCCACTCCAACAGCATTAGAGCAAAAGTGGGGGAATCAATGGAAACCCAGCACCAGAAATGCAGCACCTGCATTTTTGCTGCCCAAGTAGCCTCATCCTCATTCAAGCAAGAGGCAGCAGAGTCCACAGAACAGAACATTGTTTAAGGTAGAGACAGTACTGAAAAATCTTCTACAAATGTCTTTGTTTAATAATCTCTCTTTAATGAAAACTTGAAGAATAGGAAAATGAAAATGTTCATAAAATGTTTCTAATCCAACTCTAAAATGGTATTGAAAAATTTCCCTGCTGGCCCAGAATGCTAGCTAGCTCAATTTTTCTCCAACTGTTGGTTAACAAAAGTGAATAATGGTCTATGCCCTTAATATCACTGTATTTAAATATTTATATTCTTATTTGATTACTAATTGCTTGAGGTGAATAGGAAGAATATAAACCTTTTAGCTTCAGAACACTGTGAAGTAGACTAAAAAGTAGGTTTAAAACAGGGTCTGCTCCTCCCCTCTCTTTTTTGATTTGTATTCATCTTGCTTTTATAAAATCTTCTATAATACCACAAAAGGATAGCCTGATTTCACAGAGTACACAAGAGACATAGGCAGCCTTAATATTTAGGAGAGGGAGGCAGAGAGGGGCGCAGAGAGAAGGACTAAAGTCTTCTTTTCTGGGGGTCACAGTACTTCTCATAAGACAAAAAAAGATTACATAGGTTGTAATTTTTAGTTTAAGTCTTAAATTTTAAATTGTAAAGTCCAGTGTGAGAGTACTGACAATAATCTACAATACTTAATCACGGTTTCTGAGGAAGTATTTTCAAAAAAGGAAGAAGTGGCCAGTTGTACGATAAAATATTTTGAAAAGAAATATTGTTGAGATGAAAGGTAGATTTAAACATTAATTAAATTTATTGTGATATTCTTGAATTCATATATGGTTTTATTAATATTTAAATGCCACCTTACCAAAAGAACCAAATGGATCATCTGAAGCCTCAACAGTTATAACTGCCTGAGTTAGACTCCCGAGTAGTGCTCCGCCTGTGGTCTGATTGAGCAGCTGCACAAGGAAGGACTCCTCCGCTTCAGGGTTAATATCATTAATTATATAAATTGGCACAGCTTTGCTGGTCTCTCCTTCTAGTAAGACAACATCTGAGGAAGCTACACTGTAGTCTTCACCTGTGTATAACAAAGATGCCGATTCAAAAACATGAAGATACTATTTATTTATATTATTTGAAATTCAGGTCTGATGAGCAGAATCTATGAGAAAGGTTTGAGAAGGTAATACAAATTATGCTTGCAACAATGCATTCATGTTTTTAGTCATTCTATATTTCATATTGCTACAACACAAACCTTCTTTGAAGAAATAATGTTAGGGCACATGGTCTACTGAAAACAGGTATCCAAAATAGAGTGTATATAGATAATTGATATTGTCTGCTCTGAATTTTTTTTTTCAAAAGCTGGCATGCCTTGTCATCAAATTAATTTGTTTTACCATGAGAACAATATATCTGGAAAACCTGGAAGATGATCTTAGGTTAATTAACACAATAGGTTACAAGCAAATTTAAATTAAAACATATGACAGAATGATCATGTAAACCTGAATTCAGCAAAGGACCATGTGTGCCATGCTGTATGTTTTTCTTTTGTTTGTTCTATGCTGAAACATTTTTTATATCTTACATTATAAAGCCATATTAGCAGATATCAGAATGAAGCAGGAAGGTAAACATTTCAGTCACCTGGCACAAGAGACTACACTGGATTATAATATCCTTCCTGCCTTATCTACACATTGAGATGGATGGCATCAAGAGGGAAGACTATGTATTTAATGTGTGCTCGCCAGTTCAGATCTTTTGCCTCAATCTATGGAGGTAGTTAGCAAAAATGAGTGGTGGGAACAGACCAATGAATACAACTCCATTTTATCATTGATATGGTTTGAATTGGACGAGCAACAAATAACAAAGAAACATTTGAATTTGCTTAAGGATTCTATGACATGCAGGCATATTCCATATAAGGCTTTCTGATATTATTCTTGTTATTTGCTTATAGCTGTTGTATATTTTTTTCCATTGCATTGTAATCTATCTCTTACCTGCAGTTGCTGTAATTGGCACTGCTCTAAATTTCACCGAAACATCTGCAAAGATTCCTCCAGTCCTTGTGACATTGATTATTGGTCCAATATAATTTTCAGGTACTTGGACAGCTGGTGCAGAGAGCTGTAATGTTCCAAAAGCATCATCATTGGCATTGATAATTATATGAGCAATTGTATTCGTGGTAGATCCAAGGCGAGGAGAATCTGAAACTAAAATAGAGAAGAATTTGAAGGATTTCCAATTTAACAATACATTAGAATTTCACAATAAAATAACCACCTTATATCTACTGTTGTGGAAAAGTAAGCAACGATTTTCTAAGGACATTTGTTCTGATTTGCAGTAATTATAGCAATGATATTTGCACAGTCCAAATAACCATTAATGTACAGTATACAGAGAGAGGAAGATAAATGTGGAAGGGGTGGGAATGCATGACCAAAGCAAAATTCATGGCTTATTTCCATTGGATTATTACCACATCAGACATCATTTCTAAAAATACCAGCATGGATCTTGTCACTTCGTGGCTAATAGAAAGAATTTCACTTATTATCAATGTGGTATCTATGTTATGGAAATGTGATGATATGCACATCACTGTCTACTTGCTCTGCTATAGCTTCAGTTATTACTTTCCTCTATTATTCAGTTGTTTCTACTAGTCAGCTTTAGTTTTATAGTAAAGTGAATCTCTGACATTAATCAGCAGCAGATTCTACAATTGGATTTGCCATGGTTAAAAAAAAACAAAACCCAAGACACAGAATAGTCATGGTTGTATGTGAACATGTGTAAATAAGGAAGTTAATCTTGATTCCTGGTGACTACATAGACAAGTCCATCCATTTTTGTTGACAACTTTTTCAGAATTATTGCCTTCTTTCTAGAGCTGAGAAAGAGTGGCTCAAAGTCAACCAGTTGGCTTCTGTGCCTAAGACAGGACTAGAAAACAGATCATTCCTAGCTCAGTACCTTAACCATTAAACCAAAGTGGTTTTAGTCACATATAATGTTGCTAAATATAATTTTGTAAAGGAAATATAATTTGAGTTATGCTTTAATTATTACTGAACAAAAGACAGAGTTAGCCTTACTTGGCTGATGACTGATTTCTCCTATCAAAGTAGCACCAAGAAGCTCAACAAATACAGATTCAGATTGCTCTGGTTCATCATCATCCAGAATAGGGAGGTGTAGTGTAGCTTCACTTTCGTTGGCTGGAATGATTACAGATCCTGAAATGGGCAGATAATCTTCCCCCAGTGTTGCCCTTGCAATATTTGATGGCAGATAGAGTGAGTCATCTTCATCATACATGGTTCTATATGTAACCTTGACTACTCCCAACTGACCTTTCAACCTTACTATTGTTAAAGTGACATTCTTGGTTTCTTCCTCAACTTTAATTGGCCTATTTTTTTCAGAGAAAATCAAAAGTCCGTATGGGTCATCATTTGCAAGAATAGTCAATGTAGCATTTGTGTGAACTCCAAGCCGCCCATGTGTAACATTAATGATATAAACTGAAAATGTCTTGTCTAGTTCTGGAATTTCATCAGACAAAATATGTACAGTTAAATTTGCTTTTCTTTGCTCCACATGGAATGTTACGTTGCCACTTGTTGCAGTCACATCTTCAGTATCATTTGGCACTATGAACCAATATAATGTCACCTGAGACAATGCACCATGATGTCTAATAACCTGAAAGCAAAGCAATATTTCATCATTATTGTATCATGTAAGACAAATAACTAAATCACTTAGCTAGACAAAGATTCCTATGCCACTTTACATATTACACAGATGCATGTTTGCAATTTTAATCAGCAAAATAAATTTGAGACAAGATTCCTAGGCAGTTTTTATAACCTTTCTGCCACACATTCATAATTCCCTGCCTCAGGACCTTTGTATATAATTATCTTGTCAGTCTTGCATCTTGACACTGAACTGGAGTATCACTAATATGTATGCTGCTGGAGTATCACTAACATGAATGCTATAAGTGAATAAAAAATATGGCATTCCAATATCCTGTCGTAAAACTCAAGTATCTCTGCCTATTAGAAGGGTGAAAATAGAGATCATGACAACTAGTTATCAGCAAAATAAACCCTATTTTTGAAAAAAGAATAAAACCATGGAGGATTTCTATAACAAGTAAAGTATGCAAACTCAAGAGTAGTATATGGGACTGTAGACCTCAAATGTGATGGTTCCTCTTCCATCTTCAGGCTCCACTCCACTTTGAGAGAGGGATTCAGCACTGAACTCAAAGACCCCATGCGCATCGTCAGAGGCTTCAATAGTCACTATGATATGAGATGCTATTCCCAGATTGCCTGCTGATATAAAAATATATATTATGCATCAATTCTAACAAATTAATTGGATCACATCTTCACTTATAATACCCAAAGTTTAGTATCCGGTATCAAAATAAATGTAACTGAGCTGAAACAGATGTTATTTAATATAGCTCAAAAGGTTTGAGTTGCAACCCTAAACACACAGGTAGGTATAGACAAACATTATTTAGAAAAAGTAGTTTTTCTGACACTGCCTCCCTACAGCATTCATCTAACATTGAAAATCCTCTTCCATAGATTAGAAGATATTAAATGGAATAAATTCCATTATTGGAATATATCTCCAACTGGAGGTATTTCAAAGGAGTCCTCTTTTTTCAACTCAGTATTATTGTTTAACTTATCCAGCAAGTTTCCCTGCATTTTCTGGATCTGGAGAAGAATTAGGGAACAGAGGAGTCTTTAAAACCATTTTGTATGTAAATCATCCTGACAGAAATGGCATGGGAGCGTTCTTACCATGCCAGGGGCAAAGGGGATCTGAAAAGTGCCTTCGAACACAGAGAGCTTTCCTTATGAAAGAAATCTGGTAATATACTTTGAAAATAAACAGCTGACTTTGAATAAGAAGGGGAAAAGGCTAAGTTCTTATTAAAGTATGATTGTACATTTTTGTACAGTTTCTTTTAAAGTAGTGTTTAACATGTGCCAATTTCAACTCTCAGCATTCTGCAGCCAGAATGCTGGGAATTGAAATCAACACATCATAAAGTTGACAAATTTGAAAAAAAATGGTTTTAAAACAGTGAACCACAGCTCTGAGAGAGGGGAAAAGTCCAGAAATCACTGCTTACCATATTGATGGACAGGAGGAAGGAAGTAGAAATCGCCATCACCACTACCACTGCCACCATTAAAGAATTCAGAAACTTTAAAAAGACAAAGATACACAATACATATACATATATAAAATGCAGATGATAGATAGCATTTCAAAGTATTTGGGACAAATGTAAACAAAGAAGATAAACTTGAAAAAATGAAAAGAATTTTGAAACCTTAAGTTACTGGAAGCCAAAGGTGATATTTTTTTTTGTTAGCTACCTGTATCAACTATCTTTAACTAAGAATGACAGATACCTGATAAGTAAAAAAGCAAAGAAAGTGGAAAAGGCAGATCAAAATTCTCTGAATTGGTATGTTATGAAAATAATACTAAAACAAATAAGGAAATTTATTTACTAATAGAATAGACTACCTCAAATTGAGCTTAACTCCATTCAGTTTTCTTTGCAACAAGGCAAAAGCACTTTTACATTCCCTTCATTATTATTATTTTTTTTACAGTCTAGTCTATATAGCCCAGGAATTTCCAGGGGTGCCTTGGCTGGCTTTTTAACGAGATTAGATTTTTTTAAAAAAGATCAGCCAGAAGTACATGCAGCAAAAGAAGGACCTGTGCAAAATACAGTAATTCCATGGCATAAGAGGTAATCAACGACAGGAACTGGCTTCAATTCTGGAGTTACCATAAAGCTAATGAATACTTATTATTTCAAGTTTTGAGGAAGTTTCAGATAATCACGGGTCAAATAAATTGATGGTTATAACAGAAATCCCACTATTGTGGTACCTGACAACATACACTGTATAGTACCTACTTTATGTGGAGTATTTTGTTTAACAACCGTGAAGAAATGTAGCTAATATCTTCAACAGAAAATTAAAAATCTAATGCTTTTTTTAAAAAAAATTCAAGTTATTTTTGAGAGTTTCACCAGAATAAATTAAATGTAACTAAATTTTAGTCCCCAAAGAGACAGAATGTGTTATTATTATTCCGTAAACCTTTACCTGCCCCATCTGGATTCAGCAATTCTACTTTGAAAGCCTTTTCTAGCTCAGGGAGAGAATTGTCTGTAATGTTCACAAAAATGTGCTTGTATCTTTCTCCTGGCAGAAATTCCAAGGTCCCTGTAATTCCCTGCAGGAAAAAAAAGTTGTTAAAAGATCCACATGAGGCCACTATATGTGTCAAATTGTCATTTACTTGGGACAGGACCATAATTGCCATAGAGGCCACAAACGTCTGAGCCACCTCAGATTCAGCATCATGGGGTTCCAAATTAAAATGTCCAGGCACCAACAGCCAAGGGAACTCTATTACCAATTCAGCCATGGAATGCAGAAGCTAAAGCAAGAATCCCATAGGTAGCAGGGACAGCAGTATCCTAGCAGCAGTCCCAACTATTCCCTTTACTCTGAAACACTGATAAGAATACATTGGACATACTATTTCAATGATAAACTCATTGAAGCTAACTGGCTTCTATCAACCCTTTTAGAGAGCTGCTCACATACCTGATAATCTTGAGGGCTGAATGCTGTTAGTGCAACTGTTCTGTATTGTGCCACAATTGTCCCAAGCAGGCCTTGTGCTCGAACAACAAGCAAGCTGACTTGTCCTATTTCTTCCTTGATAGTAATGTGGGGTGCTGTCATGGCTGAAAGAATGGTTTCATCAGTACCTGAAGGAGGCTGTGCAACAGAGAACTGCAACAAACCTGGCAAGTGAAAAAATATATCTTGTATTATTTATCCTTAAATGCGGGCAAAACATTTATTAATAAAAATACTTTTGTCTCTGATACATAAATTGAATATATAAAGATCCATGTCAATTTGGGCACAATATCCACTGAATTTGCATACAGATATGGGAAAATATGTTAAGGTATGCAATTTTTCAATTGGATAATTAATTCCAGCAAAAAAGGTTCCTGGCTTTCTCCAGTTGGCATAGGTTAATTATGAAAGAGAAAACATGGAAAAGCAGGCGCTATGTAGAATGTCTACTAATTCTTAGATGATAAATAGTATAAATTATTTAAATATTTATAGCAATTAATTAAATCTATATCTATCTATCTATTGATAAAAATAACTATTCAAACAGAAAAACAGTAATAAATGATGTACTGTATATATGCCACAGGAGACAACCACAGAAAGTTACATCCAATTTATGTTTGTCATCTACAGACTGCTCTTGGATATAGCTGATGTTTCCAACACTAATAGAAATTGCATCAATGCATCCTCCAGTGGTGCTTCATTCTATAATGTGAATCCTGATTTGAACCATTAGCCAAGTGATAATACTAACGTGGCTTGGATTACAAATGGAAGAGGCCTAGATTACTGGTTTTACTGGCTGAGGAATTCTGGGAGTTGAAGTCCATCCATTTTAAAGTTGCTAAGGTTGAGAAACCCTGCTCTAAATAATCGGACATTTCAATCTCAGGAACATCTCCTTCCTTATAGATTCCATTACTAAAGCTGCAGTCTTTTCCCCTCGTTATCCTCTTAAATCTGTGTCTGAGACACATTTGTTTTGGGGATGGGGTGGTGAGACAATGCATTTTAATCAGCAAAGAATGATTCCTGATATATTTATTCAGCTTTTAAAAAGTCTTACATCCTGTCACTGAATTTGATGGAACATAACAATATATAAAACTAAATATAATAGATTATTTAAAATTATCATAGTTTAGGAAAAAAATTAATAATTTTGCTACAATATTATGCATGTTTTATTAAGTACAATAGGATGCACATCTAGTAGAACAATGGCTGTAATTTTACAAGGTTTCCATGTTAAATATTTTTAGTCTTCTGTCTAAAATGCTGTGAGAGTTACAGTAGGCAGGCATTTTGTGTTTAGTAATATATAGCACTGGATGAAGAATGCTAAATAATTCAAAACTCTTTTATTAACACACATATGTAGCACGAGTTGTGATAGTGCAGTAGTTAGAATGCAGTATTTCAGGCTCATTCTGCTGACTGCCAGCAGTTCGATTCTCACTGGCTCAAGGTTGACTCATTCTTCCATCCTTCCGAGGCTGGTAAAATGAGGACTCAGATAGTTGGGGGCAATATGTTGACTCTGTAAACTGCTCAGAGAGGGCTGTGAAATGGTATAAAAGTCTAAGTGTTATTGCTATTACATTACAGAGCAGCAAACTATCTATAGCACATACTAACTGTCTACATCTTGAATGCTATATGTGAATAACTATATAGTCATCTGTACAAATTAAGTATGAAATTTAAAGTGCAAACAGAATTCCTATAATTATTACCATATGGATGATCACTAGCTTTGACGGTGATGTAAGTAGTTTCCTTCTCTGGATCTATGCTACCTCCACTGGTTGGGGTTGAACCTGTTTTTCCATCTCCAGTAATAGCAGATACTAACGTCACCTGGAAATATTCTTTCAGTTCAGGTATATCATCATCAAGCACATGCAAATTCAAAACCTGGGAACAGGAAATGACAGGATAAAGATGCAGACAGAAAACCAAATTAAATAAAAATATTGTCATTACATTTAAAAAGGCAAATCCAAAAGTGTGAAAAAAATTACATAAACATTGTTGTAAACATGAAACTCTCATTTCAATCTGAGAAGAATATATTATAGCCAATTTTAAAGATATATTAACCTGACAAGTTTTTCTAATGGAGTCAACACTTTTGGTCAATCAACCATTATGTTATCCTATCTCAATTAATTAAAAACTACTGCAAGTAAAGCATTATTTAAAAAGCTGATAAAGGAGAAATTTAAAAATGAACAACATAAGGTAAAAACTATTAAATGCAACATTGAAATATCATTCAAATTTAGGAATACTTAAAAAATATAAATAGGAAAAAAATAAAAGATGCAAAAATATAGTTAAAAGCTCTATGATTTTAAAAGGCTTGGGGAAAATTAAGGATATTTGTATATTAATAAAAGAACATTAAAGTGGTAATCAGGCAAGCTATTTTTAGATGAAAGTTTAGAATTATAAAAGATACAAATGTCAAAGAATTCATCCCTAAATATCACAATCATTTAATTTTTAGTTTAGTGCTAATATGATGAAAGTCTTACAGAGACTACTTAATACTTCCTGTTCTTTGAAAAGATTTTATAGCATTTCCACTCTAATTGTTATTCAACATTCATTTAAGTGTAAATAAAAAATAACTAGAAATTAGGTACATCTGTAACTAGTACAATGAATCTTCAGTTAAAGTCAGAAATATAATATTATAAATACAGAAATTAGTTTGCATTCCTGAAAATACATTGGTAGTAACAAAAAAAATATTCCCATACAACAAAATTATTCCCAGCAAAACTGACTATAGATTAGCAAAATATTATCCAAATTTCAAAGCAGCAATGCATAACAATAATATAATTAACTTGAAGAGTATGTATGATTTACCTCTGATCTCTGGAAAGGAAGGAATGTTATAATCCCACTACTGTTAGCAAAGTCAGTAACAGTATAATTAACGCCATAAGAATCAATCTGAGAGATAGTGTAATACACAAAAACAGAATCCAAGGCCCCTCTGGTGCGTTCCACTACACAAGATACAGTAGAACCTTCATTAGAGACCTATAAACAATAAGAATTGCAATAAACAGTGTGATAAATATAAGTTTGAAAATTCTGAGGCTTGGGTGGAAAGGAAATATGGTCACATTGATACAGTATGTTACAATAAAAACAATATTTGGCTTTTAAATGCATAAATTCTTATTTTGGGGGGAAAATCCCATTACACACACGTTCATTTGTTCATTAATTATTTTACCCCATTCATCAACTCTAAAGGCTCTCAAAGCACTTTAGCAATGATTAACAGGGAGACATTTCTCTTTAGCAAGATTACCATATAAAATATATGAAATAAAATGAAAATAATTGAAGGAAAATAACAAAAGGAGGCATCTGTTTTTAAAATCAGAGTGTGCATAATAATCATTTTCCTCAGCAAAAAAGCCTTATATCCATTGTTTGCCCATGTTAAATCTCTATCTTAATATTCTATCATTCCTTTTCCACTATCCATGATGTTATTTGCTTTATAACTACCTGCTTATAAACCTACTTCCAGTTAACAGTTCCCCAGATTACTGCTAAACCAATTACAATAATTCCCCAGGATTATGTGTTGTTGGTATGAAGACTTTTCAGCTAACAAGATTAAGCAATATTAGGACTGCCTTTGATAGCAATGTGCTATCAAGATTACAAGGTCAGTATCATTATCTCCATATTGTTTTGGATAAGCAGAGGTCGAAAAGTAATTAAACAAAGCATCACTAAGTGAAGCCACAACTGTGTTTATGATTTTACTTCAGCTTTCCTTTATTGATCTGTGAAGGTCATAAATGCACAGATTTGCTGCAAAGTTACTTTTTCATCACTGTTGTGATGAAACAGCCCTAAACGAGGCAATTACTAAATGAAAACTACCTGTATATAGTATATATAGTATGTATACTGGTTAGGCTTGAATTAAGGATTTTCATGGATTACATTAATAGGGTTTTTCTACCTCTGGAATACATGCTCCTGTGAAACCAAATAATCCATTGGCATTATCACTTTTCTGGATTCTTAATGTTGCAGTTGCATTGTCTTGTGAAATTCGTGCTCCTCCATAAACTGAAATAAGCTTTAGAATGAACAGCTCCTCTCCTTCCTCTTCTTTGTCATCTTTGACAGAAACAATGAATGATTTGTTCCTTTCTCCTTGTCGATATTCTAAGTATCCAGAGATGGGGTACAAATCAGATCTTGCTGGCATAGCGTGAAGTTCACTGATCTCTTCCTTTGTTAATTTACATTCATAAAATCTCACATCTTGCATCAATCCTTTATACCTGCTGCCACCATTTATGCCAGCACCAACTTTCATTATTCCTTGTCCTAGGGAAAACAGACCCACAAATAAATATTATTCTTAAGGTTCCAACTTTTAAGTTTTACAAAATTAAATTTTAGTTAGTACTGTACATAATCACTCATTTTGAATTTCATTATCTAAAACACGAAAACTGACTTCAATGTAACTAAAATTAAAGCAAGTATTAATATTTATGTAATACCCAAGTCCAGTGTAGTTAAAGCAGATTCTTGTAGCTCAGACTTCATGGAATAATAAGATGTTTTGCTTTCATTTGTTTTATCTAGCCATTATTTGAACACATCAGAACTAGGCATAACAAATCTGATTTATTCAAAAGCAAAAACAGAAATCTGTAAGCTGAATGAAGAGAAGTAATGTACATGTTTGTGATTTGTACAGTTTATTATAATGTAAAAGTCTGGTTTCTGTTAAATCTTAAAAGGCTTCAAAGAAGCAATAAACAGGATTCAAGAGTTAATTTATAAAGGCTGTTCTTCTCCAGCTTGAGAAAGCAAAGAGGACCTACTGAAACTTTTCTGTAGCTTTTATTTTTATCCTGCTGAACTACAGCTACAAAGTTCTGCTTCAACAGCCGGGTTTCACCACCTATATGAGAAGTGGTGTGCTGAAGTGTTGGGCATAGAAAACTGGAGATAAATTAGTGGTGCAGCAATTGGTATGACCAGTGGTTGATGTTCTGCCTCAGGAGAGATAAGTCTTTTGATGCTGAGCTTCTGATGTAGAATGAAAATCTGAGAAGCTTATAATCCATTTTTTGTGGATTGAAACAGTCTGGATGTATGCTTTCCTACTGATAGAGATGTATCATGAGATGCACTCAATAAGTACAATTTAATTTTCCATCTATTGCATCTGCATATTCATATTTCACCAGAAAATGTTAGGGGTTTAATACAAACTCCTTCAATTTTGAATTTGCTCTCAGAAGTATATGATGCTTTTAAAGAGTTATTTGTGGATAGAATATTTTGCATCTGGGTTGTGATGGTACCTATTTGCCATGGTATCCTTCTGGATCACTAAAAGGTTTAGGTGTAGGCAGCATCCCTATTTGTCAGACAGATCACTTACAGTGGTATTTTATGACGCTGTTAAATACAGGAGCTGCTACTAGCTAGGACATATCCATGCTTCTTACTATTCAATCTGCTTCTGCCTGTCCTCATGCCATTTGATTCCAAACTGATTTAATTCCATCTATACTGACACATTTTGACAAAGCTTGTAAGGTACACATACCATATTTCCAGTAATAATAAAAAGCTGTAAAATCTTTTTCCATCTACTGCTTTACAATATCTTTTAAAGCTACTGTGGATGCACAATGCTGTAGAAGCACAATGGCTTATAAACAGAAGATCAGTAGTACCATATGTTAATTATAATATAATTTTACATTAAAAATATATAAAAAAATAGAATGGCTAGAATGCAAAGCTAGCTATTTGAAACTGGAAATTTGAATGAATTATCCCAACATTAGCCAATATAACTCTGCAATCCATTTTTTAAAAAGTAAACACTTATCACAGAGATTATCTGTTTCAGATCTGTATAATAAAAACCATATATTTATTTATGGAATTTTAAATGAATGGGGATGAATTTCTTATATAATGAAAGAAAAATATGTAATTCCTTTAGCAATTTCACTTCTCAGTGGAGTTTGATCACTCCAAATTTCAATTAAAAGAACTCAAAACACCTCACAGGAGCAGCTTATACCCTGCAATGATATCCTTAACACCATAAAAAAAAATCTACCTCTCCCTTGGAAAGCATGATGGATAAAAATGCCAATTCCAGTCTAAACATCTGGCTAACAGTGCAGCCAACCAATAATAATGATAATGATAGCTGAATTATTAACGAATGAATTGATTAATAATTAATAATTAAATAATTACTAACATACAGAAAACAAAAAGGGAATGTCTAGATAATGAAATAAAACATAGAATGCTGATAAAATCACCAAATGGTCAATTTCTACAAAAGATTGAGGGAAATGTGATAAAGATTAAATTTGGTAACTGGAAATTTTAAAAAGCAACCTAAGGCTTGATTTGGCTGAGCTGTGGTGGCGTAGTGGTTAGAATGCAGTATTGCAGGCTAAGTCTGGTTACACTGCAGAAGCTTGATTCCTTTGATCCTGACCAGCTGAAGGTTGACTCAGCCTTCCATTCTTCCAGTAAAATGAGTGTTGGGGGCAATACGCTGACTTTGTAAATCACTTAGAGAGTGATGTAAAGCATTGTGAAGCATTATATAAATGATATTGCTTTTGCTATTTGAACTAATGTAATCCAGGCCAGAATTGATTGAACATGAAGACTGTGAAAAGAGGCAGAAAAAACAGTAGATCATATATTCAGCTTGTGCAAGAAGATCACACAAACTGATTATAAACAATGACATACCATAGTCACTAATCTGATTTATTGGAACATCCGTAAAAATGATCATGTGCCAATAATGAAAAATTGGTGGGAATACAGTACGTTGTTGAAAAGTTAATAAAAAAGGAATGGGTTAAAATATTGTGGCATTTCTAAATGTAATCTGAGTTTAGCCTCATAAGGCACCAGATATCACTGTGATTTAAAAGAAGAAAGGATAACTGATGTGGCAATACCAGGAGATAGTAGAATAGAAGACAAAGAATTAGTGATCACAAAGTATCAAGATCTAAAAATCAAAATTGAAAGATTATGGCACACTGTTATCATCACACGGAGTGCCATACTAAAAAATCTTGGGTGGCAATTTAAAATGTCCAAAAAGCCACACTACTTGGATCCACATATATACTATGCTGAGAGATTATAATATATTAGGTTTTGTGGAAGAACCTGATGAGTAAGAAGGTCAAATCCAACTAAGAATTAGTATTTATCATTTCATATTGTTGTGTACAAAGAACACAGAGAATAACTGAAGTAGAACCACTGTGGCAAAATAAAACAGAGATAGCACAAGTAGTAATTAATGCCTTGGGACCAAATACAAAACATCTGGATTTCACCATCGGCATTAAGGAAAGCACAATCTATCAATTGCAAAAGGCAGCTTCACTTAGAACAGTTTACATCATGCAACAATACCCTTAATATTATTTAATATTTAATTAATATTTAATAACAGCATCTGGCAAGTCCTTGGGAAGGACTCAACAGGTGGACAAAAAATGCCAATCCAGTTTAAACATCTGTCCAACTATGCAACAAACCAATAGTAATAATTAACACATTGCTTACCATCAGCAATTGCTTTTCCTTTGAGACTCTTAATGCCCCCAGGCACAGATTTGCCATCAATGAAAAACTCAAGAGTGCCATTATTGAACATAATCAGAAGGTGAAGCCAAATATTTTCCTCCAAGTATTTCATAATTGTGATCTTAGCTATATAAGTCATATTAGACTGCAATGGCATGTAATAGAACCCTAAAGAAAGATGGGATTCATTTGTGCCTATTTTTACTCCATAATATATTAGTCCATTACTATTGTCCTTTGTTATTATAAATCCATCGTTGTTGGCACTAGGAAGTACCCATGCTGAAAATGTGAAGACACTAAGTATTCTGTTTTTACTAACAAGGAGCTCTGGTTCAATTATCCCATATGCATCTTCTTCACCACTAAAATATAAAGCATCTGTTCCAGTGTGATGCCGTCGCATGTGAGGCTTTGACTTCACTGAATCTGTAAACTTTCCAAGCAATAAGAAGTCAATCATTAGAGGTAATCCTTCTCTGAAGGTGCTAGATAATATTTCCCAGCCAATCCTGACATTTCCAAAAGTTCCCTGATGCCTCCATACTGTAAAACTGATAAAGCAGGACGTGTCATCCTCAGACTGAATATCTTCTGCTACTTCTCTGTCTTGGTTCTGCGGATCTAAGATAAACACTCCATAGGGATCATCATTAATTGGGATCATCACAGTCACAGAAAGTTTGCTTTCTGATAACTGGCCACCAGGAATCCCACCTAAAAGAAAGCCAAGAAATTATTTTTATAACTCATACACACAATGTTATCAGCTTATTTATTTATCTACTTATTTAAGAAGATGCTCAGTCTACTGATGTATGCTCCTTCTTTTTTCCCATTGTTACCTTTACAGTATCTTTAGAGGCAAGTAAATCTGAAAGGCCAACTAGCTGGTCAAAGACCACCCAGTGAAGAATATGATTGAATAGGGAGTTATTACATATGAAATGTTTTCTGGTTCCAGTCCTTGTCAACATTGGGACTGTATGACCCTTATACATTATGCCCAACCACTCCATGCTAGCCAAAAAGGAAGACTAAGAACCCTATCCTGTAGGAATCAAGAGAGATAAATCCAGAAAAAGGCTTCCTCAGTTTGACCTCCCACTTATAAAACCATGTCCTCTGGGGCTCCTTTTCTGCAACACATCAAAAGCCAATCCAAATGGGTCTTCAAGATGAAGGCTGCAAATAAAACTGAAGCAACCACACCAGAAAGTATGTTCTGAGGCTCATGATGTATCTTTTCTTATGTAATACGTGTTTATTGTGTTTTTATGTTTTTAAACCACATACAATCATAGCAGGCATATTAAATAGATCACCAAATATGTAAATATACCTGAAGTATTCACAAGTTTTAAAGTATAAAATTCATTGAATTCTGGAATTTTATCAGGAATAGCATGAAGAGTTATAGGCTGTGACTTTTCACCCTCTATAAACCATACAGTTCCAGACACTTCATAGAATTCTTGTCCAGGATCTAAAGCAGAATTATTGCCAAATAGTTGCCAGGCCAAAGAAACATTGCCAAAGTAGCCTCTTTGCCTCAGGATCCTGTATGGTAGAAAAAACAAAACTATTTTCAAAGTTACATTTTTTTCAATTCTCTACACGATCCATCTAAAATATATATTTTAGAGGGCAATAAAGAGTATTATGAACACATGTAATATTTTCAGTGTTAAAGGACCTATTCAATGGAATGCAAATTGGGAATATACATTTATCTCCTTTGAGTTTTCACAAGGACATTAAAAACCCTGGCTGTGATCCAAAGAGCTACTTTAGGTGTGCCCAAAAGGCAACCTATGGCTATGGAGAGTTTTCTTTTTTGTTTCCTCAAGCAAAAGACTCCTTACCAACATGCCATAGTATCATTGTTGCCTTAAAGACACAATACTTGAGCATGAAAATAGCCAGATGGGTTCTGGTATCCCTCCCCAGGGATACCAGATTATTATAGAATTATGATATAAGATTTGAGCAATATTAGACTATTTTGAAATAATTATTTTGAAATCTTTTTGGGATACACTAAAATCTTTGAAATCTTTACAGTAGCAGCTGACTGTTTTTAAAATCTTAAACAGCTGAGACTTGGATATTTAAGTGGGTTGTAAAGGATTATGTTTTACAACAGAACTTTGTACAACATCATCTAATGGGATCTTCCTAACTATAAAGATTCTGTTTGTTTTTTACAATCACCTGGTAAAGTAGTATCAGTTATTAATCATAAATAATAGAATACACACAAAATCAAGAAAGATGTTTCAGTTCAAAGAACTTTTGATGGTTGCTTCTTTGTCCCAGCAACCCTACAGATACACTTGGACATAATCTAACTCAATGTTTCTCAAACTTGGCAATTTTAAGATGTCTGGACTTCAACTAAAGCTAGCTGGGCAATTCCGGGAATTGAGGTCCGAACATCTTAACTTTGCCAAATTATTTAACAATTTAATATTTAACAATATTGATTTAGCATTGATTTAATGCGATTTAACACTGATTTAATAATAAAAACACTGAGTGGAATTCATTTTAATTATTCAACTTTTCCTGTGTTCCATCTAAACTCTGATTGTGTATAAAAGCAGCATTTTTCCACTCCATAAGACATTGCCCTAAAATATATTTTAGATTCTTTCCTACCATCAGGATTATTAGTTTGTTTACTATAAATCATGTTAAAAGAAATGGGAGAAAGCAATAACAGCAGCTACACTTTTAGGTAACACAAGGAAGACTCTCTTTCAGTGAGTTTCATTAACTTATTTGTTTCATCTATGAATCCATTGATTAAAAAGTATACCCCTCCTGCTGAGTTAATTGAACTAAAACAAAAGTGATCATCTAAGCCAGAATAATATATTAAACATTTGAAACTGTAGAAATTTTCTTACATGCCAGACTAATTTCACATTCACATTAATATATTCATAATGAAAATAAAAATAAAGATATCTCTTAACATAAAAAACTTTTTTAAAGCAAGCTTACAAAGCAATATGTATGTTGGTCAGTATTTCCATTCAGTATGTTAAGATAGATCATCTAGATCAGGGGTGTCAAACTGCCGGCCTGTGGGCCGCTTGCATCATATGGAGGTCACGCCAACCCCAGCTCCGGCAATGTAAAAAAAATTGAGATACGTCGCGACAGGTCACGTGATATGGCGACTTTGACACCCATGATCTAGATGATATTATTATCTCTTCAAATTTCTTTATAATAAGAATTTATTATTGATTATTTATATTGATTTTATAATAAAGTTTTGTGTTTTTAGCAATAAAATATTTCTCACTATGCTATCTTTCACTGCACAATAATTGCTTATTACTTTTTAGATTTTATTTAAATCTAAAGGATAACATGAAAAATCTCCCAGTAGGATATTTCAGATTTAGAAGTGTAAACTCTCAGGGAAGTTTCAGAATAAAGGAACCCAACACAAAAATGATGGTAGTAATTGCAATTACTAATACAATCAAGTCCACAGTTGAAAAGTGATCAAATAATGAAAAGTGCAGATTGTGCAAAGAAGCAGAAGAAACAGTAGATCGTATACTCAACTCATGCAAGAAGATTGCACAAACATATTATAATCAATGATACCATCAGTAATATTATTCACTAGAATAATTATTCATCTGTAAAAATTATCATGAGCCAGTAATCAAAAATTGGTTGGGATACAGAGTTGAAAAAGTCATTGAAAATGAGCAGGTTAAAATATTGTGGAAATTTCAAATACAAACTGATAGACTCTTGGCTTGTAACACATCAGATTTTGAAAAGGTGTGGATAATTTATATGACAATACAGGAGATAATACAGTAGAAGGCAAAGACTTGGACAAATCACATAGTACCAAGATCTGAAAATGTATTTATTTATTTGTTCATATTTCTGAACCACTCATCTCCCTTAAAGAGGGAACATTTATCAGCACACTGAGTTAAATACCAAAAAATCTTGGGCAGCACTTTGAAAATCTGCATATTGACAAAATTTCTACCTGTCAATTACCAAAGGCACTCTGCTTGCATCTGCATGTATACTATACTGATGCATTATGATATCCTAGGTTCTTGGGAAGAACTCAGTGCATATGATGGCCAATACCAATTAAGGAACTGGCATCTATATTTCACATTTTTTGTGCTTATCATAATAATAATAATATCTGAAAATACCTTATTCTTAAGATAGCAGAGAAACCGATGTCAGAGGGAAAAAAGCTCTTGATAAATTGATATGTTTTTGCATAGATTTAGCATGTAATAATTCAACTTGAAGGTGTCGCGATTCTCATGCCCATTTTATTAATTATATTTTGTGTCATAATTTCTTCACTCTAATTTTTAGCATTCTTTTCTGTGTTTTACCAAGTGATCTCCCTTTGTCAGCAAATTAATTAAATATCATTTTGATAATGAAATTGATTCCTCATATATTTAATAACTTTCCATTATGCTATAGTAAAAAATTACAATTTGAGTGCAACATTTGGAGGAAATTTGGAACTTGCACCAAAGTTTTTTGCATGGTCCAGAAGCTTTTGGCTGTGCAATCTTGTCATTCAAAGAAAAATGGCAAAAAGTTATATTCAAATCTACTTCCAAAAATGGGTAATGGTTGCAAAGATTCCAACTACAATTTCATTTTTAATTTTGCCTTGTGGATATTTAAAACTCTTCATTTATTTAACTGTGGATATGAAAATTGTTTATGACACTATTTGCATGTTGTAAAAACTACTATAAAATGTAAGTCACACTGAAAAATATTTCAAAGTATGATTCAAGATACTTAGTGGAATTGGCAAAGGATATTTACTTGAAAGTTACTTACAAAAAGTCATTGGTTTTGCCTTCTTCTACTGCTTTGTCTGTAGACTCAAGTAAAAAAATGCCATTTGGATCATCATTTGCTTCAATTATAACTGTTGCCATTCTAGGTTTGTAAACAACTGTGTCTCCTAAAAAAATGATTTTGTTATTAATAAACAGACAAACAGAACTGTATCTGGAGAAAACATGTCTCCACAAATATTCCAAATACTTAAGAGCAGGTTCAAAGGTGAATCTTCTCCCTTTGACTATGAAAAAAGTGATTATGACTTCCCTAACACTTGCTTGGTACATCTGTCCCATCTTTGGGTCTTCAAGTACGTAGGTATTTTAGGCCCAAACACATTTTTATCCATTTTTTTAATCCAAAGATAGCAAAGAAATATTTTAAAATACTATATAATATGTATAATCTTTCTTCTCCCTGCAAAACTCATAAAGAGATTATCCAAATAGGTTCTAAAAGTAAAATGCATGAAAATAGAAAACAAGACAAAACTATACAATGTACTTTATACTTTAGTCACAGTGGTGAACAAGCTATATTATAAATAGCCCTAAACATATGCTTCAGGATAGAATAACAGAGTTGGAAGGGACCTTGGAGGTCTTCTAATCCAGCCTCTTGCTCAGAAAGGAAACCCTATACCATTTCAGACAAAAGGTTGTCCAATCTCTTCTTAAAATCTTCCAGTACTGGAGCATTCACAACTTCTGGAAGCAAGTTGTTCTACTGATTAATTATTCTAGCTATCAGGAAATTACTCCTTAATTCTAGGTTGCTTCTCTCCTTGATTAGTTTCCATCCATTGCTTCTTGTCCTGCGTTCAGGTGCTTCAGAGAATAACTTGACTATATTGCAGGCTTTAAAGATATTACACTTTGGTGTGAAGAAAGTCAAAAGGTATTGGCCAAACATCCCTAATTGCCTATAACATAAATCAGAGGGCAGAAAACAATCTAAAGAAACAACAGTAGATTAGTTTATATAGATGAACTTTTTGCTAGTCAGCTAACTAAGGTATGTAGGAAGCACATCACCATAATAATGGGGGACTTTATCCACCCTAACATCAACTGGGAGACAAACTCTGCACCAAGTGGAAGATCAAACAGATTCCTGACAAACCTAGCAGATAACTTTGTTTCCCAAAAAGTAGAGAAGGGAACTAGGGGATTAGCCATTTTGGACCTAATTCTCACTAACAGAGATAAAATGATAGAAGGTGTTGAAGCCATAGGAACCTTGGGAGGAAGTGATCATGCAATATTGGAATTCAACATTATGGAAGTACAAGCAATAGAACCCAGTCAAACTAGAGTCTTGGACTTCAAGAGAGCTAATTTCAATAAACTTAGAGAGGGTTTGGGAAGGATTCCATGGATGAGAATCCTCCAGGGGAAAACAACTCAAGAGGCTTGGGAAATTTTGAAAAGTGAGATAATAAAGGCCCAGTCTAGCACAATAGCAACAAAGAGGAAAAATAACAGCCCTCAAAAGAAACCAGCATGGCTGCATAAAGAACTCTCTGATCAATTGAAAGATAGAAAGGACAAGTATAGAAAGTGGAAAGAGGGACACATAACTAAGTCAGAATATCAGCAAATAGCCCGAGCCTGCAAAGACAAAGTAAGGAAAGCTAAGGCTCAAAATGAACTAAGGCTTGCGACCAAAGTCAAAAATAACCAAAAAAAAAAAGAGCTTCTTTCAACATGTAAAAAACAAGAAAAAAGTGAAGGAAACAGTTGGTCCATTAATGGGTAAAAGTGGCAAGAAGGTGACAAGCAACAGGGAGAAAGCAGAACTATTTAACTCATTTTTGCAACTGTCTTTACACAAAGGGAAAAAACAGATCAACCTATCAAAAATAGTACCATAAAAAACAGAATAGAAATGCAAGTTAAGGTAGGCAAGAAAATGATGTGAACACCTGTCCAGCCTAGACAAGTTCAAATCACCAGGACTAGATGGATTACACCCCAAGGTTCTTAAGGAACTGGCAGATATGATCTCAGAACCACTGAACTATATTTTTCAAAGATCCTGGAGCACTGGGGAACTACCAGAGGACTGGAAAAGAGCTGATGTAGTTCCCATCTTCAAAAAAGGGGGAAAAAGGGACCCAGGAAATTACAGAGCTATCAGCCTGACCTCAATACCTGGGAAGATTCTGGAAAAGATAATCAAACAATGAATCAGCAAACACCTACAGGCAAAAAAGTCATTACTAAAGCCAACACGGGTTTGTCAAAAACAGATCATGCCAGACAAATCTTATTGCATTCTTTGACCAAGTGACAAAATTAGTGGACCAGAGGAATGCTGTGGATATAATTTACTTGGACTTCAGTAAGGCATTTGACAAAGTAGACCACAACCTACTACTTGATAAGATAGAAAAATGCGGGTTAGACAGCATCACCACCAGATGGATCCGTAGCTGGCTGACCGGCCGTACTCAGCATGTGGTCCTCAATGGAACTAAAGTGGGAAGCTGGAAAAATACTGATTGTCCGACAGAGAATGTGGGTGAAAGGGAGGTTTTCCTGCTTACTAGACAACCCTTAAAATTAGAATGGCCAGACATCCTGTTCTCAGCTCTGCACATGATATATTGCAAACTGTTTATCACATGGTGTATTGAAAACTGCTTAACACTTGAAATATTGCTAAAAGCATTCCTATGTTAAAAGAGGAACTATAGATTATAACCATGTCTAGTAACTTTCCTATGTTAGAATAAGGAACTATAGGATGTAACCATGTATGGAATATGTCTTGATCAGGAAATACTGACGTATTACGGGTTATAAAAATGATCATCTACGCCTAGTCTGGTGTTCAGACTTTTTTTTTAGCTATGATAGCTCTCTGAACCTGCGCAATAAACTTCCCTTTCCTTGAAAGAGCTGACTCAAGTCTCTCACTTCTACAACAGAACTGCATCTACATGGAGGGAAGTGTGTAGTGGGGTGTCCCAGGGCTCTGTTCTGGGCCCAGTGCTCTTCAACATCTTCATCAACGATCTGGACGAGGGCATAGATGGGGAACTCATCAAATGTGCAGATGACACCAAGCTGGCAGGAATAGCCAACACTCCAGAAAACAGGCTTAGAATACAGGAGGATCTGGATAGACTTGAACACTGGCTGCTATCTAACAAAATGAAATTCAATGGTGAAAAAAGTAAGGTTCTACACTTAGACAAGACAAACCAAATGTACAGGTATAGTATAGGGAGTAGCTTGCTCAATAGTAGTAACTATGAGAGGGATCTCGGAGTCCTAGTGGACAATCATTTAAATATGAGCCAGCAGTGTGCTGCAGCTGCCAAAAAAGCCAACACGGTGCTAGGCTGCATTAACAGAGGGATAGAATCAAGATCACGTGAAGTATTAATACCACTTTACAATGCCTTGGTAAGGCCACACTTGGAATACCGCATCCAGTTTTGGTCACCATGATGTAAAAAAGATGTTGAGACTCTAGAAAGAGTACAAAGAAGAGCAACAAAGATGATTAGGGGACTGGAGGTTAAAACATATAAGGAATGGTTGCTGGAATTGGGTATGTCTAGTTTAACGAAGAGAATGACCAGGGGGGACATGATAGTAGTGTTCTAATATCTCAGGGGCTGCCACAAAGAAGAGGGAATCAAGCTATTTTCCAAAGCGCCTGAAGGCAGGACAAGAAGCAACGGATGGAAACTAACCAAAGAGAGAAGCAATCTAGAACTAAGGAGAAACTTCTTGACAGTTAGAACAATTAACCAGTGGAACAACCTGCCTCCAGAAGCAGTGAATACTCCAACATTGGAAGTTTTTAAGAAGAGACAGCCATTTATCCGAAATGGTATGGGGTTCTTGCCTGAGCAGGGGGTTGGACTAGATGACCTCAAAGGTCCCTTCCAACTTTATCATCATCATCATCATCATCATCATCATTATTATTATTATAGGTTGAATAATAATTTGAACCTGTAGAGTTGAAGAGAATTATATAAAAATTCTCATCTGATTCAGGAATATCATCATCATGGATAAATATTGTTATATTCTGTTCTTTTATTCCAATATCAAACCAAAGGACTCCGTTTTTTTCATAAGACAAGAAATCTTCTTCAGCACTGGCATTTCCATCAATAGCGGCATATAAAACAGAAACAACATCAGCACCAGAGTCATTTCTTACAACTACAAATTCAGCAATGCCACCTTCATGAACCTTCAGAATAACAGGATCTGAAATATAATTAAGTCATTAGGTGTAAAAGCATGCAAAACATCAATATGTATAGATTGCCTTTCAAAAAGTAATATTAAATAATTGTTATATTAATTTCAATGCCTAGCTTGTGATATCATATTAAAACATAGATTATGTCAATCATAGTTAAGAATCCACATTGCTTCTGTGATTTTCAAGCTTGCTCTTATTTGATTTTGTACCCCATCTAAAATCTAACCCCAAGTTGATGATTGTTGATCTTGACAATGTTGCTGAACCATATCTCATAATCATTCTTATTATTGGCCATGTTAACTGAGGTGTGAAAAATTGTAAGAGGGACAGTCTGATGGAATAGTTAAATGCACTGAGAAATTGACATGAAGCCAGTTGTATGACTTTGGCCCAGTCTCTCTTTCTCTCTCTCAGCTCTAGGAAGAAGACAATGGCAAACCAGCTCCAAAAATCTTGCCCAGAAAATTGCAGAGCAGATTCAGACAGTCATCAGGAATCAATAAAAAAACTTAGGGGCACACACATGAAAAAAATGTAAATCATAATATCTAAAAATCAGAGTACAGTATTCACTCCTACTATAATCAATCCATAAGGCAAAAAACAGCTTTTTAAAGTAAAGAGAGAGAGAGAGAGAGATGGGAGAGGTAAGAGACAAACCAGGCATTATTTTACTAAGGACTTAAATAAACTATGATTAATGTTTCTAGCCATAGATTTGTGCAACATAATGTTCCAGGCATAACTCATACAGTTCATTCTTGGCTCCAGAGCTTCCTATAATTGTACTATTCTTGTATTTAAACATAAACTAGTAGAATGGCACTAACCTGCAAAGTAAATTGGATAATCGTTTTTGGTGATCTGCAATGTTGCTGTCGTTATATTTCCTAGGCTAGCACCTCCTGTTGTATTGAAAAGACTAATTATGAATACCTCCATTTCTTCAGGTATCTTGGGGGGGGAAAAATCACAAAATTTATTTATTAATAGTATTAAATTAAACCAAAGATGCCAATCATTAATTGAATACTTGCATAGTAATAGTAATGAAATTTAAATCTTATGAATAAAACATTTTATATAGCCATTAGACATAATTTAAATCTGGTCCAAAGGACATTGTTTTTATTATTCCATTTCAGTGTTTTCAGCTAATCAGCTAAAAGGAATGTTTTAGCAGAGTCCTCATTCAAGAATGCAGGTATATCTTTGTTGACCTTTCATACTTAAGTTTAGAGAAGGGGCGTTGTCTTACCTGAACGCCTTTTCTCAGCATGATGATGTAGAATCCACCGGTGGGTAATCTTAGCCTTCCTGCTCAGATGAGACTAAGTCAGAACTTTATCCACGCCTCCCTCTGGGATGTCCTCCAGTTATTGATGAGGCGAAGTATCTGTGATGAAGTTTGGTGCAATGGCTCCAATTATCATGACACCTGCCTAGACTGCCGTAAAGGGAGGGTGTGGATTCTACATCATCATGCTGAGAAAAGGTTTTCAGGTAAGACAATGTCCCTTCTCCAGCATGATGAATGTAGAATCCACCGGTGGGACATAACAAAGCCGCTCATGTCCCTACAGGCAGGGAAAAGTCTAGGCTTGTGTCCCCTGAGAAGAAACTACTTGTTGTAGAACCCGCCTACCAAACAAGGCATCCGCCGCTGCAAACCTATCAATCTTGTAATGTCATACAAATGAGGAAGGGGAGGACCATGTCGCTGCCCTACAGATCTCCTCGACCGAAGCCTGGGTGGACCAGGCCGCTGACGCAGCTGCACTGCACATCGAGTGAGTAGTGATGTGTGCAGGAACTGGAAGTGACTGAGAAAGATAGGCTCAAGCAATGCATGCCTTGATCCACCTACCAATGGTCGAAGAGGAAACCTTCTGACCCATGGCACAGGGCTGAAAGGACATGAACAAGGCCTCTGACTTGCGAAAGGCCAAAGTTCACTTGACATAATAGCACAGGGCCCTGCGCACATCCAACTTATGCCACTGTCTTTCCAGACGATGGGACGGATTAGGACAAAAATCTGGAAGAACCAGATCTTGGGACCTATGAAACCAGGTATTGACTTTTGAGATGAAGGAAGGGTCCAATCGAAGGACCACCCTATCCTCAAAAAAGGTACACAAATCACTCCTAACTGAGAGTGCGGCCAATTCCGAAATCTGCCTAGCCGATGTGATAGCTACTAAGAATGCCACTTTTAGAGAAAGAAAATGTAGAAAGCAAGACCTGATAGGCTTGAATGGTGGAGTAGTCAGAGGAAAGGAGGCTGCAAGGCCCTCTGGAAGGGAAAAGACTTTAAGGGATCTCTCAATTTAAAACAAGTCCTCTTTCCCTCATTCCTGAAATGCACTTGCTGTTTAGTTGTGCAGCCTCTGCTGTGATCCAAATTCACCTGCTTCCAAAGAGAACCTTGTGGCCTTGACAACAGTTGGAAAGGGAAGCCCTCTGGTCTGCCCAAGCTCCGAGGATCTCCTATTCGCCGCAAGCCAGCTGTTCTGCTGATCTGTGCTCCTGTTGATCATCTCGATCGGAGCTAAAAGCCGAACTTTAAATCGGCCTGTATCCTGCTCCACAGGAGCCTGTTAGGCTCGTTGAAGCCCAAAAGGCCTGAGTAATATTCCAATCAAATAGTCAATTTAAGTCCAAATTTCGATCAAGAATAAGCCAAATCTATTTAGAGACTTTTGAATAAAATAAAATCCAAATGAAAACTAAATAGTGAATCAATTAACCTAGTCTAACTGAGGAACCAAAAGAATTGTGTCCTACTGAGCTGAGAGTAAGTCAATAACTGGAGGACACTCCCAGAGGGAGGCGTGGCTAAAGTTCTGACTTAGTCTCATCTGAGCAGGAAGGCTGAGATTACTCACCGGTGGATTCTACATTCATCATGCTGGAGAATACTCGGTACTTGTATATACTCCTCTTGGAATTATTATCATCATCATCCTGTGTTATAAATTTATTTGCCCCTCTTCCACAATTAACAATTACTGTAAAAATGATTACCTCATCAGGGACTGAATAAATGGTGATATCTTTTGAAAATTCCTCATTTCCAAAAAAAATTGTTCCTTGGTCTGGAAAAATATCTTTCGTAGAAATTGAGTTTGTTGCCCAGGATACACTCACACTCCCAAAGTTTCCTTGGTTTCTTATTATTTTAAAAACAGCTTTAAAACACAAGTATGCAGATATTTTCATCAGATAACTTCCAAGACAGGTAAGCAAAACTTAATATAAAACTAATATAAATGAGGTTTATTTTTGAATGTTATAATGTCACATAGGTAAATTTACATTAGAAACAATGAACAAATGTTCAAATTACTATTTTGCCCACAAAATGCACATTAAAAAGTACTTCGGATGTCAGTGTTGTACAACTGAATTAGTTTAATCGTTTAAATGCTATGACTATGATTTGTTAGCCACATGATTGGATTCACATATGCAAAGCATAAATCTAGGTATTACCAATACAGCACAGTGATTGGATTCATACTGTACATAATACAGAAAGGAAAAAAACATAGCATAATACAGTATGTAAACCTAGCTGTTATGAAAATAATTTATGCTGATTGGGAATGCCAAGGTCTAGTTGGAGAAATAGCAACGCAAGTCAACTCTTCCCATGACTGATTCCAGATATCTGTACTCCTGATTCAGTACCAAATATTAAATCCATAAAGTGTAGTTTAATCATGATAATTAAAGTTGTGCCACAATGACACTTGTAATATTAGTGTCTCAGGTAGAAGATAGAAACAATGAACTTTGGTAAATACATAGTAGAAAGGTTAACAGTTTTGTTTACTTATTAAAAGTATACCCATATACTTTCTCATTTATGAAAATCTTTTTATCAAGAAAACAATGATGAATTACCAGCATAGAAGTCTTCCGCTTTACTTTCATTTATTGTTACTATCAGCATATTGTCAGCAAACTGAATAATTCCATGTGGATCATTGTTTTTCAGAATTGTGATGTTGACTCTTGTAGCATTTCCCAGCTTACTTGGCAGGTCACCATGGCTACTGAGGAGCACTGAATAAAATTCATCTAACTAGAACAGGGAAACTGAATCAGAACAATAGGGACAGAACTAGCAGCATAGTAATGAATAGATATTTGAATGAATGCTACAAACTTGACTAACGTGAACTTTTACTACTATTTTTTTAAAGGCTTCATTCGCATATTTTTCAATCCAGTCCAAAATGGTTAGTGATTCATTTACACTTCTTTTCTGCTACAGTACAATCCTAGTGCAATATCAAGTTATATTTTGGAAGAGATAAAGCATCCCTCCATAATAATGATGAACATTAGAGAAATACTGTGATGGATCAATTAATATATCCTATTTTTTATACTGTATAATCTAGATAATACTTTGATTTTAAATGTCTTGAATTTTCAATATAATGGACAAAATCTGTCCATGCTCTATATGCTTCTACACATTCATAAAATCCTATTCATCATTCTATTCATACTATACTGCACAATATACAGTACATAAAATACACATGCAAAAAACATTTTTGCCATTTTATGCCTGTATAAAATTTTATTTTAATTTAATGGACATTCTGTTTTAATGGGGAATGCTGATTTCAATTCCACACAGAATGTTGACTAAATAAAATCTATGTAATACTTATGTTTCATAGATTTATTTTTTTATTTATATCTTGCCTTTATTATTTGTATAAATAAGGTGGCAAACATGCCTAATACTTCTTTCTCCTTCTATTTTTTCAGAACAATCCTGTGAAGTGGATTGGGCTATGAGAGAGTGATTGGTTCAAGTAATCCAACTGGCTTTCATGCCTAAGGAAGGATGAACTCACACTCTTCTGGTTTCTAGCCTGGTGAATTCCTACTGGTATTTTCTGGCTGCAAGTCCATGAACGTTTAACTGAAGGAAGACTAGCAGAACTAAGGTGAATGTACTTCAAAGTGCACAGCTTTAAAATTGGTAAACATTACATTTCTCTTCAGTCATAGAAAATATCTTTAAAGTATGGGGACTGGAAATTACTACTTAACCCCATGGGTAGATCATAATTTACAGACACTAAGAAAGAAACCTGACAGCAAAACCTGTTTGGTCTAGGGTGGAAATCTATAACAGTATTATCACTGACTCTGTATCAACAGATGACATTATCCAGCAGTTTCATGTAGAATGGAGGGAGAATAGAGTCCTGTGGGCTCTTTAATATAGAAATCTAGGATTTGACTAGACTAGACTTCTTTCCTCCACCAACAACAACTAGAAATTGTCAGGAAAAAGGGAGAGTATCAAGTTAACACTACTTGAAAATACCTAAACTTTGAAGCCAGTGCAGAAGGATACCATAATCAAAGATACCAAAAGCTGCTGAGAGATCAAGTAATGCTAGGATGGGTTCACTACCTCCATCCCAGTCCCACTACAAATCATTTTTAAGTATGATCAATGCAGTATCAACACTGTTATCTGATTCATAAAAAAGAACAATATTCATTTCATGCAATCCTTTTGTAGCTGTAGGCAGACTATTTTTTTCAATAACCTTTTCTAATAACCGAAGGTTAGAGGCTGGATAAAAATATAACGGTGGTCACACTTACAGGTGGTCCTTACTTACCAACTGCCTCATTTAATAATCATTCAAATTACAATAGTGTAAACAAAGCTTTGCAACCAATCTTCCCATTTATAACCACTAGAGTGTCCTGAAGTTATATGATTATAATTCAGGTGCATCATAGCCAGCATGTATTTACAATCATTGCAGCATCCTGTGCTCCTTGACTGCTATTTGTATGCTTTGCAAATTGGTTTGAGACAAGCAGAGTTAACAGAGAGGATGGAAGTAAAATTTTAAATCATGTTCACAACTCAGTCGACTCACTTAACAACCAATGAGAAATGAAGTTATAAGCCCTTCATAGTGACATGATGTTTCAGTTAACAACTGTGTCACTTAGCAAAGGAATTGCTAGTCCCAATTGTGATTACTGAGTGAGGACTATCTGTGTAGCATTTCAAATTGCTCAAGTCTAATAGAGTCAAACCTTCTCAGCTAAAAACATGCCTTAGTCATCTCCAAGGGACATACCTCGCTGGAATCTATCTTAGAGTGAGTCAGAATGACAAGAATTTTTTCTGGGAATTATGGAGGCAGAAAGGCCACAAAGCACAATCTAAGACCATGGACACACCTTAATTCAGGCAGTGGTGAGGACCTCAATTAAGCCATGGATCAGAGCCTCAAGATCAATCCCAAGCTTTCTCTGAAACCTAACAGGATCCATTAAACAATATTGGTTACTATTAGCCTAAATGAGACATCAGTAATTTTCCCCTCCTCTTTTTACCTCTGGAATCTCATCCATTCTTGTTAGCAAAGTAATTTTAATTTCTCTTTCCCCAGGTTTAAACTCCAAAACTCCTGTATTTCCATAGAACTCATTGCTGTCTCTTGGCTCTATAGTGTAGTGTAGAAATTGCTCCATAAGTGCTCCTCTGGTACGTACAATCTGGAGTTCAACAGATTCTCCTTCCTGTAAAATAAAATTATTTTTTTTCAAAAATGGAATGCAAAAGAGCACTATTGATATTGGATATGACTCTCTTCAAATTCAAATATGAATATTTACCTTTATCCTATAGGGACCTCTGGAAGATGAAGCAAACTCAAACACTCCTCCAGGGTCATCATTTTCTGGAATGATCAGTTTGCGACTAGTATATCCAGATTTCAGGATTTGATTTTCGACATTCACACTGAAGAAAAAAATTAAATGTATATGGAATATGCAGATTGCTTGAAATTAAATGGACCAAAGCCTATGATAAAGTATAAATATAGTGACCATATATTTTTGGAATAAAATAAAGGACAAACCTGAAAAATCCAAAAGATGTTCATAAGAAATATAGGAATGTATATATTCATAGCATAATGCTTTATAAAGGAAAATTCAAGAGCAAAACCAAAAATTGTATTCTAATAAAAAAATCAAATAGTATGTGTAAATTTAGTTTAAAAAATTCAGTTCATGAATGTGAAAGACTGTGCATTAAATGGTACTTTTTACATGATAAAAGTTAAATGACCAAAATAAAGGACAAAAGTGAGTTTTTGAAAAATTAATAAATATAAAAGAGAGGTTTCTAAAGTGAAGGATTGTTCTTTTTAATATGGTCACTGTAATTATAAAGCATTAGGGGTTCTATATGCCACCACTGCCAACTGAGATTTTTGCCCTCCCCCGTCCCACTCAAAAAAGGCTTGTCCTGAACTGGCTTCATTCAGAAAGTAGGTAAAACTGTTGCTCTAGCAAAGGTATACAAACATTGCCTAAGCCCCCCCCCCCCCCAAAAAAATCTCTTTTACACTGACAATGTAATTTGTCAGAAAAAACAGTCTACTAATACTTACAGTAATCAAATAAAATATTTCTCAGTATTCCATATCACATAAAGAATCCTCTCTGAGGATTATTTGGATTTTAGAAAACAGATTGCACATTACATAGCAAAACAGAGGAGTCCATGTGTACAACACACATTTAAAAAACAGGTGAAGCTTTAGGCAGACAATTACAGTTGCCATCTTGACTTGTTCTTAATCTGTGGACACCCCAAAGAGAAAATTTATTTAATCACTGACTGTTTCCAGTTCAGTAAAGCAGCCTGGCAAATAGAACTAAGTTTAATTGTTTCACTGCCAGGATTTTTGTGTACAAGTATTTAATTTAAATCTTGTTAAATATTACTTCAGGTTCCTAATTATATGCCAGATTGTATAAAAATTACAATTTACATGTAACAGTAGTCTGTTTTAAAAGCCTGTTGTACTAATGTTCCTTTGCTAAGTGTGCAACCTATACACTTTTGTCTAAGGACGAGTCATACTGAATGCAGCCATTTTGCTTCTAAATAAACAGCCTTCATTGAATTGTGCTATACATGATTCAAATGCTGCAATGAAAAAGTATAATTTGATTAAAGACTTCTGTAAATAATCCCTTTTTTGTACTTGGTTCCTACAGCTCAGTGAAAAGAGATTTGGGGTACAGGTTTTTCAAACCATCTACCGTTCTGGGCTATCTTCAAACATCAAGCCATGCATTCGTAACCATTATGGTTGTTGTTAGAATCCCCCCTCCTCCCAAAAATGTTTTCAATCCACCAAGACATGTTACCAAGGGGCACTAAACAGCATGCTTTCCCTGAGAAGGCTTGCAAGGCAGAAACAAAAACCAAAGGACATTCCTGTCCAGACCAACCACTTCCGAAACAAAAAAGCTAGTTCACTGAAAACAAAGACACAGCTTGCGGCACTTACCCAAAGTACACGACAAACCTTTCTGTCTCTACCCTGTCAATGTGGAGAGAAAGAAATGGGGGACAGAAATAAAACCACTTTTGGCCAAGTTCTTTGTATGAGAGTTCTTTAGATGGTAGAAATCAAATGAAAGATTATAATACAGCACTTTTCATCGACCTACTGTTTATTATGGGAATCCTTGTTCCAGCAATGCTAGCAAGAGATTCAGGAATTTGCACTTGTAATTCAGATGACCCCATGACCAATTGGGATGTCAAGGACTCTTTAAGCCCTTCATTACAGCATTGCTCAAAGAGTTAGTTGCTGGCTGCCCCAGTACAGTGTTCAGGAATAGAAGCCCAGCAGTTGAGTCCATTTTTATTCAGGACTACTTGTAAGTACTCAGTGCTTTGGATCAGACTAAAAAAGTCTGTTTTGTGTGTAAGTGTATTGCCTCCAGCACCTGTCAATCTACTAAACAGACCTAGTAATTGTGTAAGTTAACGAAGGACAGAGGTTGCCTTTGTCCAACATTGTATTGATGGGCGTATGAGGGTGTATTAATACACTAATGATAAGAATAATACAAATGAGAAAAACATTTCCAAGCTTATAATAATTTCATCTAAAAACAAAAAGTTAGAACTGAACAAAGAATTATTTTTCCCTTAAAAAATCTGAAATAAAATAAAACTTTTAATCCTACCCCTAATATTTTAAGACAACAGTTCCTTTGATTAATTATAAATTGGTGTCTCTATTTCTGTGGTTTGTTATATCTGTAAATGCAGAAGGTTAAAATTCTTTTGTAGAAATGTGAGTTCCCACTACATTAGGAAAATTTTTACAAATACAACAGTTGAGAAAACACAGAAAATTAAGGATTCATCTGGGAGGAGGAAGATGAGCAAGCATTTTAGAAATATAGAATATATCATCTATATAGATGACATAATCATTACACATTCATAATATAGAAGCAAGAACATAAAGATAAGTGGGACAACTGCATACAGCAAATATAGTTTTGGAGATCTAGATTCTAGGTAAAAGCAAAACAATATATACATTTACATCATGCTTCCCTCTTATGAAATTAACTTATGCTATATCACAATGTCAAACTCGCCGTGTCACGTGACGTGTCCCGACGTATCACAGCTTTTTTTGCATTACTGGAACAGGGGTGGACACGGCCTCCACTTGATGCAACCGGCCCGCAGGCTGGCAATTTGACACCTCTGTGCTATATGATATCAAACTAAAAGCTATGCTATGCTTGAGTTAAAAGCTTAATGACATGTATCTTTAGTTAACAGTGTCTATCAATTTCATTTCTGCTATAACTTAATAACCCAATAATTATCTTTATTTTTATGATATTAGCACAGTTCATTTTTCAGTATTATAGTATGTAATTAAATGAATAAATTTTCAAGTTTATCTCAGAATCGGGCATGACTGAGAAGGACACCTGACTGAAACTTTGCTTTTTTACCATTTCAATTAAACAAGTTCAAATCAGATATTTTGTGGTGGCTACTTTATAAACAAATTAGACATAAAGTAAAAGAAAAGAGCAAAATTTTTTATTTTAGTCAAAGACCAGAGTAAAATTACTGAGTTATAAGTAAAACTGTATGTTTCTACAAGATTAGATAAATGATAAAATATAATTCATAAAGTATAATAAAACAATTAGGTAATATTGCTAATTTATATATCTATAAATTATTAAACTATATAGGTTCAGTTTAAGTGTAAAATAAAAGAAAGATTAATCAGATAAAATGCTTAAATTTACTCTGCAGAAATGTAAAAACAGCAAATAATTTAGTAGATGTTGTCAAATTCTACCTGAGCATATCCTCTCCAAGAAAAGAATTAAATTGTGATCAGCTAACAGTCAGATGTCACCCTTGTGAATTCCATTGTGCTTTCTGGACTGAATGCCAGATTAGTATGCCTAAAATTACAGTTTAAATACGTGTCATCTATTATATTATGGTTAAGTTTTATATAAGCCTTTTATATTACTGCATCAGAAGAAAGCATTATGTTAATTTTTTTTAATTATCAAAGAGTACCTGTCTAATGATAATGTTAAGGTCTCATTCATTTCAGGTATGTCATCAGCTTGAATAGTAATGTTGATTGCTGTGTCACTTTGTCCAGATAAAAACAAAACTGAACCAGAAAAAGGCCATATGTCATCAATAGTCACAGCTTTTGAATTGAGGCCTATAGGTGTTAGACTCCAGAATACAGTGGCTTGTCCATCTGTCCCATCTCGATGCAAAGGAATGGAGCTCTAGAACAAATACCAAACTTGTAACCTTTGCAAACCTTGATTTTCCAAGCTATAAGCAATCTAAAATTTTACAGCGTATTTCTGAAACTGAGGACATATGTACATATTTGTCCTCAGTTTATTTATCCTGGAACATTTTGTGCATAATAAAAAATAAAAGTGATTGATAAAGTAGCTCTTTAAACACTGACAGCTTGATCATCACCATGAAATTATAAGAAAAAAGTTGTGGTGTTTGATTTTAGCTGTAATGAAAAAGTATAATTTTTATTGTATCTACAAAACTCACAATTTTAAACACTGACAAGGCTTTTCATAGATAAGAACAAATGAATTCTAAACTTCAGTTTAAAACGTTGATTTAGACTTGCTAAAATAATCATTCATTTCATGGCTATGACTACATTAGAAATATTTCATATACGTGTTAGAAAACATTCCTGCATTAAAATATATGCTATTTTTTCTGAATACTTTGCTTAATTTATAAGAGCAAGGTATAGAAAAATAGACTTACTACTGCAAAAAGAGAATCTTCTGGCTCGAGTAAAATTATTGGAAGGTTGCTGATAAAGCCAATTTCTCCATTTGCTATATCTGGTGTAATTCTTAATGATACATTTTTAATTTCACCTAATCGAGGACTTATAGAAGGAATTTGAGGAATAATATTCAGTAATTCAACTTTTTCCAGCTGAAATAAGAAAAAGATTTTAAAATTTTCTGTTTTTAATAGACATGCAATAGAACATATTTTAACAATTACTTATTAGTATGACTTATTAGACTGGAGCTTTACTTTTTGCTATATCAATATTCAATGCATTAAAAGTTTTGTGATCCCTAAATGAAAAAAAAGTCAAGCTTTTACCTTAATTATAACAGGCATGTTAATATCTTTGTCAGAATTAAATATTTTTAACAGCATGATCACTATATTTGTACAAGCAGCACAAATTTAATATTGAATCAGCTACATTGACAAAGAAACAGTGAAATAGGAAGTCATCTAAAAATTATCTAAGAATAGCAGACAACATTTTTTGGATTAAAAAAAAATAACCAGTGTAAAGATCAGGTAGCATTAAGATGGAGGGACCAGTAAAAAAAGCTTACAACCATAAACAGCTAAATAGAAAATTGGAAAAAAAGAAAATAGCCAATCACTTCTACATTTTTGCCAAGTAAAAAATCTGGTTAGATCCATGTAGTGACTTGTATAAATAAGAGCCGAGGTGGCACAGCAGTTAGAGTGCAGTACTGCAGGCCACTTTAGCTGACTGTGTTCAGCAGGTCAGCGGTTCAAATCTCACCGGCTCAAGGTTGACTCAGCCTTCCATCCTTCCGGGGTAGGTAAAATGAGGACCCAGATTGTTGGGGGCAATGTAATATATATATACATTGCTTACTGGTGTACACCGCTTAGAGAGTGCTTGCACTTAAAGCGGTATATAAGTCTCATAAATAAATAAATAAATAAATATAACATAGAAATAAGCCTGGAAATTAGAATAAGATATAGGAGATGCTTTTTAGATAATTGAGAAAGCTAAAGAATATACAAAATAAGTCACTATGTGCTTCATTGCCTATACAAAAGCCTTTGAGTGATCAGTCATGTCAAATGCTATGATGTATATTTAGGTAGTCCTTGACTTATGATCACAATTGGGCCCGTAATCTTGGTAATTGAGCAAAGTAGTCATTGCAAATGGTAATCACAGGATTGCTGAACACTTAGCGACAGTCATAAATTTGAACAGGTTGCCAAGCATCTAGATTACAATAATTTGACTCACAAGGATAGTTTTGTGATGGTCAGAAGTGCTTTACGGGCTGTAAAGCATTGTTAAATGAATGGTCATAAAGTGCATACCTACATACCTACTTGCATACCTACAAAGATCAGACTCATGCAAGCCATGGTATTCCCTATTACATTCTATGGAAGTTAAAGTTGTACTATGAAGAAGCAAGATAGGAAAAGTATTAAGACTTTTGAATTTTGTTGTCATAGAATCCTGACAGAATACTGTAGATAGACAAGAAAAGAAACACATGGATCATCAACCAAAAATTCTCACTCAAGACACAAATGACCAGGCTCAAATTATCTTATTTGGAACATATTATTGTATGTAAGGACCTAGCTCTCTGGAGAAGGCTCTCATGCTGGGAAATATAGAAGGAAAGAGAAGAGGATGACCAGCAGCAAGATGGACAGACTCAGTTACAATGGTGATATGGGACCTGTTGGAAGAGCTGAAGCTGAAGATTAAGGATAGAGCATCATGGAGAAAACCTATTTACATGGTTGCTATAAGTTGACAACAACTTGATGACATATCAATCAGAATACAGCTGGAAGGGACCTTGGAGGTCTTCTAGTCCAGCCCCCTGCTCAAGCAGGAGAACCTATACCATCTCAGACAAGTGATTGTCCAGTCTCTTCTTAAAAACCTCTGGTGATGAAGCACCCATAACGTCTGAAGGCAAGCTGTTCCACTGGTTAATTGTCCTCCTCACTGTTAGGAAGTTTCTCTTTAATTCCAGGTTGCGTTTCTCCTTGATTAGTTTTCACCCATTGTTTCTTGTCTTACCTTCTGGTATTTTGGAAAATAAATTGACCCCCTCTTTCTTGTGGCAGCCTCTCAAATATTGGAATGCTGCTATCATGTCCCTCCTAGTCCTTTTTTCTAGATTGGCCATACCCAAATCCTGCAACTGTCCTCCATATGTTTTAGTCTCCAGGCCTTTAATCATCTTAGTTGCTCTTCTTTGCAGTTTTTCCAGTCTCTTTTTTGTAATGTGGTGTCCAAAACTGGATGCAGTATTCCTGGTGTTTTTTTTCTTTCTCTTTTCCTCTTTAGCCTATGAAGCAGGATGCTGACTGGAAGGTAATTTTTACACTATTCCTAAGTGAGAGGAAGCATTGATCAGTTATGTTGCTGCTTGTTCTCAGCGTTCCAAATTTTACAAGAGTAAAGATGATTCTATGGCTGGCTTTCATACACTTCGATGAGACTGAGAAATAGAAATGGAGCTGTGTGGAAGTGCCTTCTTTGCTGATATAGAAAACCTGGAACTTTTTCTTTACTTCCCATCTCTTTGTGCAACACAGTCTTGCTATAATACTTGGAAATCAAGAAGAGTCCTAACATATATACAAGACCATAATGTTTTCACAACTCTTGAGATATATATAAAATATATCCATTCAAAATATTGTCATGTTAATAATTAAAAAATAATTCTCATTTTTTCAATCCCTTCCCCCATTCCCTTCCCATTTTCTTTCTTGCTTTGAATCTCACACATATTTTTTCCCTTTCACAAAAAAAACAAAAACAAAAAAAACCCAAAGAGTTTTATCTAAACATAAGTGCTATGGAAATTGATTTTCAGGAAAATTGTACATTGGGAAGTACAATTCATTATTTCTTTCTCATATGATAAGTTTTAAAAAATAGTAATTGATTGGATATTAGGAACATACAGATTATTTGAATGGCAAATCATGGCACGCTGATACATCTCTTTGAATAGTTGTGACATAATATTAGGCATCACAAATTATTTGAGTTTTATGCATATAATGTATATACCTGTATTAAGAAATGGGCTCCATTTTGAAGAAATGCATCATTTCTTATTGGTATTTTAATGGTGTCATTAGGTTTTCCTTCTGGAAAGTAGAGAATACTTCTTCTGGAAGTGTTTAAAACACCTTCTTTAGCTCGTTCAGAATCCACAGGTCCAAAAGGAATATACATGATAATATAAAAGAGCTTCACGTCTCCCACAGTTCCCCTTTGCCTTGCAAAGCTAAGGGACAAAAAGCGTCCATCTGGGCTGCTTTCTATCCTCTGATGCTCCAAATGACAGAACTGAATTACACCATAAACATCATCACTATCCTGAATGTAGAACAAAAGCTACAAGAAGGACAAACAAAATTCTTGTTAAAAGCAAATTCAATCCCAGTTATATTTTCTCATCATTTATATGATTCTAATTGATATTTTAGCTCTCATGATAAATCTAAGAACTCAACATTTGCTATTCTAATTATGACTGTCATTAGCACATAATTTAATATGAAGGTGCATGAGTCACATTGACATAAATCCAGAGCTTTCCCATATTCCAACATCTGGCTAGAACTGAGCTACTAATAGCATTTCAACATAAGTGGCCATACCACCAAGAAGGGTTTTAAATATAAACCTTAAGGATATATCTTTATCACTATACTCTTAAATGTTCTGCTCACAAGCCAAAGGCATTTAGATATTCTCTAAAAGTAAGAGACCACTTAACACTATGTAACTAAAAGCAACAACTTTTTAGCAAGCAGCCAAACTTTTGCAGATATTGAGAAATAGCTATTATGCATCTTAGCATTAAGCATTCCTATGCAGTTTACGTAAAAATCTAACATTCCATCTATTCTATTCTACTCTATTGTCCCTATCATTTTTGATAAATTTCCAAAAATAGGATTCTCTCATGGTAGAAAGTATTTCTTTCTCAAGATTAAAATTTCTCTAGTACAGGAAAGCATACAACAACTTATAATCCTTGCAATATTATTCTAGTAAATATCATTTTATAGATTAAAAATAAGATGGCTATTCTTGGGTACATCGTAGCATTATTTTCTAAGCATTATTTTCCCACAAACTCCGTCTCAGTGCTTGCAGCTTTTTAGAAAAATAAATGTAGACTTACCTCAGCTGGGTCACTCACTTCTGCCCCTCCTTGCATTGTATCATCTAAAATTTGAAGCAAATATGGCTCTGCTTCTTCAGGGATATTATCATCAATGATATTTAGATGGAGGGATGCCAATAACTGCCCTTCAGCAAAATGTAACACCCCTGAGTCTGGAGTGAGATCTGTTGTCACAGGTGAAGGATCTGTGCTATTGCGAGTTATAATCCAGGAAACTGAAATATTTCCATGTGTTCCACCATTCCTTACAAGAGTGATGCCTTCATACCTACATGATGCACAAAGAATTAACAAGAGTTAATATGTGTAACATTGACTGGGACCAGTTGCAATACTGACTCCATTCTAGGTCTCTAAAATGCTTCAGATTTGATTTGACAGAGGTGCTTTGGAACATGTTAGAACATGAAGGCAGATTCTCAGGTAGGTATTGTTTTCATATTTCTATATTTTCCAAAGTTTCTTACAAAGGATTGCACAGTTTCATTACTTTCCATTTATGTCACTGAAGCTCTAAGCTCCACCTATGAATGCACACAGCCAGAATTGTTACTCAGAATTTTGATAATGGTAAGAATAATAAAATTAAATAGAGCAGGAAAGAAAAAGAGAAAGGAAGAAATAAAAAAGTGCAAAAAAGAAAGGAAAAAAGATGAAAAAAGGAAGAAAAATATAAAGATATAAAGAAGTGGTTTTTGATCTGTCAATTGTATTTTAATTTTTCTTTCTAACATTACATCATGACTCTCTTCTTTTAATAAACTATCTTGTCTAATCGTAAAACCATTAATCATAAGTTCATTTTTTTTCTTTTTTCATGAAAAAAGACCATAAAGGGTTTCCAGTCACCGATAAATGTAGATAGTTTTTTTTCTCTAATCATTCACACCTACTGCTTCAGTGACTCCATCCAGCCATCTCATCTATTGCCCTCAATCCCCATCCAAAGCTCCATAATCTTCACTAAAGAGCCTTCTCTTCTAGGACCGACCGGTTTGAACGCCTTGCAGTCCAAGGGACTCGCAGGAGTCTTCTCCAGCACCACAGTTCAAAGGCCTCAATTCTTTTGCGCTCAGCCTTTCTTATGGTCCAACTTTCACAGCCATACATTGCAACTGGGAAAATCATGGCCTGGACTATGCACACTTTTGTTGGCAGGGTGATGTCTCTGCTTTTTAGAATGCTGTCTAGATTTGCCATAGCTTTCCTCCCCAGGAGCAAGCGTCTTTTAATTTCTTGGCTGCAGTCTCCATCTGAGGTGATCTTGGAGCCCAGAAAAATAAAATCTGTCACTATCTCCATTTCTTCCCCATCTATTTGCCAGGAATTGAGAGGGCCGGATGCCATGATTTTGGTTTTCTTAATGTTGAGTTTCAAGCCAACTTTTGCACTCTCCTTCTTCACCCGCATCAAGAGGCTCTTTAGTTCCTCTTCACTTTCTGCCATTAGAGTGGTATCATCTGCATATCTTAGGTTGTTGATATTTCTCCCGGCAATCTTAATTCCAACTTTTGATTCATCTAGCCCTGCCTTTCTCATGATGTGCTCTGCATATAAGTTAAATAGGCAGGGCGACAGTATACAGCCTTGCCAGACTCCTTTTCCAATTTTGAACCAATCAGTGGTTCCGTGTTCGGTTCTCACTGTTGCTTCTTGACCCGCATATAGGTTTCTCAAGAGACAAATGAGATGGTCTGGTACTCCCATCTCTTTAAGAACTTTAAGAACTCTTTAAGAACATTGCATACAAGTATGTAAATCATGTGGTTTGCCCTGCAACATTGTGATGCATATTTTGTCATTGCCATATTGATACCACCCACTGACCCGGACATGTCTATTTAGATAGGCTTTGATAAACTTCTGGTTTATATATTGAATTAAAAGTGTACTTTCTCTTGAAACTGGTGCATCAAATGGAATCTCATTAAGCTTACTTTGATAAAATTGCACTGCTTTGATGGACAGTCAGCAGGGAGTATCAAAATGTTTAAAAGGAGCAGGTCCAGGTCACATGGTTCAGTTGCTATTTTGATCACTTGGGATAATACGGTTTCAATAGCTATCTTGATTTCCCCCCTTCCAATATCCCTAATTGCTTTATTTCTTGGCCTAAATCAATATCTATTTTTAAGTACTGTGTTTTAACTTTAAGGTCTCAAATAACTTTGAACCCAAACACAGAGAAGGAGAATATCAATCTATCCCACTTTCGCCATGTTTTAAGATGTTCTAGAAAGGTTCTCTTTACAAAACCTTTTATATATTATTATTTGAAGAAAGCCTTTTCTTTACTATAATGCCACTGACTTCAATATTCTTTCTGAATGATTAAAGACTGGAATTAAAAAAAGGTTAATTTACCCATTTTTCCTGTTTTTTATGTGACTTTTTTTGTCTCAATGAATATGATCATTCATTTTCGTGAAAGTCAATCTAAAAATAGTCTTAATTAAGTAAGCATTTAGAATAGCATTTTACAAAACTATAAAAGAAAAACTAGACAATCCTGAAAAAAACCTCACTGATATTAAAATAATGTCAGTGTGGTTTGATTGAAGTATTTAATTAAGAAAATTAGTTAAATTATAAATTTTGATATTATATATTTTGATATTATCAATACAATGAGAAAATAATACAGTACCTCAGCATTTGATCTTCATTGATAACAACTGTCTGAGTAAACAAGATACTATTGATAGATAGTACTCCATATGGTTTATCATTGGGTTTAATGGTAACTTGGACAATTGCTGGATTTTTCAAAATGGCATCTCCTTGCAAAGTGTCTTTAAGTAGCATGATATGAAATGTCTCAGCAATTTCTGGTATGGCATCATCAAATATTTTCAATTTAATATAAGATTCATGTACTAGAGGTGGGAAAACTATAGTTGTATTTGGCTGTAGATCTAGAAAGTCTAAGTTAAGCTGTGCATGTAGTGAAGAGTTCCCAGTTACAATGATGTAGCATATGGAAACTTGATTTTCATCTGGTCCAATTCTATTTCCACCATCATCTTTTCCTCGAACTACAGTGATTGCTATTATATCGTCTTCTTCATGTATCATATAAATACTCTGAGTGAATCGCACTGGACTGTCATTTGCTTTAATAATAATCTCAACAGAATTTCTTGATGTATTAATTTCAGCTCCCCCTTCCACACTTCTCAAATGTATAATATATATTTCATCATTTTCTGATACCTAGAATAAGTAAGATGCACATTAGTAAAACATAATTTATATTTCTCATTCAGTTTCATATAGATAAAAACATTTCTTAAATGTTTTTTGCTTTATTTTTTTGCCACTAAATTCAGCCATCTATTTCCTTTGTGAAATTTTGCGAAACATTAATTACAAGGATTGCTTGATGGTAAAAAATTGAAAGACTGTAATTTCTTTGAATGCAAACCAACAGCTTTCCAAAAAAATCTCTAACTCCACTACTAATATTTTTCTTTTTTGTTTTCTTTTTTGTTAATTTACTAATTGCTCAAACTGGCAAATACAATTGATATATATCTTTACCTGGTCATCAAGAACAAATAAATTATAAATCAAGACAGCTGTGCCAGGTGTAAAAGTTATATTTCCCTTTATTGGACTCAAATCTTCTTCAGGAGAATTTGGGCCTCCTTGTACCTATGAAGAAAGCTGAAGCTGTTTAATAAAAGCACTGAGTTGTTATATCAATTAAAAATACAGATTGTTAACTTCAATAATTGACATGTTCAGAAAACAAATCTCTTCCAAAATGTCTGGACAATTATTTCTGAAGGAAACCTATTAGGAAATGTTTCTTCAAAGTGGAGGTACAGTAGTTAAAAATATCCATATTTATCCACAAGGTAGTTTTGTACACTTTCAACTGTTGCTGTAGAACACATGTACAAAACAAAAATAAAAATGGCAATTCTTCTTCTAATACATTAAGAATCAGGAAACATATTTAATACATGCAGGCAGTTTGAATCAAATACTATACTGAGGAACTCATACCAAATCCCATATAAATTCAAAATACAAGAAAAAAGAAGAGTTTTAATTATTATGTGGCCTTTTTAAGGCATTTATGAAGTAGAAATTGTTTTTTTTAAAGGCTAATGTACATTTGATGAGGATCTATCAAAAACTGGTTATTTATACCTTTGTAGAAAAAGCATTTGCCTAAAAATACTTATGATTCTGAAATGTATCATGCTTACAGCCAAAAAGGATTTCTCTAAATACCTACTCACAGATCAGAAGTTATTAGATTCCACATTTGGGAATGGCAAAAACTGACTTTGAACTGATCTACCAATTCTAAAAGCTGTTTACCTCCTAAGATCCTTACTGGATAAAAAAGGGAGCAGAATTTAAAACTAGTGTGTCAGACTTTATAACTCCAAACAAGGCCAGTATAAAATCTCTGTAGCTTTGGCTACAGTTTATCAAGTGCAGCACAGAATGTGAGATCACAAGTGAAACTATAACATCAATATATGCCTTTCTCAGTATGTTTCTGGTCCTGAAAAACCTGATTCTTGCTAGGAAAATCTTATTTATTCCCATAATACAAGGATGTCAAACTGCCGGCCCATGGGCTGGATGCATCATAGCAAAACCGCACCCACCCCATTGCGGGCAATGGCAAAAAAGTCACGATACGTTACGTCACATGATGTTGAGAGTTTGACACCCCTGCCATAATACAATTTAAAACCAATATTATCCTGGTTATGCTGAATACTCCAAGAGCTCACAGTCCAACTTCAGCAGGACAGGACAGATATTAATAATGATCTGATTACAGTGATCTGGTCAGGCAACTAGCCTGAAAATGAAAATAATCGTACTAAGTAGGTATATTTGGAAATGGCAAACTCTACTTCATTTAAGAAATGTCAAATTCATTTACCACAATGATTCAAACTTTTGGTTTATTCAAAATAATGTTTTTAGGGTAAACCTGTTTCAGCATGCTTACCTCATAGAACACAGTGACAGACCCATATGTTCCCTTCTCTCTAACTAAAGTAAAAGGCACAGATTCATTCTCACCTCTGGGCTCAGTCAATGTGATTAAGGCAGGCTAAAATTCAGAGATGAGATTGAAGATTGGGAGGGGTGGGGAGAGAAAAATAAACATCAGGCATCAATGAAATATTTAGGGAACTGAATATAGAAAAGGCTATTTTGTACATGTACATTTTCCCAGTGATAAATTAATTCAGTTTATGAATTCATCCATAAATGAGATACTGTTTTTAACAGCAAATAATTCTGATAATCAAATATATCGAAGATTTCAATATTGTTAATGACTGAATTGGTTTTTTCACCCACTAAAACATGTGCTACAAATAATTAGTATTCTATTATTTATACATCTTATTGATTTATTAAATATAATAAATCAATTGTATTTTTTACAATATAATATATTTAATGCTAAATCATCCTCTTAAGAGTAGGGTAGTACCAAGAGTTTAAAAGCCTTATTAACAAACAATTCACTAATGGGAAAATGCTTTATTTTCTGCATTATCTTCTCTTTCTATTTTTTTCCTAAATTCAATGAAGAGCTATTTTCAACTTATTTAACTTTGGTCTTGTGGTGTCTTGCCAATCATCACATTCATAGACTACCCCTATTTCATTTCTGATGTGATAATATAGTAATAATACATATGGTATAAAGAACCTACAAAGACTTATAGTTGCTTGAAAAAAACTGTAAACATCCAATCTTAAATTCCAAAACCAACAACTGCTAATTTAAATAGTGAAAGAATGCATTTATACAAATAACTTTCAAACAGAAACATCCTGCTGTTGATTGAGTAGGCGTGACATTTACGTATGGCTAAGCTAGGATTTAAGCTTTGAGCACAAACCATCAACCGCAATACTCTGAATGTCCATTATGACATCAATTTTCAAAAAAAATTTAAGAGAACCTCCTTTCTAAAATAAAACTATCAGGAATTTTTACTGGGGAAATAAGAGTGGGGTTTTTTTGGGTGACAGCTACTAGCTCTGGAATGCTGCATTAATGGAGCTGCTTACAGTTATTTTTTAAAATTCAAATGGATGTTTGTCATTTACTCTGTTTTGTTGCTGTTCTATAGGTACTATTATTTATTTCTTACTTGATTTTACTTGATGAGTTTGCAGTATTTCTCACAGTATGCATTTATTAAAGAAATTTACAGTCACACATAGGTGATTCTGGGCAGCGTACAACATACCATTTACATATTCTATTTATAAACTTAAGTATTATTTTTGATTTGAAAAGAGTATACATTGAAATAATAAATAAGCAATTACATTTTCTGTGCGAGAGATTTTCTGAGCATTCTAAGAAAACAGATGCAGTAAGTGAAAACATACCATATCAAAAGAAATAATTCCAAAAGCATTGTCATTTGATAAAATTTTTACAGTTACAGCTCTGGGCAATCCAAGCTTTACTCCTTGAAGCGGCTTCTAAAACAAACATAGCAGACAATACAGAAAATCTGATGGGCACAAGGTAAGCAAAACCATCTATATAACAGGAGAAAACATTCTTCTAATCACTAATGTCTGCGTTTACAAAGCAAACAAATGTTTGTGACACATTCCAGGGAAATGAAGGGAATACTGCAAAAGCACTTTTCATGGATCTCAATCCTACAGAGACAGTCTGGTTAAACAAAAAAGTGTCTGACTCAAACTTTGACAATCATTAATCATAGCTAATGATACCATAGCAATAAGATGCTAGATGAGAAATATGCATTCCTTTCTTTCCTCAAGAACCTGAAAGGCTTTTGTGTGAAACAGTACTGAAATAAATTATTTTGCAGTTATGATTAAAAAAGAGAGATAACACTGATTTAAAACAATTATGTAGTTCATTGATTAATTTTACTTTAGTTAAAGTGAAAAAGTTAAGGCATATTCAATAATAATGAAGTTCATTAAGTAATTACCTCATACTAGCTAGTGATTTATATGCAATGACCTGAATTTCCTTATGCTGGAGGTCAGAATAACAAATCAGAGTGGAAATCACCTCATGGTGAGATGGGTGGCAAACAAATTTAATAAATAATGATAAATGAATAAAAAGAAGCCCCCAATATTTTTGAATTGGTTTTCTGAATTGAGAATCAAATGCTCTAATTTTCATGTTTAAAACAACTTAGTTAATTTTATAATTTATTTTAGATAATATCAAACTATAAACTTGCCTATGATTTAACTTCTTATAGACATGTGTATTTTGTCATCTCAAGCAAATAAATCTATATCAGGTTTTGATAAATATGCAAGGAAAATAAAGAAATGCTTGCAAAGCAATCAGGGTTCAATTTTCTTTTTCTATCCAATTCAAACACTAAATAAGATCATTAGTATAAAATTTATAGGTCAGTATGAATTGACGAAGGTCAAATTTAAATGTTCTTATTTTAAAAATAAACAACTTAAAATGGGGAATCAGCAGTGCTTTTTTGTTAAAAAAAAAAAAAGTGCCGGAACTCACACGTCATACAACCCGCCTTGCCTACCCTAAAAGGTTCCATCCAAAAAAGGTGCCGGAACTCCGTTCTGGGCGTTCTATGACAAAAAAAGCCCTGGGAATCAGTACCAAAAATTATTTCAAGTACAAGTTATAAGGGAATTTGATTGGGAAGTGATTACTACAAGAATGCTTTGGATTCTATTCTAAAATAGAAGGGAGGGAGGTGAATCTAGCACTCATCTGCATCTCTTCAAAGAAGCCATATGAATTCATCACACACACATACACACACACACACACAAATACAGTATATGTGTGTGTGTGTATACCATATGTGTTTGTGTATATGTATGTACCATATGTATGTATGTAGAAAAAGTAATGCCTACCTGTAAAGTCAAATAAAATATAAATGTTTCATCAGCCTCCGGAAGATCATCATCACAAACAGAAATGAAAACAGTTCGATTTGTTTCTGTCTGGGATATGTATGCTGCTGCGTATGTGTCAAAAAAATCACCTGTATTTTCACCATGAATCTGCAATACATATATACATACATAATCCAGAAATTAGGAACAAATACATCTTATTTCTGCTAATTTGCACCTTATGACACTTATGGTTGACACATTTCCTTTGGATCATATATATTTGTGCCATTCATTCAAGTAAATTATCAAAGTTGGTCTTCTCATATTATCAAGAAAAAAATGAATCTGCTTGCCCTTAAGTAAAAAATTCCACTTCAGAAAGCAAACTATGTAAATATTCGCTATTAGAGCAATTAGATTGGAAATGTTTCTTACCGATACAATTGCTGTGACATTCACTGGGTCTCCTATTCTTTCAATAATAAGACGTATAACTGTTGTAGTTGTTTCATTCACCACAAATTCTGTTTGTCCTGCAAACTTTACTTCTGTTTCTCCAGAAATCAAACTGATAATTAGTGACAAAAGAAGTATAACTAGTAAACAGACAGAGGGCATCCCTGAAATGAAAGAAGGCAAAAGTGAAATGGGGGCATAAAAAGTAAATTTTAAACTTGAATCTAATATTCTCCCGTAAGAATTATATCTTTTTCTCGAGGGTGGGCTGGTCAAATATATATACAAAAAAGTGGAAAATCGAATCTATAAGAAGTGTAGCAATTTTGCTTAATAGCTCACAATTTATTTCAATTATCTGAAGTAACTGAGTCAGAAGATTTGTGTGTGTGTGTGTATGTGTGTATGTGAGTGTGGGTGTGGGTGGGTGTGAGAGAGAACTTACTGCACATATTAATTACCATAGCCATTCTAAATATAATACAGATATACAGATGTATTGGACATTTATTTTGCTAAGAATTTTATTTTGGTTTGCTATTGTGTATTAGAATATTGCCTTATCCAAAATTAATTAATATTATTACATAGTTTTGCTAGACATGGAAAAGGCTTTTGATATGTTTAATGGAAATTTTTGAAACAAGTTTTATTAAATATGGATTTCCTTTAGTATTTATCAACATGTATATATCTATTGGAATTATCACAAATGGAATTGTTTTCTCAGTCATTAAATTGTTTTGTGGAACTCATTATTTATTATTCATGTCCTTTATTCACTCTTCCTTATTTACTGAATTTACTGGACTACCCAGAAATTGGTTTGATTGATTATCTATTTCATTATTTTGGAAGTATAACATGGATGATGGGCTTGTTCTATTATGTATTTCCATCCGTCAATCACAAAAAGTCATACCACTTGGATCCTCACATATACTACACTGATATATTACAATATCCAGTTTCTCAGGAAGAACTTGATGAATATGGAGACCAATATCAGATGTAGCAGATGTAATTTTACATTTTGGTGCATATAATAATAAAATCATACAGACTGAGTACAAATAACAGCATGACAAACTAGCAACAATGGTGTATTGGTATATCTGCAAGAAATATTATATGCCTGCAAGCAAGAACTAATGAGATCACAAAATAGACAAAGTAATAGAAAATGAAAAAGATAAAGTGCTGTGAGACTTCAGAATTCAAGCACACAAGCACCTGTCACATAATACCCCAGACTTATAACTTAACTTATAAGAAAAAAAAATCTGAATAGTTGTTGTTGCAGAACCTGGAATCAGCAGAATAAAAGAGAAAACTAGACAAGCTAATTAGACACAAAGATTTGCAATCAGAATTAGAATTACTGTGGCAAAAGAAAACAAAAGTAATACCAATAGATATAGGCATCTTAGGTACAATCCAGAACATCTGGAACATCACTTGAACATCATCAGTGTTGACAAAATCACCATCAGTCAATTGCAAAAGGGAGTTTTATTGGAAACAACTTACATCCTACAACAATACCTTTAACACCATGAAACAACAACATCTGCCTAACCTAGATAGATAAAAATGGCAAATCCAATCTAAATACCTGGCTGATTGTGCAAATAACAACAACAACAGCAATAAAAGATTTATTTGGAACAGCTTACATCCTGTGACAACATCAAACAACTATCCCAGGTCCTTGGGAAAAACTCAATAGGTGGATAAAAATGGAAAATCTGGCTGACTATATGTAACTTTATAATCTGTAGCTTTGTAGCAATCAGAAAATAATAATAGCATGTCAGCATAAAAGGTTCTCATTTCTATGACTAAATTAATACCAATATTAATCATTATCTCAACAATTTGAAATTCAGTAATTTGAGGAAAGAATGAGCCAAGACAGGTAGCATAAAAATAATTAAAGTGATAAATTTTTGTTGAAATTAAATGCATCTTATTTGTAATTTTGAAATTATTAATTGGAGTTAAAACTTTGCCTTTTGAACATAAAGTGCTGTCCTTGTAAAGTATGAGAAAAATCAAATTGATTTGCAACGTAGTCATTGTTCTTAAAGAACTAAGGTGGATGGCCTTTTGACTTCAGAAGTTACCTTAGATGAAGCAAGTATCTTCCCATACTAAATACCTTGCTAAAATAAACCCGAAAACACAATCCTTGTAGAGCAAGGTAACCACGTTTAGAGTTACAGTACTTGAATTCTATTATCTTACTAAACTATAAAGTTACTGCTGTGCAACAAGAGACTAATAAACATGACATGAATTATTCAGTTAACAAAAATTCTTCCATATTATATTTTATTTCTGATATATACTACAGATATGTATATCATATATGAATATGTATCTTTGTATATATATGATATACATATCTGTAGTATTAAAAAGAATATTAAAAATAGAAGCATGATTCCTGGGTGTGTAAATGGTGCGAATAAAATATGATCACCAGGAAAAGTTAAAACATTAAAAGTTTTAATATAAAACAGAAGTTTTAAATAAAACATTAAAAGTTTTAAAAATTAGCAACCTAACTTCATCAGGGCATACACAAATCAACGGGAGTAAACATTTATATGTAAGTTAACGCCTGTGCTCAACTTACATATAAATGTTTACTCCCATTGATTTGTGTACGCCCTGATGAAGTTGGCAGGAGCCAACGAAAGCTAGGTTGCTAATTTTTAAAACTTTTAATGTTTTATTTAAAACTTCTGTTTTATATTAAAATTTTTAATGTTTTAACTTTTCCTGGTGATCATATTTTATTCTCACCATATCTGTAGTATATATCAGAAATAAAATATAATATGGAATATATATATATATATACGAAGCTGAAAACACCAGCCTGAAGATGACGAATGGGACTTCGTCGAAACGCCGCCGAGACACTTCCAATTTTACGTGGGAGAAAACCCGAACAACCAAAGACCTACATACAAACACCCGCGAAAACCTCAGAATATATATATATATATATATATATATATATATATATATATATATATATATATATATATTTATTCCAGTTATGGATAGTGTCTTAAAAATTAGATCTAGACAACTCCAAAATGCCTTGAAAATAGTTTCAATCATCACCTTAAGATATGAGATCCCTATCTTTCTCACATACTGGGATTAGGAGACAAGTTACTCCTGGATAATAAACAGTGGCAGCAGAAACTACCAGGCTGTTATCCCAAAGCAGGAGCTGAGGCCTCCTGTAAAATCTATAGGGTTTCTGGGAGAGGATGTTTTACACCTTTAATTTTCAATGCTATGGCTTAAACCATTCAACTATTACTCCATTTTTTAAAATAAAATCAGTTTTGAAATCAGTAATTCCAATTTTTGATATTTCCATCATTTACTTTGGCAGATGTCAGCCTTCCCAGGTAAACCACACAGGAAATATGACCAGATAAGCTAATTCTACTTTATTGTAAGGCTATATTAATAAAATCTTGCAAGCCTGAAAGTACAATTCTCCAACCATCTCCTTTACAGCCTTAAAAGCTAGGGAGGGTCCCTTCTGACCTCTTTCTCCACCCACTGTGTAGCTGCAGATTATGCCCTGTCTTATCTGACCATTCCCTAGGCTTCATATCTTCATCCTGTCTCTCATGACTGTATTACATATCATTACAGAAGGACAGGATTTATATAAGTAGCCATTTTGTTTTTTACAACTATATATATAGGCAACAATTTATTACATCAGCTCTTATGGATCATAATCAATTTTAGTTTTCCATAAAAGTTTATATGCTAATAAATTTTCTAGTCATTAGAATTCCATGTGATTTTTGGTATTTCCATACAGTAAAACATACATAAAGGAACACTTGTAGCTTACAGTTTTAACCAATGTATATTTGGTTATAGACTAGAGCATAAACTCTAATTTTCAATAGGATGCATTGTATTAAGCAATTTCAAACAATTTGTGCATTACTTCAATTGCTGAAGGTAGCTGAAATAACATCTCCAGAATGTTAGAATTTATGTATATGAAAATACGTAAAAGCTGGCAAGTTGTATAAAATAATTTTCTCTTGTTAACTTTAGAAAGACAATTTTATGTCCGTGGCGCAGTTTTATTATTATCATTTTGCTATCAGAAATTTAAGACAATCTTCCTAGGAAACCATCAGTAACTCTCTAAGTAACTGATGTTCCAAGAAACAGTCATTTATCAGGTAATATTGCAAGATTAAAAAGTAGCATAGTTCATCACTGCTGCTCTTCTGTCATAATTGCAATTTATTTGCTTGCAGCAAGTTTGACTACAGTAGCTTCTAATATGAAACACTAAGAAAGAACTATGCTGAGATGAGCTGCATGCTCTAGATATTTGTGATAAAGATTGAAGATATATTATTTCAAATAAAATTCATTTATAAATATCCAAACCCATTAAATGATTTAAAATACATATTCTTTTCAGGATCCCTAAGGCTGCTTGTAAAGAAGCACGGATTGCTATGTTATGCTACATGAAATAAATAGAGCAGACTTCTGGTTCTCTCCAGCATGTTACAAAAAAGGGGGAAATCCTTCCAGCTGTTGAAAAGCCACATTATAGGAAAGACCACAAGAAGCTAATAGTGCCCCTCCCCTAAAATCAGTGGTGGGATTCAGCCAGTTTGCACCAGTTTGGCAGAACCAGTATCTACTTTTTTGTTGCCTACGTCCAGAACGGACTTCTGGAAGCAGCATCCACACAGAGAACCAGTTGTTCACATATTTGAATCCTACCACTACCTAAAACTCTATGTGCAATGATTTTGTAATATTTCATTCCATTATGCAAGACATGACTAGAACTAATCACCTAAATATGAGCCAGCAGTGTACTGCAGCTGCCAAAAAGGCCAACACAGTGCTAGGCTGCATTAACAGAGGGATAGAATCAAGATCACGTGAAGTATTAATACCACTCTACATTGCCTTGGTAAGGCCACACTTGGAATACTGCATCCAGTTTTGGTCACCACGATGTAAAAAAGATGTTGAGACTCTAGAAAGAGTACAGAGAAGAGCAACAAAGATGATTAGGGGACTGGAGGCTAAAACATATAAGGAACTGTTGCTAGAATTGGGTATGTCTAGTTTAACGAAGAGAAGGACAAGGGGGGATATGATAGCAGTATTCCAATTCTCAGGGGCTGCCATAAAGAAGAGGGAATCAAGCTATTTTCCAAAGCACCTGAAGGCAGGACAAAAAGCAATGGGTGGAAACTAATCAAGGAGAGAAGCAACCTAGAACTAAGGAGAAACTTCCTGACAGTGAGAACAATTAATCAGTGGAACAGCCTGCTTCCAGAAGCAGTAAATGCTCCAACACTGGAAGTTTTTAAGAAGAGACTGGACAGCCATTTGTCCAAAATGGTGTAGGGTTTCCTGCCTGAGCAGGGGGTTGGATTAGATGACCTCCAAGGTCCCTTCCAACTTTACTATTATTATTATTATTATTCATCTAATAAAAGAATTAACCTTCTGTTAATTAATTCTTTCCAAATGAATAAGTATAATATGAATCACAATTCATATTAAATCTGGAGTCCTTGGTACTCTCTGAACTTGATTGTTTTCAGACGTTTCATTACCCAGTTCTATAATAAACACATATTAAATATTTGCTAAGTGCCATAGTTCATTATTGAGTACAATGCAATTGTGCAAGTATAATCAAATGCTAGTTAGTTGCATTCAGGAGTTCTAAACTTAATGTACTTTACAGAAATGTATTCCAGTTTTATTTGTTCATTCAGTTATGTTAAAAAAATGAAGGTTTTCATCTTGCTGACTTTCTTAGGATGCAGTCACATTTTCATTCATTTTTTCCATTCATGTGCTTATTGCAGCTTATTGAAGAAAATATAGGCATTGAAGCTTATTGAAGAAAATATAGGCTTGAAATTTTATCTGGAAAATATCCACCTTCTTATCACTGGTGGTTTTTAGTGCTTTACTAACCTTATAATCTAATCCACAATTTAATAACTACTATTTAATCATTATAATCATTCTCTTATTAGCCAACTACTTTGCTTCTCCTGCCTCATGGCACCCCGGGAGTTCAAGACAAAAAAACCTCTTTGCTGATTAATTATTTAAGGCTAGCAACAATAACCATGCAGGAAATAAAGGTACTTTGAGAGGATTACACAAGGTCTAGTTCTCAACAGCATCAAACTGAGGGAAACAAATTACAGGCCCCCAAGTACTTCATTGCATGTAACTAAATTGGCTGGTTGAAATGCTAATTGCCTTTCAGGACTGCTGAAGGCAGACGGTGAGGCCTCGACTTCATGGGAATTATTCTCTTTTTTTCTTCCTGTTCTAAATCATTGTTTGACAAAGAATGATTCAAAAGATTTCCCTAACTTCTAAACATGTGAAAAATCTCTAAAGTTCTGACCACTGCTTCAGATCACTTTGATCTGCTAAATCTGTAACAGATGGCTGAATTAAGGCCATGTTAAATCTCCACTAAAGCTCTGAGCAGCCCAGAGTAACTTTGCATTGCTGCAAGGAGAAAGAAGAGCAATTCATGGGTCAAATGAGACATCAGTCATAAATTAGCAAAATCTGATTAGCATTGATGGAGCATAACTTTTTCAAACCTAACATACTTTAGCTTTGTGGTAGCAGTTGAAGAAAAATACTCCCAACAATACATTAGGAACCTGATGTTAAGCAAATTGCAGTACACACACACACACACACACATACACACACACACACACAAACGTGTGTGTGTGTGTGTGTGTGTGTGTGTGTGTGTGTGTGTGTGTATAAATTTATTTTTTGAAGAAATATTTTCATGCATAAACTTACAGATGATCTGAAACTCAGCAATTTTCAAGAGTTAGATGAAATGCCAATATTCCAAAATGTGCTTTTCCTCCTCTTTTGTTTAGATTCTAGAAGCAACTCTGACATGTTTAGCATTATTCCAATCATTTTTGAATGAACCTTGAATCTTTTAAGCCTTCATATTCTGCAAATTATTTTCAATGAGTGCAATTCAAACAATGAGAATTTCCATTATTCCAAATTTCTTGTTTCAAAGATTCCAAGAGTAAGGCTACATATAAAATTTTCTTATTGTAATGCATGTACATAAATCTTTGGATTATTATAATAAAATTAATATTACAGGCCTTATTTTATAGTTATTTTGATGTGACATTTCTTTCCAGAAGTAACAGTTGTAATTCAACACCAATCTCCGAACCCATTTCCCCAAGCAAAATTGGGCATACATAATACATACTATAATGTAAAATAATTTTCTAGCAGTCAAGTTAAATTTAACAACAAAATACAATTATTATTATATTGAGCCAATGTACCCAGTGAGAGAAGAAAATTTCTTTTTAGCCCAAGCCAGAATTAATATATATTATCATAAATCAATTTTATGTTTGATACATATCCACACCGAACAATTTGTGATTGTGTTCACTTTCTCTATATAGTTCAACATAAATAGACAATCCCAAATATATAAATCTGAAGACAAGTTTAACGAACTGCTTCTTTGTAGAAGAACATTATTGCTTCTACCTAAAAATGTACATACATCTACATACTGTATCTTCTCTTAAAATAATATTTGTATAATGGATATGATACTGATGAGAAATCTCAAATATATTATTCAAATTCATATTAAACATTTCAAAATGCATCAACATTCTATCTTTGTCTATATCTTAAGAAATAAAGAATTCCATTAATATCATTTATGGGTGCTTTCCCAAAGCCATTTATATTAACTATTCATCAAGGTAGTCAGTTTTATGTAACAGAATATTCACATAATTTACATGCATCTGATTTGTGCTCTGAAAAAAGTAACATATTAACATTTTTTCCTGAGGTTGATGATAATCTAAAAATTAACTAAATGATATAGGCTCTCTCATATTTCCAAATGATTAATCTTATACAATTTAGATGGAAGGAAATATATTTTATCCCTAAATTCAGGCATAATACAGTTATGCCTGAATTTAGGAACTTAGATTCATTAGGTTCAGTTAGACTTACTTCCAGGGATGGAACAGTTTTCCTTAATTACAGTCCCTCTCTTATTTTTTTTATCTGCAAGTTAAAATTGTATCTGTGTACTTTTGTTAAACAGTGAAACAAAATGTTCATGTTGTCTACATTTTTAATTAAAAGTGCATACAAAGGCTTAACAAAGTATTTTATCAGCCTTTTTCTAATCTCAATAAAAACCTTTGATATTAAACTTTCTTTTAGTTTAATTTACAAATGCTTATTAATACTACATTTCTCTACATAAGAATTTTTGCTTTTAAATATTGTCTGTACTTTGTTTTTTTCCATTTTATTTCAATAAAGACAAATTAATATTCTGTTTCATTTGAGTGTTATCTGAGATATTGAGCAGATTGTGAGAATACTCTAATAAAAACTTGGTTCAAACTTACAGTCAGGTAAAATAATACATTTCTTTATCAAATATAAAAGAATAAATTTAGAACTTGTCTCCCCCATGACTTGGTAATAACCCCTTGAATAACATTTATAAGCAATTTTAGTAATACTTAAGTATCTATCATATGTATGCATGCTCAGAACTTAATATATAATGTTCCTTAATGGGAAACATGTATCAAATTTTAGCCCATGACCAAAACAAAATTAAGCAGTTAAGGATATGGTCCTGTAAACATACATTAGATAGTATCATTGAAATTAAGTTAAATAAATTTCAGAGTAAAAGATTGGACTGCAGATCTCAGGACTTTAATTTAGATGAAATTCAAATTTAGTTTTTGAATGAAATCAGGAAATTCCAACAAAACATAAACAATCTTAAACATGTTTATTTTGTTCATTCAAAGAGACAAGCTCTAGTGTGACATACCACACAAATTACAGCTTTCATGTCTAGTAAGTTATATACTTCTTAGCCTTCAATGTGTAATCCTGCATCTGAGATAAAGAGTTGAAGCCTTAGGGGAGAATAGAAAACATTTGAATATATGCAGTGAATAGGCTTCAGACTTTATTGTTCTACTATTGGTATACACATGCAGTACTTGTTTTCCTACTTTTCCTCTTTATTTGAGGGTAGATATCTCACAAAAAACATGTAGCAAATTGCAAGAGGAATGCTGCCGAAGTACCATTTATCAGGACGATGCAATGACAGATTAGTAGCAATATGATCACTTATAATCCATTTTTTGATAAATAGCCACAACGCTTCTAAGCTGCCTGAGCAGCTCCTAAACGGATACTCTAGTCTAGTATGCTAAGAATTAGGTAATATGGTAGAGTTACAAGAGGGAAACGACAAAATTGGAAGGCACCCTCACCCCACAAAAATCTCATGTTTGATGCAGGGAGGTTCCACCCTCCGCATTTCACCTAAAAGCAATGATAGGGGGGTAAGCTGAAGCGGCGGCAGTGGAGGTGGACCTCTGCAGGTGCGTCGGGTGCAAAATCCGGACTCCGGTGGCCTCCGCTGTCGCCGCCGGCAGTGCATAAGCCTTGGGGGAAATCAGCTGGAGCTGCGGTGCTGCCGAGGCTCTGCTGAGGCTCCAGGGTCAGCGCGCGCAGCTCCAGCTGATCGGCGCTGCCAACAGTGGCCAGCTGGGCAGCGAGTGGCTGCGGGGTGAGACTGGGGCAGCGATGGGAGCCGGAGCTCTACCAGAGCCCCGAAGGGCGACACGCCCGGAAGAGAAAAGAGGAGGAGGCGCGGAGAGCGGAGGAGAAGATGTAAAAAGGAGGAGGTTTTGGCGGGAAAGGAGAAGAGGCTTCTGTGGGGCAAGCCTGAGGAGTGAGGGGGAGAAGGCGATAGGGATAGGTGAGGTTTCTGTGTGGCAATTCTGAGGGAAAGGTAGAGAAAAAAATGAGAGGGAAGGTAAAGAAAGGAATGAGAGGAGGAAGAGGGAAGGGAGAGATTGAGTGAAAGGGAGGCAAGCAGAGGCTGTTGAAGTACAGACCCGCAGGCAGAGAGAATGAGGCACAGAGAGAAAAAGAGAGAGAATAAGAGACAGAGATGACCCCCACCCCACCGCATGACCCACCTGCTGGGGAAAGACTGACTACCCTCCATGCCACCTGCCTGCTGGGAGAAGACTGCACAGGGTTAGGATGGAACGAGAAAACTGCAGAGTGCAGCTGACCCAGGCAATTAGTGGTGCCTGAGCGAGGGACCTGTGGGGACTGGCAGCTATAACAACTGTAGCCGGAGAAGGCACCTGGTTGGTGAGAAAAGAGGACCAGGAGAACCCGGATTCCAGCCACCCTTATGGGGGTAGCGCTACAGGAGCAAGAGTGTTCATGAATTCGTTACTCCCTAGATTGGATATGGATAAATGTTACAACCGATGCGAAAGCTGACATCAATTCCTCCTTGTTTTAGATGTGATGCTAAGAGGTCCCGTCGACATTTCAAAGACAGGATGGAAAAAACCGCTGGAGGCAGCGGGCAGCTTTTCTAGTCTTGGTATTCTTGATAAACGACGCTTGGCGCCGCGCGCGCCACTCCACAGTAGTGGGCTTCGCTAAGCGCCGCGCTTCTAGCTCAGACGCTTCTAGCTCAGCGAGGAGGAAGCTTTCCTTTTTCCTTCCCCAACCTGAGCTGAAAACTGACCGGCTTCGTTCTCGAGCCAAGCAGCCCGCTCGCCAGGCAGCAACAGGTGCAGCTCTGAGGAGAGAAAGACGCTCTCTCCAGGCAAGCGAGGGACTAAAGAAACTTCGCAACTTGCTCTTTAGCAGAGCCGGTACTCTTATCTACGGGCGCTCGCAAAGCACCTACCTAGACTCAGAGATGTTGACATCAGCGTCCGTGAACTCGCCTGCCAGTCAGCCAGCCGTCCGTCCGTCCGCCCGCCGCTCCCTGTCACACACGCCTGTATTATGCAGGGCGAGCCCTCATTGGGTATCTGATGGCGTTGCCGCCTCGACTCGCCTCTTCCCCCTCCTCGCCGGCTTGTTGGGAGAGGAGAGTTTGGCCACCCAATCAGCCGCCCTCTTCAAAGAGGCCGGCTTTGCAGTGAATTTAATTCCAAAGCAAAGTTGGAGGCCTCCCTGGACCAGACTGGCGTTCTCACCCTTTTATTTATACTCCTTTTGCTAGGGTTGGGAAAGCTTGGGACATTTGAAAATTAAAATTAGAGCAGTGGATTTGGGAATACATATCAATTTGTCAAAGAAAGTAGAATCTGGACATATGCAAAGGGTCTTTAACATTTTGTATCTGATAGCTGACTTCCCACTTTCTCTCTCTCCCTCTCCCCTCAAGTCTGTAAGAAAAAGTATTTTAAGTATATCGAACATAAGAGCTCCTTGGTTTTCTTTTCTCAAACAAACATACTCAATTCCATCAAATATGTTGTAGGGATTAGTTTCCAGGCAATTGATCAACCACGCTGCTTTTTACCAAAGGTCGGGCAAAATACAATGGGCCACAACCATGAATATAAGTATATGATTCCTCTATCATAAATACGTAAACTTTTGTACTGTAATTTTATTTTTGTTCCTGCTTTATGATTTGATTCAAGAACAGCCTGTAAATCAAAGAAATATAAACACAGCTCAATCAACCAACTTTGCTTCATTTATGTAAGGCTTTCCTTAATATATTTTTGAAATGAAAAACTGCATAGACTTTTCCAGATTTTGGCTTTCAACTTTCGAGAGGATTTTGATTAAGAAGCAAGCCTTGATAGTCAAGACAGGTCATCATTCCAAACAAGCATATTTAAGAATCTAATCTAGGGAGAAAGTAAAATTAACAAGGTTCTCTTTTGGTCATTTTGGCTTTCTTCCCTCTTATCCTTCAGTGCTCTGTGGGTAAGAGTAATAAATGTAATATTGTAGTGATAGTACAGTATGGGAATATCTGGCTGTGGTTATTAGCTTTTCTCAGGTCTATGTTTATACAGTACTAACTTTATCTTGGACAACTTTCTTTGAACAAGCAATGTCAGACTCATCTCACATCCAACAAGTCAGGCAAATATTTTTAGAGAAAGTCCAGCCTAGAATGTTTTGAACTGGAGAGACATACAAATCCAATAAACAGATGCCTCCCTTTTGTCTGGGATATTTCTACCCTAGTGTAGAAGGAATGGCAAAAGTCCATTAATTCAGTCCAATACCTGTGGCAGTGCCCTAAACGATGTATGCTTTCCCTAGGTCTAGTGATTTGCTAAAATGGGAAGGCAGCAAATCCAGAAAAAAAAATAAAAACATTTTGCCTATAAAAAGCAGTATACTCATAAATTAGAGCAATACCATCTACCAATGAAACTGGAAAGATTTAGGGGTTGGAAACAAGCAATACAAATTTTATGCTGCAATTGCTTCACATCAATTCAGGGATGGAGAACTAAAAATCAGCAGTGGAAAAAATCCCCTTTTTTCTCAAATATATTCTCTTTACTTTAAAATTACTTTAAAGATAGTGACTGGCTCAATTTAACAAATAGAGATATTCTTGTTCTTGAAGGGTGGGATTTATTATATGGTTGGCATGCATATTTAATTTTTGACAAGAAAGTAGATTTGGTCTTTAAGTCACATATTTTAAGATATGCTTTACTTCGAGTTTGGAAAAAATATTATAAGTTAAATTATAAAATACCTATTTGGGAGATCCCTGGACAAGCAATCCAGGGGGTTTCTAAGGGGGTGAATTTTGACAACATTTCGTATAAAGAGTTACTTACTTGATCGGGTACTGATTGGCAATTAAAGTCTTCTGATGTGTTAAGGCAAGAAAACATTTTACAATCATGGTTTCAATATTTGCAAATTGTGCAGAGATGGACTTTGGATAAGAAAGTGGGAATTACTTTAGTAGATGAAAATTTGGTAATTCAGATCAAGGATCAGAAATGTGCCCATATTAAAAGAATTTATAATGAGTTAATAAAATTGGATTCAGAAACAGAGTTAGTTAAAGATTGTATGATTAAATGGGCCCAGAATATTCAAGAACCGATCTCGTTGGACTTATGGGAGGAAATTTGGACTAGAAATGTTAAATTTACGCAGGCCCAGAATTTGAGGGAAAATTTTTACAAACTGTTTTATAGATGGCATTTGGATCCTAAAAAGTTGTCCTGTATGTACCCGAACTTGCAACCTAAATGTTGGAGATATGGTTGCTTGGATGCAACCTATTTTCATGTTTGGTGGACTTGTAAAGTTATTAAAGCCTTCTGGATTATGATTTGGTGGAACATTCAAAAGGTTTTTAAAAGGAAGATTAAGTTTACTCCCCAACTGTTTCTTTTGGGAATTTTTGTGGACTTTAATGTTAAAGAAACTATCTTAATGTTGAATTTAATAACAGCAGCAAGATTACTGGTGGGTCAATATTGGAAGAAGGGGGTGGATGGGTTGAAGTTTAAGTAGTTCTTATAAAGTAGAAATAGTCTTATTGTATATAATATTAATGTTTTAATTTTGAGAGAGGAACTGCTCGGGCATTTCCCCTGGACCGCATCAAGAGGGAGGAGAAGAAGGTGAGAAGTAAGTAGGAAGGTTGAGGTGAAGGAGGAGAGGGGGTGAGTGAAGAAAAAGAGGGAAAGAAGTAAGTTGGTTTGAGGTGGGATGTGGTTTGGGGGGAAATGGGCGAGCAAGACCGAATGTGGTGTATATCAATTTGTTTTATTTTTTATCTGAAGTATTTGTAAGATTGTTATGTATTGTAAAGTTGAAAATAAATTTTTTTACAAAAAAAAGAAAAAAAAGATAGTCCTGTAGATGTGATGTCCATGACAATTTAAACCTCCCAAAAAATTAAGGTTTTTTTTATCCTGCCTTTATTACTTTCTCACCATTATTACTATTAAATAACTCAAGGCGGTGAACAAACATATATACTCTTCCTCATCCTAGGTTCCCCACAGCATCAATTTAAGGATGAAAATCAAAACATCTGATTTTGCTAAAAAAAAAAAATTCCTCCCACTGACAGTGGTCCATCCCCCATTGAATTGTGTGTGCAGAAAATACAGACCAAGTTCAAATGGAGTAGTTGGATTACTGCTTTCACTTTTATGTAAAAGACAAAACAACACTGAAAACAGCAGCCTCCAGTTTGTTTGTTTGTTTTCAAGGCTTTCCCATTTTCCTTTTATTGGCAGGGCATGAATGAAGACATGGGAAAAGAGGGACTTGAAATAATAATGTGGGGGGAAGAAACAAAACTTGGAGAAGAAAGAATAACTAACTACTTGATTCTATGGATTTTGTGCTAGCAATAAAAGGTCACCAAGATGCATGCAACAGATCCCTTCTAGTACTTCACAAGGCATAGCAGATTAAAGAAGTGGTTAAAGAATATATAAAGCCTTCTTTGCTGCTGCCCCTGCTTTGTGGACCATCCTGCCCCCAGATGTAAGGAAACCCCCAATCTCTTGGCATTCTGCAAAGGGGTCAAAATTTGGCTCTGGACCATGCAACCATGGAGCTAGCAAGTCCCTTGAGAGGTCCCTCTCCCTGTAATACTCAAATGTTAAATGGCCATCATAGGATTCCCCCCCCCCTTTTTTATGTTTAACTGTCATTATTCTATATATTTTTTAAAATAATCCTTTTTTAATTGTAACATTAATTTTTATGTTTTTTATTTATCAGTTATATTGCACACCCAGGGCCCCTCTTTGTGGGAGATAGATAGATAGATAGATAGATAGATAGATAGATAGATAGATAGATAGATAGATAGATAGATAGAGTGACCCAGATGAGTTGTATTTTTATGAGTGTCCTCCTGGATGTATTTGCTCCAATGTAGAATGATGTAAATGTGCTAGCATGTAGCACAAAGCTACAATGTGATTTGCTTGATTTTCACTTAATGTCTATATCCAGTCACTTGGATTAGTAAACTTGATTAACAGTTTTGAATTGTGATATATGAATCTAATAAATTGTGCTAATTTAGCAAACTTTAAATTTAGATTTTTAATTATACTCAGAGAATGATAATCCCCAGTTTGCAAGTAAATGTTTAGCTAGATTTTTTCAGGATGTACCAACATCTAAGATAATGCTAAATAATATTATAAATTGAATTCAAAATGCCTTTCTTTGAGTTTGCCAATTTATTTCTTGCCAAAAATGGGTATCTTCTTGAAATAATTTCCAGTTTGAAAGTACAATAAATATTTGGCTAATCATAATTGTGTAAACATTGTTATTAAAATCTATTTTTTTATCTTCAATATTTATAAATTATGGTATAATAGATTTTTGGCTTTCTTCTGCACTACAATATTAATATCCTTTTTTCTGTTAAATTATATTCCTCCTCTGTATCAATTTTAAGTTATATCCAAACCATCCACTTAACAAAGTACATGCCTCTTAACTTACAATGAGACTTACTTCTGAATGGAATTGTATAGGCATAGCATTGTAACTCTTGCTAGACTTTTTTTTTCATCTGACCATATAAGGATCAGACCAAAAATGATCTAGTTCACATTCTGTGAATGTTTAGTCATATATTCTTGGAAGCTCACAGGTGATTCCTCTATTTGTTCTCTAAAACTGATATTCAGAATTTAGACCATGCTATAGGTTTTCTTCACATATTTACCACTTACAGACAATGCACTTTATTTACTGACCAATGCAACTGCAGTCCATGGATTTTTAGACTTTTAATGCATAGAATAAAAACACAAACCAAAATTGATTTTATTCCCTCAGTTTTCTCTATCATTGTAAATAAATTTATTTCAACCATTAATAATGTAAACATATTAACTGAAGCTAAACTCTTCAATCACTGGAAACATTTCAAGTGAAAAAGCCCAGTATCTTATTTGTCAAATTTGTCAAATGTTAAGTGGTAATTAATGACACTTAGGTATAATGATACATTGGCCTAAAAAATAATGAAACAAATTATTAAAAGGTTCCATTTAGGCGATGCAGTGTTTTTTCTTGAATATACTAGATAAAACTAGACTTTCTGATATCTGTGTCAAATTGTCCAGCTCTTGATGTTTTATGATGCTTCTTGTTTATGTTCCCCCTGTGTGGCACTTTCCTGCAGTTTGTTATTTTTCTTCAACAGTGGAGGGAGGAAACCAACAATGCTGGGCAACCGCATTACATAGCACAAGGTAACCATGGAAGCATTTGTCCAATTGTTAAGACCCTTCCAGTGATTCAGCCATTCATTTCTTTGAATCAATATTGAAGCTTTTAAGATTTATTATTCAGGAGCTTAGACAAAACTAATGAAAGAAATTTGTTGTTTCTTTCCATCACTCCATTCTATCATGTTAAACATATATTAAGACCTTGTAAACCCTTGTGTGCAGTAAGTAATGTTACTACTTTTTCCTTGTGGAAATCTAATCATAAGATCCTGGTATTAACATTCCTGACACTATGTGAAAAGAACTTAAGAACTTCTAAAGCAGATTGCCATAAAGGATGAATCTAATAAAAAGACAAAGAGAATATAAGAATAGAATATGGGAGTGGAGCAAATTGCTTTAAAATCCCTCCAAAAAAGCTTTTAAAATTGGTGTAACTGTTAGAAGTCCCTTGCACTTAAATATTTAGGAATTTTCTCATTTCTTAATATTTTTATTAAAGATTTTTAAATGTATAAATTTATTTATATAGTAAATTTATAAGCCATTTATCTCATATACATGACTCTGGACAGCTCACAGGGTTGCAATAGTACAGGGTTATACTAAGAAGTAAGTTTTAATTAGAAATAAAACTTACTTCTTAGTACAGTAACACTGTCAGTTTTGTCAACAGTTTTACCTATATGCAGATATGAAACCAACTTATTCTAATCATTCATAAAGTTTGTGAATGCATAGGGATAACTAAGTGACCAAATGGAAGAGCAGGCAGGAATGTTTTTGGCTTTACATTAGTTCCAATGCCTGAGGAAAAATAATAGAATAAAAATAAGAAGTGAAATCAGAATTAAAGCACACACACACACACACACACACACACATTCGATTATATTAATATGAGCTAAGATTCTTGTACCTTTTTTGCTTGCCACTAATTGAAAGCTTATGTCCAAAATATTTTTTGCTTACTGTAGAGGTAAATAGATTGGTGTGATATCCTTGTTATGATTGTAGAGTAGGTACATACATATGCAGAGGTAACTGCCAATCATTGATCAATAATCCTAACCCATTTGGCAGAGGAAAAGTGTAAGATGTTGAAATAAGTGGACATAATTTGATTCACAAAACTCACAAAAGCATCTTTGCAGGCAAACCCCCCCCCACTAAAATGAATTATAGCAATTTTTTGTTTTGATTTCCATTTTAAATAATTGTTGTTTTAATAGTATACATAGTTCTCATTTAGGTTTTGCATTTGTTGTTGATTTTTATATGCTGCTCACAATGAGTAAGTTTCTATGCAACATTTGCACATACAAGTGTCATGCTGTGATTAATACTGGCCCTTGCTAACTCATTTAACATGCATTTAGATAAATGAAGTAATTTACATCATGGATGAGAAAGACTGCATCTACATTAGTATTCACAGGCTGTACAGCTACTGTCCTACTGTCCTGTTCATCAAGTTGGAAATATACTCTTTTATACACTGATGAGAAAATGTCACTAGGTACAAATAGTTAAAGAAAGGAGTGAGGTAGGTCCTTTTTAGTATAGAAGTGCATAGCTCTAGCAATATTTGATTCTGTACTGTAGATTCTGTCTAAAACACACGTCTCAAACATTGTGGGACCATAATCCTCTGAAACCAATACATATTCAGAATAACAATTATGCTACTATAAAGAAGCATTAGGCAAGAAATAACTATATTATTGCTTTTACACTCTGTGGCAACAAAACTACTCACTGGAGTTTGCATAGGCACAATTAGTAAGAAGACCTAAAGTGAAGGAGAATGGTCTCATTTTGCCCATCCAAGCACGATGGATTTTCAATTCAAAAGTTGGCAAACCCTAATTATAAAGGAAATAAATGTTGAAATTAATTTGCCTTTTACATTATCATCCAAAACTTTAAAACTGATAAAAATAAATTTACAAGAAGTGGCAAGGCATTATATACATTTACTTTCCTGCAATTTATTTGCTGCTGTACTAATTTCTATTAGCCTTTTTGACCAGCCATAACACTATATTTCTGCAATAATGAACACAGATAAATCATATATTTCCTTGTTACCATCTTTTTACTGCGGTATTGTTTGAAAGCTTCTTTTGTGAAAACTGCTTCAGATTTCTGTCAAACACAAAGTAGGATAGATGCTTATGGATTCATTTATCTTGTTAAATCTTGCAGAAACAACCAAAAGGTCTACTTATACCACTGGAATAAACTTTAATTTAAACTAGGCTTCCTAGTTGTTCACACATAGAATTCACTTTTTCCACATGTACTTGTGAAATGGAATTGCATTATATTAACCAACAATTCCAGCTAAAACTCAAATTTTTCTCTGAAAGGTTTAAAGGACAGATTTTAGAACAGTGGTTCTCAACCTTTTTAATGCCGCGATCCCCAACCGGTCGTAAGTTGAGGACTACTCAACCGGTCGTAAGTCAAGGACTACTCAACTGGTGCAGCACCATTTGCAGAATGGGACTTCTGGTGGGCTCAGCAGGGCAGAGACAACCTGGACAATTCCTATTGGCTTTTGAAAGCCAACAGAATTAGACTCTATTCAAGAGAGTCTATTCTATTGGCTTTCAAAAGCCAATAGAATAAAAGGGAGTAGCACAGCTAAGGAAAAGGGGAAAAAAATGGCGGACTGCGTTGTTGGCAACCCCCGTGAAATGGTCGTTCGACCCCAAATGGGGTCCCGACCCACAGGTTGAGAACCACTGTTTTAGAAAGATGCCTGGGAACAAAAGAAGGAAGTAACAAGTATTGCAGCTGAACATTTATATTTTATTTCAGTTAGAAACGGGGCAATCTCAGGAAAATTCCATGGATTTCAGGTTGAAAAGTATTATCCCCAACACCACATACATACAACGCTTTTATGAGGACACCAGCAGCACATAAAACAAAACAGTACCATATTCCCTTCACTATTTTCCTCAGCAACTTGAAGAACAAGAAATAATAGCTGTCATTAAATTCACTGATTATCATTCTATGATAGAAGCAATGGATGTTTAGCTACCCATTATGCTAAAAAAAAACCTTTAGTCTGTTTTTAATTTTCCACAATTCTAAAATTCTGTAATATCACGATATTAATGACTGTCTGCCCAGTGGATGGAGAATACTTCAAGCACATACATCACGAAATTATTAGGGAGCGAGAGAAATGAAAACACTCTAAAAAAGTAGATGAGCCCTTACAAAATCTCGCGACAGTAGCGTGTTGCCATTTCGGAAAATGCCGTCGCGGGATTTTGGAGATCTCACGAGAAATAGGCGAGCAGAGTGGCCGACATGTTGTCGACGCGCGGCCGCTTTCGCTCTTGCAAACCGGCCGCGTTTTATTTTAGGTTCTAGGCTTCCCATAGTGGCGTCCTCGGAGAACGTTGAGCCGGCGCCGAAAAACGCACCCTCCGCAAATGGCCGATCCTGGGTAGATTGGTAAGTAATCTGCTTGCCAGTCTGTAATACGAAAAGGAGGGAAAGTTTTTTAGAAAAATAATTTCTGGAATCGGGCGGGAGCTGGTCAAATGCCGAGGGCAAGAGATGTTGCGGTGGACCACGGAACAGCTTTGCTGATCTGCCACCGATCCTGGTGCTTTTTTCCATCACAAGCTCGCCCATCCTCTTTCTGGAATCGTATCTTCCTGTTCCAGTTTCCCAGCTTTTGATGCGTGGCATCAGGACGTTGTATCGTTTCCTTCTATTGTTAGAATGGGGAAATGCTTCAGTTACTGAACTTTTTGTTAAAGCTCAGAGGAGTCTTGCAAGATAACACGTTTATCAGCTGGGAGTTTTTATTTGCCTTTTACTTAGTGGGACTGACTGTTCAATACTTTCGATAGTGGTGGGATCTGGAGATTTCCTTGGTCCGAGCCCTCCTTCCTGCCGACGTGTAAGTGCTTGAGACTTCAAAAGCATGCGGGATACGTCGAAAACTTCTTGCCAGATGTAGTGACAAAAGCAACTGGTGAATGATCATATCAACTATTTAATTTTAACTAAGGTTACAATAATAGTAGCGTAAATGAAATTCACCTTCAGTTTGGAGAGCCATCTGTGGCATAGCAATCAGACCAGGTGTAGGTAGCCCTTACTGTTTATTTATTATCGGAGATCTTAGGTCACCTTGGAAGTTATGTATTCATAATAATCTTTTGATGTCTAATTGCAGGAGGCAGCAGTCCCGAGTGTATATATTTCAGTGTATATATTCAGTTACAAACAAGGGTCTATCCAATCCTCTTTATTTTGAAGTCTGACTTGTCAAACATTTTGATCAAAGATTTTTGTAAACGAGTGTTCATGACATCTGTCTAATGTTTCTAATATATCCTAGTACAAAGTTTTTATCATATTGCCAATTGGGTTGTAATTTACTCTGTATATATTGGACTTAATAACTCCTTTCTTCTGCTATAGCTAGCTCCAATAATATATGGAAACAATGCTGTCTTGACAGTTTATTTCTATTGACTTTTTTTTAAAAAAATATTAACCTGAAGGATCTCTGTTTATTGAATTGTTATCTAGAGGAATAAATATCCAATAGAGAGCTGAATGAAATAATGTATATACATCTTTATAAACATTTGTACTTAGTTGCCCTCTTTTTCTTTTCTTTTCATTGTTAGATTTCTCCTGGTAGAATGACAGGAAAAAGCCAGACTTTAAGTTTCCAACTCCCAGCTGTTGTACAGCCCACTTCAGTGGATAGCCACGTATATCCATTTGGGAACAATCTTAGTTCTGACAGTGATGTTTTGGAGGATGAAGTTGAAATATATGAACTGCGACCTCGGGGAAAAGAGAAAACTCGGAGAAGCACTTCACGAGAAAGAATGGATGATATTGTATTTATAACTAAAGATATACAAGAAGGAGATACACTAAATGCATTAGCTCTTCAATATAGTTGTTCAGTAAGTTTATCTTTTTCCAGTTGCATATAATTGTATCATGTTAGGGACATATAAATATAGAATGTTTTTTAAATAAAATTATGCAATAAAAACAATTTGAAGGGTTAGTTATTAGATTGTGGACTGTACAAATATACAGTGTATGTTTGTCAAGTAGAAAAATAGTTTTTCAAAGTTAGTTTGAAACTTTGGTAATTGCTAAAAAATCAATATTTTTCTTTTCTAACAATATTTTATGAAAGTGATATAAAAAATTCCAGAAGTGAGGGGATTAGTATAGGATTAGAAATCTTTATTTTAATTCATACAAAGTTAACTTTCTTCCAGTTGGTGTTTATATTTTATTTGTTGGACTATAATGGGGCTGTGTCAGTGATCTGGTGATACCACCTGAGGAAATAAGCAGATTTAAGGCGGGCAGAGGGGGAGAGGTTGCTCAAATTAATTTTATTAAATTTACCAAAAACTTAGTACCTAGTTAGCATTTTGTGGAGAGGGAAATTTAAGACTATCAAAAATTGCTAAGAATCTTTTTTTAACATACAAGTAAAACTATAGAGTTCTTTAATTAGCTCTTTAGGATATATAAGATACATTTTTTAAAAAAAAGAATAGAAAATATTATACAACAGTATAACTACCTCAAATCAGATGGGAACAGGGTAATAAAATGGGGCTGTGTGCTCTTGAAAGAGTGTTGAATGGAGCTAGAATAATTTTTAGTCCTATGCATAGTTTTAGACTCAAAGGAAAATAAATTGCTTTAGAATGCATGTAGGTGTCAGAGATAGTGCCTATTTCATGTCTTTAATTTCAGTGCATATTTTCCTGAAACGTGCAATAGCTGTGAAAGACAAACATGAATTTCCAAGAAATTACATGGCTGTATTAAAGAATTGCAAGAAAGAGTTTTGTTCCAGTCCTCATATTCTAAAGTATTCCAAATTAATTGATTTTAAACTATGAAAAAAGATATTTAGGATCAAATAATTTTACTGCAGGCTATAGGTAAAATGTTTATTTGTGCAAAAGGTTAAGGCCACATTCAAATAGCTTTCTTATATTCAGTGGTTATTTCTTTTGATAGTATTTACTTTACTAAATGCATTTAGACTGGATGCCTATGGAATTCTATAACTGTAGCACTTTAAAACAATGACTTTGATTATCATTGTTTCAAACCATAGTTTACATAACTATGATTAAATTATAATTGTTTTTTCAATCATTCAATGATTTTTTTATTCAGTCATTAATTGTTAAGCAAGCTATGGCCTAGCCTTTAAACTTGATTCATGGTTGGTTTCGTACTACATGCTGAGCCAAAATCAAGTGAACAATATTATACATGTTAGGGACCAGTCCTGAACAAACAGCCATGTCCTGATAATTTTAGAAGATCCATCTCCCACAGTTATGAAGTGGCTTGAATTGGTAGTTCATCCCTTCTGTCCTTTCTGCATTTTTTTAAAGAAAAAAAAAGTAGCTTCAAAATAGCTAAGGAAAAAGAGTACAGGTACTTGTTGTTTTTGGTAACCTCAAGTCTTCAACTTGAGCTCTTATTCATATAGCACAATGGCTAATTTTCAAATAGTGAAATATCTTTGCAACTGGCACTAGGGCTGTGACATAACATCTTTCATCAGATAAGAGGTTATTCTACCTTCATTTAATCAAGCAAATGAATTTGGATTGTCTTTATTCAGTGATTTAAGCCAAAATCAGTGAACCAGCACTTTTGGTCTCTCTCCAAGAGAATTCATTCTACAGGAATCCCAAACATTTGTTTTGTAGAATGAAAGCTAGCCATGTGAACACTAATATGCAGTTTGATTATTTGACATAATTTAGTTTGATATTGAAACAAGACTTTGTATCAATATTGACAAGTGCAGGTGCTTTTTTCAAATGATTGAAAGCAACAGGAGTGATTCAGTTAAACTTTCTAAATTAAGCTAATTCATTTTATTATAACATTTCAGGTAGCAGATATCAAACGGGTGAACAATCTTATCACAGATCAGGACTTCTTTGCATTAAGAACTATTAAAATTCCAGTTAAAAAGTTCAGCCTTCTGACGGAGACACACTGTTTTCCAAAAAATAGACAGAATTCAAGATCTGCCTCCTCTTCATATTCCGCAGAATTCTCAGATTCATCACTAGCACCTGAGTTATTCTCATCTACTGAAACAGCTGGTAACTTTTTGAAAGAAGTGGACCGTGATATAGAGCAAATAGTGAAGTGTAATGCTACCAAAAGAGAAAATCTTAATGAAGTTGTTTCTGCTTTATCAACCCAACAATTGAACTTTGAACCAGATGGTAAACCCATCAGACAGAAAGATCCTTATTATGGTGCAGACTGGGGAATTGGATGGTGGACAGCAGTGGTAATAATGGTGGTAGTAGGCATTATAACACCTGTTTTTTATCTTTTATATTATGAAGTTTTGGTCAAAGTGGATGTCAGTCATCATTCTACAGTGGAATATTCATTAGTTGCACCATCTCAGTCAAAGCCATTAGAAAATGAGATAAAGCAGCCTATTTCATGAGGATTAAGTTTTGGTTTTACATCCTAAATGTCATCTATCTTGCTGTGTATTCTGCAAAGAAGCATGAACATGTTCTGAGTGGAACTGTAAAGTGGCTATCTCTGATGGTAATATACTATGTTTGTGAAAAGTTGTCAATATATTGAAAAATTAAAAGTTTATCTGGATCTGCCAAAATATATGGATTTAAGCTGCCACTCTGCCATTGAAGTTAATAGGACTGAAACCAATCTAAGTGAAGTACCTTTACAGTAAACTTCATATTTACTTTAAAAAATGTTTAATCTGGGTATAATGGTATGAAGATTCTAGGCATATCAAGCAATAATACCTTCTATTACAGTATAGTGGAATTAGGAATAGTTTGGTTTATTAGATTTATTGAACAAGCACACTGCTTGGTATTGGTGAACAGGATAATTAGTTTGAATTATTTGAAGAACACTATATAATAAAAAGGAACCAAAGATTCATATGATTCCTTTGTTCTAACTGCAATGAGTTTCGGAGAATGGAAACTTAAACAGAAAAAAAGTGAAAGAATTCCACATTGTTTCAACTTCTTTGTTCCCAAAGTGCTCATTGCATTGTATCATATTGCATATCTTCAAATGCGGAAGAGCTGTATACTGTACACAAGCAGTTTGCACAAACTCCCTCTTATAAATGATTTAGAATTAAAGTTAAAGAGTACTAGCTCCTTTCAGGAAACTAGGAATGGTAATGCGATGTCAGATTTCTTCCAAGATCATAACAATGACATTGTGGAGGTTAAACAATCCGATGCCTCTAATGTATCACATGTACAGTTGAGCTGAATTGCTGAGCCATTAAGTGCTTGGTGTTTCATTTGGTATATTATTTTAAACTAACCGTTGAGTTATTTAAAATAAACCTTTTGGCTTGGTCTGCTAGTTAGTTTTTTTAAGTGGAAAACCATGGTTCAGCAGCTATGGTTTAGTGCACTATATAAAGCTAATTCTGTACATGGGTAAGACATACAGGATGGCAGCCATACAAAATGTATAAAAATACATTAATCCCTTCCATTAGAGAAATGCAGTATTATTAGTGGCTTATTTCCTTCTTGAATCTTCTAATTTGGAACTTTTATATTGTTTTTGCACTCATTCAGAGCTTTCCTGCATTACCTGCCTGATCAATATTATTTGGAAAGCAAGCCTATTGTTTCTTAGAGCATTATTGGAAGTGTACTACAATGTATACTTAAGAGAGGAAAAAGGTCATTCTTTTCATTTTAGCATATGACTAGTCGCAAGCAAAGAAATGCAACTGAAATATTTCTGAAAATTTTAAGACATGTTCTACAATTGGCACATGACTGCATTGGAAGGCCAAGTATGACTGACTGATAGAACTATAAAACAAGGAAAATAATAGGTCGTACAAGACTATTTCAAAGATCTCTATGCGATAAAAATTACAGGCTAGCAGATAGTAATATTTTTCAACCATCTACAGTTTTTGAAGTACCAAAAGTTGTGTACCTCAAGTATGCAATATTTTTTTCTTTTCTTATAACTTGAATTAAGGCATTTGAAAAGAAAATATTAAAGGCATCAAGGAAGATATGGTATAAGTATTGGTTAAATGGTCCTGGGTTTTATCATAGCTCAGGAGTTGTGCCTTATTTCTACAACTGAAAAATATCAATCTATAGAGTTTCATGAATAAGTAGTACACTTATGGAATAGAAGCTTCCTTCATAAAAATTATGTGAACAAGTGCATTTTGAAACTAAGGTTAAGAATGTGTAAGCTACAATTCCTTACACAGTGTTGCTGTATGTTTTTATCTTTCCTAAAGTACATTTTCATCATGTGAAGGACTGGAAAGATTATGAAAAGATAACTTGAAGTTAAAGGAAAAACTTGGAGTACTAAGTTAAGAAATTCCATTAAAACAAAGCTATTAAGTGTCAGAATATCAGATTTGTAAGTACACTACATAATAAGCATATGAAATAGTTTTAATTGCCATTTGGAAAATAAATTTTCACAAAATGAGATTTATGTAAGTTTCAGAATTTATAAAAAGGCCTTTGGCCAGAGTATTATTTCAAAAAGAACAACTTAAATAAATACATATATATTTCTAATTCTGTTTAGAGTGATTAATCAACCATATGAATTGTAGAATATATATATTTAGTAATGAATTTGTGTGTCATACCTTATTCCATAAAGTCTAAAGAAAGCTGCTGCATTGTAAACTATAAATTCTTACATAAAGAGTTTAAATAATTAACTCATCTAAAGAAAAAGAAAAATCAAGTACAGTTCAGAGAGAAATACATACATAGAAATGCCCTATTGTTTTATCGCACTGAATTATGCAAAGGGAGATTGAGGTTTATTCTAAATACCTAGAATTATTAAAAAGGTTACAAAATATTGTGATTCCTTAGAACATATAACCCATCATATATATTCTTCAAGAATATTTTTCTACTTGTAAAAATGCATCCTAGGATTTATGTAAGGTGTGCTGATATTCAAATTTGTCATGTCTATTATGCAGTTGTATTGGGGGAGGAGAAATTTCAATCAATCTTAATTTTTTGGCAAACTCTCAAATTTTCTAGCTGAAAGATGAAATTCACAATGGCTTTCCCTTTCCCACTGTAATGCCCCCCATTAAATATGACAGTGGCATAGCTATTTTAAAAACCCATATGTTTCAATGTGAAAGGCTTGTGCCAAATTTAATTACTATACATAGATTGGGCAAACCATGTGAGCCTCACTCAAAATTACCTGACCATATATACCAGGGGTCCTCAACCTTGGCAACTTTAAGACTTGTGGACTTCAACTCCCAGAATTCTGGGAGTTGAAGTTCACAAGTCTTTTTTTTTTTTTAATTTTTATTTTCCCTTTTTCTCTTTACAAACAACAAAATACAAAGTACATTTTTCTTTTCTCTTAACAGTACTATGTCCTATATCTTACATTTATTTACATTACTTCTCATACTTTTTTATTCCTCAATTCTAACCAATTATAATACATGTCCCATATCTCATAAAATTCTGTAACTTCTTTGTTCTTTATTTCTAAGGTAAGTTTGTTCATCTCAGCACAATCTAATATCTTAAGTTCACAAGTCTTAAAGTTGCCCCTGCCATGTACTATCGGGCAACCAGTGGCTCGAGCTAATTTCAACTTCTTATGGAAGAGATCACTTTATATTTCCTTTTCCTACTCTGATATTTAAATAGAATAAGTCAGGAAAGCACATTAACATTAACTGCATTTCCCCCATAGACTACCTTTACTATGCCTCAGCAGTGAAGCCTGGCTGTGTTCTTGCAATCACAATTTAATATAAGTAGTTTCATAGCAGGATTACCTGCTGCCCTATCCCCTTTTCTCCAGCATCCCCTACTGGCAAGAAAACCAAACCCCAGTTATTTTTCTGAATTTGTGGCTTGGGGATTCAAGTGTTTATGATTTATTTGTTTAGCTGTATTTTGTTATTTTACTGAGTGCTACTCGTACAAAATTATTCTCCAGATACTGCCAAGTAGATTATTGAAGGAAACTGACAGCCTTGTCAGGAAAATTAAAAATGGTACATTAAACAAAAGCTTCCACACAAAATGTGATCAGAAGAGGTGCTTTGAAATACAAAGTAGAAAAGCCTAAGCCAGGGATTTCTCTGAATTGTAGTATGTCTAAATTTTTTTTTCAATTCAATTTCTGTTTTTGGTCACACGAGCCACTTTCCTACTTCATATTTGGGGTGACGTGCATTACATGTGCATGGATTCTTCATTACACTGGTATAATATCCAAAATATTCCGGTGCCTGGAAGATATGAGGGTCTGGATGGGGGTGAACAGGCTTAGACTCAACCCCAACAAGACCGAGTGGCTCTGGGTCTTGCCCCCCAAGAGTCATTGTGATGGTCCATCATTAGTCCTGGGGGGGGGTAAATTTACCTCCCTCAGTGCAGGCATGCAACTTGGGTGTCCTCCTGGATTCACAGCTAAATTTGGAACATCTATTGGCTGTGGCCAGGGGGACCTTTGCCCAGGTTTGTCTGGTGCACCAGTTGCGGCCTTATTTGGACCAGGAGGCTCTAGTCACGGTTACTCATGCCCTTGTCACCTCAAGACTGGATTACTGTAATGCGCTCTATATGGGGCTACCCTTGAAGAGCGTTCGGAGGCTGCAGTTGGTTCAGAATGCAGCCGCGAGAGCGATTGTGGGGCACCAAGGTACACCCACATGTCACCTATCCTCTGCGAGCTGCACTGGCTTCCTGTGGGTCTCCGGATGCAATTCAAGGTGTTGGTTGTCACCTTTAAAGCCCTTCATGGCTTAGGACCAGGTTACTTACAGGATCGCATACTGCCGCATAGTTCCCAGAGACCGGTGAGGTCCCACAGATTGGGCCTCCTTCAGGTCCTGTTGGCTAGACAATGTCAGCTGGCAGGCCCTCGGGGAAGGGCCTTTTCTGTGGTGGCTCTGACGTGGTGGAATCAACTTCCCCCCGCGATTCGAACTACTCCCACCTTGCCGGTCTTCAAGAAAGCTATTAAAACTCCTCTTCCGGCAGGCCTGGGGTTGATGTCCCGGGGGGGGGGGCGGGATACGATTGGGACTCATGAATGAGTGAATGTACTTATTTTTATTGTTATATTTATTGTTTTAATTTTGTACGCCGCCCTGAGTCCCTAGGGATTGGGCGGCATATAAATTTTATTAATAAAAAAATATAAATTTTATTAATAAATATAAATTTTATTAATAAATAATAAATAAATAAATAAAATAATTCACTATATAATGTACTGGTGGGGATAAAAGTGAATGTCTCATTTATAGTAAACAAAAAGGAAATGTGTGCCTTGGGCTCACAATCTCTAGTTTTTAGCTTGGTGCATGAACCTAAGATTATCTCTGCCTTTTGAAAGATAAATCTGCTGACTGACATAGTCCATAGATATCTAACAGAAGGCATGACAACCTCACATGTACCATTAGGCCTTTGAGCAAATCACATATAATTTCTGTGATGTGATTGACATAAATTACATATTTTATGTAATTTGCATGATAAAAGTCATGATGTACATGGCATTAATTCAAGAGGAGGTTGTAGATCGGTCAGAAATTATCCAACACACTAAATCTAGGGATGATTTCTTGAGAAGGAGACAGATTATTACCTCCTTAAAGGCTTATAAAACCAGTGGTTTAGTTGATGAATTCATTGCTGCTTGTACTCGACCATATTCCTAGGGAGGCTTTAATCAACAAGGAGGGGCATTGGTTTTATAAACTGATAGCATATTCAATTTCCTCAAGTGAGGAAGGGGGCTCAAACTAAGTCATACAATACAATCTCCATAGAACATGTGTAATTGGAATCTGATCTGAGCAATTTCACCTGTCAGATGTCTAGAATAATCCTCATAGCAACCCTAGTGCCTGTTCTCTGGCTAGTCATTTTAAAGAGTACCACTAGCTGGCATTCTGTGGATACAATAACAGTGGAAAAATAAAGTTTTGTCACTTTTACTACCTTGATGTAGTCCTTAATATGGACTCCAATATGTGTTCATTCAGACTCCTTTTCAACCCTGTTTTTTTTTTTTTAATCTCCTGGAGCTTTTCTAAAAATACTGAATCCACTAAGATCCACAGACAGAAAGATGGTGTATGGAGCCAATCCCACCTGAAGTCTTTGTCACCCTCTCATCTAAAGGGTGAGTAAGGCTTCAATCAAGCTTTGAAGCAAAGCCTTGAGAAATTCTGCAAACTCTCTCTGAAAACCAGTTCGGACAAATATGGCCTTCCAGTCAGTGTTGCGGTGAGGGAAAATCCAGCCATAGGACTGTGGGATGCCTCAGAGCCTCTCTCCCCACCTCTATTTAGCATCTATATGAAGCCATTGGTGAGGTCATCCACCAGCACAGGGTTAAATAACAATGAATATGCTGATGATACAACTGTATCCTTATAGCCAAATGATATTGTCAAAGGTCTTTCCCACTAACTGGACTCAGTCCTAACAAGACAGAGAAACATTAGGTTGTAGAGCTTCCACAGTCTAAGAGATTTCCCATCTTTAAATCTGGATGGGGATGCAGTTCTTCTGACAATTTAGTACAATTTAGGGATCTTTGTGGACTCACAGTTCTTGCTTGAACAGCAGGGGGCAGCTATAGTTAGTAGCCCTTTTATACAAATGCATCATATGCACCAACTGCATCCATTCCCAGAATGCAAGGTTGCACTCAGGATCACTCACTCCTTAGTCCCTTCCTATTTGTTCTGGTACAACACACACTATTGTACTAGATTTAGGGTTGTCCTAAACAATGTTCAGAAACTACTCCAGAGTGGTCCCAAATGTAGTTTGGATCAGCTTCTGAATGCTGTAATACCTGCAGTGTTGGGTGCACCTTTGAATGCTCCCATAACACTATTGCATTGGCTCCCAGTTGGTTTTTGGGTGCAATTTAAGGTCCTGATGGCCAAGTTATATGAGATTGTCTGACCTCAGTTGTGTTCTGTCCACCTGACCTACCGGATCTGACATGGTGGCATGCAGCAAATCTCTTCTATGAAACAAATGCCATCTAGTGGGATTTAGGCAGCATGCATTTTCCGTTCACAGCGCCTGCCCTATGGAACACGATCTCTCTCCACTGAGATCCAGATGGCCCTGACTATACTGTAACCCTTCCAAAAAGCCTTGAAGACTTGTTTTTTTCTCTCCTAGCAGTGGGGCCACACCGAAATGTATGGAATGTTGATTAATAGATAGTTTTTATCACTGTAACGTTTCTATGATTTCCCATGTTTTTATGCATTTTGCTTTGTGACTACCTAAATTCACAAGGTTCAGATAGGCAGCTGTCTGAATTATACTGAAAATAAATAGACAATCAGACAATAATAGTCCCTGCCCATTTAAATTCCTTTACTCTGGCTTGCAATGGTTCTTTGCTTCAGCTTTATTATGAAGATTTAATAAAACTCCCCTCTTATAACATTAATTTCCGTGTTGTGACAAACTGGTAGAGACAACTGATAATGTCCTTTTGTATTGCAAATTTTATTGACATACTTTTGTACATGTGTATGTGCCTTTGAGTCAGGATGAACTCCTGGCAACTTTCCTGCAGTTTCAGAAGTGGTTTGCCATCCTAGGGCTGAGAGAAATCAACTGGCCCAAGATCATTCAGGTGGCTTTGTACCTAAGGTGGGTCTAGAACTCATGTTCTGGTTTCTAGCCTGGTATTTTAACTAATCAGACTGGCTCTTTCAGTTATTCTTCTATTGTTTAGACGAATACTACTCAAGCCAGTTTTATGTGCCTTTTTTTTTAACCTTGATAGTAATTCCTTTTTAACACAGTTGTGCAACAGCTATAGCACAGTAATAAACCTTAATTTCTGTCCTTGTTTTAAGGGGAGGTATTGAATTTAATCAGAGATGGGCAATGGAGGGCTCTTTAAAATCCAAATAGTATTGCATTTATTGCAGTTTCCTGAGCTCAAAGGATGCAATGCTTAATTCAGAGACAGGGATTGTGTTCTTTATATCACACCAAACATAGCATGAGACAGAGGATGTGAAAGGAAACAAATTAACCCCAATTGCTTTTGTATAATAACCGGACAAGCGGACTTCATGCGGATCCCATCTAAAAATCCTACGACATCCAGACAATCCATGAGTTCAAGCACCCGTTTTTTACCCAGATCCCTTCCTAAATACTGCACTTAGGAAGCACTAGTGAGAAAGACTTGCATTTTCTTTAGCACAACCCAGAGCGTTTTTGCTGTATCGTCTGTCGTATAGCCGCATCTTCAGTCTCGCAGGCGATCCCCACGTGTAACCGCATCCCCTTCCAAGGCAAACCCGCCTTCCCTCAGTCCCCTTCCTTCCGTCTGACGCGTTACTGCAGTGGGAAAGAACCGGGTGGGGACCACCCGATAAGCCGAGTAGGGTTACGCTGAAAAGCTGGTGATTCAGTACCCGCCTCTAGCTCCTCCTCCTGGATCCGCCCTCCTTCGCGTCGAAGCTACGCGTCCGGGCCGTTCGCACGCGCGATCCTACCACAAACATCGCAGGCAGTAGACGAGTCGTCTGGCCGCAGCGCTTCGTTTGGCGGTCGGCTGTGATGTCGGCGCTGGAATGGTTCGCGCATAAATCTCTGGGTGGAGGTATCTATTGGATCCAAGAGCGCTTCTACGAGTCGGGCAATCGGGCCAATATCTGGCTAGTGCGCGGCTCGCAGCGGGACGTGGTGATCGACACCGGGCTGGGACTGCGCAGCCTTCCCGACTATCTTCACTTGGCTGGGCTTTTGGATCCCGATCCAGCCCAGGGCGACCAGGAGGGAGCCGGTCTCGGCGAAGCAGAGAAGGAGCCCGCAAGCGGTGGGCGGCGGCAACGGCCGTTGCTAGCCATTGCCACCCATGTGCACTTCGACCACTCGGGCGGATTGCACCAGTTCGAGGAGGTGGCCGTGCACAGCGCCGAGGCCGGAGCCCTGCGCCGCGGCGATAACTACGAGACCGTCACTTGGCTCTCGGACAGCGAGGTGGTGAGGCAGCCCAGCCCCGGCTGGAGGGCCAGGCAGTTTCGAGTGCGACCCGTCCAGCCGACGCACGTCTTGCAGGAGGGTAAGAGCGGGGAGGGGAGAGGATAATGGGCTAGCAAAGGAGACCCGCATCTCCTTCTGTAGGCATCTTTCAGGAGCAACTCCACGCCCCAACTGCACCGAGCTGTTGTGACCAGATGTAGAGTCTTGAATTGATGAACGCTTTTTTTTTTTTTATCAGCTGCTTTCTGGTCCAAGTCACTAAAGGACGCCTATGTAATCATTTCAGAAATTATTTTTTTAAGCACAGAGTGATTTTTTGCATTCTATATGATAAATTTGGAAGGATGGTGTTGTTGTTTTTCCCTCAATTTTCTTTTCCCCTTTTTTATTACTTCAGGAAACATCCTGTGAGAAAGAGTCTCTGGCCACCTGCAGAATTTGGTTTCTTTAATATCTGATAGGTCATAGGTAAATTGGACTGGCTTACACCAGGAAGAGTTAGGTATCATCAGTATTATTTCTGTATTGCACATGCTTACTGGGTTCCTGCTGAAGTGGATCATTTGTATAGAAAGCAGGGCTGTTGGAGTCCAGCCACTTTTCTGTTACTGAAAATAAATACTGGGTTTTGCCTAGCGTTTGCCTACCAAAAACGCAAGAGCATTGTCTGGAGCCTTGTGAGAGGGTGACATAAAAACAGAAAGTTCTGGGGGTTTTGTGCATTGTATGTAGTAAAGATACTTAATTCATAAAGGTTCAGTGATGGAGGCAGATGGATTTTGAACCCTAATGTTCTTTGGTTTAGAATGCAAAATAAAGGCATGGGAAAGGTGCATTATGGCATTTCAGTAGCAGAGTGTAAAAGGAAGATAATTTCTGGTAATACAGTGAAATAATAAAATTAGTCTGTGTTTATAGCTTCAGTTCTTTGGGTATGGCAAAGAGTGGAGAAATTCTCCCAATATTTGAAATCACTAGGAAATAGATATATAAGGAAAAGAGAAGGAAAACATGGGGAGTGGGAGTGGAATTGGAATGGAAAACACAGCATTATGTGATCCTTGTACTTTTATAAAATGTTTTAAAAGGAGATTGTAAAATGGGAAGGGACCATAGAAACAGAGTAGTGTTGTTGGTTTCTTATAGAGAAAAATGGGAGCTAAATGGATCTTTCATCTATGATGTTGAAATTACCTTTTTGGTGCTAAAAATGTATCTCTGAAAGGAGAGGTGGACAGTATCTTTGTAAAATCCATGCAGGGGCTATTGAAATTGTGTGTCTGCCTCTTAAAGGTCATACAAACATGAATGTGCACTGTCAGAGTCTGAAAGAAACCGTAGGGTGGGGACATCTTGGCATCTGCTAAAGAATGGGTGGTATACAAAGTACATGATAGAGCATTTCACTAAGACGTGTAATACTTTGTGCTTCTGTAGGGCATCCCCATTGTGGGGCGAGAAAAGAATAAATAAGCATATTAGCTAGAGAAAAATATCCAGGAATACAATTTTGCCAGGTAGTAATATTTGTATGAACCATGTGTTTTGAACATTTATCCATCAAATATTTGTGCTGTACGTTGAAATTGTAACATTTTGAGAATAAATAATAGATCTTAGTTTTATGAGATTTTTTTTCAGCATCTTATTCATCCCACAGTTCCATCAACATTTTGGACCAACAGGTTATATTTAAGAAAATACACACCAAAATCCTTTAAATATCATCCACAGATTATAACCTAGGAGTAACATTTTGTGCATGTTTCCTTCAATTAAGTGTTTCACATATTACAACCCAACACTAATAGTTCAATTCCCATGTTTAATATCTAATTTATAAAATAGGCATGAAAAATCTTAGAGACATAATCCAAATTAGATTGATCATCTGATTCTTTTCACTTGCCCCATTACACCTATTATTTTAGACTCTTCATTTTTAATATGTCCCTAGCTACATTTCTATTATATATGGTCAGGTTAACTTTTCAGGGATTATAAAAAGTACTGGAATTTGGGAGCAAAAGTTTATGTCTTTTTGATATTTTCTTATTTGTAACATTATATTTAATGTAAAATTGTAGAAAATTGCATTATATCTTTGATCTACTTTTCTCATTTTTATCTTGACACTAACAGTTGTTCTAAAAGGTTTCTATCTTGAGTCTTTTCCAGCACTACTAGGTGATATTGTGGCTTGAATATGGATATCTCTACATGAACACAAGTGCTCAGCCATGAAGCTGCAACCATTTACTTGTAATTGACTTAGAAACATCTTTATTTTGCCTAAATTACTACTAACAGTCCATGTAACCATGGGCATCTGTTTTTAATTATGAATGTATGTTGTAGCATGACACCAACCCCTCTCCCTTTATATATTTGTATCACAAGCTCACATCCAAGTACAGGTAGTCCTTGATTTACAACCACAATTGAGCCCAAAATTTCTGTTGTTGTGAGACATTTATTAAGTGAATTTTGCCCATTTTATGATTTTTCTTGCCTCAGTTGTTAAGTGAATCACTGCAGTTGATAAGTTAGCAACCCGGTTGTTAAGTGAATCTGGATTCCCCATTGACTATGCTTATTAGAAGTTTGTAAAAAGTAATGACATGATCTTCGGACACAGCAACGGTCATAAATATGAACCAGTTGCCAAGCATCTGAATTTTGATCACATGATCATGTGGACGCTGTAACTTATTATTTATTTTATTTATTAGTAAAACTTATATGCCGCCCAATCCCTAGGGACTCAGGGCGGCGCACAAAATCAAAACAACAAGTACAACAATTAAAAATGAATACATTCACACAGCATGTCCCAATCGAATCCCGCCCCCCCCCCCGGGGACATCAACCCCAGGCCTGCCGGAACAGGAGAGTTTTAATAGCTTTCTTGAAGGCTGGCAAGGTGGGAGTAGTTCGACTCTCGGGGGGAAGTTGATTCCACCACGTCGGAGCCACCACAGAAAAGGCCCTTCCCCGAGGGCCCGCCAGCCGACATTGTCTGGCCGACAGGACCTGAAGGAGGCCCAATCTGTGGGACCTCACCGGTCTCTGGGAACTATGCGGCAGTATGCGGTCCTGTAAGTAACCTGGTCCTAAGCCATGAAGGGCTTTAAAGGTGACAACCAACACCTTGAATTGCGTCCGGAGACCTACAGGAAGCCAGTGCAGCTCGCGGAGGATAGGTGACACGTGGGTGTACCTTGGTGCACCCACAATCGCTCTCGTGGCTGCATTCTGAACCAACTGCAGCCTCCGAACGCTCTTCAAGGGTAGCCCCATGTAGAGCACATTATAGTAGTCCAGTCTTGAGGTGACAAGGGCATGAGTAACCGTGAGTAGAGCCTCCCGGTCCAAATAAGGCCGCAGCTGGTGCACAGACGAACCTGGGCAAAGGTCCCCCTGGCCACAGCCGATAGATGTTGTTCCAAATTTAGCTGTGAGTCCAGGAGGACACCCAAGTTGCGTGCCTGCACTGAGGGAGGTAAATTCCCCCCCCCCAGGACTAATGATGGACCATCATAATGACCCTTGGGGGTCAAGACCCAGAGCCACTCGGTTTTGTTGGGGTTGAGTCTAAGCCTGTTTACCCCCATCCAGACCCTCACATCTTCCAGGCACCGGCATATCACGTCGACTGCTTCACTGAAAGGACACGGGATAGAGATATATAATTGGGTATCATCCGCATACTGATGATACCTCACCCCGTGTCGCCGAATGATCTCACCCAGCGGTTTCATGTAGATGTTAAAAAGGAGGGGGGACAGGACCAAGCCCTGAGGCACCCCATAATCGAGGCGCCTAGCGGTCGATCTCTGTCCACCCGCCAACACCGACTGCGACCTATCCGAGAGGTAGGAGAACCACCGCAATACGGTGCCGCCCACCCCCACCTCTCCGAGATGACTCAGAAGGATACCATGCTCGATGGTATCGAAAGCTGCTGAGATGTCAAGAAGCACCAAGATAGAGGAATGACCCCTATCCTGGGCTAAACCAAGTGTTTTAAGTTGAGGACTATCTGTATCTGCATGATGGAGTTTGAGTCAAAGCCTCATAGAGTACATTCCTTCATCCCCCTCCCCCCTACGCTCTTCTCCTCCTACAAATTTCTGTGCTTTTAGTGTTTGAGTTACATTAATATATCCATGATTGACACATATTTTAATAAGTGCAGGTAATCTTACACAGATGTGATAATTAAAAAATATAAGTAAATGCAAGTATAACCTTCAGTGTCTCTAGGTGTGGGCTATTCTAAAAGAAACTATTGCATCTTCATTTTTTAGTTAGACTTTCTTTTCAGGTATAATCACTGAATATTTGAGGGCCATTAGAGCAGGGCTTTTCAACCTTTTCACCCATTGTACCACTTTTAGGATATGGCAATATCCGAGTACCACCAGTCGCCTAGCAAGGTGTCAAAAACTTGTTGACCAAAAAAAAAGGAAAAAAGTGATAAAAGTACAGGTAATCCTCGACTTACAACAGTTTGCTTAGTGACTGTTTGAAGTTACAATGGCACTGAAAAAAGTGCCCCCCCAAAGCACAGCTGAGCAAGACACCTGCCTGCCCGCCCGGCGGTGCTCTCATTCCCCTCCCCCACTACCACTTTTCTAGGATGGTCACGTACCACCTGCCAGGTGCCAATGTACCACAAGTGGTACCCGTACCGCTGGTTGAAAAGCCCTGCATTAGAGAATCCTAGAGATAGTGAAGGTAGCACTTGAGGACATCTTTGATTCTATTACTATTTTAGTGTTTTCATGTATAAATAAACATCTGCATAGAGCATCAGTACAGTACGTATGGACAGATCCATGCATCTGAACATTACAATGCATTATTAAAATTATTTTAGGGCACACACTAATTTTAAACCGTTTTGCACCATATTTGAGGAAAGAGCAGTAGTTCAATGGTAGGGTACATACTTCATTTCCATTTTGTACACAATTTTAGCTTTTACATATGTAAGCAAATACCTTGGGAAGACTTGAATCATAATATCTGTGAAATGTAAGTACATCCAAATTAGTATTAATGGATCTGTTGATTATTCTTGTTAATTAAACATTAACATGGATAATGGATTATGGTCAAGACTATAATACAGCAAGCTTCTGGTTACTGCTATGTAAAATGAAGTAATTTTTCCATCTTGATTTTTTATGGAGTCCATTAAAATTGAAAATAGAAAAAATATCTGTTATGCTTTAATTAGTTGAAATCTTTTCTGGGAAGATGGTGTTCTCAAAGATAGTGAGTCAGTCAATAAAAGCATTGCAAGAAAAGCTCAGATAGAAAATCATTTCATTAAGATTAGAGGGACATATGCATTCACAATCTGTCTGCTTACATTTCCAGGTGATGCACACTTATTTATTCATTTATTTATTTATAACATTTATATAGCTGCTCATTTTATATTGAACCTCAAGTTGCTCCTAAGCAGCAATTAAAACAATATCAGTAATAAAAGAACATAATACCATGCTAAACCATAATATAAAAAAAGTGTTGTTGCTGCTGGTACTGTAAAGGTAATCCCTTCATTTGTTTGATCATTTTATTTCCTGAGCCACTGCAATTATGAGCATTAATTCTTTGTTGTAGAATGAATAGTACTTTGGTTCTTAACTTGTTTTTGTTTGTTTGGGTGCTTCATAGAACAGCTTACACAAGAAGAAATGCATATTAACCTGTTTTTGATGTGGATTTCCAGATTTCTAAATTATGGCAAATGAACTTGAGAAGGATGGTCACCACTCCTTGCTCTTCCTTTCTTGCACAGACTGTAGCCCTTATGTTAAGGTTTAGTTGAAACCAGAGTTCATTCTGAGTCTAAAATGGAAACTGATTTAATGCTAGCTAATAAAATACTGTAGATTGTGACTTAATACTTCAGTGAGTAAGCTGACTGATTCAATAGTGTAATGTATTTTGGATACAATGAAGAGCTCTGGTTTAAGGCAGGGTAATAGAAAACTAAAGCTGGTATTAAGGGGAAGAGGAAGAAGACAGTTTCCAACTCAGAATTTAATTTCCACCTACGTAATTCATGTGTTATGATGAATTAATGTCCTCAGTTGGAACATCAGACTCTTGAGTCTACTTGCAAATTATATTAATTTCAATGCGAATGTACTGAAAACTGCAATATGTCTAAAATGGCTAGAAAGAAACTTAATTTGAAACTTTATTTTCCTTGCTCAAATTATTTTCTGTTGAGAAAGAAGCATAATTACCTACCTTTAATAATATATTTCTATGTGTATATTATTATTATAATACCAAATACTTTAAATATATTGGTTTATCAGAAAGGAAGGATAGAATAGGTAGGAGAAAATACAAATAATCTGTAAACTAAATAAAAATAATCAGACTAATACACATATACATATTTATACATATCCCTTTGTACTAGCCACAGTAAAGCCTTGAGATTATAACTTCTACTTTGGAGGAAAATGTTTTCTGAGATTAAGAACAAATGACTATAAGAAATCTTATGAAATTAGTTCAAGCAGCCAATTTTAGCTCATTGAATGTCAGATTGACTACTTAGTAATTTTCTTGGCTGCTAAAATATACAGAATTAAGTGAATATGAAATCTAATTGATGAGGCTTCATTGCCCACTTTTGTATTTTTCATCCTTTATCAGATCCCTACTTTAGCCAATATTTGCTATTGCTACTGACAGTGTGAAGAATGAAAGATATGCTATATTGTGCAATATATTTGTATACTATATACAAACACAGTAGTTTTAATTCTTCATTATATATACATTCATATGCTATTCTTTTCCAGAGATACCAAGTTGCTTGCAAGATAACAAGATTTTTAAAAATCACTTAATATAACCATAAATAGTCCATCTGATGCATCACAATTTGAGAGTAGCAAGATCATACTTGAATTTAAATGATTTTTCTGATGTGATTTAGATATTACAAAGGGAGGGGAATATCACTTGATCTAGGTTCTGTAAAGAAGGCATTCCCTTGGTGGCAGAACCCTTAATAAGTCCTCATCCCCAGGTCTTATAGGATGGATGGATTCAACTCAGAGGTCATAGTAACACAATATTCAGAAGCCCCTGAGTCATTTAGGCTTTAAGGATGATATTGAATTGCACTTTGAAACTCATTCGCAGCCAGTGCAGCTCCTGTAGTAGTGGTAATATATGAGTGAACCTGAGTGCAGCTATCTAGTCAGGTTGTTGCGTAGTGTATCATATGAAGCTTCAAAACGACCCATAAGGGCAGTTCCATATATTTTATATCCAAAATCCAGCTTCAAGGTTTATAAGTAATTGTGAATAAAGCTGCCTGATTTAAAAAATCAGCAACTGTAACTGTCTGTCTTGCTATTGCCCCCACTTACTGTTCAATTAGGAGTGTCAGTCCATGTTGAGCCACAAATTGTAAGTCAACTCCATCTTGGAAAACATTATCCTATCCTGGAACAAAGTTGAACAAAGTAAAATAGACAAAGTCATCTTCTAAGTCCACAGTGTCTTGATAGAATTCAGTTTGTTGTTTCTTATAAGCCATATTCTAACAACCTCCAATCACTGAATTAGGACTTTCGCCACATATGTTGCCCAGATTCAGATGGAAAATATGTGATTGAACATTATCAGCCTCTTTGATGATATCTCACTTCCTTTTGGCAGATGATCTCTCCCAAGGGCTTCAGATATATGTTAAATTATAGGTGGAAGATAACTGAACTATGCAGCTATTCAGAAACCAATGTCCTGACTTTTGCCATTACCACTGTGGGAACTGACCACTCAAGAATATATCCCATAATTCTCGCAGCAAAATGTCTAAATGCTTATAATAATTGCAGGCAAATATTATGATATATGGTATTGAAGGCCACTCACAAATCCAGCAGGACTAGTATAATTATACTCCTTCCATCCCAACCTTCTCAGGGGTCATCAAGTTTCAATCCCATACCCAGGCTTATATGCTGATTGAAAGGAGTCCAGATAATCTTCTTATGTTCAATAAACTATGTGTTTTGTGAGTAACACTGAGTGAACAGATGTAATTAAATATTGTAGACCACAAGCCAGATATTACTATTGTGATTTCAGCTTCAGTCAGTTGTAGATTCCTTACTTAAAGGCTTCTGAGAGAGATAGGCTTCATGTTGACAGTTTTGTTTTCTTTTGTTTTATAATAAATAAGGAGAGTGCAGCTAGAGGCAATTGGCTGTCAGTTGGGGGTAATGGAAAAGAGCAGAGCTAGAAAAAGTACAAGCAGTCCAGTCTAATACAACTCTTAGAAATCATCCTGATAAATAAGGATGAAATTAAACATGCATGATATGATGGACTTTCCAGGAGACCAGTGTTTCTCAATCTTGGCAACTTTAAGTCTGGGAATTCTGGAACTGAAGTCAATGTGTCTTAAAATTGTGAAGCACTGAAATAGACTATAGCTTGACCATGTTGCTCATCTGCAGATGTGACTGGAAAAACCTTTTAAAAATCAGTTTCTTTTCTTCATAGTTTTACTATCCCCCTTCCACTGAATCCTAAACTAAGGTAAGTTTTAATGCTTACAGAATCCTTCCTACCATGTGTGGGCTTTCATCTTTGTCGGGAGGAAGGGGAGGGGAGAGTGATATATGTCTTCCTGCATTGTTTGGCTACTAGTTACAGTTCTAATGCGTAAGTTTGTAACAGACAAATATAAGGTTGCATTTTTGAAAATTGTTTTGTCCATAAAATTTTGTTTCTTGTTGTAGGGGATGTGATCAGCCTTGGTGATAGACAGCTCATTGTCATGCACATGCCTGGCCATTCAAGAGGAAGCATTTGTTTGCATGACAGAGAACGGAAGATTCTGTTCAGTGGGGATGTTGTGTATGATGGCTCAATGATTGACTGGCTTCCCTACAGCCGGATAAATGACTACGTTACAACCTGCCAGCGATTAATAGACTTAGTCAATAGGGGCCTTGTGGAGAAAGTCCTACCAGGGCATTTTAACACATTTGGAGCTGAACGACTATATCGTTTAGCTTCCAACTATATTTCAAATGCTGGGGTTTGTCACAAGATTTCTATGTGTGCGATGAGATCGGTTGCAAGCCTAGCACTTCGTGCAACAAATTCTAGAACAACTTCATAGTCTTAACTTCATAGCCATGAAGATGCTTATTTTTTATCTAATTAATTTATATTTTAAAAATGCCAATATACATACCAGTAGCTATGCTAAAGCTACTCATCTTTTTTTGTCTCTTTTCAAAGCAAGTTTGCACATATGTTGAATGCTATTTGACAGATGTTCTAAATAAGTTATTTTGTATTTTGAACCATTTTGAAACATATTGCTAAAATAAAAGTTTTGCCCTTGTGTCATCTTTTCTAATGCAGCCTTCAGTTAGGGGTTATGTTGAAAACCTATTTTAAATGGCTGAAATATAGAAGCAAGGGTTGTGAGAAGAAGGGGCTATTAGAACATTCCACTGTCATGTTGAATGCACTAAGTACCTAAGTAATTTTTATTGTATGGGATGAATGTAAATTGAAGTTAATACCAAATGTTCATATCAAATACTGTTGTATGTTATTGTTGTCCTTGAATTGTGTTGCATTTAGGTATTGGTTTTAAAACAAATGAAATGTCATTTAATACTTTAAGTATATTGCTTGCTTTTCAAATATAATTAATGCTGTAAGTGTGAGTGTATAACCATTTTTAAGTAAAACATGCACCTATAATCCAAGGTTCCTAATTTCTGTAATACCACAGTTGCAGAAACACTTCAGTAAGTGTGAGTTGCTGATTGAACAACAGTTGTAAACAAAATGGCATCCAAAACTAACAAGTTGATATTGGGTGATAAGTTCTGTCAGGTGCACATTACATTTGAGTCAGACTAAGTTTTCATACTTCAGTTATTATTCATTTTTTTCTTTCCACAATTTGCATTGTGCTTCTTTTCAACCAACCTCATAAACATTTCTACTATTTATTATTTTCTAAGATATTACTAGTCTCTGGATGCAGAGCTTGTATCTTGCATCAGAATTTGATTTATTGGAATCCAGTAAGAATTATAATAAAAATAACAATTTCTTGCAAGAACAATAACTTATTTCAGTATTATGGCCATTGCACTTGTTTTTTTTCTTTTTGAATTCTATTGCACAATATCTCCCCAAGATCGAAGCAGCACTTTGACTCTTAATACCACAGTGTTCAGCACTTGGTATCCTATGAAAGTATAGTTAGTTCTTAAAATGTTAACAGTGCCTATTTCCTGTTCTAAAATACTGCATCATTTTGGCAATTAACACTGGAATTGCTTGTTAAGAAAAACTATTAATTCAGTACCTTTGAATAATAGGGAAAAGGTATCTAGCAGTATAACCACAAATTACAAATGCTGTTTGTATGCTATTGAAAATTATAATCTTCACTGAGGAGCCACACAATTGTGGTCCAAAGATTAGGAGCATGTTGCTGTATTATGCACTCATGTCAGTTCGTTTTTGACCAGAGTTCTTCCTCAAGTTGAATACAGTTAAGCACAGTATCAGCTGCAGTATTAAGCACAATCAAAATCTGATTCCTGCTTAATCAAGATTTTCAACCATCTTGGAATCCATGTGAGTTTCTAGTGCCTTGTTTATTTCTGATACAGAATGGTTGACTTTTTGGCCTGGACCATTACAAACTGATTTTGTTATGAAATACTGCTGAGCATTAACAGTTTTATCCATAGATAAAAGAATCCTCTTCTTTTGACTTGCTGTCCCTTCCTCTTCCTTTGCCCATTGACAGTATCTTGAAAGTTATTTTATCAAAGTTTATTTCTCACTACGAGAGTACTTCAGTGTAAGGAATCCTTCAAATTTCAGACTTGTGGAGAAGGACTGATCTGAAACTTTTCTACTGGTTTATAAGTTACCAAGCAACCAGCTACTTATAAAATTTGGTGATTTTAAAGAAAATCTGTGTCTTTTTTCATTCTGATTAGGTATCACAGAGTAAATTTATCTATTGAAGCTAATAATTACATTTATTAGAAAATATATTCAGACTGGCAGTACCTTCTTTACTGTAATACAAATACTACTCAATTCAGTGAGATTTTATTCCTAGTGAGTACTGGATTGTAGCTTCATTCAAGTTCTAATCTAGGACTGGACTACAATTCAACTTGTGATCATTATTGGTTAGTAAAATACTATCCCTGAAAGAGAATACTATAGAATCCTATCTGTTCTGTTTTAAATATTTTTATATTATAAAGTTTAATTCTGAAAGAAAGCATTTTTTAAAATGATACTGATCGTACCTTTACTATTATTTTTTTAAAAAAAGTTTGAAACCACTAAGGGATTCTGTATTTATCTGTTTTTCACAGTTTAAAAACTCAGTAACCTAATTGAAATAGTTATTTGAAGTTCAGCCATGTTGATATATCACTTCAAGAGATATTATTTAACTGGGTCATGAATATTGCTGTAATGTATGGTTTAAAAGAATTTTAAAACTTGTAATGCACCATATTAATAAAAATTTACTAATGGTACTGATTTCAAGAAAACAATTATATTCTTTATCATTGATATTGATAATAAAAGAATTACACAAAATACTTCTCCAATAAGATTTCAGTTTTTTCTTTTTGATTTAGTCCTTCCTTTTTGAATGACAGAATGTTTATTTCCCTTAGGAGAGGTAAGAGGAACGATAGGTGTATAAACAATCAAGGTTTTGGAGATGGAGTGGGGATGATAGCTTGAACATACCAATTTGTACTTCAAAATACAAATTGAAATAAGTGGCAGGAAACCTCAGGGACACATGGTTAGCGTGCAGTCAAGAGACAGGTGAAACAATTGATAATTAGTTCCATACTATTGCCAAAACTCCCCACAAATCTTGTCCGTACAGTAACCAAGAATGAAGCTTATTTTGGATTCTTCAAAATTCTGCTATTCCTTATAGTGATATCATTTGTGAAAATGTATCATTTTCAGGATGATCTTGTTTCTAAGACTATTTCATATCTTGCTGTTATTTCAGACATGACCCTTTTACATTTCTTGTAAGTGTATTAACTACAGTAATTACCCATTAATCTTGATTTTCTTCTGTTCACTAATCTGAGTATTATAAAAGTCGTTTTTACCCCAAATGTTTGAGAGTGCATTACACAATTAATGAAATTAAGCTAGTATAATCAACTGCATGTTATCTCCTTTTTAAAAATTATGGCTTATCTCTTCATTTAATGATGGTATAAATATCGGGGTTTTCAGAGCCAAAATTTTAAGTACAATTCTGTTTTGCATCAAATCCTTAATTATTTTGAACTGATTTGTTTTTTTTTAAAAATATGCTGTTCTATGTTATCTTTTTGATAACCATTCTAAATACCGAGGATGCCTCTTATCAACACAAAATGCATGAGATATACATTAATTTGTCTGGGATGAATTAAAGATGATATTTGAGGTTCAGGAACTTAACTGAATATATATATATATATATATATGTATGTGTGTGTATGTGTGTGTGTGTGTGTGTGTGTATGTATGTATGTATGTATGTATGTTCAATAATGTGAGTAAAAATGCGACTCCCGGGCATAGTTATAAATAAAATAAATAATACACGATCACCGGGAGAATTATAAGTAAAAATACTTTGCTAAAAATACTTTACTAAACTTTTTAATAAAGTATTTTTAGCAAAGTATTTTTACTTATAATTCTCCCGGTGATCGTGTATTATTTATTTTATTTAAATATATATGTATATGTATATATATTTGTTTTCGTAGATTTTCACGGTATGCAGGTCTTGGTGTATTCGGGTCTTTTCCCATGTAAGATTGAGAGTATCTTGGCAACGTTTCGATGAGGTCCCACTTGTCATCTTCAGGCTGGGGTCTTCGGCTTCGTGCCTGTGCGAGCAAAGTGTGATCAGAGCTGCCTCTCTCTATAAATACTGGTGGGGGTGTGTGGAGTGCTGGCTTTGTTGCTGTGGGTGGATTGGTTGGCTGTGTTGGAGCCATTGTTTGTGGATTGTTCAGCTGTTTCATAACATCCTGAGTAGTTGAGATGCTGGCTGTGTGCCCATTAGTCTTTTGTGTTGTAACGACCTGGATAATGGGCTGTGTGATGACATCCTGAGATCTGGTGTAGTGATATCCTGAATTCTGTGTTGCACCATCCTGAGTGGTTGGCTGTGTTGTAACATCCTGAACTTTAGCGTTGTAGCCTCCTGAGTTCTGTGATGTGAAGTCCAGGGTGAAGTAACATACCAGGCTTTGGTTTGGCTCCGAGTTTGCGGTCTAGCTCTGTGTTCATGGCATGTGTCCGTTTGCTTTGTGTGGGGGTCAGAGGGAGGTGTAGCAGCTGGTGATGTTGTCGTGGTTTGGCTTCTGGATGGTGGTTGCATTTCGTCTGAGGGATGGGTTTGGGCTTGGGTTTGGGTCTGGTGAGGGTGAATGGTGGTGGTGTACTGTGTTGTTCTGGGTCCAGTGTCAGTTTTCATGGCTAGGACTTGTTTGTTGATTAGGGCTAGTTTCCAGATGTCTGGTAGGCGGGAGGTATCGTCACGTTTATTCATGTTGTGGGGGTGTTTTTCTATTTCGATGGCTTCCATAATTATTCTCTTGTTTTGGTGTTCAGTTTTGGAGTAGTTTGGTTCCTTCAAAATCAATTTCATGTCCTGTAGCTTTAAGGTGCTGGAAGAGGGAGGAGGTTTTTTTCTTCTTTTCTGACTGCATTCTTGTGTTCTGCCGTTTTCTCCTGCATAAAATTGGAAGTGTCTTGGCGACATTTCGATGAAGTCCCATTCGTCATCTTCAGACTGGTGTTTTCAGCTTCGTGCTTCGAGGAGCAATGTGTGGTCTTAGCTGTTTCTTCCTTTTAACTGCCAGTGGGGGTATGAACTGATTGGGTGGGAGCTTGACTGTGTTCTGATTGGGTAGGACAGTGTTTCTCAAACTTGACAATTTTAAGGCATGAGGACTTCAACTCCCAGAATTCCACAGCCAGCAACGCTGGCTGTGGAATTCTGGGAGTTGAAGTCCACATGCCTTAAAATTGTCAAGTTTGGGAAACACTGGGTTAGGGGTTTGGCTGTTCTCTGATTGGATGGGGTAGTGTTCTGTTTGGGTGGGGGCTTTGTTGTGCTGAGGTTAGTCTGAGTTGCAGGGAGGTTTAAGATGGTGGGTTGCCTTGCTATTTTTTGGCTTCACTTTCATGGTCGTGCTTCATCTTCATGGTGGGTGTCAGTTTGCTTCATGTATGGATTGGAGGGGTTTAAAGTGGCTAATGATGCAGCTGTGGTCTGGCTTCTGGTTTGTGGTCGTGCCTCATCATTGGTATGGCTTTGGGTTTGCTTTTTGCGTGGATGTATGGTGGTGACATCCTCTGTGGTTTTAGTGAGTGTGGGTCTGGTGTCATTCTTTGTGTTAGGGAGTTGTTTGTCAATAAGGGCGGGTTTCCAAATGGCCAGTAGGCGGGAGGTTTCATCTCGTTTGTTCATGCTGTGTGGGCGTTTTTCTATCTCGATGGCTTCTCTGATTATTCTGTTATTAAAATGTTTTCATAACTAAGTTTTCATAACTAACTGGCAGTTTAGTTAGGGCAGTTACAGGTAATCAGGAAGAGTGGCCCCGTCATGCGGGCAATGAGCAGGCAGTTAGATCAGCAGGGGGATAAAAAGAACTTCCCCACCCCTTAAGCCCCACTCTGAGGACACTGGCAGAGGACAGCGAAAGCTAAGTTGTTTTAACCTTGTATATAACTGTTTTTATTGTTTTAAATATTGTTTTAACAATAAATAACTAGATTATACTCTTCCCGGAGATCGAGGATTGCATCATTGAACAAATATGCCCGGGATTCGTATTTTTACAACCATTAAGGACATATATATATATATATATGATATATGAGATTTCAGAATTCCAGTCTGTTCAATGTGTGCTGAACAATTTATTTTATGATGCCATCTGCTGGTGCAGTTGTATATACGCAAGTAAGATAGGCTGCAATGTCTTCAAGTGTGGCAAAATAAAAGATTAACATTTGTCAAATTGCTGTTGAAATTTAAATGTTTTTCCCATTTTCATTTATCCTTTTAAAACTACAGAGACATTACAAAAATAAATAATATATTCATATCGTGAATCAGTGGTGGGATTCAGCCGGTTTGCACCATTTCAGCAGAACCAGTAGCTAATTTTTTGTTGCCGAGGCCCAGAATAGACTTCCAAAAGTGGCATCCACACAGAGAACCAGTTGTTCACATATTTGAATCCTACCACTGCCTGGAATGCATTTTTTTAAAAAACTTAAGAGAATAAGCTTCTTTCCAATTCTGTAAAATTATCCTCTTGGTTGTGCCCCAACCTCAACAGAGCCAAAACTCTTCAAAGATAACAAAATTCCATTTTTTAGGAATTTAGTTCAGCATCATGTTAACTATGGTTTTCTAAAATTGTATTTACAAATCTAGTGAAATGAAACCAAAACAAGGCTATGACTGAACACGAAATAGTGTTAAAATTTTTAAAAATTGATTACAAAACTATTTTTAACTCTAATAACTATCAATTTTAAACATTATTTTAGGAAACTTATAAATATGAAATAACTTTTTCTGATGAATTACTTTCATTTTTAAACTATAGGTATATTTCAGTTGCTTTCTAATGGTTGCTTTAAAGACATTTGAGAGATATTTGAGAAGTATTAATACCACTCTTTAATGCCTTGGTAAGGCCACACTTGGAATACTGCATCCAGTTTTGGTCACCACGATGTAAAAAAGATGTTGAGACTCTAGAAAGAGTACAGAGAAGAGCAACAAAGATGATTAGGGGACTGGAGGCTAAAACATATAAGGAATGGTTGCTAGAATTGGGTATGTCTAGTTTAACGAAGAGAAGGACAAGGGGGGACATGATAGCAGTATTCCAATATCTCAGGGGCTGCCAGAAAGAAGAGGGAATCAAGCTATTTTCCAAAGCACCTGAAGGCAGGACAAGAAGCAATGGGTGGAAACTCATCAAGGAGAGAAGCAACCTAGAACTAAGGAGAAACCTTCCTGACAGTGAGAACAATTAATCAGTGGAACAGCTTGCCTCCAGAAGCAGTAAATGCTCCAACACTGGAAGTTTTTAAGAAGAGACTGGACAGTCATTTGTCCGAAATGGTGTAGGGTTTCCTGCCCGAGCAGGGGGTTGGACTAGATGACCTCCAAGGTCTCTTCCAACTTTACTATTATTATTATATATCATATAAGGTGTGGATATGGGAAATTATATGGATCAACCATGCTTCAATTAATATAGCTCTCAGTCACAGCATTTTACAGCAAGCTTTAACATCTACAATTCTAGACAGCATTGAATGTTTGGAATAATAGTATAAGAAAATTTCACTGGATTCAGTCAAATCTCTTGAACAACAAAACACATAGCATTGCTGATAGCAGGAGCTAAATATCTAAAAGGGCAACTACAGCTACCATATGAAGATGATGTCTACCAGACTTGTCCGTTCAATGACTATTCATACCTATGCATCCTCAAACTCAGTGCCAGGGCATTTTAGATCATCCATTATGACACATTTTTGCTTGGGAGAAAGAAAATGACACTTCCAAAATGGAAGAGCAACTATGGGCTGCCTGAGTAGTGGGCTGGGGATGTGACAGCAACATATTGGCATAACCAAAAAAAAAATCCTTAATCTGTTATATGTAAAGTGGCCCAAATAACTCATACTCAGCAATATGTGCAATGTGTGTGCATGTATGTGTCACATACATTTTTATTGGTTCTTTATCATTAAAAATAAAACCCCTGGTTAACAAACATATTATGGGCTCTTGGGGCCTATGTTAAATCTTCTGTTCTGCCTTTAAATCGGAGGAAAACATATTGACATAAACTATTGCCCCCAGTTTACATTATCACAGCTAGCGATAATGCTGTGAACTTTTACTATCCTCACAGAATTTAATTAAAGGCAGTTTCAGGGCAGTGATTTGGTGGCTTTTGGTGGAGTGGGATTGGGAGATCAAACCTTTATTTTTATGATTTATGTAGCTTCTATTTTGTATTATGTGCTGCAGACTATTTCTAACAAGACAATTTTCCATATTGAGTATACTGCCACCTAGAAGTCATCCAGATTACTGCAGGAACATGAGAGCACAATAAGTCTTACAGAGTGTAAGAGATAAATAACCCTATCAAATAACTCCTTCCCCTAATCTGCCTGAGCAATTTCATTAACTGATTTGCAATACAGAATAGAGAACCCTGAACCAAAATGCTTAATGCCATTGTGCTTCTGGATGTTTCTTCCTTTCTTCCTGAAGTTAGTATTGTTTTTTGCCAGGAAAGAACTTCTTCCTTCTTCCCTCTTTCTATTTAAATGTGTGTGTATGTGTGTCTCCAACATTTCCCCCTTTAATATTTTTATACTGTATACAATACAGTCCTAGTTTGTATTGTAATCAAACTCCTGGGAGATTAACAAGATAAAATAATCAGGTATCTCATTCCTCATAACCAAAGTCAAATGATCATGGATGCCCAATGCTCAGCTACCATATGAAGATGATGTCTACCAGACTTGTCCGTTCAATGACTATTCATACCTATGCATCCTCAAACTCAGTGCCAGGGCATTTTAGATCATCCATTATGACACATTTTTGCTTGGGAGAAAGAAAATGACACTTCCAAAGTGGAAGAGCAACTATGGGCTGCCTGAGTAGTGAGCTGGGGATGTGACAGCAACATATTGGCATAACCCCCCAAAAATCCTTAATCTGTGCTCCAGGAAAAAGGATGTGAGGTTTAGTCCTATACTTGGTATACAAATAAGTTTGCTTGAACAACAATCATGCAAAAAAAAAAAAAATCCCATAAAAAGAGTTTTATCTGCTTCCAAAACTTTTATAGGACTACTAGTTTAGAAATCAGGATCGAAGAGGATTCATACATTTATTCTCAGTCAGTCAAAAAAAATGTATAAACCTCTTGACCCTCAAAGCAGGTTTTACAATTTGTTCCTTCCTTGTATTATTCTTCCTAATGTAGTTGATTAGGACGTACAAATCCCTGCATACTTTTGATTATTTTAATTGGTGATAATAAAAGATTTTTTCCCAGTAGATCAACAGCTATTTTTTTTTCTCTGCATGCCTGAATGCATACAGGAAGATAGAAAATAGTTGCTTGATATAATTTTATTAATTTTCAAAAAAAGTACAAAGTTAACAGATAAACACAAAAAAGATCAAAAAAAGAAAAAAGCTCAAAAGAAAAAAAGTGAACATAAAATAGTAGCAACTGCCAAATGGTATTTTACTTGGTATCAAATCCTGTAAACTTAACACTGATTTGCAAGGTTTGCATAAAATGTATCATGTAATTCCTGATGCCTCACCGTCGATCCTTCTTAAAACTTCTTAATGATAATAATCTTCTGCACAAAGGGAAAGTTTGGAACATGGTCTTGTAAAACAAAAGGCAAGATAAAACTTTTATAGTTACATAATAGAAGGGTGCGTGTGTTTAGCACAACTTGGTCCGATTTTTTTTTTAAATTCAATCCCTGGTGCAAGTCACCTAATTTGTAATTTACATTGAGCCCAGTCATATCAGTTTCATTGTCCACTTCACTTTATTTTCTACTGACTTTCAGAGTTCCAAATATTTTCAAGACTTACTTATGTTAGACCCTCTCGCTGTATAATTAAGTATAATCCCATGTCGCCCGCCGGAACCATAGCATATACAGTATACCAAAAACAGGCATGTTTTTTTTTTAATTGCTACACATCAAGTTAATTATTACATAATAGTATAGATCTGCCTCCCCAAAAGCCATTGTCCTGTTCAAGGCGGAAGGAGATGCTAACAAACTAAATCAAGCATTTTACTCAATGAGAATCCGTACGGAAACGACTCCTCGAACTGAACCATTGAAACTCGGAGAGGCGTGGCCTCTACGTCATACTCCTTGTCTTCCTAGCTTACCCTCACTCTGACGTTAAAGTCGCAGTGTTTTCTGGGTAGTTTCTGGCGCTTTTCGAACCTAACAGTAGGCAAGGAGGGAGGCCTGAAGCTTGATTGACGGGAGGCTTCGCCAATTGCTTTGGGCTACATACAAAGAGACGTTGTAACGTCCAATTGTAGCTGAAATCTGAAGAGGGAAGCGGCATTGTTGGCGGAGAGACTTGGGTTTACGTCCCGCTTTGAGATAAGGCTGTTGTCGAGTCTGAATTTCGGGTTTAGTTAACCATAATACAAGATATACGTCTCTTTCCCCCGCCTGGTGTCGGTTCAAGGGGTGGGACCGGGAGAATGAATTTGATAACGAGGTGGGTACGAACGTTCGGGAGGAGGGGAGAGTACAAGTAACGATTCGCTTCTTGTTGCTATGGTAACGTAACGTTCTCCCCTCGCGCGACGCTTGTCGCGATATCTGCCGTAGCGCGCGATGGTTTCGTGAACAAGCTGAGCAGTCCGCTGTCACACGTGTTTATTGTGCTGAGGTTTTTCTACACATTTTCTCCACAGCCCACCCCGGTTCCAGGGGTAATGATTTCTGCCTGTATTCTGAGTTGATTCAGGTGCAGCACCAAGCCTCCTTGACTAATCTCGAAAGAGAATCCAAGCGGACTTGGTTAATACGGAGAAGGGGAAATACCAAAACTGTAGATCAGAAAGGAAAATGGAAAGCAAATACCTTAAGAAGGCACTGTGAAGCGTTTCCATGCTTTTGTTAAGAACATTGTGCATGTGTTTGTTTGTTTACCAGAAGTCAGAGGAATGATTTTTTCCACATTTTTTTCTTTTACACTATCGATAGATTTAAAATAGTAATTTACATTAAAACACCTCAACTGCTGGTAGTTATAATTTACAAATTTAAAAAGTTTTTGAAAAGTGTCAGTGAGAAAATCTTAAATAAACAACCAATATGCAGCAAGTGAACCAATTAGAAATAGATTTTGGGAATGGGATGAATTAGAGATAGGAAGTTATAGATCTAATCAGAAGGAGCAGATTATCCACAAATATAGCAAAAATATTTTTAGTACTGATTGTTGACACAAAAGGAACATTTATAGTTATTAAAGCAAAAGTAAGAAACACTCACTAGCATAATCATAGGTAACTTCTCATTAATCTTATTACAATAATGCAGTTGGCATTGCTGATACATAGCAGGGCAAGTGAGAGGATTGGGAGGCAAATAATATATGCAAAAGATACAAAAGAAATGTGAATCAGAAAAGTAAAGAATTTGGAGTTCAGAGTTTGGAGTATAATAATTTTTAATCCAGGTGAAGGATATTTATACTATAAATATAAATTTCATGGCTAGATATTATATAAAATCAGATCTCATGGGAAGTGACATTTGCTTATTTATCAAAAACCCATAATATCCATCTACTGTTTCCTTTTTGAGGATTAAGACATGATTTTTTTTTATAATGGCTATACATTTTTCTTTCTTTTTTTTAGAGCTGAATTTTCTGTTGAAAAAACCAAGAGAAAAAAAAGAAGAGAATTAACTGAAGAACAGAAGCAAGAAATTAAAGATGCTTTTGAATTGTTCGACACTGATAAAGATAATGCTATAGATTATCATGAGCTAAAGGCAATCCACTTTCTCTTAATAGTTTAATAATTTGTTTTGAAATATTTTAGATTACTGGTCTTAGTAGTCAAATATGCAATATTGCACTTGACTTCTGTAATATATAGTTAATTGCATGTTAATTTAGGAATGGTAAGAATGCAAGTCAAGCTGTTAGAATATTATAACATATTAGACTTGTGATTCCTTGGGTCATCATTTCAGAGGTATTTCCTCAGTGTCTTTAGCTACCATGTTTCCCCAAAAATAAAACCCGGTCTTATTTATTTATTTTTCCTTCAAAAGAGGCACCAGATCTTAATTTTTGGTATGTGTTTGTCTTTTCCATTCATCTCACAACGATGGCACCAACAGCTCCATCCAGTCAGCCCATTTCTGTGGCCAAAGGCATCTGCAGCCAAGAACCAAGCTATGGATTCAATCCATAGCTCGGTTCTCGGCTATACAAGCCTTCCAGAAAGGCCTCTGACTGCGAAATGCAGGCTGAGCTCCATTCTCAACTGCAGAATGAAGCTCCTCCTTCCGGCAAGGCAAGTGTCGATCCATGGGAGGCTTGGCCGCAATGGTAAGCTCCCCACCCCCACCCTAGCTTGATTTTTAGGCTTATTTTTGGGGTAGGGCTTATATTAAGCCCACCTCAAAAATCAAGCTAGGGCTTATTTTCAGAGTAGATGTTACTTTTAAGGAAACATGGTATGTCAGATCTTCTAATGTACTTGAAAAATTCTTAAAAATTCAGGGAGAGATTTAGAGATGTATCTGCCTTGAAAGTACTCCATGTTGAACTGTATAACATTGTCAAACATCAAGAGTTGAAAACAAGAAATGTTTTATCATATTTGTATTATGTCATAAAATGCTTTATGATAATTTTTATATCATAAAATGTTTTATAACATTTGCCAAATTTCATTTCCATGAGAGTTCTGGATCCTGGACGAATTCTGTAAGTTGATCCACCAGAGATACTTTGGTTCAAAATGCTTTGCCCTGTCACCCAGTTAAAGGTTACAAACAGGAGAGCTTTTGTGGTATAGAGACGAAAGCATGGCCAAGAACAGTATTTGCAATAAAGTTCTAAAGCCTTAGTACATCTTATAGATGTCAATCCCACTAAGTCCCAGTTCAGTAAAGGTCTAGGGGAGAGGGGGAGGAGCAGGTCTAGAGCATACCCATATTTATTTCAACTCCATACTACTTGGTCAAAAATGTTAAAAGTGAAGGAAACACTAGGAAGAAATTATCTTGACTTACCCTACTTGTATTGTCATCTTTCTGACAAATTAAATTGAGATTGAAATATATATGAAATATAAACTTAAATTTGCTACTAAATATGATTCTCTAACTTTAGCATGCTTTATTCCTATGTAAGTGATCAGGCTATAGTTTAAGATTGTGAATAGATTCATATTGGACGACATTTATTTTAGTTAATTTCATCAAACTTTTTTCAGAAGAATAATTACAATCTTGCATTTCTAACCACTTTATTACTTAAAATTTAGGGAATTGAGGACTACACATCTGGGAACTATTAAGGTTGGGAGGGAGTGCTGTAAATAATATTGTAGTAATCTAAATGAGAACTAATTAAGATACTGAATAGGTTTTACTTAATTGTTGCAGAAACTCCTACAGTAATGTATGATGTCCTGTTAGAAGGAAATACTATCATGGTTGCCTCCCCTCCCTCATTGACTCCAGATAAGAGGAAATGAAGGAAAAAAGGCTATTTAGCTGGTTTCTCCTGTCCCTAAATTCAGCAGTGCTAGATTTCTCAGGGTAGAACATTTGCTGTCCTGCTAGTCTCCTGAAACTGATCAATTACTGAATCAAATAAAGTGACAGTTTTGAAAAATGTATTTAATTAGTTAAATGTATAATGTCACATTTAATTTGTTATTGCTAGCAAGGTGAAAGGATTTTCACTTAGAGCATAAATAGTTGTGTCCCTGGAAAATAATGAATTAACAGTGTGCTCCCAAATTTTCCTATTACCTCTTACTTAAATTTAATTGATAAAGAAACGTTATTTTTATGTTCCAAATTGAAATGTTGTATTTTTGTATTTCCCCTGAAGGTGGCAATGAGAGCCTTAGGTTTTGATGTAAAAAAGGCAGATGTATTAAAGATACTTAAAGATTATGATCGGGAAGGAAGTGGCAAAATCTCTTTTGATGACTTTAATGAAGTTGGTAGGTATTGGAATTTAAACAAGTTACTGATAAGAAAATAGTAATTGCTAATAAAAGTTTAATTTATATGTATTTTAATAGATATGTAAACATTAGGCTATTGACAGAGGTTTTTTTAATGCATTAGGAGAGAGGCAGGAGAAAACAAGAAACCATTAGGATTTCATAATGCAAGCTATATTTTCTATTATTTTTCTTAACTTATGGGAAAAATAACTTTAATCATGTCTTATAATATTTTATATTTGTTCTTTATATAACTTCTCACCATGTCTGTATAGATGATAATAAGAACCATAGATTTATTTTACTGCTTTTACTAGAGAATAAACCAATGTGCATGCAAATACAGATTGACATTTTTGTTGATGGTAAAAGTGCATCTTTTAAATTGAATCACAAAGTTGATGTCTGAAACAAAAGTAAAATTATTTTTGTGGAGAATACAGTTCCTGCAGTAAAAATGTCTTTGTAAAAGATACGTTTTATTTTTCCATTTTAGTTACAGACTGGATACTTGAAAGAGATCCACATGAGGAGATACTCAAGGCATTTAAATTGTTTGATGATGATGATTCAGGTAAAATAAGCTTAAGAAATCTGCGTCGTGTAGCTAGAGAACTTGGGGAAAACATGACTGATGAAGAACTTCGGGCAATGATTGAAGAATTTGATAAGGATGGTGATGGAGAAAGTAAGTTCTGAAGATGTATGCATGATTCTAATTTAGGATCAGAGAAGCAAAAAAAAAAGTGCACTCTGTTTTCTGTCTTTTGAGATATTTTCATGATGAGACCTATGGAAATAATTCAATTCAATTCAATATCCAAAAAACCCCAAATCTTACAAGCTTCCAGTGTATTTAGAAAAACAATCTACAGTAGTAGTTTCTTCCTATTCAAAATGAGAATTTCCTTGGCATATGTTGATGGGGATAGCATGTTCATTCTTTTTCTTCTTTTGTGTAGAATGAATCAATAAACTAGAATTAACTTCTGCTACAGTATAAATAATTGAAAAAATAAGCATGCAATTTACTTCTCAACTTAAAAGCGATGGTATTAGCATAAACAAATGCTAACACATAAAAAATATGTCTAAACATAGAAACTAAAGCAATTGGATGTACAGGTAGTCCTTGCTGTATGACCACAATTGAGCCCAAAATTTATGTTGCTAAGCGAGACCGTTAAGTGAGTTTTTCTCTGTTTTATGACCTTTCTTGCTCCAGTTACATGAATTGCTGCAGTTGTTAAGTTAGTAACATAGTTGTTAAGTGAATCTGGCTTCTCTACTGACTTTGCTTGTGAGAAGGTTACTCACAAATCTGTCAGAAATATGAGCCAGTTGCCAAGCATCTGAATTATGATCATGTGACCAAACAGTCATAAGTTAGTTTTTTCAGTGCTGTAGTAATTTTGAACAGTCACTAAATGAATGGTGGTAAGTCGAGAACTACATGTGATAATTACCTATCGTTGTAACTATATATAGCATAACAAAACTTAAAAAAAATGAAATGAGTTACTTGTCTCTGAGTAATTTGAGGCACTTAGGATAGCTATGTTATTTTAATTTCTTAATAATAATTGTTCCCTCCATTATTAAATACGTCTATTAAAAGGATGCACTTCAGGATTTCCAGTTGAAATTACTAGATGATCTTAGTTCTTTTTAGAAAAAAATATTAAGATAAGTGGTTTTAACTGAATAAAATAAGTTTGAGATGCTAATTTCAGTGTAAATTTTTTGAAAAAGAACGTGGTACATATCTAATTGTTTTTTTTATTTTTAACAGTTAATCAGGAGGAGTTTATTGCTATTATGACTGGTGATGTTTAATAGTTCAAGAAACGAACTTGATACAAAAAGGAAGGATTGTTTTCAGAAGCTGCATCGTTTTTATTTCAGTTAATATCTACAGCAGGAGCCATGAAAAATTGTTAAAGGACCAAAAGAAATATAAAGTATATGTATTGAGAGGTTAATATTTTATATCATTAAATTTTAGAATAAGCGTGTTTGTTTGAGTACTCATTTGTAAAATAGCTTTGTATAAAATGTTTAAATTAAATCATAAAATTTTTTGACATTATTTTAGCATTAGCTGTGGCCTTAGTTTTATATAAAAGTTTAACAGACACCCATTTTAATAAAGTCTTCTTTTTATATTCTGTAAACTTCGTTGGAGTATTTAATCCAGAGTCAGGCCCAAGTCAATCAACTGACCTTTCTGTCTAAGGGGGAACTAAAATTTGGGATTACCTGCTCCTAGTCCAGCACTTTAACCATTGGCTATACTGATTCTCAGTCTAAACCAACAATTGGTTGTGGGATTGTGGATTTCATTACAGATTGGTATCTGTTGATGTGATAGCATTTGTGAATTTTAAAGGGAATCAAAAGGGAAAGGGCATCAGTTTTCATGAGAAGCAGCAGGATAAAATTAAGAAAAAATACTTCCTTGAATTATTTGGGGGGGGGGAGGAAATATAAAAATAAAGTAATTCTAGTCATACAAAAATGTATAATCTTAATAAGAATCTTAATATTAATGTTAATACTGTGTTTTTATGAATGCAGTTGTCCATCTCTATAGCCATGCTGAAATAAATTTGAAGAAGGGATCTAGTATTCTAGAAAAGTACACGAAGGTTTATATTTCTGTGCAATCTCTTAATAATGAGAAAGCATATCTTCCTACCTAGGTGTTTAGTCATAGTTTTTATCTGGTACTTCATGCCTGTTCTTGGGCTACTTTGATTAATGCCTCAGTGCTGTCTTTTAGTCCATCTCTTTCTGGCCACTGGGACAGCACCATGTGGTCATCCTAAACAGAGGCCATGGGGCAGATCAGCTGGTTCTCCTTTCCAAAGGCAACCTGTGATTTTCGAGAATATGTTTTTTACTTCCTCTTTTACCACTTCATGTGCTGAGGAAATCTCCAAGATCATCTTCGTGAAAAAGAACCATGGCCCTCCTGTACAATATGGTGGCTGTGTGGTCCTGTCCTGGAAGTGGATACCATTTTGGGAGCTGCCACAATTCTCGGATTGTGAGAATTGCAACCATTTCCAAAATGGTGTCCTTTTCTGGGATGGCATTATGTGGCCTCTGTTTAGGTAGGTGGATTGGCCATGGTAGTGCAGTGGGTAGAATGCAGTATTGCAGGCTAATTTTGCCAACTGCCAGCAGTTCAATTCTTACTGGCTCAAGGTTGACTCAGCCTTCCATCCTTCCGAAGTTGTTAAAATGAGGACCCAGACTCTTGGGGGCAATTTGCTGATTCTACAAACCGCTTAGAGAGGGTTGTAATTTCTGTTTGTGTTGAAATTTTAAGGGCAGGGTTTTTGACTGATTGGTTGATATCCTGTTAACCACATGGTTTTTTTTTTTGGGGGGGGATGTAAAATAGAGGAGGTAGACAAGGGACATTTAGGCAATGATAAAATGAAAGATGGGGAGAGACAGAGCCAAACTAGGCAATTTCCCTTCCTTCCTTCCTTCCTTCCTTCCTTCCTTCCTTCCTTCCTTCCTTCCTTCCTTCCTTCCTTCCTTCCTTCCTTCCTTCCTTCCTTTCTTTCTTTCTTTCTTTCTTTTCTTACCAGGTGTTTGAACTTCTCACAAGCAAAGGGCTTTGAAATTAGGCCAAAAGATTAATGAAATTAGCCCTGCTTTAAATACACTTGCTTTTAATGCAAGCTATGACCAGAACACTTCATTAGATTTGCCCTAGTCTTTGGTATTCTAGATGTGATAACTGAGCAATATTCTCTAAATCTGAGTACTCTGAGACAAGCAGCAGTACTTCTCAAAGGAAAGCAACATATGTTTGCTATGTCAATGTATAGCTTATATGTATATGGTAAATAATGTAAGTAACAAAAATGATAAAGTAATTATGTATGTGCTTTAGGTCCAGAAATTGCCAGTATTATTTGTGAGGCAAGCCCATTACAAAATTAAAGGAACTGGCTTCTTTCTTTTTTTCAGGCACAATCATGTCAGAATTTATATTTAGCATAAATACACATATTAATTCCATTATAACATCAACAAGTGCTTTTATACCAATATGTAGTCATTGCTTTAAATTTATTTTACACTATTGTTATACTGTTGGTGATCTTGATGCATATTAATGACAAAATGATTGTGATTAATATTTGTTCTGTTATGAAATACATAGAACATAGATTTCATATTTGTGGAGTGGAGGATTTTGTGACATGATCACTTAATGAAGCAGTTCTGCACCAAATAAATAGCATGTCATGCCTTAAATTATTAAAACGACATGGAAAGCTTCATTAAATCTCTTGATGCATTCATTTTGTGAGTAGGAGAGAATTCTGAATACAAGAATCAAGGCTGTTATGGTGGAGTGGTGAGGATAAATTTAGATGTAGGACATCTATTTTAATTTTTATCCACTAGGGGGACCTATTGCTGTTGTAAAGTCAATTTGAAGTAGCAATAATTGCACCAACTGACACATTTTATAGCATGGTCCTTTAACTCTGTCAATGCATTGACACCTTAAAAGATGCAGAGTTTTCCACCATAATAACCTTTAATTAATTTCTAGACTTCTAAATTTTTGAGTACTGTTAAGCTTCTCTGCAGAACTGCAAGCAAAAAGCAAAGATTTAATATATTCAAGTAGTCTTAGTCTCTTGCTATGCCATAACATAGATAAGAAATCACACACACACACACACACACACACACACACACACAGAGAGAGAGAGAGAGAGAGAGAGAGAGAGAGAGAACTAGCAAGCCAAAACAATCAGCTAACACTGGTGCAAAATTCTTTTAAATAGTTGATTTTGTGCTGTCTTAAGTAGTACAGGTGGTCCTTGAATTACAACCATTCATTTAGTGACTTCAAAGTTACAACAGCATTGAAAAAAGTGACTTATGACTGTTTTTCACACTTAATAACCATTGTAGCAGCTCCATGGTCATGTGATTAAAATTCACTTATGAACGTGTAGTGTCCTGGGATCATGTGATCAGATTTGCAATCTTCTGACAAGCAAAGTAAATGGGGAAGCCAGATTCACTTAACAATCATGTTACTAACTTAACAACTGCAGTGATTCACTTAACAACTGTGGGAGAAAGATTTTAAAATGGGGCAAAACTCATTTAACAACTGCCTTGCTTAGCAACAGAAATGTTGGACTCAATTGTGGTCATAAGTCAAGGACTACCTGTGTTACAGCATTCCTGTGCTTTGGGTTGTGTAAGAAGTTGTATACAGGGAATTACTGTCAGTTTTAGCTTCATTTTTACTTCACAATACTTAATATATTAAGTAATATATTCATAACATTCTGGATCTCTTCTGTATGCAGAAAGGCATCCTAGGTTTGAATATACTCTGGATATTAGTAGCCCATATGATATTTTAGATCCTTTGTTATCCATTTATTTGTTTTATTTTTTATTTTTTATATTTCCTTTATACCTATTGTATTCCCTTTGAATGTTTTCTTTAATCTGTTCATTTTTTTTAAAGAAACCACGTTTGTATCTAAAGGGTCTCTGTGCTCCCACTTAGTGGGAGGACAGAGGTCAGGCACTGTGTATCCTTTCTACTTGTATTTTATCATTTGTGATCTCTTAAAAGATGTGGGGGAAGAGAGAGATTTAAGCTATTCCTGGTAAACCAAACAGGCTGCTATCTTTTTTTCTGGGCTAAAGTCCAACTTGCACAGCAGTTGCAAAGAAAAAGCAAATGCATTGCTAAATTCATCAAGATTTTTTTCAACAATATATAATATCTGTCAAGATAAAATTGCTTTGTGATTTACATTATAATAAATCCTTATTTATATTATAATAAAAGTTGAAGTGGGATGTCTACATCTTTCTCCCTGTTGTGGCATTATGTCAGCCTTCCACACCCTGTTTCTACTCAAATGTGTGGAGATTGCAATTCTCAGAAAGTCCTTTTAACTCTCGCCATGTTGCCTATGGATTGTAGAAGATGTGCACCCATAGCATCTTTAGATGTGGGGCAGAATAAAAAACAAAGCCATGGCAGCTGCAAATCTGTGATTAAATCCCACTCCATGTGTTGTGAGTGTGAAACGTGTAAAAAAAGAGAGACTTCATGATCTAGCCCAGTGTTTCTTAACTGACAACTTTTAATACGTGTGGACTTCAGTCCTTAGGATTTCTCAGGCAGTCCACACACTATAAGATTGCCAAGGCAGAGAAAAGAGGTGTAACTTACATTCTTAAAGGTTTCCCAAGTAAGTCCCAGACAGATTTTGTATTTGTATTTTGTATTTAATTTTATTTATATGCTGCCCAATCCCAAAGGACTCAGGGCGGTGTACAGAGTTAAAACAATCATAAAACAATAAAATAATACAGTCATACCGCGAGTCCGATCATATCCCAGCCCCTCCCCCGGGGACATCAGCCCCAGGCCTGCCGGAACAGGAGAGTTTTAATGGCTTTCTTAAAGGCCGGCAGGGTGGGAGTAGTTCGAACCTCGGGGGGAAGTTGATTCCACTAGGTCGGAGCCACCACAGAAAAGGCCCTTCCCCGAGGTCCCGCCAGCCGACATTGTCTGGCCGACGGGACCTGAAGGAGGCCCAATCTATGAGACCTCACCGGTCTCTGGGAACTGTGCGGCAGAATGCGGTCCTGTAAGTAACCTGGCCCTATGCCATGAAGGGCTTTAAAGGTGATAACCAACACCTTGAATTGCGTCCGGAGACCCACAGGAAGCCAGTGTAGCTCGTGGAGGATAGGTGACACGTGGGCGTACCTTGGCACACCCACAATTGCTCTCGCGGCTGCGTTCTGAACCAACTGCAGCCTCCGAACGCCCTTCAAGGGTAGCCCCATGTAGAGCGCGTTACAGTAATCCAGTCTTGAGGTGACAAGGGCATGAGTGACTGTGAGTAAAGCTTCCCGGTCCAAATAAGGCCGCAACTGGTGCAGTAGGCGAACCTGTGCAAAGGTCCCCCTGGCCACAGCCAATAGATGTTGTTCCAAATTTAGCTGTGAGTCCAGGAGGACACCCAAGTTGCATGCCTGCACTGAGGGAGGTAAATTTGCCCCCCCCCCAGGACTAATGATGGACCATCCAGTTGGCCTTTGGGAGGCAAGACCCAGAGCCACTCGGTCTTGTCAGGGTTGAGTCTAAGCCTGTTCACCCCCATCCAGACCCTCACATCTTCTAGGCACCGGCACATCACGTCGATCCAATACTATTTAGACTATAAATGAGACAAAGTCAAAATGGTGCTACACAAAACTTAATCAAAGTGTCTTATTGTTTTTGTTATTGATGTTACAGGTAAGTGGAGAAGCAGACATAATTAACTCTGATCATCTCTATAATCAGAAGAGGTATCAGTGAATAAGTAATATATTAAGGATTTAAATGCATATTAATTGAAATTAAAAATTCAAATATATTAGGTTGGTTCACTTAGATAAACTATTCTCCTTTTTCTCTTCTGTACTCATGAATAGACCAACATGGAACAATTGTAATTTCTTGAAAAATATTTGAAATATCTTTAGGACAGAATACTGCATCAGCCTTCCCCAAAGTGCTGTGCTCCAGTAATGTTGGATCACTATTTCCATTATCCTGAGACAATATGATAAGAAGGACTGCCTATATCAGAGGATTCTGGAAGATATAATCCATATATTTTAAGAATATCAGATTGAGAAATTTAAATTTATTCTATAGTTAATTATATTCAGCATTATCATAGATAAAGAAATTCAATGCCTTCAACCTCTTTTTGGTGTATCTCTGTTTACATTTGACATTTAAAATTGATATTTAAACTTGATGTTTGAAAAGTCTCCTCCCACTTTTTGTTTTAAAATAGGATTAAGATGCTCTTTCTTTGTTTTTTTAAACATGACTCAAAATGCTCCTAAATCATTCAATTATACTTTCCAAACTAATCTCATCAATGAATATACACTCCAGGTATGGAGTATTAAGGTTTATTCTGAACTAGAACAGAGTGGGGTTTTTTTATACAATTTATTATATTGAGATTAATATCAAATCTAGACAGCCAGGAAGCTCTACCATTGTACGATGCTGGAGACAGAAAGAACTTACTTTGCCCTAAATTTTGGTGCTCTTACAGTTCACTCTACATGACCCAGAAGAAGTGTGTTTTGTGCCATTCAAATTTGTTGTGCTTTGTACAACCTTTACCTTGTATCTGAGCAAGGGACATGATTAACAACTGATTACTCTGCATTTGTTAATATCAGCTCCTATTGCAAGGACATCACCAATTGACACATTGCCTGCTTATTAAAAATAATTTTTTATTTATGAGACTTATATACCGCTTTAAGTGCAAGCACTCTCTAAGCGGTGTACACCAGTAAGCAATGTATATATATTTTACATTGCCCCCAACAACCTGGGTCCTCATTTTACCTACCTCAGAAGGATGGAAGGCTGAGTCAACCTTGAGCCGGTGAGATTTGAACCGCTGACCTGCTGAACACAGTCAGCTAAAGTGGCCTGCAGTACTGCACTCTAACTGCTGCGCCACCTCGGCTCTTTAATTTGTTATTCTTTTGGAAACGTCATGAACAGCTCAACTCATAAGGTCAACTGATTGACATCAATACTCCAGCTGAGCCACTCCAGATACCCATGCGATGTTAAGGAAACATTGAGTCAGTGAAAAAAATGAAAAGTGTGATGCCTGCTCAGCTACTACATAAAGTCAACACAGCTAAGGTTGTAAATTAGGCTGCAGAAGACATTGTAAACGTGTCTACATATTCTTGAGCAGAATTCTGATGCAGTATTTAATGAGCAGGGAAGTTCACAGCATAGGAGAGGGAGATTGTGACTTGTCATGTAGTCAACAATTGATTACTCATACAAATGTCATTGTTTCAAAAAAGAGAGTAATCTATGCTCTGGTCTTCTAAAACAAAATGACCAATTAAGCCTGCAATTCTGTTCTGTCTCTTGTTAAGTTTCAGGTGGGGGCATGTGGACATGTGACCATGGAATGGCTATAGGAGCATCCTAATGCTAGGGTAAGAAGGCTGAATGGATGTGGCTAAGATAAATGTGACAACCTGTTTAAAATTCATTTAAGGTTATGTATTTATCTAGATTCTTGAAGGCATTCTTGGGATGCTACAGTATTCTATTAACTGGGCTTCCTTGGATGAGCTGAATAGTCTACATAAAGGTGATTGTAGGTGTTTTCAATGTTACTATTAAACAATATTATTCTTCTTTTAAAAAAAGCTTACAGCTATCTTAAGAATATAAAACATTCCTTCTTACATTTTTTCAGAGTTTAATTCTTGATCTGAAACATATGCATTTGCATACATATCCAAAGATGTAGACAGTGTTCTGAAGAGGTTCATAGCTATATAATTTGCTATTTTTGTGAGCTCTTATAATGCAGTTCTACTTATACTGTACACACTTACTGTGGACATATGCTCACATTAGACAAAATCTGGTAACCGTTTGTCACAGATGGCAATGAGCAATGCTTCTGCTTACTTCACCCACCCAAATCACCCATGTAGCACTCATGCAAAACAAGTTCCCAGCAAATCATCTGGTACAAATAAGAAATTTATTGTCTATCTTGCTTCTATAGCTTCAATGATTAAAAGCAATGCTAGAAAAGCTAATAACTATAGCAGTTAAGCAGAATATAATTACCTATATTCTCCTTTTAATTTTGCAACTAGAAGTAATCCATTTATGAGAGATTCTTCAGGCACACTTGGGCCGTCATGGACCTATAGTCTGGATGTTGCACTAAACCCTGGGAAGTCCTGATTTAAGTCCATCTTTGGCCAGGCAAGCTCATTGACAGATTTTTAACCAACCAAATACCTTTTCCTCCAACTTACATTATAGGGTTATTGTTATTGGGGTAAGAATGAAAAATTATGTATGCTAGTTTCTGCTCCAAGAAGAATGTATGATATAAATATAAAACAAACAAATAAATGTGTGTTCCATTAACAGAAGAATGAGATCTAACTAATAAAAATTCCAATTCTTCAATGTACTGTAAAATAATTATTGTAAAAATAAATTTTAAAAAGGTAAAGATTTCCCTTCTCTAATCATATCTGACTCTAGGGGATGGTGCTCATCTCTGTTTCCTAGCTAAGGGAGCCAGTGTTGTCCAAAGATACTTCCACGGTTATATAGCCGGCATGACTATATGCTGAGGTACATGGAATGCTGTTACCTTCACATCAAAGTGGTACCTGTTTATATACTTGCATTTCAAAGTGTTAGGTTAGCAGGAACTAAGGCGAGAAAGGGAGCTCACCCTGTCACATGGTACTTGGGTCTCAATCTGCCAACCTTCCAGTTGACAAGCCCAGTATTTTAACCACTATGTCCACCATGTCCCTTAGAGCTTGATTCAATTTATCTTGACCCAAGAAAATGTCTTCATTTTATCCCGGCTTTTTGGCATATTCCTGATGAATTATGTTACTGCTTACACCTTCTTCTGTCTGCAAGGTAGGAGCCCTAGTGGCATAGTGGTTAAAATGCAATATTGCAGGCAAACATCCCCACACCCTGGAATTCGAACATGATAGGGCCAGTGGTGGGATTCAGCCAGTTTGCACCACTTTGGCAGAACCAGTAGCTAATGTTTTGTTGCCCAGGCCCAGAATGGACTTCCAGAAGTGGTATCCACACAGAGAGAACCGGTTGTTCACATTTTTGAATCCCACCACTGGATGGGGCTCAAGTTGACTCAGCCTTCCATCCTTCCAAGATTAGTAGAATGAGGACCCAGATTATTAGGGATAATATGCTGACATTGTAAACCTTCCAGAGAGTGCTGTAAAACACTGTAGGGTGGTATATACTGTAAGTCTAAGTGCTATTGCTATTGTATATGCTATCTGAAAAAATATACTACCTGGAAAAAACACACTCTATCTTCTCCATGGTTTTTGGTTTAGACTGAATAGCCGAGTACAAATACTCTCAGAGATTTAAACAAATAAGAAACAGGAAGCTCACCAAAGATCTATAACATGTAGAGCTGTGCACCTCTTTAAATGTAAAGGCAAAAATGTGCTTTGATGGTTTTTTCTGCCTCCCCCCCACTTTTTCATCAAACAGCTGCAAATTTTCTCTGAATCATGCAGTTGCTCTCCACGGTGTAGGGTGATCCTAGGAAAAGATGCATTTGATAACTATAGACATAAGTTACATGTACATACCATGTACTCCAAAGCAGTTTTCTGCTTTTGAATCTAAAGTGTGGCACATCCTTAATTAATGAACATTACCAAGCCTTTTGTAGTGAGATTTGTGCATGAGACACAATTGTAATGAAATCACAAAGCTGTTCCCCAGTTGTTGGATTTCCCGCTGAGTTCCTCTTTGAAAAGTGATGACATTTTTGGTATGATGGACTAAGTCAAGGTGGGTCAGCTGTGAAACCAGTTCATTAAGCTTCATGTTAAGTTATTTTCTATGCCTATTTCATCCTTATGGCAGTTGCTTTATAGACAACAGCTGTGGATTTCTACTCTGAATTGTGCTAAAAAAATAAAGGAAAACTTGGAAGAGGAGCAGTACTGAACTGACTCCAAATGATTTATGTTTCTTTAGATGATAAATTAAATGAAACCTTGCCCTTTGTTATGGTTCTAGACCAGAGCATTTTTTAAAAAAAAATAGATACATCAGCATTGAAACATACTGTAAAATAATATATCAGAACACATATATTTTATTAACTTCAAATAGTACTCAGACTCCTGAAGCAGAATTTATCATAGAATCTAGCTATATTACCTGAGGTCTTTGTTCTACAAAGGTAATAAAGGAATTATTTTCTTACTTAACCTCAACTGTTCTTTCAAAGGTCTATGTTGAAAAAAATGACAGAATGAAATTTATTTTTAAAGAATGTTAGGCAAAGAAATTGCATATGTCAGTTGGATTTCTTTCTTTAATTATGAAAAATTAGGAATTGGACCAAAACAAGCAGCAGGGGACTGAGCATGCAAAATGTAGAGATGAACGCAAATGCTTATATAAACTCAATATGCTGTCATATATGTATAGCAATTTATGTATATTAAAAAGGTATTATTATTACTAACATCACTTTGCAGGTCAGTACATCATCATCATCATCATCATCATTATTATTATTATTATTATTATTATTATTATTATTATTATTAGCCTTTTATGAGTCCTGTTTCCACTGGCAAGATCTCCCAATCTTTGTAAGATAACATTTAGGATGCCACAACTCCTGTGCAAGTAAGTTTTTTTTACACAGAATATTCCGAAGTATCTCTTTATACTGTTAATGAATTTGTTTCAATCTATATTTCAATCACTATAAACTTAGAAAACAATATTTTTTCCATACTTTAGCTGATTGCCAAATTTTGCTCTTTTGCTTGTTTACATTAACATTACAACAGCACACGTAACATATTGTTGACGCATTGCCTTTTATCCATGAGTTTATTCTGTTTCTTGGTACTACATGCTGTTGGCAGCCAATAGATAACAAAACAAGCTCTGGCTTTCTAAAGACTCTCTCTCCCACTTTTGACTTCCTGAATAGTACCATCGCTGAATCTTTCAACTGGTTTTTGTGGTCATCAACAACAAAGAGTAAAAAGAAATTGCAGTCTTCTCTTAAATTGCCTGAGTATTTTTAGATACTTGGTGGGACATATATCAATGACTAGATACTGTACAGTTAGCAAAGAATGTACAAGATACATTTAGCATCCTTTGAGTATATTTTAAGAGCATTTGGTTACAGTGTGTGGTGTATAATTTACTGCATTCAAAGTTACATCATTATAATGCTACAGATTGGGAAAGTTACTAAAAGAGCAATGTCTTTGAAGCATAAACTGGTATGAACTATAGTATATATTTTGGGAAGGGAAACTTTGAAGATGGGAAAAAAATAAAGTGTAATTTTGGCTGTTTCTTTTTATGAACTTTAAAGGGAAAATGTTTTGTATTTTTATCCCTGATATAGACTTTATGATAATGACTTTAGAACAGGTATGAAATTTTTAAAAAGTCATTTGGAACAGAGGGAGAATGATTCCAATTTATTATAAATGATCCCATTTATTATTTATTTAATACTTCTTTCCATACGATATAGTTATCTAGCAACCATTCTGGCAATAGAAATAGACTTTAAAAGTCAACATATATTTCTGAGTTTTAAAGATAGTAGAAAAATTTATGTGGCTTAATCCATCATATTTAACTTATTGCTTAAAAACATACAGTCCTGCAGTTTTATATCTTTGACTGGACATATGTTACAAGTCCCATCATGTGTACATAATAACATCAATGGTTGATTCTGCTTTTTCCGTTCCAGGATCTAGACAATGGAACATCTTGTCCCTGGAGTTGAATCTTATTTTATTAGTGGAAGGATTTGGTTAATCTGGTTTTAATCTGGTTTTTATGACTTTAAAAAAATATTTTTAATTCTTGAGTTTTAACCATTTGTTAATGGGACATTATTGTATAGCATTGTTTCTCAAACTTGGCAATTTTAAGATGTATTGACTTTAATTCCAAGAATTCCACACATCTTAAAACTGCCTAAATTGAGAAATTTTGTCGTACAGCCTGCAGCCACAAAGTGGGAAAAGGAAACATATATATTTCAAACCATATAATTTACTTATACAGTATTTTACATAAGGAGAGCCAGTGAAGGTGGTGAGGAAGGTTGGGAGGGGGGAACTGCTCCTTGCCCTGTACCTTTAACAAACCTAATAGCCAGATGGCACTATATAGGATTGAAGAAGCTTCTTGGATGAGAAGTGAAACATCTTCAAGGAAAAACAAAGAAAGTCCAGTTGCCTTTTGAAAAGGACAACCATGACCTGGATGACTGAGAATCTCTATAGACATATACAGGAGTTAGTGAGCTATATAAGGAACGGTTGCTGGAATTGGGTATGTCTAGTTTAACGAAGAGAAGGACAAGGCGGGACATGATAGCAGTGTTCCAATATCTCTGGGGCTGCCACAAAGAAGAGGGAGTCAAGCTATTCTCCAAGGCGCCTGAAGGCAGGATGAGAAACAATGGATGGAAACTGATCAAGGACAGAAGCAACTTAGAACTAAGGAGAAACTTCCTGACAGTTAGAGCAATTAACCAATGGAACAACCTGCCTCCAGAAGTGGTGAATGCTCCAACACTGGAAGTTTTTAAGAAGAGACTGGACAGCCATTTGTCTGAAATGGTGTAGGGTTCCTGCCTGAGCAGGGGGTTGGACTCGATGACTTTCCAACTTTATTATTAGCTTGGAGAAGAAATGATATAAAACATGAATTCATAGGTTTCATGTCAGCCCTTATCCAGATATGTCAACACTGCTAATATCGGATGTTCTTGCTTTGACAACAGATGGAAATGTAGCCATTTTTCTCTATCGCTTTTAAAGTTCATTGATGCTGAGAGGGGAAATGTGGATGAGAGTCCAGCTAATCATAACAATAATAACTCAGCCGTGGGAACCCAAGGTTATTCGGTCCAGAGTTGATAGAGATTTGGCAGGCTGGAGAGCTGGGGAGAAAGCCCACGCTTCAAGTCAATTGGGGAACATGATTTATGACTGTTAATTGGAGGAGGGAATTGTACTTTGCTACTTGCCAGGGGAGGGGAATTCAGTTTTTGGCTTCAGCTATGTAGTGCCCATACTTCGTTTCTTGAATAAAAGATTCTCTAAGGAAAACAATGCCTCGAAGTTTTTTTGAAGAGATTCATCTGTCAGAACCATGACACATAAGGAAAAAGTTCCACAAGAAGACTAGAGCTTTATTGAAAACTATGGATTGCTGGCTGTGGAATTCTAGGAGTTAAAGTCCACACATCTTAAAGTTGCCAAAAATCTGGTTATGTTTTTCTCTCCTCCCCACCCCACACCCCACTGAATCAGAGAGGAAGCATTTTGAGACTTTAATACTGTCTCCTTTGTGGGCTCAAGAAATACTTCTGCCCATTTTGTTTTTGTAACAGGTTCTGAATATCTCTCTCAAGGTTTACATTTCACCAGGCTTCCAAAATCAAAAAAGGCTGAAACCTTACAGTAGATAAAGCAGTACTGCTTTCAGTATCTCTTTTTTGAAAATAAGAAAATAAAAGAAAAAGAGCATATTTGAATAGGTTAAATCTCAGTTTAATGAATTTGGGTCCCACATATTTCCACCATTACTATTTGCATATCATGTTGTTTTTATATATCTGCAACTGTATTTCACTCAATAATCTTTTACATTTCTTAACATTATAATAACATTATTTTAAAACTGAATATACTAGAAATGTTTATCCAAATTTAAAACAAAGTGATGAGATATTTTTCACAAACAAGTCTAACTGGCTTAAGAAGTATTGATTTTTAAAATATTCTAAAGTTCTAACAAGTCCATAGTCTAGGAACTTATTTTCACTATGCCAGTGTTGTTTCACCATCCGCGATTAATGCCTCTTTTATACTTTACTAAGGGTTGGCCTGGATAACTAGTATTCCTGGAGTGAAGACATTTCAAAGAGATTTTATGTGGTGGCACCATGCAGTCTTGCTTATGATTTACTCTTTCTGTAACAATGAAAAAGCTTTAAATGAAGAAATCTTGTTAAATCAAACATTTCTTAGAATTTAAATCCACAGTGTGAAAAAGGAACAACTTTCAGTTCCCACAGACAATTTAGCCATATCTTTTGTATACTTAAATGCTAGGGAGTAAAATGGAACTTCATTTTTATTTAAAAAGGAACTGTGATTGTTGCATGTTGAATGACATGATTGTTTTGAGTTAATAATCATAAGAAATATAACGAAACACCAACATTTTGTTAGCAACCAGTTAGTATTAATTGAATTAAGTTACCTATTAAAAATACTTATATATTACTTAAGAAAATGCAATTGGCTGAAGCATTTGCTACTTTGAAAACCTGATGATTTTTTTCTTTCAAATGCATGAATTTGAAATGGAATTTTTTTAACAACATTCATTTATTCAACACAATATCCAATATATAACTTATGTGCAGGTTGCAATGAATCACCCTTTATTTTTTTAGTTCTGTTCTCCCATTACTGTTAATTCAGAGAGTGCTTTTGAGACAGCAAATTGAATCTGTGCTGACATGGCTATTGTACGTGTGCATGTTTCTTGCTCTACTTGCTCTACCAATATTTTTTCAGAGCTGCTGAATAAAAGGTATGATTAAAGGTTGGATATTAATATTTTCAAACAGACAAAAAGAAATACTTGATAAAGCTGGCATCAGATTTTGTGTCACAAAAGGATGATTAACCAATATGGATCTACAAATGTATGCCAACTGCAGGGTAATTGTGGGAACTAATTCTTAATTCCCCTCACAACTAGCACTTAATTCCCTTCACAACCAGCACTTTGTGAAGATCAGAACTACCGTATGCCTTTTCACCAAGATAGCAAAGTTACAAGATATGTGAGTAAAGCGTTATTAATTGATATGGAAAATTGACAAGTATGTGAATGATGACCCAGGGTTAAATGATAAAATAAATGTATGTCAGCAGTGGGGTTATGTCTTAGGAGGCATTTAAGAAAGAACTTTGAATTTAGGCTTTTCCTGCTTTTCAAATTATGATATTCCAACTCTGAATACTTTTAGAAGATTAAATCCACATACCGAACATTTTCAGCAGAGGCAATTATTTTTAGGTCTCAATGACAATGAGAAAAAAAGGCATGTTAGATATGTCAGAATTACTATGATTCTTCAATTTTGGAGGTGCCAGTATCAGGCAGTGTATAATAGGAAGGAAAAATATTTTCTGCCTGCATGTGTTTTTATGTTGTGATACTATTATTCTCTAATTTTATTTATGCAAACATTTCTATCATGTACTTTGCTCAGTAATCTCACCAAACAGCCAACAATATAAAAGCAACAATAAAGGTGTTGCTATTTATTGCCAGGTGGTTGTGTTCTGCCTCAGTGCTGAGGCTAGCAAGTGGCACTGTTTTTAGTTTTAATGTGAGAAAAGTTAATGAAAGTATTGTTGGATTTCTCTGACTTTGTTTGCCTTCCCACAAACCTTCACCCGCTAGTGGGGAAAAAAAAAAATAACCAAGCACCAGTTTCTTCCCTAAATGTGAGGGATAGTAGGATTGGGCAAGTGTGGGTGAATCCACTAAATGGCAGATGGAGCCATCTGTCAAAATGCCCAAGTAATAAGTTATAGGTGCAAAGAAATGACTAGGGGTGAAGCAGGAGGGAGCTCTCCTGATGTGCTAAATAGGAACATTAGTGGGACTTCTACTTTATTCCATGCACCACCTGCTAATCTCTGACCTATCTGTCAGAATAACAGGTATGGAGAAAGGCAGGACAGGGTGATCAATAATGAGTCAGCTCTATCCTTGGCTACTGCTGCAAAAGAAAGGCAGTGTTCATAGCACTTGACTTGTAGGCCACATCACCCAGATGTAATCCACAAAGTAGCCAAAATGTTGCTGACCCTCCTTTCCAAAGTAAGAAAATATTTTTTTATACATTTAAAAATTATGGCTGTGCAAAATTCTTTGCCAGCATAAGAAACAGAACTCTTACAATGCACTCATTGATGGCAAAACCAATAACTTCCATCTGACAATTCCCCAGGTTTTGTTACTATTAGATTTATATCAAGCTTTTATTTATTTAGCACAGTTTCAGCAGTAGAATCCTTTATGTTTTTAGATTCTATAATCACCCAGGATTAGAAATGGAATCTAATATTAGAACCATCCTTAAGAAAGCACAACAAAGAATGTTCTTCCTGCATCAACTCAGAAAGTTCAGACTACAGTACTTCAGGAGCTGTTGATACAATTTTACAGAGGAATTATTGAGTCTGTCATTTGCAATTCTATAACTGTCTAGTTTGGTATAGTAATCAAACAGGACAGGTACAGACTTTAAACGTAAAGTTCCCCACCCTTTCTGGCTTTGTGGACTGGTGGGGGAGGAGAGGGGATGGTTCTGTGTGAGTGGCTGGCAGGCATGCGTGCACAGCTCCATTTGGTCTAGCAGCATGACACCTCTATAGGCATTGCATGCCAAAACAATTAGCTATAGAGACAGTTTCTTCCCTCATGCCATTACTCTGCCGAACACCTAATTTTCATAGTAATGTCTAATGTCTTTGTACATTTTCACATGTTGTGAGGCTGTAGCATTAATGTTATCCTTCTTCTTTATTACCCCTCTTATTGGTGGTATTATTATTATTATTATTATTATTATTATTATTATTATTATTATTATTAGCTTTGCATGTACACTGAGAGCTTCTCCACTGGAGACAAATTCCTTGCATATCTAATCACACTTGCCCAAATAAAGCTATTCTATTCTATTCTATTCTATTCTATTCTATTCTATTCTATTCTATTCTATTCTATTCTATTCTATTCTATTCTATTCTATTCTTATTGCACAACTCAAGGTGGCATGCCGCTGGTATTTAACACCAGATAAATTATCTAGAATGTATAAAGGTGTTTCAAATGAATGTTGGAAATATAAGTGTAAAGAAGGGACCTTTTATCATTTATGGTGGATGTGTGATAAAGCAAAGAAATATTCCTAATACAGAAAATTCTTAAAGCAGTGGTTCTCAACCTGTGGGTCAGGACCCCATTTGGGGTCGAACCACCATTTCACGGGGGTCGCCAAATACGCAGTCCACCATTTTTTTCCCTTTTCATTAGCTGTGCTACTCTCTTTTATTCTATTGGCTTTTGAAAGCTCTTGAATAGAGTTTAATTCTATTAGCTTTCAAAAGCCAATAGGAATTGTCCAGGCTGTCTCTGCCCTGCTGAGCCCACCAAAAGTCCCATTCTGCAAACGGTGCTGCAAGTTGACTGCAGCGAAGGCGAGCTGTCTGGAAGTTTCCACCCCTCCCTGCTGAGCAACTACTAAAAATGTAAGTAAAAGAGGGCCAGGGGTGGGAGGTGGGAGGCCGGCAGGCGCAGGGAGGGTTGCTGGCGTGCGTGGGGCCCGGCGGGTGCCTTACCTCCCTTGGGCTGGGCCAGCTGGTGGCCCAGCCAGTGGTCGGCCTGTGCCATCTCTGCCGCTTGCCAGCTACGCCTCGGCTGGCACAGGGGGAGGCACCACGCATGCGCAGTGCTCCCAGGCAGGGAAAGTCCTCAACTTACAACCGGTTGGGTAGTCCTCAACTTACAACCAGTTGGGTAGTCCTCGACTTACGACCGGTTGGGGTCGCGGCATTAAAAAGGTTGAGAACCACTGTCTTAAAGCAAAGGTAAAGATGAAACCAGAAACTTTTCTTTTGGGCTTAATGGAAAAAGACTTGGAATTTTTTTTTGGAACTTTGATCTTATATATGTTGATGGCAGCAAGACTACTGTATGCCTAAAAATGAAGGACATTTCAGTTCCCACTATGGTCAAATGGCTACAGAAGCTAATGGAAGTGGCAGAAATGGCCAAACTGATCATTTTAATTAAAGAAAATATAAGTACTTTTGTTTCTCCTTGGAGACTGCTTCTGGACTTTGTGCTTGAGGCGGAAAAAAATGAAACTTTTTTTGAGTTTTACTGATTAGATAGATTTGTTGTCATAGAAATAGCTAGTTTATACTATTATGGAAAAATAAAAAGTTGAGGTTTGATGTTAATATTTTACTGCAAGAGAGGGAGTTGGAAGTCAATGCCTTTTCTTTTCTTTTCTCCTCACTTTTCTTTCTCTTTCCCATCCACACTGTATCCTATTATTTGCTTTTGTATTTTTGTATTTTATTCTATTATCTAATAAAATGTTTTTTTTATTTTTTTTTAAAAAGGTGGCATATTCTCACCAACTATTTTTCTCATAGCAATACATGTCTGAGATGGGTTGAACTGAAAGAAAGTGGCTGGCCCAAACTCCCCCAGCCAGCTTGCATACTTGAAGGAGGACTGGAACTCATAGTCTCATCTAGTCCAACATCTTAATTAATATACCAAATTAATTATCTCTCAGCTTAAATTGAGTACCACAGGACTAGCATTATCTCAAGATAACACTAGATCTGTTTTTTAAACACCCCTAATGCTTTTTCAGAAGAATGCCAAAACTGACTCTGTAGGGAGATTACATAAGAACTGACAAAAACTTGGAAAAATGCTATTATTTAGGCAGATGCTTCTGCCTGTAACGGGCAGAAGAAATTATTTTGAAGAACAGGAGGAAGCACTGCAAGTGAGACAAGGTCAGATTGCAAGACTGATGTCAGCCCTTCAAAATAAACTAGACTTATGAATGGCAATGCTACTTTTATTTTAATATCACACAAAGAGAATATTGCAAGTCTGAATACATTTCCCCTCTTCTCCCTTTATGTTCATGAGAACTAGGGAGGCTGAGATGCTTTCTCAAATTTCATTTCTGTCCCAGGCTCAGTTTTCTTTTATTATTTTATTATTCTTGGTTATGGTTCTTTCTCCTGTTCCACAAGAGCCATGAGATAGTGAGATGGGCGGTGAATAAATTTAATTAATAAATAAAATTCTTCTTTCTGCCCATTACATGCTGAAGTAATGTGTTTAGCCTCTCCAAAAGCAAACAGGAGGATTGTGCCCACAAAAACTTAAAATGACCAGAAGCACCTGAAAAGATCTAGCCCTTCAACATATCAACAATTACATTACGATTATATCCATGGCCAATAGATAATTCTCTTACTTCTTCTTTGTTTCTGTGCCACTCTTCCCTTTGACTATTTTATAGTTAGGTTACTATGCCTCCCCCCCCCAAAATCTGAACAATCACTAAACACGGTAGCAAAAAAATATAGAAAGTGAACTTTTTTTGTCACTTAATGGCACTTTGAATTTTTGCAGTTCAGATACAATAGACGTACTGTGCAAAGTTTGGTTTATTGAATATGGCAGGCAAATTCAATGGTGAGAAAAATAAGGTTTTACACTTAGGCAATCCCCCCCCCCAAAATGTAGAGGAATAGAATGGGCAGAAACTGCAAGAGGAATCTTGGAGTCCTAGTGGATAATCACTTAAATATGAGCTAGCAGTGTGCTATAACAGCCAAAAAAGCCAATGCAATCCTAGGCTGCAGAATCAAAATCACATGAAGTGTTAGTACCACTTTATAATGCCCTGGTAAGACCACACTTGGAATACTGCATCTAGTTTTAGTTGCCACAATATAAAAAAGATGCTGAGACTCTAGAAAGAGTGCAGAGCAGAGCAACAAAGATGATTTGGGGGGTGGAGACTAAAACATATGAAAAATAGTTGTAGGAACTGGGTATGTCTAGTCTAGTGAAAAGAAGGACTAGGGGCGATAATAGCAGTGATCCAATATTTGAGGGGCTGCCATAAAGAAGAGGGGGTCAACTTATTTTCCAAAGCACCTGAAGGTAGGACAAGAAGCAATGGATGGAAGCTAATCAAGGAGAGAAGTAACCTAGAACTAAGGAGAAAATTCCTGACAGTGAGAACAATTAACCAGCGGAACTGCTTGCCTTCAGAAGTTGTATGTGGTCCATCAGTGGAGGTTTTTAAGAAGAGATTGGGCAGCCATTTGTCTGTCTTGAGCAAGGGGTTGGACTAGAAGACCTCGAAGGTCCCTTCCAATTCTGTTATTCTGTAATTCTGTTATTCTACTATTGGAGCTAGTCCTGATGAATGAAATTGATGTCTTTGCTTAGAGAGGATGGGAAATGAAGCTTTCAGAGGAAAGGTTAGTAGTTCCTTAGGAAATTTAGACCAGAAGATTCCAGATTAATTCCAGTTCAGGAACATTAAGCAGCCCTGCCTTAAATTCTATCAAGGTAATAGGTAGGAAAACAGGCTTAATTTTTCACATCCATTAAAATGTGATATGAAAAACCACTGCGATAATACAGAAAGTAGCTTGTAATACTTTGCAATGCTCACTGTAATTTGTCCTTTGGGTGAATGCAAAAGTTTCTTCCTCTTGCTTAGTACTATTCTATTTATGATTTGAGTTTAATGTTTTTGCATCAAATTTGTATGGTAAATTATGTTCAACACATGTCTCTCCTGTTTGCTTGCTTAATTTTAATGAGGCTGTCTCCCCCACCCCCCTTGGTATAAAATGTACCGGATTCTATAAACAGTAATAGACTGCTAAAAGAACAAGCTGAAGATAATTAATACAGTTATTAGAGAGGAATTAATCAAGACAAATAATAAATGACTTGCCTGTTATTTAGTTTAGAGAAACTATTACTGTCATCTAATATCCCAAACACATATCATATTGAAAGATTGTGATTTTTTTCCTTTGATACTATGTCAGACGAAAGGGGAATAATTGTATGATTGTAAAGGAATACAGGCTGCAGTGCAATAAATATATTTCAGACAGGCAGGTCAAAAGTTTAGCAGAGTTAATACATAATTTCTAATTTTCAGAAATCTTTGTTTGTAAATTGTTTAAAGAGAACTCTCAAGAACATTAATGCGAAGGATTTACTATTTAAACATTCTTTAACTACCTTGTTATTATCACAATCAAGATGATTGAATAGCTATTAAAGGGTGAAATTTTGGGTTCTTTCAATATCTCCTAGGAGTTGAATTGGGACTCCATGAATTGGTACTATATGTTTGAGGTTGTTTTTCATGCATTTAGCATAGATGTAAAGACTAGGGGTGGTGGAAGGGAGGGATGGAGGGAAGGAGGGAGGGAGAGAGAGAGAGAGAGAGAAAAAAAGAGAGAAATGAGAATTACAATTTTATAAATATTATTTCTGAATATTTGACAAAAGGTCATTATGTATTTAAATGTAATGTTAGAAAGAAGAAAAAGAATGAGGTGAATATAAACCATTTGCTTAGTCTTCCAAAGCTGCTTCACCTCAGTTATTTCAATAAAAAAGAATAGATGTAGTTGAGGATTGAACTGTGGGATTCTTGGTGCTCTCTGAGTCTGGTTGTTTGCAGATATTTTATTATATGACCAGGTAACATCAATAGTACTTGATTGTGTGTCTGGTGTCAGTCACTGCTTATCTGGGTGTTTGTTGCTGGAGAGGATGTGTTCTGATTTTTTGTTTCCTTCTTAGCTTTTTTATTGCTTCCTTTGAAAAATGTATAAATATGGTCTATCTCTATGAGTCTATTGATAGCTGACTTGTCTGAATGCCAAGCTTCCAGGAATTCCCTAGCATTTTTGGATTTAGCTTGATTTAGGATGCTCAGTTTCCCATGGTTGAATCCATCCATGTGTTGTGAAATTAAGGAAATTAAGGACTCCTTATTCTCAGATCACACACGGAGACTCAATAATAGTCTCAGCTGGGAAACTGTGAGTATCCTATACCAAACTAAATTCAAAAATTTTAAACATTGCTTTGAACTGCACTTAGAAGAATACCTGGAACAATTCAAATCAAATAGAAATAAACTTACAGGTTCATGCTGCTGCTGCTTTGAACACTCTTGAGAGACAACTCCTTCAAAAGTCATACCAGGTGCCAAATTCATAAAAAATGTAGTTGAGATTAGGACCCAAACTAATTTTTATTATTTTATTTTAGTTTTAACATTTAATAAATACAAAATATATGACTACTCTCCAGTCTAATATTTAATATATTTCTCCTCACATTAAATATTTCAATTTGGTGCCAACTTTTCAAGTCCTTGAGGTGTTCACCAAAGGCTTTTTAGGATTACATATTATGTACTTGTAGATTAATACTTTCTGGAGTCATTAAACAAATCACTAAACATAGTTACCAATTTAGATTACATCTTTTGCCACTGATATTAGTCATACATGCCATGCACCCCATCTCAGTATGATATTATTGGAAGAACACATGGGTTATTTGGTAACACCCTATCAATTTCCACTTCTAATTAAGACAATATGGAAGACAGGCTAAACAAACGCTGCATCCTATATTCATATATAGTAATCACACAAAAACTCATGTTAAATGGACAAACTTTCTTCTCCTTGTATCTATTACAATTACCCTAGAACTTAGTTTATCTTTGTACTCATGTTGCTTGTGTTTCTCATATAAGGCATTATGAAATGTTATTTTGTGCTGTTTTTAGTTATATTCTATTATCTATCTATCTATCTATCTATCTATCTATCTATCTATCTATCTATCCAGTGCTTTTTTCTAAAAAAAAAAGGTGCCACGTAATACAACCCGCCTTGCCTACCCTACAAGGTTCCATCCAAAAAAGGTGCCGGAACTCTGTTCTGGGAGTTCTATGAGAAAAAAAGCCATCTCTCTCTCTCTCTCTCTCTCTCTCTCTCTCTCTCTCTCTCTCTCTCTCTCTCTCTCTCTGCCTATCTATCTATCTATCTATCTATCTATCTATCTATCTATCTATCTATCTATCTATCTATCTATCTATCTCCAGCAATCAGCACTGGTATAGTATGTTGTTTTGTTTCTTTGTTGTATCTTTAATCCAGTCACAAATACATGTTCTTTAGGCCGCTTACAACATTTGGAAAATTAATGTATTCATTATATATTTAACTAACATATCAATTACATATTAAAACAGTCCTTTTTAAAGTCAGAGAAAGTGATGTAGAGGTTATATCTGGTTTGTCCTGGTTCTCCTGGTTTGTCCCAGTTAAAAAAATGATCAATGAAGCAAAATCACTGTCTGCCAAAATGTTCTGATGTGGACCTTTCCATTTCAGCCTATATTTTCCTTGGGAAAATGGGTAATTTAGTTACTATACAATGACATTTGCTGATTTTGAGCATATCCTCATAAACCCCAGCTGACTGCAAGGGTAAAAGGATGGATTTTTAAGGATCTGAGATAGTATAAGTTATAAACACCAGGCAATAAAAATGCCTTCCACACAATTTCCCATTGGCCATTTTTCAAATTGTTCCCTTCCCACACTTGTTTGGTACAAGATCTAGCCTCTCTAAAATCTGCGACCTTGTGACATCGTATGATTGAGTTTGCACACTTAGCAGTCACTCACAGGGAGCACAAATAAAGAAAAAAAGGAGGGGGTTGTGATGTGAAGGAGAATGTTTGCTAAATATTGCATCCAATATACATCTAAGCATTTCTTTAGAGTGCAAATTAAGCATTAGATGGTTACTAAAGTTGCAAAAATTACAGAAATATTTTTCTAATGATGCATTTAGGAAGAATAATTTCTGAAAGAAAGGGAGAACAACACTGACAATCCTTTAAATTACCAACATCTTTGAATAACTTCATGAGCAACTCATGAAGTTATTCAAAGATGTTGGTAATTTAAAGGATTGTCAGTGTTGTTCTCCCTTTCTTTCAGAAATTATTCTTCCTAAATGCATCATTAGAAAAATATTTCTCAATTTTTACACATTACTCCTATAGGTGAAAAAAGTCAAACATTATATATTTTCTACATCTTTACTTTCAAACTATTTTTTTTTAAAAAATGTCTTTTTCACTGTTCTCTCTAAGGAGCTTCATTCATGAATAGCTAAAAAAATCTTAGTCCTTCCCTTTCCTTTCAATTTCTGGTCAGCTTTATGTGCTAGGAATCAAGTATTGCACAGAGTTTTCCCAAGTCCATGTCTGTATTTTAGTGAATGAATTGACAAAGCAAATTCTGTTTTGGAAAACAGTCTCCATCAATATTATTCACCTGCATTTTTTTTATTTACAGTGTATATAAACCATCCCGATTAATTGAAGACATCTTTATAATACTAAGGTTTAGCAAGTTAACATTTGCCATAGAATTATATTATTATTATTATTATTATTATTATTATTATTATTGATCATCACACAGTCAGCCAGATGTTCAAACTGGATAATAATACTAATACTAATAATCTTCATCATCATCATCATCATCATCATTATTATTATTATTATTATTATTATTCGGTTGGAAGGGAAATTGGAGGTCATCTGGTCCAACCCCCTGCTCAGGCAGGAGACCCTATACCATTTTGGACAAATAGCTGTCCAGTCTCTTCTTAAAAATTTCCAGTATTGGAGCATTCACAACTTCTGGAGGCAAGTAGTTCTACTAATTAAATTTTTTAACTGTCAGAAATTTCTCCTTAGTTCTAGGTTGCTTCTCTCCTTGATTAATTTCCATTCATTGCTTCTTGTGCTGCCTTTAGGTGCTTTGGAGAATAGTTTGACCCCTTCTCTTTGTGGCAATATTGTGGCAATATTGATATTAGTGGTTTCTGAACAAGTAAATTCTGGCTAGTTCAAAGCTCTGTTAATGTATTTGTAATCCAATGCACTCCATATTAGACCCATCTCTATTATGTGCAGTTGTGGTTTACTTTATATTTAGTTTCAAAGAGGGCACAGATGTCAAGCTTCTGCTGCAGGATGGACTGAGAGGAGCATAGGACTGTTCAAACATAAGATCTCTGTCTAAGACTGTTAAGCATTTTTTAAATTAGGGAACCCATAAAGTGTAGATAGGCATATGAGATAATATAAAATATAAGAAAAGCTTCTTAAGAGTTCCTTATGAGCTCAACCAATCCTAAATGCTATTTGTTCACTCATTTATTCATTATAGCTTGTGGATGTCTCAAAGCAAGTAAGTCAGAATTGAGAAAATGAATTTTTTCATAAGCTTTTCCAGATTGCAAATGAATTCTTAACTCTTGGTTTATTCTTTATGAGGGTCTGGTTCTTTAGGCCTCTGGTTTGCCAAATTCTAGTATGTTCTCAAAAAAGGATTGCTATCTATAGAGTAATAATAATTCTGGGTATGTACTCTTATTTCTGATAGGATCCCTTTGCTTGTCAATGATCTGGCTATGGTATGTTGGCATATTTTGGTTCTATTGTTCTTTGCAGTGAATTTCTAGAAGTCACCTTGGGCTTATTATGCTCAATCATAACATTATATTTAATGCTGTTCTTTGTGAGAATATGATAATCTTTCCTAAATAATACTTTTTGAAGTTGCTGATGGTAAAGCCTCATATAATTGGAAAGTTATTTCACCTTCAATCCCATACTTTAATGCTATGGCCATTTTATCTCAAATATGTCCTTTCAGAGTACAATCAACTACAAGATAAATATTCAACCTTCTCTAGCAGCTTGATCATATATTATATCTGGATATTTTAAACAATTTAGGCTACCTTTGGAAATGTAATTTTGGGGAATTGAGAAATGCCCAATTTATTACATTATTTGGAGCGACAATTGAGTTCCAACATTTTTCATCCTTTTTTTCTCACTTGGAAAGTTAAGCATGTGCTATGAACATTGTCTCTTTGTAATTCACTCCCCCAGCCCCAAATTAAGAGGAAAATCCTTTGGAAATAGGAAGGGCCTTTGGAAAAGTACACTTTTCTTTAAATATTCCATTTTTCATTTGTCCTCCTCTTAATGAAGTTAAGACCATTCTATCTAATTTTAAGAAACTGATTTTTTTCAATTGGAGAAGGAGCAACTGCAGGAGGAGCAATGTCGTCAAATTTCCCACACTTTTTTAAAATAGAAAACAGCAGCTTTCTTTTACAAATCATGCTTAAACATCTTAGCACTGAATTATTCATACCAATAATATACTGAATCTATAGCCTTGAATTAATTGCCCTTGGTGCTGAATGGAACTAATAATTTTCCATTTGAAATATAAATATATTTTGCACAAGGAAAATATTAACACAGTTAATGTCATTGGTTTGCAAACATTGCCCCTTTCTGCCTTTATTTTGGACCCAATTTTGCTTTGATGTGTGGTTGTACACTTTCATTTCTCACATTGTTTTTATTGCATTTTGTTTTAATGCAGGCTATTAAAAGCTCTCCACATCCAAAGTTTAAAGTGGGTTGATTGTTATTCAGATAGATTGTTTCTTAACCATAGAGACTCTATAGTAATTTGGGGGTTGGACTGTTAGCTGCTGTGGGTTCTCATGATTTTCAAACCATCAAACACTTAACTTATTGCTGCCAGTTATTGAATATTTTAAAAATTCATGTATGGTCATTGTTAGTATGCAGTTTATCTGTAGCAGGCTTACACATTAAACAGTCAGTGTAGCATGCAAGAGGGGCCCCACCCATCATTTATCTTTCCAGCAAAATATTACTTAAATGGAAAGTGAATTTGTGCATGTTAGTCCATATCCTGTGATTGTATTCTTTGTTATATGTGTTCAAGGGACTATTTGAAAAGAAGAAGTTTGTCATACATAATAGTTCTCCCCAAGAGCTGTGAGGCGGCAGCTCACACTGACGCTTATTTGTATTTAGCAGACAGGCCCTCTTCTTGTAATTCCAAATATCTACCAGGCAAAAGGCTGATGGTGTAGGGAATATGATGGTGAGGGGACTAACATTTATAGACATACTATTCTTTGTGTAATGTCACTCCACTCTCTCTGCTACGTCAGTGCTCTGGATAGAATATCACCTTGTACAACTACTGCAGACTGCACTATGGGATATGGTTCCAACCCATGAAGAGTTGCTTGTTTATTTCTTTGCAGGTATGTAATTTTTCCCACCTTTACCACCAGAAACAAAGTTTGGAGACATATAAAAATATGAGTAAAAATAAAAAACAGTACAGAGGAGATCAACCCTTACTGCCATCTGCAAGCTAGCCAGTGTTAACTTTGCAGGTTGGCCCAGCCGTTAACAAATGACACACTGCTGCAGACACTGGTCCTCGGTTTGCCTAGAATAGTAGCTACTGATTGATTGATTATGTGTTGTCATGCCAGCATTCACTCTTAGTGACCACGTCGATAGACTTTCTCCAATATGAATAGTAACTACTACCCTGCATTTAAATTCTGTCTTATAGTTGTAACTCAGTTACGATTGTGGAATAAAGCACTCTGACTAAGCTATTTCTATAACTTTGTATTCTAATTTTATGTCAATACACGTAAACAAAACAATTGTTTAAACAAGTTACTCGTAATTCGGACTTTTTATATCTTGCACATTATGCTCTATAAATATCTTGTATCTAAATGAGGGTGGCATTGCAAAGACCATCTATATATGCCATCTCACCATCTGTAATAAATGGCTGGTTTTTTTAAAAGCTTCTGATGACTCTATGCAGTGTAAAGCAAAACCTGTACCTAAGGCTACATTCAGCCTTGAAGATAGTAAAAACATATTATCTCCCCTCCCCAAAAAAACTATGTGGTACAATAATCTATCCAGAAGGGGGAGCTGTCAGCCTACATGTAGTGGAAGATGCAACCAGTCGTGTCTTAAGGCTTCACATTTGTCTGACCATAAAGTATCAGTACAAAATCATGTGCTCTGGTGCTGAAGCATGCTGGACTTCATCTGCTAGAAAAGATGAGGCGATATAGCAATCACACTTCATAATTTAATAAACACACTTTCGTATTAGCAATGCGAGTTCTGTACCCAAGCTCCTATTGCCACAAAAGACATTTAAATATTTCGCTAATATGTCATGAATGCTATGCAAATTAATGAGCCTCTGAATAGCTGTATACATTTGTCATCTGAATTCATGCTAATCACAGAGGTCTCCTGATTATTCCAACAGTCCACAGCAGCTGCTCAGACTCTTAAATCTATAAAGGCATATTTTTTCTTTCCACTTTTTTCATGTCTCCCCCCCCCCCCCCAATTTCCTAGGCTGTCACTTGGGCAGCAGTTCTGCAGCTGGTTATTGATAGGGCTGCTAATTATCTTTGATTTTACACCACAGGTCTGACCCCTAATACAGAACAGAAGTAATGGATCAGTGCTGAGAGAATTATGTACATCAGCTGGTGACAGGCTCAGACCACGAGGTCAGAAGAGATTCACAGGGAATCAGTGGTATTTACTGAGTGTGTTGGCACGCTAACAGATAACATTTTTTCCCAAATACAGAATATAATGTATATTAATAAGTTGGCCTGAGACTGTAGCTGTGCACATAGGAGTTACATTTCACTGTAATAAGAAACAGTACTGTAACATTTGGCTTGGTCAGTAGGGATAATGAATCAATGTACTCTTTTCAATAAATTGTTGCTGATCTTAGAAAGAGGATGTTAGTTGGAAATCCCAGCTTATCTACTGATTAAGGTGCCCAATCTTGGGAAGGTCATTCTTCCTTGGAACAAATGTGGAGGTGAAATAGTATCTTAAAAAGCAAGAGATTGTGCATGTTTGTTTTCTTCTGTCCATGTATTTTAGTGGTATCTTAGTGGTATCAGGAGCATGAACAGGACTTGTTTGAATAGAACATGCATTGTTTTCCATATGCAAATAGAAGAAATAAACTCAACAATGGATCCTGAATTTAGGCTTATAATACTGGTATGAAGATTATTCACAGTTGGTTTGTCATATTTTGTTTCTTTTTTATAGATGTGTGTGTGCACACATGCCTGCGTGTGCACAAATACAGAGAATTGTGTGCAAGATCTCTAAAGCTACACATGACAATAAAATCAGGAACATAGCCAATTCCATCTCTCTTCATATTTTATGATATCATTAACTTAGTCAGTTACTAAACCTTAATTTATTAGGTTTCCTTGAATTATGAGAAAAGCAAGGCAGTTACTGTCATTTTTTAATAACTGTCAGTCTTCTCTGGTTCCCAGTAAATATATGAGCTGGAAATCTATAGTATTATTACTCATCTTTATGTTAGTATAAGAATCCACAAAGTAATCATGCAAAATACTTTATAAACCAAGAAGGTGCAGCCATTTTTTATATCATTGAATAATACTGTATGCCTCTGGCATTGTTTATGAAAAGTATTCATGAAGAAGTGATTTGCTTTGTTTCCAAAATATAAACAAGCAACAACAATTTTGAAAAGATGGAGCAGTTTAGCAACTCTTTTGCTAGCAAATGGTATGGTTTATACATATGAAAATCAAATCACTTCAGGCTATGTTATATATTTTTACTTAGCGTATTGATTTCTAAGTAGAAAATAGCACATGTGACTCCAAGATTTGCAAAGTCAGGGAGTTTACTGTTATACATTTTGCTCTTCCACATTACTGGTTGAGGGCTTGGCAGCATAGATCTCACCCAAAATGGAGGCACTTTCTGGAGCAGGAAGCAAAGTAAAAAGCGAGGCTCTCAACAGTGAGATGAAAAGGATTGGAGACAGTACAAGCAAAGCATTTCTTTCTGACATGGAGGCTGTTGGAGCATGGCTGTTTGAGGAATTCTGGGAATTGAAGTCTATGCGTCTTAAAGTTGCCAAGGTTGAAAAACACTGTTCTGGGGACTGCAGACCAATAAAACATTTGGCTGTCTGCAGGAAGACAGTCACTTCTGTTTGCATGTCAGGAATGCCTTCAGACATGAATGGAGAGGTCTTTGTTTATGCTTGTCACTGGAATCCATCTGCTTTTGTCCCTCTCTGTGAAGCATCTGAAACAAAGTCCAATACAGCACTGATGTGGCAGCCTTCAAAGACTTGAAGATGGCTATTTTACTGTCTCTTAATTGTCTGTTCTCTGCTTTTTGGCTATATTTTGAAGGAACTGAAAAGGGCTTGGACCTAAAATGACACCTTAAAGACTTCCAGGCAAATTACAATGTTGACCGAATATACATTGCACTGAAAACATCATATTTACACAAAAGAAAGTGTTTTCAATTTAAGAGGATCCCCACCCCATAAAAAGGAAATTGAACTGTGATGCCAAAAAATAGCTTTCTGCATGCACAAAGGTATACCCCCTGCAATTACTATTAAAGGGGCACAATCCTTATTTATGATTAATTATTTAACCCTGGGGCAATTTCAGATAACCAGTCCCTTTATTTTGTCCTGTAAGATAGACAACTCATTGAGAGTGAAGTTGCTGGGAAAAGGATGAGCCAGTTGTCGTTTCCAATGGCCCCATGAAGGAAACTCCTTCTCTGATGGCTACTGATATTTATAGGCAGGGTTTTTCTATTTGAACAAAGAGCTACATCTGCAGCAGGAGATAAGGGGGGTACAAATCAATTTGTCCATGATCAGGGATGGTAATGACTGGTCAGAGCAGTCCTTAATCTATTTTATGAGTGAACTGGAAACAACATCTGGTTAACATCTGGTTTGTCAAGTAGACAAAACAACCAAATAGAAAACAATATCCTAAATCAAAGATCTATCAAGGAGAATACCATACCCCCCACTAACTCTGGTAGAGTTAAGTATTGTATATAAACAGAGAACTATTTATTTATTTATTTA